>NC_089837.1:163748752-164350752 GCF_035609145.1 Eleutherodactylus coqui | reverse complement strand
ACTGCGCATGCCCACAAATGACATGGTCACAGATGGGCACAGTGTAATTTCTTTATTTTCTTAATTTAAATTTCCCAATTTCCCAAATTGGAAAAGCTTCCCTCTCGCAATGTATGCGTATGGACAGTGTATTATACACAGCCTATACTAGAGATGCATATAATACGCAGAGAAATAGAGCATGCTGCGATTTATTTCCCCTGCATATCGATACACAGTGCCCACATGCAGGTGTAAAAGGAAGAATGAAAGCCCATTGACTTTCCTTGACTCCAGCCACCGCATGTTATGCATGGGATATACGTGTGATAATACCCCCATGTGAACGAGCCATCGCACTGAAAAACTACCCATTCATTCATATGGGGTAATTCACACATGACATTTTTCACTCAGTCCAATAGTCTGAGTTGGAAAAATGGCTGCACGTCCTGTTTTTATGCAATTCTTGTTCATAAATTGCCATTATTTTCTATGGAAGTGTTGAAAAAAACAGATCTCACCCTCATCGCTTGTTATGCATGTTACTGTGGGGACCGCATGAAAACAGTAAGTGCAGTTAAAATGCGCATGTAAAATTAATGCAAAACTTATAACAATCACATGAAAATTGTACAGAAATCTGACAAAAATTGCACTTGCCCGTATGAATATAGCTACAGGGTATGTTCACCCATTGTAATTTTCTTCGTTTTTTTAATGCACTTGTGATTGCTTTAACTCGGACGAATTAGAGTAAAAAAAAAAAGCATGTCCTATTCTTCTCTGACTTTCAGACAAGAATAGCAGATGTCAATGTAGAGTATTTAGCACATGGGACAGCGCATGACGGGATATCAGAGTGCTGTCCTAAAACACATAAATCTCAAACAAATATGAACCCCATTTTTTGAATGGGGTAATACAAGTGAGCGATTTTGTTTTTTCTTCTTTGTCCTTGCATTGTGGTGCATTGCATCCTATCAACGGACGGCTCACATCATCCATTGTCTTCAATGGTACCGGCTCAGCATCACACGGCGTGCAAGGTGCAGGTGCGATGCAAGGTTTACGGTTTACCCATTGAAAACAATGGGAGACATTTTGCGACCCTCATTGGCCATAACGTCGCATGTCAGCGAATGTGATATTTGGCCAAGTTTCACAACCTGATATCGCACTCGCTTGTGTGAGATTAGCCTAAAAACAAACACCTGAAATGCCAGTAGAAAAACACATAATCCAAAAAAATGTGTTGGTTTTTTTTTTCCTGGCTTTTTTTATTCAAAAAATACCAGAGAAAAAAACTGGCTCTAGGCATCCTAATACAAGTTTTAAAAAAAGCAACTTTTTAAAATGTTTTTTTTTCTGGTTATAAAAAAGCACACCAAAGTGTGTGTGCAGGCAGCCGCCTTGTGGAAATAATAATAAACCCCATGAAATGTATGCATCTTTTACACATTTTCTGTGGCAGCGTTATTTTTAATGCAAACTATTTTACTGTACATTAATTTACATGCGTTCTCCTTCATGTGTTCTTTCAGTTCTGTAGAGAAGACTACAGGAAAGCGCAAGGAAAAAAAAAACACACCTAGCACAGACTGTTTAAAAAAAGAGCAAAAATAAAACACTATGCACCCAAAAAAATGCACTCAAAGTGAGGAAAAAGTCTGCTGCAAAAAACACACTGTTTGTAGCATGTTACCCTATTGGCATATAGCTAATATCTGTCCACAGAATGCTAAACTAAAAAAAAATAAATATATAATATTTATCCTAAGGCCTCTTTCACATGAGCATATATCGTCCGCCATTTTCACGGATTCCAATGCATTAGATCACATGGCCGTATTCCCGCGGTGTGAAAGCGCCCAGCCAGGCCAATATAGCGCCAAGTCCTGGAACTATCTTTCGGGCCGGAATACGTCAACCGATGCATGGGCTCCTATGGGAGCCAATTACAGCGGCTGGAAAAGGGAGGTGGGAGGGAGTTTAGCGGTGTGACTGCTAAACTCCCTCCCTTTTTTCTCCTCCACTCCAGCTAAGCGCCGCTCCATCCCACCTCCTCCCATTGCTAGCTGCGGATAAGGTGTAGGAGTTCAGCTCCGCCCCGCCCATTGCACACAGCTGGACGGGAGGAGAGAGAGGGTGAGCCGGCAAGGGGGAGGGGAGGGGAGGCCCAATGGCATTGTGAGCTTGAGGTGTATGCGCCAGGGCCTGTGCTGTCTGAATGGGCGCACAAACGTTAGATTTGTGCGCCCGTTTACGAGTTTTCACAGCACTGGCGGGTACACATACAAATGCCTACGGCTGTGTGAAAGAGCCCTTAGGTTGTATTCACATGAGGCGATTGGCATATGACAAAAACTAGTCTGAAAACCTCATTGGCAAAGCCACAACTGCATCAAAGAACACTGCAAAAATATGCAGATGCAGTTTTTTTTTAATTTTTCCCGCAGCCCAACTACTCCATGTGAATACAGCTTAAAAACATTATATGTCAAACCATGACCCTGGCACCTTAAAAAAAGGGGGAAAAATGCCCATTTTTTTTACAAAGCAATTAACACAAATTTTGGGCTGTAAAATGCACAAAATATAATGTGGAGCATTTTAACAGCAGAGTTTACAAATTTTCTCTTCATTTGCCCAATTTACTAAGCAATAATGTTCAGATTTTGGTGAAGTCTGATTTTCTGACAATTAGGCGTCATGTCTAGGAGCAGATCGGATTCCGCATGCGGATTTCTGAAGCGAGAGACCTGCGGAAACCATTTGCAAGAGATTGTGGATGCACTGCGGATCATCTGCGCAGAAAAAAATCCGCGACCACACCTCCCAGCCTTTTTCCCACCTTCCTAATTGATTTTAACCTTCAAATCCACAGCACATCCGCAAATGTATTTGTGGATGCTCTGCGAGTCGTCCGCACTCATTGGCTTCTATTGAGCCAGTCCGCACGGAATCCGCACTGAAATGGAGCGTGCTGCGACTTGTTTTCCACAGCAATGCTCCACATATCAAATCCGCATGCTTAAACTGATTTGCGGATGCCAATGCTTCCCTATGTGCATTTTGAATTGCTGATCTTCCATGCAGGTGACCCATTCAAATTCCGCAAATCAAATCCACCCATGGACATGAGGCCTGACGCTGCATTCACACGAGCGTGTATTGGCCGCGCTTTCACAGCAGTTTAGCAGAGTTAAACTGTCTCCACCTGTCCGACAGTAATCCGGGCTCAGCATATATGCATCAGACCCGGGCCGTCTGAACACATGCACAAACAGCAGATTTGTGCGCCCAATCACACGATTTTCGGCCGTGCTGTGGCTGTGACACAGCCGACTAAAAATCAATATGCTCATGTGAAAGAGCCCTTAGACAGATGAGAATATTACTAAAATAGAAAGTTGTACAAGCAGAGGAAGGAACAGAAGCACGCTGGCAACAGGAGCAGGTGAGTGGTGATGTAAGTGCGCAATGACACAAATATTTACAACTTTGACTCGTCAGCCCAGAGCACCTGCCGCCATATTTCTGCACCCCAATTCTTATGTTTTCATGCATAGTTGAGTCGTTTGGCCTTGTTTCTACATCGAAGGTATGGCCAGACTTCTCAAAACAGTAAATGGGTGTACCTAGGTCCCACTGTTTTCTACTAGTTCTGAGCTGATGGCACATTCTTCGAATTTCAAAGGGAAATTAGCATGATGTGTCTTTCATCTACTGTACTAACTGTCTTTGGCCGACCACTGCTTCTATGGTCCTCAACATTGCCAGTTTCCATGTGCTTTTTCAAAAGAGCTTAACCAGCCCATCTTGAAACTCCCATGCAGTATAACTATCTTGTGTTTTGTTGCTGTGCACAGTGTTGCCGTGGTGTATGACCTATGACATGAAACTGTCTTCCACAACCTCACCTTTGTAGCAGTTTGGCAGTTCCTCATCCAGTTTTAGGTCTAATTCCCACGGCCGTGACAGGCTCCGCAAGCAGAATACCCCATACTTATCTCTGGATTCGCCGCCCGATGTCACGCATGACGCTCCGGCATGCATGCGCAGTAGAGCACATGACGCGCCGGCAGTGTCATGTGACGCGCCCGGCAGTAGGCGGGGAAGTGTTTTCACGCTATCTTCTGCTGTGCTACACAGCAGAAGATAGAGTGACGAACGGCTTTCACTGAGTGCAATGGAAGCCGTCCACGCGTACGCCCGTGGCAAATAGAACATGCCGCGGGTGAGTACGGAAGAATTCACGGGGCGGAATTCCATGGTGGAATTCCGCACCATGAGCATTGCGCTATTAGGTTCAAAAGAACCTAATAGCTGTGGGTCAACGCCGCAGATTTCCGCCGGGAAATCCGCCCATGGGAATTAGGCCTTAAGCCTACTATACAAGCTGTTTTTGTTAATGACTGTGCTTCAACCTACATAAGAAAATCATCATTATCAGCTGTTTGGTATAATTGGTTAATGGGATTTTCCAACCACTTAAAATTGTTTCACAGGCACGCTGTACTTCCGTTCTATAGCCAGTGATTGGCTTCAAGAGTAACATATCTTGGTCAGTAGCAACCGGGAAGTTGTTTGAATTTCCCACACTGTTGCTTCGCAGTGCCTATACGCACTGTAATTGCGTATGTGCGTCACTGATTAGGTACCCATAGAGAAAGGGCTCTCTTGAGAGTAATTTGCAGCAAAGCATAGCATGTTGCATTTTTTTGCAATGCATAGACGCAAATGTGAGTGAAAAAGCGTAAGGCTTTGCCTGCAAATTACCACATTTACAACCTGGAGGTGTTCAGGTTTTATATGGAGCGTGATTGGGGGCTGATGCGGGTTCCTGCTCTTTCTTACACCCGCCCACACCACTGCCACTAATCAGAGCTGTTAACACTTTAAATGCCACTGTCAATTCTGACAACGGCATTTAGATGCCTTGATCGATGATAAGGGGCGCCGTACAGCCCTCCGCGATGGGATCGCAAAGCCGCCTTGTGGAAGCCATTGCAGCTGAAAGCTCCAGGGTTACTATTGTATATTGCTTGTGGCGTGGCTCGATAGATTGCCTGTCAGATTGCGGTATAATGTGATGCAATCCATTACATTATACTGCAGAGTGATCAAACCATCACAAGCTCTTGTCCCCTATGGGGGCTAAAAAAATGTAAAAATTAGTTTCAAAAAGTTCTATTAAATTATTAAAAAAATAAAAGGTAATAAAAGTTTAAAAAAAACAACAACCTTTTGTCATATTCATAAAAAAAAAATCAAACACATTTGGTATAACTGCATCCATAAAAGTCCAATCTATCAAAGTAATGCATTATTTACCCCACAATGTGAAAGTTGTTAGAACGTTGCTTTTTTGTCACCCTGTCTCCAAGAAAAAGTGTAATAAAAAGCTATCAAAAATTCGTATGTACTCCAAAATGGTACCGTTAGAAACTACAGAATGTCGCACAAAAAAACGAGCCCTCAAACAACTATGTTGATGGAAAAATACAAAAAGTAAATGGGTTGTCAGAAGATGGCAACAGAAAATAATTAAAAATTAACCATACAAGTTTGGTATCGTAGCAATTATACTGACCCATAGAATAAAGTTATCATGTCGTTTTTGCTGCAGTTTGTGGCCGTAGAAGCAAGACGCACTGAAAGATAGCGGAATGCCTTTTTTTTTTCCATTTTACTCCACTTAGAATTTTTTTAAAGTTTTTCAGTACATTATATGGAACATTAAATAGCACCATTGAAAAATACAACTCATCCCACAAAAAAACAAGCCCTCATACAGCGGTGTTGATGGATAAATAAAGGAGTTACAACTTTTTAAACGGGGGGAGGAAAAAACGAAAATGGGGGAAAAAAGGGCCACGTCATTAAGGAGTTAAATCGCCTGCTCTGTTTTAGGGTGGATTCAGATGACCGTATATCGGCTCGGTTTTCACGCCGAGCCGATATACGGTGTCCTTGTCTGCAGGGGGGGGGGGGATGGAAGAGCTAGGAGCAGGAACTGAGCTCCCGCCCCTACTCCGCCCCTTGCCACTATTTGCAATAAGAGGGGGTGAGACAGGGCAGAGCTAAGTCTCGTCACTTAGCTCCGCCCCCGTTCCGCCCTCCCATTGCAAATAGTGGTGAGGGGCAGGAGCTCAGTTGCTGCTCCTGGCTCTTCCATCCTCCCCCTGCAGACAAGGACACCATATATAGGCTCGGCGTGAAAACCGAGCCGATATACGGTCGTCTGAATCCACCCTTAGAGTGGCGTAGCGTGTGCAATTGCCGCCCATACGCAATATATTGCGGATAGAAAGCGTTTGCAAATGCTGCCTATACAAATTTATAGGGCTCACACTGTGGTATACCAAGAAATAGAGCATGCTGCGATCTATTTCTTGTGCCACATGGGTCAGGAATGCTATCTTTTCTCCTTAGGGAGAGCACCTAGAAGGTGAGTGAGGAGACCTAGAAGGCAATTCATTTTCCTCTGGATAATATGCAAATAAGAAAGATGGAACAAAGCTTCTGCACTGCCACCTATTAGAAAGTAGCATTCCTGCAAGTCGATGTTAGACTCTTTATACAAGCTTTGTAACAATGTCTGGAAATTGAAACCTAAGTCAGAATGCACTGTTTCAGGGTGTTTGCCCCTCATCAGGGTGTAGTAGGTTTCTGGCTTGGTTAGCTAGAGGCCTGTGATGTGGGTCAGGAACACTATCTTTTCTCCTTAGGGAGAGCACCTAGAAAGTGAGTGAGTGAGGAGACTAATAAGGCAATTCAAGCTCCTCTGGGTAATATGCAAATAAGAGAGATAGAAGAATACCTCTGCTGTGCCACCTATTGGAAGGCAATATTCCTTGCAGAAGTATTGTTTCATCTCCCTTATTTGCGCATACACGTGCATGGATCAATGAAAGTCCATTGGCTTTGGACATGAGCACTTGTGGACATGAGCCCTAAATTGTGTGTTCAAACACATTAGTTGTATTCAGCTGCAGTTTACTTGGCTGTGCACTGCCTGGTCATAAGAACAATTTTTGACATCCTCCTCTAATCCATTTACGGCTACAGAATTTCCTTCCGCTGAATGTTTCTCACTCCATTCTCGCTATGCCTTTTACACGGTTACATGAGAAAACTCCACCCTTCTAGTCACTCAGATTGCTCAATTTTCCAATTCTAATGTGGATTCACACTGTAACCAATCCACAGAAAACTTGCGCACTTGATTTCATCCCGCACGCCGGGGTCACGTGTATCATTTCCACACAAGGCAGCTCCCCTCGTGAAAGAGCAGGTGACTCTAATAACATGGGTATTGATGAATAATTTGTATATGTTTGCCCTGTGGAAATATAAATATAATCAGTGTGGTGTTATAAATGCAACAGATAAATGTAATTTTGGTCTCCAGGTTACCGGGGAGACTCCCCCGCCTCGCAGTGCTCCATCTGTTCTAATTACTCTCAAAGTTTCCTGTTAATGACAGAGACACCTGCTGCCTAGCGACAGACTCGGGTTACAGATGGATAAAAGGCTTTTCTTATTTACTAGCAGTCTTCCCTGGACCGGCCTTGTACAGCAGATACAGAACTAAATGTCCTGTGGTCATGTGAGGCCTGCATAATCCATAGGTGTCTCCACGCACCCTGGATATCCGCTATTTAAACACCTTGGAAACCTCCTTTCCGCAAATGAAATCATAATCTCCTGAATAGGAAATCTATAGCTGATCCCACTGGAGGATTCCATGACTATGCTAGCGGGTTTGGGGGGAAATGAGCACATATCCCTGTAAGCTGCTAAACTCCTCTGTTCCCAAGGCCTGGTTTACCCTTTATATGTGTAATATTGTAATTAAAGAAACAAGTGTCAGGGAACCAATCATGCTAGCGTGGAGTTATATTGCCACCTTGTGATGCCATATAAGTCCTCTGATTAAACATACTACAAGCTCTTTTACGGTTGGTTTTATATAAAATTGGAGGCATATAGAGGTGCAGTAGAAACCCCGTGCACTAGAGCAGGAAACCTATTACAGCACAATGCAAAAGGAGTAGTAATGGGGCCTCAATATGTCACAGTATGCTGCACACGGGAGGATTTGCATTGCGGTTGGTGTCCGCAGCAAATACCGCCCCATTGCATGCTAGGGCAAATCACGATTTCATCTCCACAATCGGAAATCGATTACGATTCTCCACTCACAGAGAAGAAATCGCAGCATGCTGCGATTCTGTACGGGCTACGTACAGATGGCTTCCATTGAAGTGGATGGAAGCCGTCCATCCCGCAGCACTTCCGTAGTGAGCACTGTGCTAGTATTGCTGGATCCGCGTCGACGGAGCACCAGCCAGCACATGCACAGCGCTGACAAAAGACACCAAACAGGTACGCAGGGGTCACCAGACACTGGTTCGAACTCCGCAGCGGGAATCCCGCATGCGGGTTCTAAGCCGCCCATGTGCAGGAGGCCTAAGGGACCTTTCACACATGCTGAATATTTCTGCAATACACACCTGAAGATGCAGCGTAATCTGCTCCTGTGGATTTCTGCTCTATAAGGCTGCTACCACACAGGCTACAAAATCGCACAATTTTGTAGCAATGCGACAGCGCTGCAAAACGCATGTATTTGAAACCCATGGTTTGCAATTTTTGTGCTATGTGATACATTTTTAATATTAGAAACCCCATATTAATTTTCTTGCGATAAATTTGTGTAAAAAGCATCACTGACATTACAAAATCGCGTGTACAAAGCTGCGACATCGCCGTCGCCCGTATAAATGAGGCCTAACTTTCATGTATCCATGCTGATTTTGGTGCAGAATTTTCTTTGTCTTTGGCCTCATGTCTGCAGTAAGTACGGATTTCCACAGTGGAAGAGCTGCGTTTCAATGCAGAAATTATTATTGAATGCTTGCGGTGATCGTAGATGCAATTTTTTTTTTCCCGCGAGGATGCATTGCGGATCGTCCATGCAGGGGAAAAAATTTGCAAGCCCAAAGTGCCTGCCTTCCCCCTCCTCCCTACTTGGTCTCCAAGCAGCGAAAGAGGTATCTGCCTACAAATCTGCAATGCATCCGCAATTGAATTGCGGTTCGCTCGCTTTCATAGAGATCTATGGAGCCCATCAGCGGTAAAATGGAGCATGCTGCGATTTCTTTTCCACACGTGGCAACCGCAATTTAAATCTGCAGGTGTTGATTGAGGTGCGGACGCCCCATGCTTCCCTATGGGCAGCTTGAACTGCTAATTGTCTGCGCGGCTGTCCCGCAATTCAAATCTGCCCATGGACTTTGTGCCTTTAGGTTCGTCTTGCAGAAATATTGCAGATTACAACTGTTACAGATGACATTACAACCGTATGTCATCAGTATTTCATCAATATTTGATCAGATATTTTATTTTCTACTGGGCATATACTGTTCCCTATTTACCCAATAGAAACGAATAGCAATACTGGGGCAAAAATGTAGAAAGAAAAGGTCATACTGTGTTTTTTAAAAATACGACCATGTGAACAGAACAAAACTCTGTATTAACGGTCCTCAAAACACTGATCAAATATGGAGCTAAAATATACTCGTCTGAACCTGGCCTAAGGCTTCATGTCCACGGGGGAAATCAGGCCCGCTACGGATTCTCCATGTAGAATCCGTAGCGGGTCCCTCCTGCCCCGCGGACATCAGCGCTGAAAATAAGAATTAACTCACCTCTCGCACGCTCCGGATCTTCCCTTCGTCGCGGCTTCATCTTCTCTCCGTCACGGCCGGATCTTCTTTCTTCGGCCCGGCGGATGTGCACGGCATGTCGTTGCGTGCTGCGCGCATGCGCCGGCCTGAGGAAAAAAAGATATGGCCGCGACGGAGAGAAGATGAAGCCGTGAAGAAGGGAAGATCCGGAGCAGGTGAGAATATTGTGATTTTGGTCTCCCGCGGATCCGGACGGCTTCCATAGGCTTCAATAGAAGCTGCGGGAGCCGTCCCCGCGGGAGACCTGCACGAAAATGGGGCATGGTCCGGATTTTTTCATGCTCCATTTTTAAAAAAATCACTTTTATTGACCATCAGCGGGTATTTATCTACCCGCGGGTGGTCAATGCATCCCTGTGGGATGTAGATCCGCATGCGGGTGATCCGCTGCGAATCTTAAGTCATATTTTGCCCGTGGACATGAGGCCTAAGACTATAATCACACGGGATGGAATTTGTTGAGAATTTTGGTGCGGAAATCACCCTTTAGACTTAAAGCGATGGAATGTCCGCTGCTATAATTGAAATGCTGCAGATTTAAAATCCGCACCACATGTCAATTTCGGTGAAGCAAGTGGATGTTAGTATTACAGCGTGGTGGTGACAGACAGAGGCGAATGCAGAACACATTTTTTTCTACAAGATAAACTTTATTGAATAACGAGTCAATAAACTTTTCACTCTTCACTTTCATAGGAGAGTTGCATAATAAGGGCAAAGTCAGATGAGCGTGTATTTGTGCGCGCAAAACCGTGCGTCTATTAGAACCATTGGTTTCCTATGATGTGTTCACATGTCCGTGTTTATAGTTCTTTCAGTAGGGCTATGTCTGGTTGGCTGAGCGCTCAACCAATCACAGGCAGCGCTCAGCCATTCATGGAATAACAGCTGAGCGCTGTCTGTGATTGGTCACAGCACTCAGCCAATCAGACACAGTTCTTTCAGGAGGAAAGAACTTCAGTACAGTGACGGGGAGCCAAGCATGCAGACGCGCCGAGCCCCAACAGAGGCAGAGACGTGAGTATATATTTTTAATTATTTTTTTTACACAAGTTAGGGATGATTTTCAGGGAAGGGCTTATATTTCAAGCACTTCCCGAAAATCACTGCGGGGGGTGCCTGCATCCCATTGCTTTCAATGGGGCTGGCTGCTGTAGTGGCTGCAGAATGAAGGGAAAAGGTCTTTTATGCTGCACAGTGAATACCATAATAAAATAATCTACAAAAACTACTGGTGTTCTAGAATTTCTGGTTATTGCTATTCCTGCCTCATAAAAAGTGATCACAAAGTCATCTGTAGCCCAACATGGTACCAATAAAAATGACAGGTGTTCCTGCAAAAATAAGTTCCTATATAGCTCTTTTGGTGACAAAAACATTTTATTTTTTAAGTGTTTCAGTTTGCAAAAGTAGTGACACGTAAAAAAAAAACTATATGAACTTGATATTGCCTTTATTGTGCTGATCCATAGAATAACCTCATAATTTTTTCTGCACGCTGAACACCAATGGTGGAATCTCTGTTTTTTGGGCATTATTACTTTGTGGGAATATAACAGGGGCATTATTATTGAATGAGGGCAGAGGAGGACATGAAAGGAAGCACATTCAGGGTGCGGGCAGACGAGCGTAGGCGTATTTACGATCGCACGAGCGCAACGTATAATCGCCCGAGCGATCGTTTTTCACCGATCACGACCAGAGCTAGAAAGCGTATTTTCGTTTGTTCCTACTTTGCAAACGGTCTTTTCGGCGATCGAATATGCGTTGGCGCGTATTTCGGTCACATATGTTCCGTTTTTTTTCGAATTTCCGTTTTTACGCGCCGTAAAATCGCCCATGTGAACGAATACATTCGAAACCATTGCCTCAGATGGTCACGTATAAACGTTTGGTCGCAAAAACGCGCCGTTTATGCGCTCGTCTGCCCGCACCCTCAGGGTGCATTCACACGAACGTATATCGGCTCGGTTTTCACACCGAGCCGATATACGTTGTCCTCGTGTGCAGAGGGGGGAGGATGGAAGAGCCAGAGCCAGGAACTGAGCTCCCGCCCCCTCTCTCATTGCAAATAGTGCAGAGGGGCGGAGAGGAAGCAGGACGGGGGCGGGGCTAAGGTCCCGGAATTAGCCCCGCCCCCGTCCCGCCTCTCCCCATTGCAAATAGTGCTGAGGGGCGGAGAGGAGGCAGAGAGGGGGCGGGAGCTCAGTTCCTGGCCCTGGCTCTTCCATCCTCCCCCCTCTGCACATGAGGACAACGTATATCGGCTCGGCATGAAAAACGAGCCGATATACGTTCGTGTGAATGCGCCCTCACTGTGTGAGGGGCGGTAAAAGCAGAACTTACTGTAAGAGATTAAGGGGGGCACAAAAAAAGGTATAATATTATTGTTAGAAAGGACGGAAGGTATCCAAGGGCAAAATAATCCAGCGATTATATAAAATCCTTAATGCTTCATTGTGGGATAATCATAAGAATATGTAGAGACATGCAGATGTCTGCTAGCAACCACTAACGCGTTTCAACTGGACAGGTCTTACCCATTGCCTTTTTAAAGTGTCTTTTTTTTCTATAACAGAAAGAAAAGCATCTGGATGCTACAGTAATTATGCAGAAAACTTAAATCCCAACACGTTTCATCAGAAGATGGGAATGTATATAGAAATGTACAGAAAACAAACTTCCGACATCCTTCCTTGCCCTCTTCTTGCTTCCAAAATGGCTGATTTTAGGGGAAAGATGTCTTCTAATTAAGTAAATAATATTTACCCTAAAATCAGTCATTTTATTAGCCATAGGGAGACTCCTTAACTATCTGTGGCCCCTTCATCTGCCAATTAGTGTGGAGCATGTTAAGGGGCACGTAGATTAACCTCTTAGTAACTGCTAATATACTTTTTTAACACCAGTCACTAATGGTCTCTATTCTGATTTATGTACCTTTTTATGGTGCCACAGCAGAATACCGACACAGGTCATCTGTGCCGGTAGGAGTGGGTACTCAGCAGTCTCATGACGGCTGGCCTCGAGTTGTAATGACGGGCATTCGTAGAAGCTTGTGATCCTGGCTTTTTAACCCTTTACATGACACAGTCAATGCGACCGCAGCATGTAGAGTGCTGACAGTGGGAGGGACTCCCTCTGTCACCCATCAAAACCGACGTGATATGATCACAGGGTCCCAATGGGTTGTTATGGCACCCGAAAGCCTGAAGATGGCCTCTAGGTCTGCTGTCTACAGTGGCCTATGGGCCCAGTATAATATGCTACTATACTGAAGTGTAGCAGTGTATTATACCAAGAATCAAATGAGGGGGACAAATATATGAAAAGTTGAAAAAGTGTAGCAGTGTATTATACCAAGAATCAAATGAAGGGGACAAATATATGAAAAGTTGAAAAAGGAAAAAAAATCCTTACCTTTTCCCCTTTGAAAAATGTTAGGGGTCTTTGAATGTAATGATACAAAAGATACATTTTTTTCATTTAAAAAGTGTAAAAACGTAGCAAGATGTTGAACTTTATAAACTTGTAAATGTAAATGTACTAACCCGCAGAATTAATTTAACTTATTATCTATACCTCACGGTTAATCTTGCCGCTAGAGAAAACGGAATAAAAACTGATCAGTAATTAGATATATAGATTAGAGCTCATTCCACAAAAAAACAGCCTTGATAGAGCTTTGTCAATAGAAGAATAACTACATCTGCTGAGCTCGACTGTTCCTGTCTGCCCAGCCAGCTTTTAACAATGATGTTCCCATCTTGACCTTGTTTGGCCAAGATGGGAACACTTCTTTAAAAAGTTTTTCAAGTTATATAAAAATGTTCCAGTAGGCATGAAAGGATTAAAAAACTATGCTATGCTTGACACTCCAACCAATCAATAAATGGGTGCTATCATGTATACAATAAGCCATATTAAATATGGCCAGTGATCATATACAACATTGTCCACAAATTAAAAGATATTTGACTATTTAACACAGCTGTGACCGCTTGATATTAAAGGTGGGACGACAGACAGTCCCAGCCAATCCATTGAAGAAGCTCCAAAGATATAGTAGCCATTGTAGTGAATTAGTCACATGCCATACTGCTGGGATAATAATTATTCACATATTGCAGATATTGATTTCTCTGCCCTTTAGGTGTTTACTGCTTGTTCGCAGGAAAAGAGCAATGGCTGCTGGTGGCCAGGCTGAAAGCTAGTGCGCATGCGCTCCAGGGATTCTGGCCATCAGATTTAGATGCAAGAAGTATTCAAGCGCCAGCTTCCTCTGCTATTTTCTTCATAGAGGTGGTCGGCTTTTTTTACTGCTTGTTGCCAGGGAAACAGAGGACAGTGGAATCAATATCTGGAAAACGGAGCATTTTGGGCATAAACCTCTAATGGGTGAGTGCATTGTTTTGCTCTTTTGAAAACATAAATAGAATTGCTGAGCTGGGAATACCCTTTTAAGGGTGAAAACACATGGGCCACCTGGCTGTATACTGCCAAACTACTCTCACCTGTGCACAATCTTGGCAGTAATTTGTGTGGCCCTTGCCCGCAGCGGGTGGGTATGGTTTGGCTACATACGGCCATCCGCACTGTGTCTTTCCGCCTTTAAGGTGGACTTCTACTTGTGGGTCAGTGCTGTTTGCTTGCCATCCAGGTTAAAATTTGCCAGCCAGACCATGCCTTCACTCCCTTTATAACCATAAGCACAGGCTTTCCCAGCGTAATTACATGCTTTTAAGGGTGCATTCACACGACCGCATATAGGCTGGGTTTTCACGCCCAGCCGATATACGGCGTCTCTCTCTGCAGGGTAGGAGTCTGGAAGAGCCAGGAGCAGTGCTCTGAGCTCCCGCCCCCTCTCTGGCCCTCTGCACTATTTGTAATGAGAGGAGGTGGAACGGGGGTGGGACTGAGTGCCAGGAATTAGCTCCGCCCCCATTCCGGCTCTCCTCATTGAAAATAGTGCAGGGGGGTGGAGAGGAGGCAGAGAGGGGGCGGGAGCTCAGAGCACTGCTCCCGGCTCTTCCAGCCTCCTCCCCCTGCAGAGAGAGACGCCGTATATCGGCTGGGCGTGAAAACCCAACCGATATACGGTCGTCTGAATGCACCCTAACGCAGATACATCCTAAATTGCAAAATAAAAAAAATCATACTAAACCTCCATACCCATATATTTTCTTTTTATTTGTATTTGTTTTTTTGCTGGAAATTAATATTTCTAACAAAATAAACTATGAAAGGAGTTGAAGATTTATGTTATTGCAATACCAGAACCCACACCACAACAAAAGCAAAATAAACGTATCAGGTTGAGCAACATTTACAACTTCCATATGTTTGCGTCCTGCTATGCACTGTTGATTTAGTTGCCAAGCTGCTTGATACATTACACCAATTAAATTCAACAAATCTGATGAACATGTAGTAACCGCTAATTATACATGTGGGTGAACTTGGCAGCCTCTTGTTCGTTTCAGAGAACAGTGAATTTCTTGGTAGCTAGTGTCTCTATTTTGTGCTAGATACACACTGACAGAAGTTTTCTGCAACATGTTGCTTTATTCTCATTAATAGATGCAAATGAGAGAAGGACCATAAGGATCACTTGGCAAACAGTAGGGTTTTATCCATAATAATAAAGCAGTGCCATCTAGTGACAGGCATATATGATATATGATTAATACCACTGACTTGTGAAGTGAGAAACACTGATTATTATCTTGGTATAATGGCATATGTCATGGGGTGCGATATATTACCTTTATTAGGTTACTGTATACTAAGTGCAAAATCTTGCCGTTTTCAGTGTTTAAATGCCTTTTTGCTGTTTCGATAACTGTGCTCTGCTGCAATATAAGACCCTCTCTGAGACCAACTATTTCTGGTGGTCTAGTGGTTAAACCTAGTTTTCCAGTGCCTGACTAATGTGAGCTTGTTTTTATTTTGGATATTTAGCCCAAGGCAAAAGGCAGCACAAGTCTAGACATAATGGAGATTTACTAAGCAAGATATGCCAGAAATCTGGCTCATTTGCTGCCACAATACTGTCATATATGCCTTACCTTACATTTATGTGTTTTTTTACACCCTTTCTATGCCTTGCTTGTCATAAAGGGTGTGGTATGGACTGATCTGTCAAGCAAGATCTGGCCTGGCGGAAGACCCCTGCCCTTCCGTCCCTTTGGCAGCTCTCTGGTTTCAGTTCAAATGAATGTACTCCTCTTCAGGTTGGGGTACTCATGTAGAGACGAGGTGGTTTCAGAAGTAGTTCAGGGAATATCAAGCTCTCTTATCAAACATAAAGATTTCAGGACCATCACGTTGCTTTTTTTTCTATTTTCAACCTCATCTTCAGCATCATGTTCAAGCCCAGTCAGACAATCTTTCTGCCATTGACTAGCTAAAACAAGCAAAAGTACCACCAAAAGTCCTCCTTTACAGAAAGAACTGCATCTAATTAATGTGTTGGACAGAAGTCAACCTGAACTCCATCTCAGCTCTGCGTATTTGGACAACTCTAAACATTTGGGTCATTGTGGATCCATTCTCTAAGATCTATTCTCTAAGATTCGTTCCTCTGGGCAAGCTACCAAACGCCAAATTATTATCTGAGATGTTTATCAAGGAGGTGGTTTGGTTGCATGGGATTCCAGAGGATGTGGTCTCAGATAGAGGAGTGCAGTTTGTCGCTCGCTTCTCGCGAGCTTTCTGCAGAAACTTGAATGTTGATTTATCCTTTTCTTTGGCTTTTTATCCAGAGTCGAACGGGCAAACAGAGAATGAATCAAGAATTAATTCAATACCTATGACTGTTTGTTTCAGATATTCAATATCAGTGGGTTAACTTTCTACCTCTCGCCGAATTCGCCATAAACAATCATGCAAATTCGTCATCTCAGGTCTCGCCGTTCTTTTGTAATTACAGGTTCCATCCCCGATTTTCTTTCTCAAAAAATTTGAACTTTAAGGTTACATCCTTAAAGCTGGCTCCCCGCTTTGTTGGTCCATTCACCATCTCTCAGGTGGTGAACCCTGTGGTTTACAGACTTTCTCTTCTGCAGTCCTGGAAGATTCATGTTCTCCACAAGGGATTGCTTAAGAAATACGTTACCCCAGTTCTGCCCGCCTAGAACCCGCCCTCTCCTACACTTGTAGAGGGGGGAACTGGAGTACGAGGTAGAGAGATTGATTGATGCCCGGCGGGTTAGAAGCGTTCTATAATACTTGGTGCACTGGAGGGGTTTTGGCCCTGACGAACGTGCATGCGCCACGGTTGGTTTGATGGTTCCACAGGGCCTTTCCCCTCAACTCCATCCGGGTCATGGGGGTCCCGTGTCCCCCCCATAGAAGGTGGGGTACTGTCAGGACCAGCGGCTCGCGGGTCCTCCGTGCCCACACCGCTGGTGCTGTCACCCAGACAGCTGCTGTGTGGCGCAGGGGAGCCCTGGTCCTGGTTACCTTGACTGGCCGCTGCGCTCCTCCTCGTTGCGGGGTTGTTAGGGACACGGCGGGTGCCACCTCGTGCCGCATCCTCGGCACAATGGCAACCAGGCACGCGTCTTGATCGCCGCCTGTCCTGCAGGACTGGGGGCGGGTTCCCCAGCGCCGCTGTGTGTATTCTGGCTGTCAGACTCCCTGCCCCCAATCAGCTGCTGGGGCGAGAGCTCTGACAGCATTTAAACGTGTCTGTGTGCAAATATCTTTGCCAGTGTTAGTTTGGTCTCCCAACTGCACCCGCGTTTTCTTGTATTTTGACTTCCACTTTGACTCTATTTTCTGGACCCGACTTGCCTCTGCCTGACCCTTTTGTACCGCATACCCTCCTGTTGCCAACCCGGATAGTCTGACTTGCCTTTGTGTTGCTTGTTCCAGTGTCTGTCTGTTTGTCTGCCCCGTGTCCTGCTTCCCTAGTGAGTGTAGGGACAGTAATCCAGTTGTCGCTCTGGGGCTTAGCCCAGGGGGGCAAGTAGGCAGGGACTTCCACTATCCTGGACCTCAGTCCTGACATCAACATTGGTCTGAGAAAGTAATACTATACAAGTGTTATATTGACGACTTCATCTTAATCTGGGTACAGAAGTGGAATTTGAAGGATTCACTGCAGCTCTCAACCAAAGCAATTGGAACCTTACATACACAGGTAAAAGTTCCCATTCATCAAGGTAAAAATAACAACCAAAACATACTTGATACTAACAGATTTTGGACTACGTAAGTGCTCATTATAGGAAATGGAAGCAGAACATAGCATATGGCCAAATTAAAAGGATTAGACAAAATTTCCCCGAGATGGTTGATTTTAACATACAGAGCAACATTTTAAATTAAAAGATAGGATTAAATTTAAAAAAAAAAAAAGGTATCCACTCAGACTAATGGAAACAGTCTACAGCAGATCGAAAACAGAACCAGCCTCTACACGTACCATCTCCCACTCAAAATAGCACAGACGGATACCACCACAATTTTGTTATAACTTACCACCCCACCCAAAAATTGATCCAGGAGATCTTGAAAAAACATTGGCCAATCCTTATGCAAGACCCATATCTGTCAGACAATATGCCTCTCAAACAGAGTATAACTTTTCAGAGGGCGCAGACCCTGAAGTTTTTACTCACTTCAAGTAACCTAAAAATCATTAGCAGCTGAGTCAGTTTTGCCTCTTATTTTGGGTTTTTCTGCAGCATTGTGTTTGGCATTTGTCCAGTGTAGACAAAGCCTTACGTCTGTCCTGGGCGAGGTGTGCATTGTGCGTAGGTCAAAGGTGACACATTTCTTTTTCAAGTTATTATCCCTCCTCTAACTATCCATCTGACACTTGATTGTAGCTATCCATTCTCAATCCTCATTTACTTTTTATTTCATTTGTAAACAAACAATTAGATTTATTTACACATCCGTTGGTTTTTGTATACTTTTATCGTTGGTACAATCTGATCATTTTTTAATTATGTATTTATGCCCCTCCACTATCTTGAGTTTCCAGAACAGCCCTCCTATACAAAAAGGCCTCATCGATAATTTTTTTATGCACCCCCCGATCCTGTAAATAATATATATATATTTATTCACATATCATCGAATGTCTATACTCCTATTAATTAACCTTTGTGTTTAGGTCTTTGCAATTGGGTCGTATTTAGAGATGAGCGAGTGTACTCGCTAAAGGCAATTGCTCGAGCGAGCATTGCCCTTAGCGAGTACCTGCCCGCTCGAGACGAAAGGTTCGGGTGCCGACACGGCGGAGCGGTGAGTAGCAGCAGTCAGCAGGAGGGAGCGGGGGGGGGGGAGTGGGGAACCTTTTTACTCGCTCATCTCTAGTACTATTTTATTATGTATTCATGTACCTCCACAATCTTGAGTTTATAGCACAGTCTTCACATACTATTAGGCTCGTATATACCATCAGTTTTCAGGTAGCAGGATATTCCATGTTGATTTTGTAATTTACATTTTTGGTTTTACCATGTGTCCATCAGTTTAGTTTCGTTCAAAAATATTTTATTATGACATAGGTGACAAAACAATTAACAATATATAGCTGTATAACTTTGACAGGTTAAGCTCTATAAAAGGAAATTTAACAGCATAGCTCTTCTGCCAGTGGATCTTGAAAAGCATCCCAAGAGTACACCCATGTCACAGATTTTCAGATAAATCAAACAATATAATAGAACGCAAAGTGAAATAGATAAACACAGGTAGAAAAGGGAAATCTAGCGGAGGGAAAGGTAGGAAGGGACATCTAGGCCTCAAATGAGGTTGGAAAAGAGAGATCAACCCTGCCGAGTAGAAATGTTGGCAACCCAGGCTATCTTTCACATTCTCTCATGTGAGGGCAAGGGAAGCAGGGTCAAGCTCAAAGATAGCCTTTACTGTGCCATGCCCGAACCTAAAGACAACCATTCTTCCATTCTGGGAGATGACCTAAATTCCAGCCATGGCTGCC
Organism: Eleutherodactylus coqui; assembly: GCF_035609145.1. Classification (NCBI taxonomy): domain Eukaryota; kingdom Metazoa; phylum Chordata; class Amphibia; order Anura; family Eleutherodactylidae; genus Eleutherodactylus; species Eleutherodactylus coqui. The sequence goes on along the minus strand of NC_089837.1, from coordinate 164,331,054 downwards.
ATACCGCATAAAATGCATTAAGATCTTGGTCCTCCTCAGCTCTCATCTCTTCATAACGCACCAGTGTGTTGGATGCCTCCACTCACTGAACTCTGGTTGGGGAAATGTTGGTTCTCCACAATCTTGGGATGATCTGCCTAATGGCCTGGACAAAGAATCGTAACAAACCCCTCTTTACCTTTGCTATGGACCCTGGAAACATAGACAACAAAGCCATCTTGCAGGTGAGAACAATGGAAGCACCTCATAGCCTGTTATACAGGGCCAAGACATCCGACCACAAAGCTGCCACCAGGGGACAATCCCACCATATGTGATTCATACTACCCCTACTCCCAGAGCACCACCAGCATATGGGTGAGGCTTGGGAAAACATTCTATGTAGGCGTTCCCATGTCCTATACCATTGTGACAATATCCTAAAGTTAAGTTCCTGGAGTCTAGAATACACCATCCCCTTGTGTGTTAGAGTGATAGCTTTTTGCCACTGGTCCCGGGGAAGGTGCCGACCCAGCTCCCTTTCCCAAGCCCCAACATACTCCGGGGGGTCGTCCCCCACCTCTCGAGACAGCAGCATCGTATATAGGTACGATATTGGGCGTTTAGGAGTATCTATGGAGGTGCAAATTACCTCAAAGAGCGAAAGGTGTTTAACTAAACCTGCATCGGGTGTCAGGGAATGCAAGGCCCCCCCGCAGCTGAAAATACCTCAGCCATTCTCCTGGAGGAATCAGAGTTCCCTCAAAGAACTCCACCAGAGGCCTCAGCCCACCAGGTCCGAGAACATCCGTCAAACGTGGAATGGGGTCCGCGTGCATAGACAGGAGATGCGTACTGTCTTCAAAGGCCTTAAATTGTGGATCAGCTAGAAGGGGGGTGAGAGGTCCGGGGATAGAGACCAATGCACTCTATGGCAAAGCTTTACTCAAGCGGACCTTAGTTGTGAGAGTAAAGGGGACAAATTAAGAGACTCGTCAATGCACCCCCCCCCGGAAGCCAAAAAACCCCCTGGGCTAACCTGGGATCAGTAGTATATTCTATTTCAACCCAAAGCTTGGTTGCTCGCTATTTGAGCAAGTTCCATATGCAATTTGCAATGTTAGCTTTGTAGTATAGGGAGAAATCAGGAAGATTAAGTCCCCCCCGAGTCCTTAGTCCAGGTGAGAATATTAGATTTTAATCTAGGCCTGTGGCCCTTCCAAACAAACTTGATTATTAGGAGCAAGTATATCCTGGGCAATCTAATTGGTAAAGCTTGGCATAAATAAAGAAACTTGGGGAGGGAGTCCATTTTGACAGAGTTAACTCTTCCGCCTATCAGTTTATTTTACCCATTTCTGTATCCATTTCTAATTATATGTTTCCCCCTCTTTTTTTTTTGTTCCCACACTTTTTTCTGTCCCACCTTCCCTCCGCCTTACTCATCGTACATACCATATTTTCTGGTGTATAAGACGACTTTTTAACACAGGAAAATCTTCTCCAAAGTCGGGGGTTGTCTTATACGCCAGACTAACTACATGTAAAAATAAAAAAAATTAAATCAATACTCACCTCCGCGACCTTCTGTGATGATCTGGGGCGCTGCTGCAGGTTGTCACTTCCTTCTCCACGCCGCCAGAGCATTGCTTTCTGGATGGGCGGCTCGAATACCCCGCCTACAGAAACCTAATGCTCTGATTGGATAACTCAGCACGGCATCAGCCAATGAAAGCCGGCGCTGCGTTAACCAATCACAGCCATTAAATTGGCCCTCATTTTAGCGATAATCATTGCATCTAAATGTGCGCCCATCGTGTGCTTTTCCGTCACTGCTAGCTGATTGTTAAATTCAGTCCAACCTAAAAATCGTCAGTCAGCCTTATCAGCAATTCTCCATGGGGAGTGCTGATAGCATTGTTTCCCTGTGGAGAACAAAGGATCTGATCGCAGATAAGAACCCTTGAGCTATTAACTGCATTCAGCTAAGGATTCATTTGCACACTAAATTGCTCTTAAGTAGCTACTTATTAGCTTATGCAAAATGATCGCTCAAAGCTGTCACTCAAACGACAGCGAACTTCGAGCGATCATCTGCTGGTGAAAATGCGCCTTTAGGTAATTACTCTATTTCAAACTGCAAAAGAGAACAATGATCATTGTTGCCTGTTTGGAATAATTGGTTAATCATACACCCAACTATAATCCTGAAAAATCCATGACTTTCTGCAAGTATTCCTAGAACTGATGCTCTTATGAAAGCAAAGGGTGGTTACACCTGATATTGATTTCATTTAGAGTTCTCTTTTGTTCATTCACATTGCATTTTGTTAATTTACAAACATAAAAAAGTAACTTTTAAAAAAAAATATTTTTCCACATCTGCCAAAAGCTTTTGCAGAGTACTGTATGACTAAAGTTCTGCATCTAAAAAGGACATCTAAGTATTAGGCCATGGTTCTTGCCTAAAGTTAAACGCAGAAAAAACACCTGTGTGCGAGTGGCCTAAAGGTACCCGTACCTGCTGTGGTTGATCTGCTGTAACTCCATGCGAACCACCACCAGGTCCAGGGCAGCACCTGGACTTGCCAATTGAAACAATGAGTCCAGGTGCACTTAGTGGGGATATACATGTGGGTACAACTGCAACATATACAGACACCCTAAGATAATATCACGCAATTGTCTTTGCAGCATGCTCAGTTGCACAGGGACTCTAAGGGCAATGAAGCAGATTTACTAATACGGTCTAAAGGCCCTTTTACATGCAACGATTATCGCTCGAAATTCGTCCAAATGGCCGAAAATGAGCGATAATCTTTACATGTAAATGCGGGCTATTAGTTAGACAATGTAAACTCAATGTAACAGCTTTATCACTGTGACTCATGCTGGATAATAACTCTAGCACATCTTAACACTGTCTAGTCCAAGTTTATACTACCTAATAGTTCACCTAGTTTTACGCCATTTTTGCACCAACGTTTGTGCATTTTTGGCGCCCGAGGTTGCGTTTAGGTCATGCCTAAATTTCATGTATAGCCACACCCCTTTAATATATGTCATCCAATCACTCAACTTCTACATAATTGAAATTTAATAAAAAAAATTAAAAAAAAGCGGAAGTATTTTAATACAAAAATAGCTATTTATACTAGTAAAAGATTACTCTTTACAGAAATTAGTCAAAACTCCTAGCAGCATTGATATCATGTTTCTTCATAACGTCAAGTGGTTTTATGGTTAAGCAGCAAATTTCTGGAAATCAGCTGAAGCTTCTGCTTGGTCTCCCAGTGTTCCAAAGTAGAGAGAGGAAAGGACGATGACATCTTCAAATTGGAAAATTCCTACAGGGAGATAGAAAGTACCATAGAATAAAATAGAATATCAGTGAAATTGCTTATAAAAACTAGTCTATTCGCCAATTCAGATGATTTTAAAAGTGCCAGGTAAGTTTTTTTTTTCCAGTGACTTAGCAGTCTGTTGATCTGAAAATCCTTCCTCAATGTCTGCAATATATATGGCTCAAGTCCTGCCCTGACTGCAGATCCAATAACGAATGGCATCATAGATTCCTAGTTCAGGCCAACAGATACAATGGGGCCACATTATAGCTACATGGCTGCATTACATTTATGTGTATGAGGCCCAACCTTGTAAGACATTCACACTAATGTTAGGATCTGTGCACGTTGTCTTAAAACTAAAGAAATGGCTCGTTTAATCATCCATTTTTATATCAAACACCAACAAAAAAAACAAACCTCTATAAGGGCAGCTTTAGACAAGCTTATTGTAATCCTGTTCGTATTACGGACATGTTATAGATGACATCACAACTGTATGTCATCTGTATTTGATTCCATATTTATGGTCATTGGTTTTATTTTCTACTGGACAAACAATAATCCATATTTTCCCAATAAAAAAATCCTAATACAGAGACACACTAAAAAAAAACAAAAAACGGCAATGAAAATATGCCCATGTGAATAGATACATAGGCTTACATTAGCTCCATATTATGGTCTGCAAAATATAGACGAAATACATAGTTAAAATACACTCTTATGAAAGCAGCTTAAGGGTATGTTCACACAGAGAGGAATTGGTACAGATTTTTACACAGTGGAAAATTTGCATCAAATTTCACAAAAAAACAACAACAATGGTGCAGACTTGTACATAGCTCTACAGTAGAACTCACTCCTTTAATTGAAAGGGGCATATAATCCAGGTAACGACCACTGACAATGAGCACGTTGGTCAGCGCTCCTTACCTCTGTGTACACAGGCAGATTATCTGCTCTGTAGTGGTGATCAATAACATAATCGCTCATCCCCATACATACAAGGAGGTGTGCAGCTAACCAGCAAGCATTTTCAGGCTTGCATAAATCAGTGTGTGCTCATTGGTCAGCTGATTGTTGGTCTTTTTACATGGCCCAGTTGTCAGTTACATGAACATTTGGAGGAATACTTGGGCCTGAGAATTGGTCCATGTAAAAGAATCATGAGATTTCCTGTTCTATACAGCAGATTCATTGGCCATACATACAATAGACTGGAGGGGATTCACTGACTTCTATGAGAGAGTATTTTAGACATGCTCTGTGACCGATGTAGAGATCACTGTGCAGGTAGGGGGAGGAGGTGAGCTCTGACCATCACCTATTGTGAATGCCGGATCTTATGTTATCTAAACATAGGTGACAGCTTTCATAGTAATGCTATTTGAGATGAGGATGAGAACACTACTGAAAAGTGATTTCTACAGAATAGGAAGCATCAGCCTATTAGACTTTAGTGGCCGGTGTGAAAACTGCACAATATTACCTTTGTGTAAAGTTTAGAGATGAGACCTTTTCTAATTTCAATCTTCACTATACAATCCTGTAAAGCAGGGGTGTCAAACTCCTTTGCATCGAGGGCCAAATCAGCCTTATGGTTATGTTAATTGTAAGACTAGAGTGACCCCAGTAGTAATAAGGTCCCCCTATAGTGGCCCCAAGAGTAATAGTGACCCTTGTATTGGTGGCTCCAGTAGCAATAGTGTTCCCCATAGTGGCATTAGTAATAGAGATGCGCGAGTATACTCGCTAAGGCTAACTACTCGAGCGAGTAGTGCATTAGCCGAGTATCCTCCCGCTCGTCTGTAAAGATTCGGCTGCTGGCGCGGGTGACAGGTGAGTTGTGGCGGTGAGCAGGGGGGAGCGGGGGGGAGAGAGTGAGAGCGAGATCTCCCCTCCGTTCCTTCCCGTTCTCCCTGGGCCCACGAATCTTTAGAGACGAGCGGGAGGATACTCGGCTAAGGCACTACTCGCTCGAGTAGTTAGCCTTAGCGAGTATACTCGCTCATCTCTAAATTAGTAACAATATGTTATTCCAACACTACCCAAGTGATAATAGCCCCCCCCTCCTCTACATTGGCCTCTGGCCAGGGAGCATCCCTACAGGCATTCCACTCACACAGCCTACAGCTGTAGTCTGGTGGCGGCAGCCGCTGCAGAGTCTGTGACTGCTGGTTCATCATAGGCCAAGGGGTAGCTTGTTCTATATTTCCTAAGCATACGGTGCATCAGGAAAAATGAAACCGCAACAACATCTTGCAGACAGCAAATGGGTTGCAGAATGGAGAAATTGTGGCAGCGGCTTTCAATAGGAGGTGACCAGGCTTGTGTACTATACATTGGTAACACAGATTGCATTTTTCTATTCACTATAGGACAAGCAAACCAGATGAGAAAATCTAATGCAGGAATAAGCTTTGGTGATCAGATTTTCTCTGCCACAGGAAAGCAGATCATGAATTTGTGACATCATTTTCCCATGAAGACTTTTCAGAAAAGAACAAAATAAAAATCTCCAAAAATGTACTGAAGTCAACTAAGTCAAAAAGGTCTTACTTGTTCAGGCTCTTCATTAGCATCTCTTAAGCGGATCTCTGTGCCCAACTGCACTTTTTGTAACTTCAGAACTTTACATTCCAGTTCCTAATAAGAACCAAGAACATTATAGGGTAGATTTTGCACCCAAGATCTTATACGAGCAAGAGTCATTAAAGAGTGACGTGTTAAGGTGATTTGGGTTACACAATCCTTTCAGACATTGTGAGTAAGTGCTAGGATCCTAAACTATAATGTAATACCTTACACTTCTGCTCCAGCTTTTGTCTGGATGCCACCTCTTCCTCCAACAGCCTCCGCAGGGTAGATTCTTTTACATCCTGTGACATGACTGCATTAATCTCTTTGCGAAGATCGTCAATTTCATTCATGAACTCTTGAATGCGTTTACACTGAAGAAGAGACTGAAACTTACTGTTGGCTCACCCTAACTTCAGTAGTTACACATCTGGATAAGATGTCCGTTTTACCCTCTTTAACCATTACACAAGATCTCACCTGTTCATTATTACTCTTCTCAGAAAAGTCCTTCATGTTCTTCATATGTGCAAGCTTGGCCTCTAGATCCTGCATAATCATCACACACAAGGATTTTAAGTGACAACCAGACATTTTCGGATAAAGATCAAAGTTTTCAAGTAATGGTTGGAAATCTGGAGCCAACCGACATTTTTAAGGAAGGCCCGCCTTTGCAACCTTTTTTTTATTATTCCTATACATCTAAAATTAGAAAAAATGATGAAACTTTGCAAACAGCCTGAAATATGGATCTTACAATTTTGTGTCTACAGCTCCTGTGGAGGCTATTGTCTACATGCTAATAGACTACAAAGAAAACTTTGACAGTAGAATCAGAAGACATATTGCCATTCATGTGTTCCCTACTTCCTGCTAAGATACCAAATGTAAGTTAGCACAAAGTAGGGGTCAGATGGCAGGGAGTGCGACTGCAAAATCGGACTACATGGAGAGCCACATACAGTAAGTCTCCATAGGAACTGCATTTTAAATGTATTGGAACAATAAAACTGCTGCTTGCAAAAGGCAGATCTTCCCTGTAGCAATTCAGGTGAGAGCTAATGAGTAGCAACCAGATGATCCGATTCTGACTATAGAAAACTGAAAGCAGCTGTCACATGTGAACAGACGGATATACCACATGATTATGGTCACTATAGCAGATCAATTCATCATCTAAGAATAGTGTAGCATGCATATAGACTATTGCATCAGACCTCAAAACAGGGCAACATTTATTACTAGGAGTGTATATCTCTTACAATACAGTATACATTGGCACAGAAAGGATATACAAGCCCAAATACAGTATACATAGTTAATTTGATAATAGTAGATAAATACACTCATTAGCACCTCAGGTAACTATAGGGGATGCAGAGGATGCGGTTGCACCTGGGCCAGTAGCCTTAGGGGCCCATAATGCATTGGGAAAACCTTGCCCAGAAGCTTGAAGTTATACCTCTATGTTAAGGGGTGGAGAGAAGTTGGGGGGCCCCAAGATAAATGTTTGCACCCGGGCCCATGACCCTTAAGCGACGTCCTACTCATTAGTGAGATTGAAAGCTAAAACTAACATATGGCTGAGCATGTGGATGTTGTGTCTACGTTTGCCATTGCTTACTTCAATTAACAGAACTAGCAGGAATACATTTATTTAGAACAGGAATGTGCAACCTTTTTCGGTCCAAAGGACCACATTTTCCAATTGAGCCACTTCAAAGGCACGCAATAAAACTCAAAGTGATAACATTTGAGACATTTACAACATACTGAAATGATTGGCCATAATTATTGATAAGTTCCATGTCCAGGACTCCCACCTATTCAGAGAATGGGGGGGGGGGGTTCTCTTCTCCCCAGTCTTTACTCCAGAAAGGAAGAGACCATGCATGTGGCTCTCTCAATTGTCGTTTATGTGCAATATTGAAGCAACCAAATGTTTCAAAACGCCTATAAGCTACAATTTAGATAGCTGCATGCATACATGGCCACTTCACCTCGTTTACTGCTTTCTGTTGTGTCACACAGAGGTCAGAAGACCCCATTCTTTCCCTCTATAGGGGTTCCAGCTTCCTGCTACTACAATATGTGCCACTCCACTTTTCTAACATGGAAATATATTAACCACCACCAGCTGGGGAAAAAAGCAATTCCCCCCCCCCCCCCTTTTTCCCCCTAATCCTGAACACCTCAGTGGCTATATTCAGAAAGGGGTCAAAAAGTGAACCTGGGGCTGGTATTTTTCCCGTACCCCCCCTTCCCCTACCCCCGCTTCACCTCTCCCCTCATCCCCCCCCCACTCACACCCCCCCCAGTTATGTTCATGATTTGTTATAATCTTACATTGTGTAGTTCCCAATTTCTGATACGAGACACAAGAGATTAAGCTATACAATCTAGTTTATGCCATAAGTATTATGAAACCAAGGTATGTTGATTGTTGTGCTTATACGGACACATGTTGATATCAACGATGTTGTGCAATGTCTATATAATACTTTTCTTTGAAAACCAATAAAAAACGATTGAACCAAAAAGTGAACCTGGAAACTGCAGGTGGCAAGTCTTTCTTCTATTGTTACCTCAATGAAAATAGCTGTATAACTCCTTATCAGCATGGGTTTATGAGAGACCGCTTCTGTCAAGCCAACTTGATCAGCCTGTTAAGTTGCCAATCACAGGATTGGCCAAGCGCCTGAATTCAATGAATGGCTGAGCATTGCCTGTGATTAGCTGGGCGCTCAGCCAAATCAGATAAGCCCTTTCAGCAGGCGGGAATCTTAAATCCCCGTCTGCTGTAAGCGATTCAGAGCAGTGCAGGGAGACGACGCTGCTGGACGCGCCTGAGCCCCGGCAGCTGAGCAGAGGGGAGTATATATAACACATTCTATGGATGATTTGCAGGGAAGGGCTTATATTTAAAGCCCTTCCACGAAAATCCCTACAGGGCTTGCAGCAGCGCATTGCTTTCAATAGGACTGCAGAAGCGCAGGTCCCATTGTAAGCAATGGGAGAAGATCGCGATCCCCTGTCACAGCTGTGACAGTGGATTTACTCCCTGCGGAGAATATTTACACGGCAGCGGCAGAGAGGTGTGTATAATTTATATTATATACACATACGTACATATACACACACTAAATATATATATATTACACACACACACACACACACACACACACACAAATTTATTTATTTTTTACACAAACCAGGGAGGATTTTTCAGAGAAGGGCTTATATTTCAAGCCCTTCCCTGAAAAATCACTGCAGGGGCTGCCGGCATCCTATTGCATTCAATGGGGCAACCGGCAGCAGCCGCGGCCCTATTGAAAGAAATGCTGCACGGGCCTGCATTCACGCGTTTTTGTGCACGTACGTGGGCACGCGGTTCTGTGCGCACCTATGTACGCACACGCTCATTTGGACGCCCCCTGAGGGTGTATTTTTTGCAGGACGAGTTGTATTTTTCATTGGTACAACTTAATGTACCACATAAATTTACAGAAAAAAGTTTTAAAATTTCTAAGTGGAGTGAAATGGAAAAAAAACAGACACAATTTCAATGTCTTTGAGGGGGAAAAGGATGGAGTCTTGTTTTCACGGCATACACACTGCAGCAAAAATGACATGATAACTTTATTCTATGGCTCCGTACAATCACAATACCAAATTTATGTTGCTTTAATTTTGCTGTACTACTTTAAAAAAAAATCTTTGTAAAAATAAATAAATAAATAAAAATGTTCTGCCGCCATCTTCTGACTGCCATAACTTTTTTCATTCTTATGTCAACATAGTTCTGTGACCTGATAACTATGTATAAATATATCGGGAGATCTCTCCCATGATCTGTTTATACCCAGGATTGTGACTGTAACAAGAGGGTATCCCCTGCATCTAGAGGAAAGACGGTTTCTACACCAACATAGAAGGGGGCTCTTTACTGCAAGAGCAGTGAGACTATGGAACTCTATGCCTGAGGACGTGGGAAAGGCAAACTCACTAAGGGCTCATGTCCACGGGGGAAAATATGATTTAGGATCCGCAGCGGATCTCCCGCATGCGGATCCGCATCCCATAGGGATGCATTGACCACCCGCGGGTACATAAATACCCGCGGATCGTCAATAAAAGTGATTTTAAAAAAAATGGAGCATGAAAAAATCTGGACCATGCTCCATTTTCATGCGGGTCTCCCGCGGGGACGGCTCCCGCGGGCTTCTATTGAAGCCTATGGAAGCCGTCCGGATCCGCGGGAGACCTAAAATAGGAATTTAAAGCATTTACTCACCCGCAGCGGGCCGCGAAGCTCTGCTCTTCCTCACGGCCGCATCTCCCTTGCTTCGGCTCGGCGGATGTGCCCGGCGCATGCGCGCGGCACGTCGACGACGTGCCGCCGGCGTCAGGAATTCATCCGCCGGCCGAAAATGAAGATCCGGCCGTGAGGAACAGCTGACCTTCCCCGCCCGCGCCGGATAGGTAAATGCTTTTAAATTGCTATTTTCGGCGCTCATGTCCGCGGGGCAGGAGGGACCCGCTGCAGATTCTCCATTGAGAATCTGCAGCGGATCTGATTTTCCCCGTGGACATGAGGCCTTAGAGTTCAAGAGGAGCCTGAACACCTTTCTTGAACACCTCATATTATATGTTATAGTTGCTGATTACTTCAAAAACTGTTGTTATTGATCCAAAGAGTAATTTGGCTTGTCAGACCTTGAGTCAAGAATCACAAGAAGATGTACCAGATAGCGCCTCAAGGTTGTCATTCAGTGGAAACCGACACTATTTTGATCCTCCAATGCAAGGGGGAGAGCTGCAGAAATAATTGGGGTCTCTCATAAGAGAGTGATCCCAAAGAAATGAAATACAAAAGAGCTATCAGCAAACAAAATTTTCAGCGCTCAATAAATAGTGTGTAACCACAAATAGTAGTCTGTCAAGAATATATAGGAGTTACACTTACTGGGAAGGAGGGGGGTATGATGACCATGAGCCCCCTCCTTGAAGTGATATCTCCTTCAGTCTCCAGATAGATGTTTCCACACGTTTTAGAAATGAAGTAATAACACCTTTAATTCCAAACTTCGCTAAAACAACGGGCAACGCGTTTCAGTGCACACAGGCACCTTTCTCAAGCCATGGTCAAACAATGAAATCGTTACATATATATAGTAAATCGGTTACTTACATTACATGCCGCTGGTGTCTCTCAGTGGTGGCAGCCATATTGGAGGCGTGTCTAAATGTACCGACGTCACAACGCTATCAGTTATATATAGTAACTGATTTACTATATATATGTAACGATTTCATTGTTTGACCATGGCTTGAGAAAGGTGCCTGTGTGCACTGAAACGCGTTGCCCGTTGTTTTAGCGAAGTTTGGAATTAAAGGTGTTATTACTTCATTTCTAAAACGTGTGGAAACATCTATCTGGAGACTGAAGGAGATATCACTTCAAGGAGGGGGCTCATGGTCATCATACCCCCCTCCTTCCCAGTAAGTGTAACTCCTATATATTCTTGACAGACTACTAATTGTGGTTACACACTATTTATTGAGCGCAGAAAATTTTGTTTGCTGATAGCTCTTTTGTATTTCTTGAGTCAAGAAGGAATTTTCTCTAAAATGAGGAAAATTGACTTCTACCTCATTAGGATTTTTTGCCTTCTTCTGGATGAACATTTGAGGGGAAAATAGACTGAACTGGATGGACAAGTCTTTTTTTAATACTGTGTTAATGATGTAGCTTTTTTATTTCTATTTGTTTTTGTTTTTTCCTCCCCACTTCCAAGAAATCACAACTCTTATTAACCAATTGACCCATCTGTCTGAAGGCTTGTTTTTGCGGAACGGCTTGTATTTTCAAATGGTACCATTTAATATACCATATAATTAATGAAAAACGTTTAAAAATTTCTACATGCAGTGAAAAAGGAAAAAAAATGCAATCCTGCCATTTTTGAGGTGGGTCTGGTTTTTACAACGAACACACTGCAGCAAAAAAATGACAAACTTAATTTTCTGCCATCTTCTGACAGCCATAACTTTTTTATTTTCCATTTATATATTTATTTGCCTGTGAAAACCCATCCTAGGATTGGAGAATACTTTGTAGACTAAACGAGGAAGGGGGTCAGACACTAAGGGCCCATTCAAATGAGCTTATGTGAGTTGCGTCCAGATTCTCAGGAACAACTCACATTGGCCAGCATGTGGACGAACGTCCATGTTCTTTCCCACTGGTAGGGGCAGTGGACATAGAATGTAGTACTCTAATCCATAATACAGAGCAGAATAGGACATGCAACTATTTTTCTTCTGCAGGAAAAAGCGCTCATGTCAACAAGCTTCATTGGATATAATGGGTCTGTGCAATATGTGGACAGCATACAGATAGGATATCTGAATGGGCCTAACAGTACACTGTTCTAAATGGTCCGGTATTAGGCTCCTCTGCCCATCTCCTTTAGTCTGCTGATGCATTCTCCCTTTCTAGAATGAGTTTCCACAAGCAGCACAGATAGCTTTTCACTTTTTTGCTTAAAGGGTTTGTACAGGAATGACAAGAGCTATTAAAAGGTGGTGGGAAACAGAGTTCAGCTAAGGCTAAGATATCTGCAATGTTGGGCGTGCCTTGTGTAAAGCATAACAGAACAGAGGAGACTGAACAGAGATGAATAGAGTATAAGAGCCGGGAAAGAGCATGAAGACAAAAAATGGAGTGTATCTTTCCATTTCTGCAGCTATTCTTCTGATTTTTACAATTGAGGGGCTCAGTGCAAGAACAACAAATCCTGACCCCAAGTCAAAACTGCACTTTATCGGCAATGTGCTCTTCCAGCATCTGTGAAGCAAGATTTTCCCATATATGGTCTTAAAAATAATAATAAAAAAAAAAATCATTCAGATACATGCACTACATGAATACTTATTTCAAAAAACGTTTACTGCAAGTTTCTCAAAAATGCATCACAGAAGGGGAAATCAAGAATTAAAAACAAATCACAGAAAATGGCCGTTACTTACTGACTGAGGAGTGCATATAGATGCATCCTCCTCTCACCATGCAGGTAGCTGACTACCAAATGGAGGAGCCAATAACACCTGTGCAGGACACCGATAATAATAACCACTCACACTGCCTCTTGATAATGAGGGGGGTGGATGCTTGGTGTTCACTCCCACACATAGTGGATACAGGGTGCCAGACCATTCTGATATATGTAGTTCACCATGCAGACCAGCAACCTATTAATGACGCCATGATAATTCGGCGGGTTGCCCTGCATTTCCATCAGTGAACCACATTGGTACTTCCACCCTGGGCTCCCCCTGGAGTCTTAATGCCACACTGCATGTGAATGATAGATAATAAATGCAAGGCATTGGTTGGATGTTGGCCAAGATACATGAGCCCACTAACCACTTCACGGTTCCTTGCGTTGTAGTGGGTCCCTACACAGAATGGTCTGGCACCCTGTATCCACCATGTGTGGGAGTTTACACCAAGCATCCACCCCCCTCATTATTAGGAGGCAGTGTGAGTGGGTGTTTTATCGGTGCCCTCACAGGTGTTATTGGCTCCTCCATTTGGTAGTCAGCTACCTGCATGGTGAGAGGAGGATGCGTCTATATGCATTCCTCAGTCAGTAAGTAACGGCCATTTTCTGTGAAAGTTTCTCAAAAATAGTTTGAGTTGGGATGTGCCATTATTGCCCCTCAAGTATTTCATAGACCATACATATTACATATAACTCACTTGTATTCTTTCATTTTGCTTCCTGAACCCTTTGCTCTCTATGTAAGACTGAAGCTGTGTTTTCAGGCTGCGAATAAGGTCTTTTTGGTGTGAGGTCTCTTTCTCAAGCGCTGAGCCCCTACTTCTCAGGTCTCTGTTTGTTTGTGAGAGTTCAGTTGATTTTTCGGTAACAGAGTCCAATGCTTTCTTCAGCTGTGTGATATAAAACAGAATAAAGGCAAAAATTAGATTACCTCTCACTGGTGATGAGATTTGTTTCAAAAGGGATTACATCTGCCAGCTTCTCTGATGGTTTGCAGCATATAATGTATATTGATCCAAAACTCAAAGGAAATCCTTCAATAAATATATCCAAAGGTCTACAACTAAAGGCTTGTTCTCACTGCCTTCAGCTTCAGTTAACCGTTGGAGGAGCAGAGAAATGGACATAAAAATGGAATTAAAGGTTTCTATATTTCCTATTGATTTCAATGGGGTTAAAAAAATAAATAAATATTTCTGTTTTTTTCAGTTTTTCAAAGGGAACAAATAGCTCAGCGCTAAATGGTTAACTGAAGCCAACGGCAGTGAGATCAAGCCCTTTGTATTTTTAATAAAATATCTTGTGATGTAAGTTATTACATACTAGACATACTCATTTCCTTACATAAATCTAAATCAGTGGTGAAAAAAGGGCCATTCTAAGCTACGAGTCCATTGTAGCATGAGGCTCAGGATTAGCCAACTCTGTCTTAAAGGGAACACGTCATCAGTTTTGGTGGGTATAAATTGCTATATAATGGCTAAAGAGACATATCCATGTATAGTAGCAGTAATAATGAATACCTTAGAAAAATAAGTTTTAACAGCTACTGTGCTGAATGCAAATTAATCTCCAAATATCTACTGGGCGCATTTTCAAAAGGCAATTGTCTGAGGGATTCTGGCAGTAACCCCCTTCCATATAGGTTAGATGGACAGCATCTTGGCAAGGGACAGTGTAATGCAGCAAGTGTCCAAGATCTCGATCAAACCGACATGGAAAGGCTCACTGCCAAGATCACAGGACACTTACCTGCTGAAAATACGACACTTGGAGAAGTATATTTTATAATAATTTAAGCATATTCTACTTGCTGTACTGCAATTACAAATAAAGAAAGAAGATATATACTAGAAAGAAAATGCTATCTGGCATAGGAGGCATGGTTGTTCTAAATTAGACACATAGGATACCTCTGTAATTTCCTTTCTTGCTGCCTTCTTTGCTTCCTTACTTTCCACCTGGTTCTGTTTCTTCAGTGATACAAGTTTCTCCTCACATAACTTTTCCTTTACTCTGCAATCTTCCTCAGATTTTGTCCTACAAAGAAAATTAGAGATAATCTTAGTGAACTCTTTGTATGTAATTCTCTACTATTACAGTGATATTACTCGTTCAGAAACAATTACTTCTCTTGTAATTCTTTTTGTAGCTCTTTTTCCAATTCATGGACATGATTCTGTAAAACAGAGTTTCTCTGTAAAGCCAGGTCCAACGCATGTGCAAGCTTTCGGTTGTCCTCTTGAGCAATGTCAATAAATTTCTGCAGTGATTCTATCTGTTTAGAAAATAAAACAAAAAATATGGCAATCTCTCATGATAAAGTATCATAAAGAGAAAGAGATTTCTAAAGGCCCATTTACATGGAGCAATGATCGCTCAAACCACCGTTTGAGTGATAATTTGAGCGATCATCTTTGCATAACTCCAAGTAGCTACTTAAAGGGGTTGTCTCACGGCAGCAAGTGGGGTTATACACTTCTGTATGGCCATATTAATGCACTTTGTAATGTACATCGTGCATTAAATATGAGCCATACAGAAGTTATTCACTTACCTGCTCCGTTGGTATCGTCCATGTCTCCGTCTAATTTCGCTGTCTTCTGTCGTTTTTAGACGCGCTTGCGCTGTGCGGTCTTCTGCCTGGTGAATGGGGCCGCTCGTGCCGGAGAGCTGGTCACCGCGTCGTCATCGTAGCTCCGCCTCCGTCACGTGGTGCCGATCAGCCAATGAGGTGGCTGTATCGGCAGTGGAACGCGGAAGACAGAAGAAGAAACTCCACGGTGCACCATGGGAAGACCCGCGGTGCACCGTGGGAGAAGACCAGCGGCGCCATCTTTAAAAGAAGAAATGAAGAAGCTGCAGAACGCTGATGCAGGTAAGTGCAATGTGCTTTTTAAAAACTAACACATGCTTTCTTTTTCACAGGGCATAATGCAGGGGTCCATTAAAAAAAAAAAAAAACGCTTTTGCCGCGAGACAACCCCTTTAAGAGGTAAGGCCCATTTACACGGAGCAATGATTGCTCTAAGATCGCTCAAACGATAGTTTGAGTGACAGCTTTGAGCGATCATTTTGCAAAAACTATTAAGTAGCTACTCAGCTATTTGATAGGAATTTAGTGTGCAAATGAAGCCTTCGCTGAATGCAGTTAATAGCCCGAGGGCTCTTATCTGCATTCAGTTCCTTTGTTCTCCAATGGGAAACAATGCTATCAGCACTCCCCGTAGAGAACTGCTGATAAGGCTGAACGACGATTTTTAGGTTGGCTTAAAATTAATGATCAGCTAGCAGTGCACGATGGACGTGCGTTTAGATGCAACGATGATCGCTTTTTAGTGATTTTTGAGCAATCATCGCTTTGTGTAAATGGGTCTTTATGCAGGCAGAGTGGGATACCGCTGCAATAGCTTGGAGAACAATGCAGCAATGCAGCTGTTGTGTATATGCAAACAGCTGCATTGTTCTCAGCGCTTTCAGCTGGTGTCCCACTGAGAACTGCAGCAGGATACCAGCTGAAAGAATGCTATCAGCACCACCCGCTGAGTGCACGATGGCCGCAACGATAATCACTCAAAAGCTATCTTTTGAGCGAATTTTGAACGATAATAGTTGTGTCTAAATGGGTCTTTACTCAGGTTACCTTTCCACGCTGCTGGCAGTCCGTAGCATTTAGCCTCGTGTTGCATTCTAAAAGTTCAGCCTTTAGTTTCTCAATGTGCTTCCGGCTTCGATGCCTAAGAAGAAACAGGGAGCACAGTGGACAGATGCACGGCATGGAGAAACACATGAGGACAAAAGAAAGTAAGAAAAGAGATAATGAATTCCTTTATGCATAAGATTACTCTGAGAAAAAAAAAAACACAACGCACGTTGATTTTGGCGGGACCAGTTGATTCTCACATGTCAATGGGGACCTCCCAACTCACCCCCAACAGGTGATGTTGTGGATAAGATGGTTGTGGAAAAATAGTAGTCAGCTGAAAGAACGTTAGACCAAAAGCTATTGAAGGTGAACAGACCGATTTTAAACTGCAGCATGTGATTTAGCTACCAAATTACTTTTTAATACTTGAGTCAAAAAGTATAGACCAGTTTATGTATGTACAGATCATATGTCCATACAGGCACTGTCCTGTGGTTTCCACTTCAGCTCTGTGAACAGAGCCCAAGTCTTTTATTTAGACAAGTTTATAGTCCGTAGACAAGGTTTGCAATATGTAATCATCATATATAATCATAAAAACCAGCAAACAACACACAATTGTGCTTTTAACAAAATGTTTTTCCCATGCTTCAGTATATATAAAAAAAAAATCTATACATTCTGGTACCTTTCATAATATTATATATAGTAGAATGCAACTTTGGTTTTGTAACACGGTAGCGAGTACAGTTTTAAACAAGACTCTGGTATCTGAATATATTTGTGCATGTACCATTTGTGTATTACTAAGGAAGATGGTGATCTCCGCATCTTGACATCCCCCAAGTGTCTATATATTTTTTTTCTCAATTGCCACATTATATCAGTCTATTATATATTGCCCTTATGTGTTGAAATCTTGATTTATACTGTTATAGCATAACTTCTTGATCACATTTGCAGGCATGAGCACTGTAACTTGTGTTCACTTTATTTTTCTATAATTGTGTTTTTACATATACTAGCTTATTAAAAATACTGTATTTTATAATTTTTGCATCTGACTTGGTACTGGCTGGGTGCCAGATATTGACATTTTTTGTTTTTGAGTCAAGTGCTTTGGCTGTCCAGCACCAGGCATCTTGCCTTCCCTTATTGATGGGAGTCAGTTTAGGTAGAAGACAACCATCATGTTTTGCGTTTACAATTTTCCCAAGTACGGCAAGACAATACAATTCCAGTGGCAAGTTGACCCACCTAAAGCCAAAAGGTGGATTGTTTTTTGGTCAGCTCAGATGTTTGTCTGTATTCCAAGAGTCAAATCTTTATGAAACTATGAGAAATTGCAAAAGGTGGAAATGAAGACTAAGTTATTAGGACTATATATGAGACCTTGCATTTAAAAGGTACTATATCACCAAATTGTTTGTAAGTAATTAAAAACAGCAAAACATATTACATGTTTCTAATTGGTTTTCATTTCCTAATTGTAGAATTTTTTATTCTGTTGTCTATAAAGGACTATGGGGGCTGCCATCTTGCCGGAGCTACATTTAGAGATCTTCTTTAGTCTACATTCTCATGGAATATCGTGCTTTCCAACGTGCAGTTTTCACACCGATATGAGGAGTTTTTCTATTTTAATTTAATTTAATTTTACTTCTGAGCAATTGCAATCCTCAGGATCGTGTTTCACATCACATTGCACTCGCGTGCACATCACACAGCATGCAAGTGCCATGCAACGTCTTTTAAGGGCCCATTGGAAACAATGGGTGAGGTGAACCAAGAGAATGTCCAAAGTTAGAGCATGAGGCGATTTTTATCCTCTCAACATCGCAATGTAGAACCCCTCCCCCACCACCGCAAAGATTCGGGTGGCGGCGGGGAGTGGCCGGGGAGAGTGGGGCGGAGATCTCTTCCCCCCCCCATCCCTACTCACTCCCGCAACCCACCGCTCACCCCCGCTGGCACCCGAATCTTTGCAGATGAGCAGGCAGATACTCGAAAAGGACAATACTCGCTCGAGTATTTGTCCTTAACTGGTATGCTTGCTCATCTCTAGAGCTAATCCATTGACTTGTAAGGGCAACTGTTCTAGACATGCTCTGTGACCTGCGTGCAAACAGAGTGGCTTCTAAGAGGTGGCCTAGAAAGTGTAGCTTTTTATATAAAAATCTCATTTGCAGGTGGAGGAAGACAGAATTTGGTTGTTTAATGGAATTAGATGGTCGTAATGCCAGTGCCTGATTGCGATAAATTTCTCTGTGAAATAAAACTTACACATGCATTTAAGTAAACCGCAGGCACACACTTTACTTTTGGACGTGGCAGTCAATAGAAATCAGTGAACACAAAAATGTGCATGTACATACTATGGTATAACACTTGATTTTCTGACAAATAATCTCTGGGAAGAAAAAGCCTATGATACGGGAAAACTTCAGAGAGACTGACTAGGTCTAAACCCCTTGGCACCAACTAACAGTCAATTAACTAGCCTGACATACGGGCCAAATCTCTAGTACTCACTCAGCAGGGCTGTAGAAGAATTCTCCAGACTCAGAGCGTTGCTCTGTATCTTTTACGGCTAGTTGGTAGAAGCACTGGTGGAAGATGCAGCCATGTAGGACTTCTGACTCTGAAGGTAGATACAGGCTTCCCTCAGCTTAGGATGAGTAATAAATAGACGAATAAGGAGATCACTGTTCAAACAATCAGCAGGGACCCAATTTCTCCTCCAGGATCAATCCAGGAAGAATGCAAGCAAGAAGTACATCCTCTCCCGTCCAGCTCGAACTGCTGACCTCCTCCCTCTCCTCCTAACTGCCACTCTCTTCACCACTGCCCATTTACCATAGCTTTATATTTTCTAATGGCGACATAGCACAGGGCTAAGGGAATTTCCCAAGAATGCTCGAATCAGAACTGTTGTACAAGCTCGGCTGTGGTTAGTTCCTCCCCTTGACCAATTCAAGAGCTTCTTTCATCTGGAACCAATGGCAGCTGAAGGTCCTGTTGGTGCACACTGTGTTCTCCCAGGTCCTCAACTGTTGCCCGAAAGGGACATGTCTATACTAAATTACCTAATTAAATCCCTATTCTGGCCACATCTCTTATTAAACTGAAACCAGCATCACTACCCTTTCTAAATGAGCAGTAGTTCTCAAAGTTAAGTGCTTACCTGTAGTGTGATACTTCAGGTCACTACACGGTGTGGCCCTCACTCAATAGGGTCAGGTTCTGCTTTAGGTCCACCCTAGTTCTCTAGGAAGGGCAATAATAGTGCATAATCCAGGGATATTTGTTTTCCCAGAAGCTGATAATTTCACTAGGCTGCAGAGCCTAAAGCTGGAATTGCACACCAAGTGAATCAGTAGGAGGATTTAAACCCTACTTTTTCTTTATTGGAGCTTTTGCAATGCTTAAAGCAGCCAACTGCTATGCAATATTGTATTGTTTGCTTCATTTATTCGAACAGCTTTCTTACACGTTTAACAGAGCAAAGGTCAGTTTACCTATAAAATTCTTCATACGTTACCTCTCTTTGTGTAAACATAACAGGTCATTATCTTTTCGTCCCAATTCTGTCTGCAGTATTTCTAAGTGTTCCTGGAGTTTGGTGTGAGAGAACAAGACATTTTCTAATCTTTGAGACATTCTGGTCTTCTCCTCACATATGTCAGACAGTTCTTGCTGAAGGACCGTTTTCTACATTGCATATAGTAAAACAGGAGGTATATTATAGGAAAATACAGGACATCTCTCATTAGCCACACACATTAAATGAATGTAATGAGCTGTCCCTCACAGTTTGCACTTGCATTTCCTCTAAAGTATCAAACTGCTGCCTGAGTCTTTTCTCTTCTTGGATGGCTTGATCTCTGGCCTGAACCACTAATGCAAACTCTTCCTCTTTGCAAAGTAATGCCTGTTCAGTCTGTTGAGGATATAATGCCATAGTAAATAAATTCAGAAATCGAACACAGGTTTGTAACCCTTTCACTGCAAAGGACATATGTAAAAAGGCATGACGTTAGTCGGTTGCTGAAACTACAAAATAAGGGTTTGAGTTTAGGACCATATTAAAGCCCATAATCTTAAATTGCAATTGATACCTAGAAGGAGGCACACAGGGACTTTTATTTAGGTTATCATCCCTGTTGCCAATCAGAAAGGCTCTCCCACTGTCAAATTTGGGAGAGGGGTTATTCCTACCAAAAGGGTGTGACAAAGCGGATGCACATGTATTCGTCCCCTGTGCCTAATCAGACCGCTTGTGGCGATTTTGTGGTACTATATGCTTGTAGTTGTAGACATAATGGTCATGTGTGAAATTTGTACATCTTAAACTTTTATTTTTATGAGCTGCCGTGCGTCTTAGGCCCTGCATGGATAAGACTTAGTTATAAACAGGACAGGTTTTGTTTTGTTTTTTTATTACAATGTTTTGATACAAAATTGCATGATTGTTTCCATGACTGTAAAGTGAAGATAAGTGTCTTCTTTCAGGGAATATGTGGGTTAGGGGTTATAATGACGTTGTTTTGACTTTATGATTCTGGTTTTCTTTGTGTGTGTACAGTACCGTATATTCCGGCGTATAAGGCGACGGGGCGTATAAGACGACCCCCCAACTGTCACCTTATACGCCGGGAATGCAGTGGAGCAAAAAAAAAAAAAATCATTACTCACCTCCCCCGGCGTTCTGCGGCGCTGCTGCAGGCTCTCGCTCCCTCCTGGTCCCCGGCAGAGCATTGCTTTCTGGACGCAGGGCTTGAAATCCCCGCCTCCAGAAAGCTAATACATGCCGTCAGCCAATCACAGCCATTCAATGACATCATTGAATGGCTATGATTGGCTAAAACACACGTGCCTTCAGCCAATCACAGCCATTCAATGACATCATTGAATGGCTGTGATTGGCTGAAGGCGCAAGTGTGTTAGTCAATCACAGTCATTCAATGAGGTCATTGAATGGCTGTGATTGGCTGGCAGCGTGTGTTAGCCAATCACAGTATTAGCTTTCTGGAGGCGGGGATTTCAAGCCCTGCGTCCAGAAAGCAATGCTCTGCCGGGGACCAGGAGGGAGCGACAGCCTGCAGCAGCGCCGCAGAACTCCGGGGGAGGTGAGTAATGATTTTTTTTTTGACACTTTCTTTTTTTTATATTACCGGCGTATAAGACGACCCCCGACTTCAGAGCAGATTTTTCGGGGTTCAAAAGTCGTCTTATACGCCGGTATATACGGTATGTAAAATTGTTGTGGCAATAAATGGGTTAAAAGGAAAAACTGGTTGGAAAAGATATATTCTGTCTTTAATTTGAATTTGTAATTGAAAACATTATATAAAAACAAAAAATAAGAACCACCTACCAATGTTTTAGCACTTACAACAAAAGCAAAATATTGCAATTTAACTGACCTGCTGTAATTTTGCTTCTAATCTCTGCAGCTGAATTTTGATTGAGTCAAATTCTGAATTTACCTAGATGAACGATGCAATTTTTATTTTTAGTAATCTGATTGTGCCTTCACACTTGCCAGAAAACAGTGTTTTTTTAGTGCTGCAAGAGTGAGTGAAAAACACAGAATTACGAAACCCATGCTTATCAATGGTGTCATTACCATTTGCAGGGTTTTCACTCGACGTGAACTGAAAAAATATTTATTTTATTTTATATTATAATTTATTTATATATATATTAAATAAATGATAATATAAAATAAATATTTTATATATATATATATATATATATATATATATATATATATATATATATATATATATATATGCGCGTTTTGCTTTTTTTCCCCAATCTC
This sequence comes from Eleutherodactylus coqui, assembly GCF_035609145.1. Classification (NCBI taxonomy): domain Eukaryota; kingdom Metazoa; phylum Chordata; class Amphibia; order Anura; family Eleutherodactylidae; genus Eleutherodactylus; species Eleutherodactylus coqui. Next base: position 164,308,614 of record NC_089837.1, on the reverse strand, counting down.
CCATATTTACCTATTGAGCCTCCTTTTTATCGCCTCACAATGCACAAACTTGTGATTTTCACGCAATGATTTTTCAACATTAGAAACTCCTATTGTCCACCGCAAGAAAGACACCTGATAAAATCGCAAGCGGCGGCGATATTTTTAAAAGAAAAGCAACGCTGTCGCTCAGATATCCCATGAGCAAAATTGCGATTTTAGCAGCGGTTTTCTCACAGCAATATCACGTTTGCCAGTGTGAAGGAGCCCTAAGGCTAAAGTCTTACTCACACAGCCGTATTACTGCTCCATGTCATACAGAACAGTAATAGGGCACAAAGAGAGGTGCATGTGGAAGCAATACACCTCCGTATGCGTCCAATTTCATACAGACAGAAAAATAATTGGGATATGCTCAGTTGTACTATGGAGCCATTTTCTCCTAGAAGCAGTGCTTCAAGAATAGAGGTGGAGCCTTTCACCAACTCTCAGATTTGTACCTGGAATAACCGGGGTTCTTCAGTGGGTGGTGGGGGTACTGCTCACTCTGCTGGAATGTTAGGCAGGCACACCCTTAGCCTTGGAACATGACTGTGCCGATACACCCCTCCTGCTACTATGGCTTCATATCACGCCATTCACCCGGAGACTTCCAAGTCTAACCAGGAGCATAAGTGGCGGTCCAGTGTTTTGAATGAGTTCCCCACATAATGTCTAATTTGCTATTTATTTATGGAGCTTTTAAACACCCCATAAATATATATAGTGTATTACAATAAAATACCACAAATTGGTGCCATTAAAATGTACTAGAGAACTCTTAACCCTTTCCAATCCACTGTCTGACCTCTAAAGACATTATGATTTGAGGCTGTACAGCTCCGATGTTGGAAGACATCTGTCAGGGTTCTCTTACTGTATAGTGCCAGCCTCTCTGCTGTCGGAGCCTATCCAACGTGTCACCTCATGCAGTTCTGGCTTTAGCCAGCATATAGCGTCGTTGTATAATGGCAGAAACAGAGTAAGCCCCCTAGGAAAACCAGGATACAAATTGGATTGGAAAGGGTTAAAACGTGAGTGGGGTAAAACAAAACCCAGCAAATAATGGCACAATTGCATTTTTTCTTCTGTTTTTATGGCATGCACGGTGCAATAAAGAAGACATGCTGACTTTATTCTCCAGGTCAGTATGATTATGGAGATACCAATTTTCTATAGCATTGCATTTTTGTTTTCGCTTACTACTTTTAAAGAATAAAATAAAAAGCCCAACCAGACAACATTTTTCCATCTTCCCTTGTTTGCCTTTCTCTTACGAAGGGATTTGTCATCCTCCTGAGACCCTCTCCTGCCTTCCAATGCACAACTCTCAAACTTTATGTAGCAATTGATGCAATATGATCCCAGTGTAGACTATATGCTACAGTTAGATATTACATGGGCTACTCCCAAATGCACAATGCTTTTTCATAATTAACCTTACTCTACTCAGATATGAGATAATGGACACTATAATTTACCCCATAATCATTTGAGGCCATGCTTCACTTTTCCCGGTATTGGGAGAATACCCCCACCAGTACTGCTTGCACACGGAGCAATTTATTGTTCGCACAAGCGACCTTTGTCAGAGTTCACTTGTGCAGCTTTTTTCTACAAGCAGAAAAAATAAAAAAAAATAAATAAAAAAAATAAAAAAATCGATCACTCACAAATCTTTCAGTCGTTTACATTTACTGTAGCAGTGAATGAGAATGACTGAACGATTGCCAATCATTTGGGTTTACATAAATACTAAACGAGCCAATGATGATTTTTACACTTGCATGAAATGAACGATGAGCGAATAAATTATCGTTCATCATTCAAACACTGCCTGTGCTTTAGGCTGGATTCACACGAACGTATATCGGCTCGGTTTTCACGCCGAGCCGATATACGTCGTCCTCTTCTGCAGGGGGATGATGGAAGAGCCAGGAGCAGGAACTGAGCTCCCGCCCCTTCTGCCTCCTCTCCACCCCCTCTGCACTATTTGCAATGAAAGAAGGCGGGACGGGGCAGGGCTAAGTTCCACGAATTAGCCCCGCCCTGCCTCTCCTCACTGGAAAAAAATAGTGCAGAGGGGTGGAGAGGAGGCAGAGAGGGGGCGGGAGCTCACTTCCTGCTCCTGGCTCTTTCATCCTCCCACCCCTGCAGATAAGGACGATGTATATCGGCTCGGCATGAAAACCGAGCCGATATACGTTCATGTGAATGAACCCTTACACTGAAAGATATTCAAATTTGAATGATTAATATTATTATTATTTTTTTTTTTTGTAGAGGACAATCATTCCATGTAAACACACCTTAAGTCATGATAGAACCTTTATCTCTACGCTTCTGATGACTTTAGAGCCTTAATTAGAATTCCCTGGACCCACTTTATAGATCATAACCTAGCACATTGGGAGTGTTCAGCAGTATTGTGGGGCACCTCTAAAACCATTATAAGTGGTCATAATTGAATATCTTAAATATAAATAGTGACATAGTATATAAGGATGAAAAAAGAAACCAAATTTTCCCCATTTAAAAGGGAAAAAAAAAATCTTTGCTGACTCCAATGTGGCGAGCCCAAACCAAATTTCAATCCCTGCACTCTGATCTCTTGAAGACACAGGAAGCTCATGCCCAATAACCCCAATTGGATACTAAAAGCTAAATACATGGTAGCCCAATCCCTATTAAACACGTTACTTCAAGGCCCTACAATCAAAACGGATATAACAAATAATTCAGGTGGGGGAATATAGTGGCTTGCCCGTTAGACTGATTAACTCACCTCGAAACCACCCATCACCCAATATGAGACCCTATCACAAATCGATTCCTTACTAAACCCAATGATTCAGCACTGAGTTCTATGAGAATCTTTATATGGCAGAGCCAACTAACACCGAAGTGATGTTGTCCTTTTTGGCCACTTGCCCTCCCTAATTTGTCATCTGAGAATATAGATATTCTAGCGCACATGTGATGCTCAAAAGCCTGCAATTATGGCATTATGTCATTTTTTTTTCTTAATGTTCTTAATGCGAGATGGTTAATGTGATATTTTACCATTTTGTACTTTTACAGACATGTAGGTAGATTTTTTTCTGAAAAATGGAAAAAGGGGGAGTCATTTGAACGTTTAATAAATATATTTTGTGTACACAAGTTCAATGTAAGTTTAATATTTTTAAAATAAGTCCCACTAGGGGACTTGATCTTGTTACTTTGATTGCTTTTGCTATATACTGCAATACTTCTGTATTGCAATATATTGTACTTTTACTGACAGCCTAAAACTCATAAAAAGCCTGGGAGTCTTTAACAGACCACAGTCTGTCAAAGCAACCCATTGGCATAATGCAGGCAGAGAGATGGCAATGGAGTGCTGGAGGGAGCTCTCTCAGACTGGTTGCTTAGATGCTGCAATCAGTGTTGACCACAGCATGTAACCACTTAAATTTCTGTGATGAGAGTTACCGCCTATCGCAGCAGGTTGGCAGCTATAGGAAACAGCTGATAGTCCCCTGGTATGAAGTAGGCTCTACTCCCAAGACCCTTCAAACCACACCTGCATGACCTATGGAATATAGTTACATCATAGATCGTGAAAGCGCTACAAATATTAAGAACAGCATTTTTAGTATGCTAGAATATATTTAACAAGAGCTCTGTTCTAGAATATCTTCCACACACTACACCTGATAAAGCATCGTATTGACCTCATGTGTTGCCACTCAGCCTCCTGTGCACTACTCTGACACATGCATGTAGCCTTAGTCTGAGGCTGGATTCACACAAACGTATATCGGCTCGGTTTTCACGCCGAGCCGATAGACGTCGTCCTGACCTGCAGTGGGGGGTGGGGGATGGAAGACCCAGGAGCAGGAACTGACCTCCTGCCCCCTCTCTGCCTCCTCTCTGCCCCTCTGCACTATTTGCAATGAAAGGAGGCGGGACAGGGGTGGGTCCAAGTGCTGAGGAATTAGCCCCGCCCCCGTCCCACCTCTCCCCATTGCAAATAGTGCAGAGGGGCGGAGAGGAGGCAGAGAGGGGGCAGAGAGGGGGCGGGAGCTCAGTTCCTGCTCCTAGCTCCTCCATCCTCCCCCCCCCCTGCAGATGAGGACGACGTATATCGGCTCGGCATGAAAACCGAGCCAATATACGTTCGTGTGAATGCAGCCTGAAGCTGTAAATGTACGGTGTATGTGTAACCGCTTACCTGAGTGTACCTAGATTGTAGGGTGGCATTAAGTTTCCGGAGTTTGGAATTCTCAGAGTGAACACTACCAAAAGACTGCAAATCAGATTGTAACTGCTCTACTGTGCTCTACATTGGGAAGTGAAAAAAAGAAATCAGCAGCATAGTATTAAGACATGCATCACCAGTACACTAACCAAAACTGTTAGAAGGCCTCTAGAAACATTCAAAAACGACTGTTGGACATCTTATAAAACTAGATTTATGATCTGCAGCTACATGTAATGTGCAGTTGTAAGTGTGGTTATCCTTAATACAAAAATGTAATATTTAATACAATAGTCTTTTTCTCACAATGAGTGCTTATTACATGATTGTATATCGACCGCATTTTCACAGCCGGCCAACATACGCAAGCATCTGATACATTGGATTCTAAGTTCAGATCAGTTCAGATGGCCGATTTTCCAGTGCATAAAAACGGCCAGCCTGAAAAGATAGTTCTAGGACTATCTTCCGGACGGAATCCTATGGGAGCCTATGAGACCTGCCGGGAAAAGGGGGTGAAGGAGAGTTTAGTAGAGGCTCTGCTGAACTCTCTCCCCCTTTCTACCCCTTGCTGGCTGCCAGCAAGTGAAGGGGATGGGACAGGGCAGGAGATTAACACACTACCTCCTGCCCCGCCCCCTCCCATTGTTGGCAGCCAGCAAGGGAGGGGAGAGGGAAAGGCAGTTGAGCAGAACTAAACTCTCTTTCTCCCCGCCCAACGTTATCCCAGGCTCGTCGTGCACTCACCGCTCCCGGTCGTCTGAACGGTCACATAACCGGGAGAGGAGCCGTAATGTGGTCATGGCTGCTTCCCGTTCATGCTATTTTCAGCTGCACTATGGCCGTGAGGCGGCTGACCGAAAATCGCAGCGCCCGTGTGAAGGAGCCCCAAGTCTGTTGGTCTTACCTGTAGCTTCCCTTTCTCATATGCCAGTTTGTTCTTACTATCTGTCAGTTTACTTAATACCTCCACTTGTCTCTTTGCAAGCTTTGAAAATAAAAAGTAAAAAAAAAAAAAAGGATTAGCAGCTAAGCAGTTATGCTGGCAGGAACACACATGACGCTATCTAGCATAATGGGTAACAATAGTACAAGATAAATTTCTATATCTATTCCATGTTTCTCCAGTCATTCTACATAAGCTTTTTATCATTTGGTTTGCTGCACTTTTTTTTTTATTGGCAGGGAAAGCCATTCAGACTCAGTTTGGTGTTACAACAGACCCCTAAACACCTGGGTGGTTGGACAGCTGCTAATCTCTATTGCTACTTTATGGCTACACAGCTAGTGTATGCACATTGGTGGATTAACCCCTTGAGTGGCGGGTTTCCTACCACCCTGTCATGCCCACCAGGGCAGGTTTTTTAAAATGGTCTAATCATTGAATTTCAACTAATTTTGCAGTTGCGTCTCAAGAGCCATAACGTTTTCATTTTTCCATTGACATGGCCATATGAGGGCTTGTTTTTTGCGGGACAAGTTATGATTTTTTTAAACGGGGAGGAAAAAAAGAAATGGGGAAAAAAGAAAAAAAGGGGCCATGTCATTAAGGGGTTAAATAATGTATTAACTTCCTTCTCTGGGTCATTACGACGCATGGATACCACATGTGTGATTTTATTTTTGATTTTTTTACAAAGTAAAGGGAGACAAGTGTTTTTTTTTTGTTTTTTTTTTAATTTTTTAAATTTTTTTTATTTTTTTGTCCCTTTAGGGGACTTCCACAGGGACCCATCAGGACCCCTGATCACATTCCGGGGGTCCGATGGTGACAGCCCTTTACATGCTGCAGTGACAGCCCTTTATATGCTGCAGTCACATAGACTGCAGCATGTAAAGGGTTAACACAGCAGAGATCGGAGGTTTTCTCTGATCTCTGCTGTAAGAGCTGGTACCTAGCTGTCCTCTGACAGCTAACAACCAGCTCTCCCTGCCACAGAGACCATCGGCTTGCTTCTGACAAGCCGATGGTCTCTATGGCAACCTGTAAACAAACCAGTGCAGGAGATTGCCGACATATCTGCAATATCTTCTGCTGGTTTTTCAAAGCCCTTGCACGGCTCTCTGTGGGTCTGTGCAGGCAGAGCACACTGCCACAGCTTGTGGCATTGTGCTCTGCAGCTCCCATAGTGATACATAGCCCGGAAATCTTCCGGGCTGTATCGCTATGAGCAGTGGAGCTCGTCCCAGAAAATTTCCGGGCGTGCCACTCAAGGGGTTAATATTGATTTTAGTAATGCAGTCACTGCATTGGCGGGAACTATAATGGGGTCCAATAGCAGTTTCACCAATCTATTGTATCTATTTAAGGCCGCCTGCAGACGAGCGGGTCGGATCCGGCAGCGAGAATTCTCGCCACGGGACCCGACCCGAGAGCCTGCAGGGACGAGCGCGTACTCACCCGCGCCTGGCGGCCCCGGCTCTTTCATGTGCCGGCTGCTGTGCAGCCGGCGCATGCGCAAACCGGAGCTGGCGGCCGGGTGAGTGTGTGCCCCGCACAAAAATAGGACATGCCGCGGTTTGTTTGCCGCGCGAGATTTTGCATGGCCAAACCGCGGCTGTCTGCATAGGAGTGCGTATTGTAATGCACTCCTATGCAAACTTTCAGTGGCGGAAATCCCGCGGCGGGATTTCCGCCCGTGTGCAGGCGGCCTAAGTCTCCCTCCTCACTCCTGCTCCCTTTTCAAAACAGTTGCTAGGATTTGGTGGCTTACGTAGGAGATACTAAAAGTCTTCTGTTAGTGTTCTCCTTTCGTTTAACAAAAAAAGTTTGGTACGGTGTTAGACAGTAGAGCAAAATGTGATTGTTCTCAGCAAGAGAAACCAAGTAATCTTGTAGATGATACCTTTTAATAGCTAACAAATATACATGAGGTTGTAGCGAGCTTTTAAACCTACTTGGGGTTCTTGGCAAAATAGAACAGACCTGAAGACGCATTTATATAAATACATACACACATGAAAGGGCACAGACATGGTATAATTAATTTGCACTTAAAAAGAATTCCAGAACAGGATAAGAAGGCACAGACATGGTGTGATTAATTAGCACTTAGATAAATACCAGAAAGAGATCATCTTTATTTGTATAAAGTCAACTTATTCTACAGTGCAGTGCAGTAAATACTTAATTAGTTCAGTGACAAGGAAAGTGAAAGTTTTATCTATGATTAAGGGCAAAATGCTTGCCTGAAACATGTAAGATGGCACAAGCTTCTTGTTTCTCTAGGTCTGTCTGAATTTTTCAATAAGGAGAGAGTTTTTATCCTACGTTGGACCTACTCCCTTTTTCCTGTGCTCAGGCTGATATTGGCAGCTTTCCTGCACTCTGTATAGTCCTGCTCCAAAGGGCCTTCATTTTGAAGGAAGGTACATGCTTTTCTCCAAAACCATTCTAAAACCTATAGTTGGTGTGGTACTAGGGTTCTAAGATAGGATTTTGTTTTCTGATGTGTATTATTTTGGGCATGAAAGATCATTACTATGTGCTGGAAATCTATGGCTGTCCCCACTGTCAAGCATTGGTTATAACTAATTAATAAATATACCCCATTACAAAAAATATATATTTAAGTACAAAATGCCCAATTTGAGAACATTTACTTTCCATGGCGCTGAGCCACTGTACATCGCCTCCCTGCTGTCCGTACACCACCTAGCCCGCACATTCCAATCAGCCAATGCATTGAGATTAAAACGCCCCTGTAATTCGATCCTCACATGCTTGCCTCCAGGACCTCTCTACAGCAGCACTGGTCCTGAATTACGAGAGCGGCATTGAAATGCCCCGACCGATGTTCGGGGGTCCCGCATTGCCCCCCGCAATAAGATCGCGGGTTGCCATGGCAGCTGGGGCCTGTGGCACGGCTTGATAGACTGCCTGTCAGATCATGGTATGATGTAATGCTATGGCATTACATCATACTGCAGGAGCAATCAAATCACCACAAGTTTTGTTTCCCTGGGGACTAGAAAAAGAAAACTAAAAAGTAAAAAAAAGTTTTACTCATTATAAAAAATTTAAAAAAAGTTAAAAAAATATTAACTTTTGTCCCATTTATAGTCCTTAAGAGGTTAAGAATTTTTGGGTTGCTTCCTTCAGAGTCATTCCTAGTGTCTGTTTGTGATTTCTAACAAAACAAAAGCCACAACTTGGGACAGGGACACAATTAAGTTGCAGAAGATGTCATCAATCAGAAATAAGATGCAACTGTCAAACAAATAACCTATAAAATATCAGCTTAGCATCATCTTGTAAGATATTATGTATAATGTCTGCTAAATAACAAGAATGTGATTAATAGGATACTACCTCCTCTTGTAGCAATGCCTTTTCATTTTCTAAAGCTGCCTTATTCTGCAGGGCAGAGTCCAGATCAGCTCTCAGACAACCAATGGTGATTTCTTGCATCTCTATCTGCACAGTGCTCTTCTGTTGTGTATGTGCAGCTTTTTCTTTAGACACAGTGAGCTTAGCACGGAGGGATTCTCTGTAACAGTATGAATTACAGGAAATTGTTTTATTAGGCAGTTTCTACAGGAAGTAGACAGCTCCGTTTCCACTGCAGTGGCCAGGCTCGGTCTTGTAGGCCAAGTTTCAATTCACTTCAATGTGGGCTAGGTCTGCAATACCAAGTCTGGCCACTGCAGTGAGAACGAAGTCATCAGCTTCCTACAGAATTCAGCTCAGTGCACAAGCACACAGGCCCAGCAAACAGAAAGGGATCCCTGGCAACAGAACCCCTTTGATATACCATTTATGACCTATCCTGCTAATCAGGCCATCAGTATTATACAGTTAGACAACCCCTGTTATGAATGAATCTTACTAGTCGCTATAAGCAAAACCACTTTGTTTTCTCAGAACTTGACTCATTCCTCTCAGCACAAACAATGTAGAAGTGAGTAACTTACAGTTCTCTCTCCAGCTGCGTTCGTTCACTTAGCGTTTTCTGCACTTCCTCACCCAGCTTTGTCTGTACAACCCTCAGCAAGGCTTCTTGTTCTTGCAGTCTTTTTGCCACACTGTCTTGGGCTACCTAGTAGTTTAAAAAGAAAATTAAAAAAATAATACATTTAAAAAAAATAATAAAAAAATGTTTTTATATCTATCTATCTATCTATCTATATACATATACATACATGCAAAATTCTAACTTCAATTATAATCTAGTGGAAGTCAGTAAACAGTTTTCTGAAGTTGCGGGCACCTTGGCTTCGTGCTGGTGCTGTGTCACGAGTTGCATGTTGTGGTTGGTCAGTTTCTGCACAGTCTCAGTAAGTTCTGAGCACTGATTCTCCAAATGCTGATTTAAACACTGCAGAACAGAGTAAATACATCAGTATCAATGTCCGGTCACAAAACACATCATTTTGCAGATATTCACTATTCTTGAGCTCTTGAAATATATTTTTGAAATCCTACTGGAGATCAATCTTCAACACATTTTAAGGGAGAAGCTTCAATACTACTTCTGTATTGCACAGTAAAAGAGGAAAAACTGTACTCAAGCCTTATTCTAATAGTGCAGCTTTTGGTACTCTACTGGTACGATTTCTACTTTCTTTTAGGCCACGACTGCAGTAGGATCTAGAAGGATCTTCCCACATCTGTCCATTTAGCTAATGTGTGTGCAGACTTGGTATCAAAACTACAGTGTGTGAAGGGGGACTAAGGCCTCCCTCACACAGACATTTTTGTACAGCGTTGTGCTGAAAATGTGGCACAACTTTGTACTGCGTTTTTATAGTGTTAAAATCAGGTTGCTAAGCCAGCGAGTCTGAAAAAAAAATTTCCAGCTACCGTGGCTACATTTTTAGCTGCGCTGAAGACGCAGCCAAAACGCTGTTTAAAAAAAAAAAAAAAAAAAAAACGCATGCCAACACTGCAGAAAATGCAGTAAACGCAGCGTTTTTGCAAACGCTCATTCAGGGAAGGCCTAAGGGTACATGCACACGGCACATCCGGATTCCGGCTGTGGAATCCTGCATGGAATCTGGCCCTGACTGTGCCCGACGAACCTGCACACCTGTCATTCTCCGACTTCTCTGTACTGCGGATGGTCCACACAGCTCAATCATTTTTCAAATAGGGTTTTTATTATAAACTTTGCACAGTTTGTCTTCTGCAACTTCTATGTACAAGAGTAAATACAGACTGCACTCTAGGAACCCTTGTATATGGAGCAATTATGATTCTCACTAAATCATGGGAGTCTGGACGATGATCTTCAGTGTAAATACTGCCAGCGACTGAACAGCAGACTATGATTAATTCGGTTATTGCTTAGTTTGTGCAGGTATAAAAATCAAATGGCTATTGACCTGTGTAAACAGGCAGTCATTCATCTACCTACGGCTCACTTCACCTGTTACTGACCGATCATTGCTCCTGTGTGAAAGCCAAGGAGTAACAATTGTCTTGTGTAAAAAGGACCCTCATAGTCCTTTTAGATGGCACGAAATGTGGGGCAAACGATGCCCGACAGCTCATCCCAATGATGCTTGCTCCTGTGTGGTTACACAGTAGAGAGTATCGCTAGCATCGCTCACAGCACTGCCAGCATGGAAGCGGGGCGGCCCGGGAGCGGTCTACCCCCACCGCCTCGGTTCACTCTAAGCAGACAGTCATTCAGAAGTGAAGACTGCTGTTTACACTGAACGGCTCATTGATCAGTTTTCTGCATACAACTATAAAAATGACATCCCTCAGATCCTCGTCACCTCCCTAACTTAGTTTGTGAGGGTATATATATATATTGCCATATGTGTTTTTTATGCTTTTATACCTATATGCAAGTTTTATTCAATTCCAAATGAAAAAAACTTAATACGTCGCCTTAAATCAGATATCCCAAGGTTTTGCAAGGCTTTGCAAGAAGATGTTCTAGAAATTCAGAGAAGATACCGAACCAGACGCAAGGACGCATGTACTTGGCCGATTTCCCAGAAGCCCAGGAACAAGATATCAAGATGTTCAAATGTACATGACTGTTATATGATTTTCACTGTCTCAGTCCGCAAATCCGGACTGCCCATATATGGTTATGAGCCCATCACCCCCTAGTGGTGAGAGGGCAGAGGGTATAAGATCTCATGTAATCTGTAATAAAGTGCGCAGTTTTTTCTCCCGTGTGAGAAACTATACCAGACCTCTGTGTGGTGTCTCTTCTTGCGGCCGGCAACGGGGCAAGTGGGGTGGGCCAGATTGGTGCTGTACTTAGAATTTTAACCCTCATAAATGGCGCAACCAACTGGGGCGGTAAAATCGGAGCTTACAGCGCAATTCACCCGGATCCACGCTACTGAGAAACCGTCCTACTGCAAACCGAGCCTGATCAACTCACAAGAACTCCAGGTAAGACAAACATATATTTATGTTGTGTTTTACACTGCGAGTGTTGCAGCAGGACTGACTATCTGTGGTTTGTGACCGGACGGGTTGGGTTAAGAGTTCTACACGGTAACTCGTGTGGGCTCCGGGTTTGCCGTCATGGACCACTGACCGTGATATGCGCACCAATGGCTCACCCGGAAACTAGTCTGTAGTTTATTTGTACTTTGAAGTCCGTAGCGTTTTAGCGATAGTGGAGATTGTTTGTTGTATCTGCAGAATTTTTTTTTCTCTTACTTTTCATTTGATCTCACAAGAGAAGGGACCCTCAGGTTAGTTTAGTTAGTTGTTAATGGTTTAGCAGAGAGGGATGCATTTTGTGAGATGTCTCATAGAAAGAAGGGACTCTCGGTCGGTTTGCCTTATATATGGGGCTAGCGATTTGATTTCAGAGAGATGCATTTTTATGGGACTGGTTCCATAAGGAGAAGGGACCCTCGGTTGTCTGCCGGTATATAAGGGGCTGACAATTTGAAAATTAAGAGGGATGCATTCTATGGAGCGTGTTATTATTATTTTTGTTGTTGTAATATGCGTAAGACCTTATTAAAGAAGATAGAGCCCCTCAAGGGCTGCCGCCGTGTGGATGAATCTGTAGAATGTAAGAAAACTCTAATGAAAATGTGTGACACCGACCCGCATGGCAGATTACAAAATGGTGTCTGGGAGGAGGTCTTTAGGACCGAGAGGTGCCTTGGAAGACCAAGGTTTGCTAGAAGCAGAGAGACAGTCAGAGAAAGTTACGTATGTACACATTATTTGTTTAAGAAAGTGTCCGTAAGTGAAATGTTGAAAAGTACAGTAAGTGATCAAGAGGGCGTCAGGAGAGTGTCTATTGAAGGTTATATTGGCAGTTAGGTAGGGGAGAAAAGTGCTGAAGGAGCAAGAAAGTCGATAAGTAAGTTACAATGCACGTGATTTGTTGGTAAAGAGAGATGAAAATGTGTATAATACAAGATAGATAATAGATAATGTATAATCCATACTAGGTGGATATATATGTGTATATATATATATATATATATATATATACTGTAAGTGCAAATAGTTAGCTGAAGGGGAGAAGAGTCTGTTGACATATAGCTGTGAGCTTGTGTTCAGTCTCCAAGGTCAGGAAGATAACAGCGAGAGAGAAAATACAATAACATCCTTGGTTAATATCTTGGCTTGCTTGCAATGAATTGAAATGAATTTAATTAGTTATACTGTCTTAGTAGGCAGGGAAATATAGTAATTTTTAATGTATATTCTTACTTATACAGGGGTTGAAAATGAATGTTGTAAGGTCCCAGCATATGTGTTAATTATGATTTCAAATGTTTTTTCAATAGTTTAAGCTAAAACAAATCAGTTTGTGTTTCATAGTCGCGGAGAGATAAGAGGTTTGTTTTAAAAAAGGGTGGGGGCTTTCAGAATTCACTCCAAATTCAGGGTCACAGAAACTAAATACTTCAGCGTTTAATACAGCATATAATAGCTTCAGTAGATAAGAAATATAGAATATTTCAGTCACTCAGCAAACTTTTTCACATAATTTGTCAAAGATAGCGCTCATTCACAATCTCATCTCAATAGAATCATGTACTTTATAAAATTAAAAGCACTCACCTCAATGTTTTTCAACTGATGTATGTATGTTTGTCAAACTTTTTTTGTCCATGCATCTGTATGGACTGGTACACCTTTAAAGGGGGGCGACGGAGCAGACTTGAGCGCATGGATGGATGAGAGTTAGTGACCCGTGTTCAAGCTGCGGTGAGTGATGGAATGTGTGATGTGGAAATTGACTGGGGGTAAAAGTCCTACCCCATGCATGGGACTTTGCTTGGTTGTGATGTGGATGCTTGGACTGTTACACTGAAATTAAGTTGAGAAGACGGACGCAATGTGCCAATATCGAAGGGGTGGAGCTAGATGATGTAATAGTACGTAGTAATGTTTCATCCCTCCTCTCGACGAGGGAGGGGGTGAGCAGCTAGTTTTTTGTTTTGTTTTTTTTTCTCCTGTCTGAAATTTAGATAAGACTGCAGGCAGGAACAGACTAATAATGAATTCACTTAAAGGGATATCACATTTCAAATATTAATAGGTGTTTGTAGATTATTCTTCCCCGATGTAACTCATGTTTCTGCTATAGGTGCTAACATCTTACAGGCCTTATCTGCTTCCATCAAATCTTTTTACAATGTTATAATAACTTAAACCCGGCTACTATTGTTCCAATTGCGTACCCTGGTTTAAAGGGGGGGAGGAGAAGGCATAGGTGATCTAGGTATTGCAAGTCAGCCATTTTAGGTATTGCAAATCAGCCATTTTTAATTTTTTTTGCAAGTCATTTTTACATTTTTAAATTTTTTGCAACAAGGTTCTAATCTTTTTCAAATAGAATACCAGCCTGATTGTCTAGCATTGATGCAACAAGAAAATTTAAGTTTTAAAAAAAAAAAAAGTTACTCAAAGCCCTTGTTAATAATGCATATTTTGAGTTGTTTTTTATAGATGGTACCCAGGGTGATTGACGACTCCACACTGGATATACAGTGGTTGCACAACAAGATGTCCTAAAAGCAGAATGTCTCCGCATGTCGCAGTACAAGAAGCGGAATTAAAAGCACTCACGGAGGCGTGTGGAGTGGCCCCAGGTAAGACGGCAAACATTTACACTGACTCCCGGTATGCATCTGGCATAGCTCATGATTAAGGCCCAACATGGAAGGCCAGACAGTTTTTTACCTCAGCAGGACAGCCAATTAAGAATGATGCAATGGTGCAGAGTCTCATGGAGGCCCTATTTCTACCTGACAAAGGTGGAAAGTTCACACCAATTCCTACACCAGAGAAGCAAGAGGCAACGCCATCACAGGCCACACAGCAAAAGCAGCGGCCCTCAAGCCGTGGAAGAAAGAAGAAAAGAAGAATTTAACAATAATTTTGGACTTTGATAAAAATCTTGGACTTTGATAAAAATCTTGGACTTTGATAAAAATCTTGGACTTTGATTTGAACTTGAATTTTGATAAAAACATTGGACTTTGATATGCTAAAGACTTTACAGTTAAGAAAAGGAAAAATGGACTAAAAAGGGACGGCGTATGGTGAACAGTCAACAGAACTTGCTTACCATAGTCCCTGTGCCCCATGATGGCCCAGCTGACGCACGGAAAGACACACCTCTCGAAGCAGTAATGATGTCGACGCTTGAACAAGGACGGGTGGCTCCTTGGTTTTCTGTAGCTGCTGCATCATTTGTCCAATTTTGCATGATCTTTGCCATAAAGCAACAGGGCAGAAGTAAATTTGCCACACCACACTTGCCTAGACCACTCTACCCATTTCAGGGATTGCAAATTGGCTACACTCAGCTCCTACTTGTTGGGAAGCATGAATATGTGCTTGTTGTTGTTAATGCTTTTCAGGTTGGAGACCTACCCTGTTACCAAAATAAATAAGCAGGTAATCGCACAGAAGCTCATGAATGAGGTAATCCGCAGATATGGGGTACCGGAAGTGATTGAGTCAAACAAAGGTACACACTTCACAGGTGAAATAATGCAACACATCATGTCTGTTTTGGGTATATTCCAGGCTTTTGACACACCCTACCATCCGCGGAGTAGTGGGAAAGTAGATACAAAAGGCGATGGAGGAAATGGTAAAATTTTGAATTGAGTGTCTTTCTATTAGTTTTTCTTTTTTCCAGGAGGATACATGCCACAGTAGCTGAGTTTGGGGAATGATTTTCTTGTTAATTTTGTCATGGGTCTCCCCAAGGAATTGTTAGTAATGCATTCTGTAGTCTCTGCTTTTCTCCCAGGTCCTACAGATGAGTGTCACAATCTGAAACCAGGTGACAGGGTCTATGTAAAAAAGTTTGAGCGAGAAACCCTGTTTGAATGTCCCTACCAGATGTTGTTCACCCAACTGCAGTCAAGCTTGAAGGAAAGCCCACTTGGATCCACACTTCGCACTGAAAAAACTAATGATCCTGCATATCCTTTACATGCTATAATGTGGTACAATTCCTCTAACACACACCTTTGACTACTGTACACTAGCCCCCTGTTTCAGAACAAATTAATATAATGAAATGTGCAATAAGCCTACACTGAGGATGAGAATCCAACACCGCATCGTGCTAAGAGAGACATTGACGCTCCAGGTGGTAACTTTAATCCACATGTACACATAGATACAATAGGAGTGCCAAGGGGGGTGCCAGATGAATTTAATTCTAGAGATCAGGTTAAAGCAGGTTTTGAGTCCTTATTTGCTATTGTCACTGTTAATAATAATGTAGATTGGATGAATTATATCTATTACAATCAGCAGAGGTTTGTAAACTACACCAGAGATGCTTTGCAAGGGTTAGCTGACCAGTTAGGGCCCACTGCATCCATGGCGTTCCAAAATAGAGTAGCCCTGGATATGATTTTAACAGAAAGAGGTGGGGTATGTAATTTTCTGTATGTGTATTATCCCTTTGATCAAAAAGAGTATGAGTAAGGGACTGGATAATGTGACCAAAATTTCCCTTGTTTGAAAAAAATGAAGAGCCAGTTCCGATAATGCCAATCACGTACGTTACCAGAAGAATGGAGAGATGGACTAGTACTGTGTCTGCCTCAGTCTCATAAGATGGACTGTCAGTGGACTTCCCATTTGCCTGGGGAAAGTGCAGAAGACCTTAGGTTCCGGCGGGGGCACACCCTGTGGGGTGTTAACTCGTACAGATAGAGGGTGTGGATGCCCGGAAATAAGCCCAGGGAATCCATGGCCTCCTTCTGAGGTGAGGTAGGGATCCCTCCCTTTTAGGAGTAGGGACTTACGGGCAGTGGAGAAACCCTGACGCAAGGGAGAGACGACCGAAGAAGAGTGCAAGGTCTGATGCTTGATCTCCATATTAAGTTTTTTAGGGGGGTTTGTGAGGGTATATATATATATATTGCCATATGTGTTTTTTATGCTTTTATACCTATATGCAAGTTTTATTCAATTCCAAATGAAAAAAACTTAATACGTCGCCTTAAATCAGATATCCCAAGGTTTTGCAAGGCTTTGCAAGAAGATGTTCTAGAAATTCAGAGAAGATACCGAACCAGACGCAAGGACGCATGTACTTGGCCGATTTCCCAGAAGCCCAGGAACAAGATATCAAGATGTTCAAATGTACATGACTGTTATATGATTTTCACTGTCTCAGTCCGCAAATCCGGACTGCCCATATATGGTTATGAGCCCATCACCCCCTAGTGGTGAGAGGGCAGAGGGTATAAGATCTCATGTAATCTGTAATAAAGTGCGCAGTTTTTTCTCCCGTGTGAGAAACTATACCAGACCTCTGTGTGGTGTCTCTTCTTGCGGCCGGCAACGGGGCAAGTGGGGTGGGCCGGATTGGTGCTGTACTTAGAATTTTAACCCTCATAAGTTTATGGTGCTGTTCGGAGATGACAGATTCCCTTTAACCTAAATATTGTGCGACTACAAATTGTTACATACTTTCTAGACACTGGTGCTAATAAGTGTTATTCTGCTTATGTTACCTGAACTTTCTCTGCTGCTTCCCGCAGAGCAAGAGAGTCTGCTCGGACCTGCAAGAGCTCGGCCTGTTTTTCTTCACACTTCTGCTTCATAATCTAATAGTGAAGTATCAGAAGATGACAACTGACATTACTTTACCCAACAACAATTATTTCAATACCAATAGATTTATTCTCCAGTGTTCTTGAAATAGAAGAAATAATTCTAAGAACTGCATGAGATAGTAGCCAAGTGAAGATGAAAAAATGCTGCACTCATCAGCTCAATGCAAATAAAAGTGTATGTAATCCAACTGAATAAGCCAGTTACATAGCAGGTGAGCAGGTACAACAGTATATTTCATATATGTGAGGCCAGAAGAATCATTGTGTGACAAGAAAGAACGGTTACCCATTGTTGGACCCCGTTTTCACCCGCTACGTAATTGTCTTTTCTCATCCGTATCATTGGGGAACACTGCCTAAAGACTCATAGCTACTGTCACCCAGTTGGATGTTACTTTCTTTACATTTTCTCCTCCTGGTTGGAGCATTCACTTTGTTGTTGCACCTGGTGGCATTCTAAGTTACATTTTCCTTAATACAAAATCTCTTTATTCATTTAGATTAAAGTGATTTTCAGTGACTGCTGCTGCTCATAACCCAGAAGCAACTGGAGGCAGTCACGTGCTGTTCATTGTGATCATCCAAATGACAAGCCTCACTGGCCATCGAAGAGTCACCACCTGAAACCTGTGATTGTCTGAGAAGTTATATGCACAATGAAAAGCACATCACCATCAGCTGACTTCTGGGTTTCAAGCTGTGGCCACCAGGGCTCCAGCGCTGGACGGGGGAGCCTCTAAAGCAGGTGACTAGGTCTTGGTTTTTTCAATTTTGTACACTTGTACACTTTTTTTTCTTAAAGTCCTGGAAAACGTCTTTCAATATGTTCTTTTTCAATGAACTGGTGAGGCACAATGTTTCTAGTGACACAATTATACTGAGGCAAGAAATAAACTTGACTTCTGTTTTATAGAAAACCAGCAAGTATGACACATTTTGAGGCAAACGTCTTTTAAGATGCACTGCCCTAGCCCTGTACTTGAATATCCTGGCCAAGGCAGAGAGGCTTCCGCTTCCCTTCTTGCAAGTAATGAGTCCAATTTCTATACAGGGAAGCTCCAATCATAAAAAGCCGGTCTACATACTGTATATAAGCAATACAACAGCACAGTAACCTTATTTTTTCATCATGTTAACCATTTTAGTATGTTTATACTACTGGAAAACCCCTGTAAAATTTCCTATTCATTGGGCCACCCTAAATCCTTACCTTGATTTCCTCCTGCAGCTGGCTTATATGCGAGTCTTTTGCTTCTAAGAAATAAATTACAAGACATTAATTAAAAAAAAAAAATCTTCTGTTTTTGGCACACATTGTACAAAAATGTAATTTCCATTACTTAAATGGGTTGTACCAAAATGGAAAGTTATCACTAGTGAACAGGATAGGGGGCTACCATTCTGATCAGTGGGAGGAAGGTGGAGGGGTGGGGTGGGGTGGGGGTGGGGGGGGGGGGAATCCCACAGCTGAGACTCCCATCAATCTCCAAGACAGGGGTCCCGAAAGGTCCCGGACAGCGGGTGCACATGTGCATTCACTTCAATTTGAGTGCTGGAGATTGCAGAGTGGTCCTTCCTCCATTGATCACAAAGGTAACTTTATCTTTTGTACAAGCTCTTTAACCTCTTAGAGACGGAGCCCATTTGCACCTTAATGGGCAACTAATTTTTCCAGTTATTTCAGTCACATTCCTAGAGCCATAACTTTGTAATTTTCTCATTGACATAGCCATGTGTAGGCTTGGTTTTTGCGGGAAAAGTTATATATTTAATGACATCATTTTGGGTACATATAATGCATTGTATAAAACTTTTTTTTTCAGCCATTTATTTTTTGGATTTTATTTTAATGGCGTTCAGCATGCAAGATGAATAATGTGGTAATATTATTCTCTTGGTCAATACGATTCCAGCAATACCAAGTTTATACATTTTTAAAAAATATTTTGCTATTTTTGTACACAAGAAAAAAAATGCTTTTGAAGACTCACTTTTGTGTCGCTGCATTCCAAGAGCCATAGCATTTTTATTAAGCTCATCTGAGCTCAATGAGGGCTTGTTTTTTGCAGGAAGAACTCTGGTCTTCATTTTTCCAATTTAACATATAACATTTTGATTGCTTGTTACTCAATTTTTTTTACAAGCAAATTAGCAATATAAATAATATGTTAAATAAATTCTGTGGGTCAGTAGGATTGCATCAAAACCAAATAAAAAAGAATTATTTTTAATCGCTGCATTCAAAAGACTCCTAACACTTTTCTTTTTTTGCCACCAATACTGTGTGAGGGTTTCTTTCTTTTTTGTGGGAGGAGATGTACTTTAATAGCACTATTTGTTGATTAATACGATGTTTTGATCACCTTCTATTCTGATTTTTGTAAGGTAAGATAAGCATAATTAGCTATTTTCGCCATGCCTAAGCATTATTTTCGCCATGGCGTGCATCGTGTGGGTTAAATAACACTCACTTTATCTGGGTTATTACGAACATGGTGATATTATATATCATTTTTAGTTTTTTGACATAGCAACCCATCAATAATTGTGATCACATCGTGGGAGTCCAATGAGTGACAGAGGGAGTCCCCTCCCTTTGTCAGCCTCTTGCATACCGCAGTCACATTGACTGCGGCATTTAAAGAGATAAACAGCAGGGATCAGAGTTTTTTTCCGGTTCCTGCTGTTTGAGCAAGTGCCAGGCTGTTATCCAACAGCTAAGCACCCGTTTGCCTGGTACAGCAAAAATGTGCCAGGCTTCTGATGCAGCGCAGTAAAAAGGAGATTGCATCAGAATGAAGCCTCTTATTAGTCGCTGTCAAAAGGCGTATGGGCAGTCGTTAAGGATTAGACTTTGTATAAAAGAACTTGTCTGTCAGATGCATATGTAGTCAGAGAACTTCTTGTATAAATCTGGCATTTTTGCTAACTTGCCCCTACTTGTGGCTAATACATTCAGTAGGTTTGTAGAAAGTATGGACAATACATGACGAAATAATTTGTATGAATTTTAGGTGAATGTGACAGATTCTTTCAGATAAAACATGGAAGGTGACACTTCTTGCTAAATGCTTCCGTTT
Organism: Eleutherodactylus coqui; assembly: GCF_035609145.1. Lineage (NCBI taxonomy): Eukaryota > Metazoa > Chordata > Amphibia > Anura > Eleutherodactylidae > Eleutherodactylus > Eleutherodactylus coqui. The sequence goes on along the minus strand of NC_089837.1, from coordinate 164,288,238 downwards.
TCACATAAATACCCATTTCACTTCTTATTTGCTGTTTGTCCTTTTCAGCTTCCTGACATCTCGATTCTGCATTCTCTAGTTTGTCTTTCATTCCTTTGCCATCTCTGTTAATTTGCTGGCAGAAATGCTGCAGCTCCTGAACCTAAAATTCATAGAGAAAGCTCGTCAGTAGTATATATGCCACATGCCCGCACAGCTCAAACCCATCCGATGCCCACCTGTGTCCGCTCCTCTTCTACAGTATTCCTCATGTCCTGCACTGTAAGAAGCAGAACAGCATGCTCCTCCTCAAGCATCGCCCGCACAGCGGCTTCTTGTGCTAACTTGTCTTGTAACTGAGAAGGAGAGACATATCGAGGTAATCTTACCGATAACCATGACATAGTCCTATAGTCCCATTAATTGTGGCATGCCAAATGTGCTCCTGGAAACTGACATACTCTGTTACTCTATACTGTCTGCAGGCCTACTCCTAATAAGAAATTATTAAATACTACACCAGGTTTGTAAGTTAAAAGTTAGTTTTTTTTGTATGCAAAACTTTATATTCTATGGATAACCCATCATGATCAATCTTTGGGCAGCTCAGGGGTTGGGCCCCCTCAAAATAACAGAATGAAGGCCCTTCACTGCTTACAGAAGCACAGCACTGTACATAGAAGTGTGGTTACATCAGGTACTGCGGCGCAATCCCATTTAAGTGAGAATGACCTGCAGTAGCAGGCACAGTTGTCTGCATGGGACACTATTTATCAAAAAAACTCATGAACAGAAAACAGTAATACTTTTCCAAAAAGGCTTATTATATGTAAACAATTGCATTAATACAGCAATTCTTGGATAGACTCAAGTACCAAAATGATAATCCTTAGTGAGAATTTCCACAGAGGAGCACGGACGCTGAGCTAGAAAACAGTGAAATTGTACGCCAGCAAAATTTCAGGAGGCCTCACCCTTCCTCAGGTGTATATACTGTATATAAGCAACAGTGTGTATTCATGCAATTGCTTATGTATAAAAACCATTACTGTTCATTAGGCATGCATTTTTGTGGATGAATATAAACTAAGGATTATGAGATTTGTTTGCTGTACATGGTTCTACTGAGGCGTCTCATTTGGATTTGCTTTTTGCTGATTATACCGTTTACATGGACCCGTCAGTGGACCTGTGAAAATAATGAAGGGAACGCTTCTGTAGGAGCGGGTGTCAAGCCCCCACTGATCAAGCATTGAAGGTCTATCCCAACGATTTAAATGATTCAAGACAGACAGAAAGCCTTGCAATATGGGCAGTTTTTAAGTAAAATCCACAATACCTTAGCTAGCCTCTGACTCATACAAGCTTTAGTAGCTTTTAGCTCCTCAGCTGCTATAGCCACATCCGTCTGCAAAGATAAATAGAACACATTGTGGGAGGGTGAGGACTATAATGTGCAATACCACAACATGCAATAAATTGGTCTTTTTATTAACAAATCTGATCGGTGGGAATCTCACCGCTGAGACCCCCACCTCTCTCGCAGTGATGTCAGACTGAATGGAGCAACAGTTGTACATGCGTGGCAATGCTCTATTCATTTCAAAGAGAGACTGACAGAAATAGCCAAGTATAAGCGCTTGACTATCTCTAGCAGTTCCACTGAAAATAATTGGAGTGGCGCGATGCATGCACGACCTTCACTCTGTCCAATCTCCTCCTCATTGTAGGGGTTACTATCTCACAGTGAGGAGGAAGGGGGATACAGAACCCATGTGAGACCTCCCACTAATCAGACTTTCATTAGCTATCCTAGGGACAATCCCTTTAATGTAATAAAGACCTAAAGACCCCACTAGTAAAAGGATACCATTAGGATGTCAGGGATTATATGTAGTAATTTGAGAACTATAAAATAACCACATTTACATCACAGGTGAAGTGAAGAAAGTTTAAATACCAACAATATTGTTACTAGTGAAACTTTGGAAAGATTTATTAACAACATTCACCCTAATAAGCTGTACTACAATACTCCAAATTTATAGCGTGCAAGAACTAAATGGCAGATACTGCAGATTTAAACGATCACGACAACTTGTGTGATTATGTAATAACTAGCTACCTTGAAAAGAGTTGTCAAACAGGGTAGCTTATTCTGAAAAGTCACCTGAAAATTTAGGTAAGTTTTAAATCAGTATGGAGGACTATAGGTGGCGGTGAATTCATCCTGAATGATCAGGATGTAAAACACGTTGCTGAGCCCCTTTGGATTTCCTCAGCAACACTAAGGCTGGGGTCACATGTGACGAAAATCCCGCAGAATGACTGCACTGAAAAACTGCGAGATTGCGGCGGGATAAGCGCAGCTTCAAAACCCACGGCCTTTAGCCGCTGCGGCCATCTCCCCTCGTAAAGAGGCCGCTGGGGAAATGAAAAAAAGAATTAACATGCTGCATCTTTGTTTTCTGCGCAGCATGTCAATTTCAGTGCAGCTTGGCCGCAGCGGGTGGCTGACATTTTTTGTAAAATCTTGTCTACTTTGCTGGCTAATCCCAGGATTAGGGGCTGCGGGCGGAATTGCCGTGCAGACATTCTGCATAGAAATTCCACGGCAATTCCGCCCCGTGTGAACCCAGCCTTAGAAAGACATGCCATATACTATACATTATGCAAATGACAACCCCAACGTATATGTGCTCTGCAGGGCATCACTGCCCCTTTGTACTTGCTTTTCTTGAGGTCAAAATGCATAGATCTCAGCAATAAGTTTTTCTACAACTAGAGCCATAATTCAAACATGACTTGATTTATAAAGTAGAACATATCTACTTATGTATAGGTTATCTAGGATATACCAAGCATTACACCCACAACTTTGTTCATATTTCTATAGGGACCTTAGTGGTTGTGGCAATCTCCAGAGCTGCGCTCAGCCTCTCCCTGTCTTGCCGTTCTCTTTTCTGCTCCTCAACTGCACAGTTCAGTCTTTGGCGCAGCCTCATAACTTCCAGCTGTGCTTCTTTCACGTCTTGGGCATGTTCTTCTTGCATCTGAAGCAAACAATGCTCAAGTTCACCTAGGGATAGAAAAGTATTAAAAATCTGCAGATGCAAAGGGTTTTCTTCTGCGTTTTGTACCTTTTCGGCTATTGTCTAGTTCTTACCTGAACGTTTTGTGCTCAATTCCCGATCTGTGTGCAACCGGAAAATATTAAGTTTCAAAGTGTGCAGCATGCTTTCCATATGACACATGCGGGTGACAAGATCTTCACAGTTTTTCCATAATGTATCACCATCTCCAGTGAACGCAGGCCGGGCCCTGACTGGGCTGATTGGGCGAATATGGTCAACAGATTTTAATACTTGAAATTTTGTGAATCTGATGGAAAGCAATACAGCATAATTACTAGATGTGCCAAGACCAGCGAGTAATCATAATCAATCTAAAGCAGTAATAATGGATGGGGTTAAACAGTGTTGATATGGGTCATGCTCACATTTTATAAGCAGCTCAGTCCTTACAAAACAAGCAGGACAGTGGCATCTTCACCCCTTAAGGACCAGGCTGTTTTGTGCCTTAAGGACCAGACACTTAAGCTTTCCTTAATATATGACTTCCCTGTAGAAGCTCCTCCGGTAAACTTTCACTAAAATCAAGGAATCAGAAGCCTGGGGGGTTGTTTAGCCAGAAACATTGCCCTTGTGAATCTCTTATAGGTGTTCTACGACTATGTATCGCACTCCAATTAATTCAATGACAATGGTGAAAAACAATACAGTCCTGACACATGGAATGTGTTTGTGAATGTCTACAGTACGACAACACTAAATCCTATGTTATAGTATGATCCTTATAGCATGAAATGTTATAAGGTAAATACACAAATCTCACCTATGGCCGGTTACATCTAGTGCCTGCAGGTCACTGATCAGGGCATCTGCTTGTTCCTCTGCTACCCGCATCCGCTGCTCCAGCACAGATAAGGTCTCTGGAGCGGTAGGAAGAATGGTGAGCGGAGGGATCACTGGTCGCTCCATCTCCTGGGTACAGCAAGAAAAATTACTTGTCTAGTATTTACCTGTTCTGCCTTTTATACAAAACTTAAACTATCAAGTAAAGTTTAAGCAGTTTCACTGTTTATATGAGAAACCAGTTTACAGTACAGATACGTTACAGCACATATACAGAAGTAGTGCAGTAGTGACTGTACACTACTATATATAGACAATGGCATACTGATCCTATATGGCACATGTACAGAAGCAGTGACTATATATAGACACTGCCACACGGATCCTATATACCAGAGGTACTCAACAGGCAGATTGGGGGCCGAATGTGGACCCCCTGCTGTCTAGACCAGGATGAAGGAGCAGTTGCCAGTTCCCCTTCTCTACTAACACCTTTCATTGTGATCCCACTAACAGGGCCGACCATAAGCACTGAGTGTAACTTTGTTCCTCCACCAACTTTGTGGTCTTGAGAGCAGGAGCCGCGGGAGGAGCAAAGTTATAACAGGGGGCCGTACCTGTACAAAGCAGGTCTACCTGTGTACTGGTGAAAGGACGGGAGGTTATCATATGGGGCAGAAGAAAGGATGAGAGATGTGTTTTACATGTGACCTTATTTTGGAGGGGCTGAAAGTAAGGTGAGTATTGAGTTTTTTACATGGTACTGTAAGAGGAGATGATGGGAGGGAGCGTGTGGGGCTTACATGGTATGGGGTCATCATAACTAAGAGGGGCCACAGGGGCGTGTGTGTGTGTGCGGGTCAGCATAACTAAGAGGGGCCATGGGGCGAGGGGGGGCTGGAAGCATAACTACGAGGGGCCACAGGGGCGAGTGTGTGCGTGTGTGTACGGGTCAGCATAACTAAGAGGGGCCACAGGGGCGAGTGTGTGTGTACGGGTCAGCATAACTAAGAGGGGCACTGGGGCAGCATGATGGGAAGAGTGTGCAGAAAAGAGTCATAGCTGGGGATGGTGGTCTGGACACAAACAGAGAAACAAAATAGACTTCCTGGCTCATAAATGTTTAAAAGGCCATATGTGCCCCAAAATGGTATAAATCAAAACATTAACTCATTTTGCAAAAGACAAGCCCTCACACAGCTCCGCTGATGGGAAGATAAGTCATAGCTCGCGGAATGTTACGTGTTATGTGTTCTATAGTGCAGAAGCAGGGAGTAAAAAAAACTAAACATTCTGTAATCACCTTATCGTACTACAGTTCATACATAATGATGTCTTGCTTTAACCCTCATTACCCGAGTGTGCCGACCCTTCACCCAACGGCAGACCGAGGTAAGTGGACCTTTACAATATATACCATACAGCACGTGGGCTCTGTCTTGTACTGGGGGCTCTAGCAGATGAAGGGTACAGACTGCAGGACTGTACCAAGTGTCAGCAGGGACAGAAGTACAGCGGACTGTTCCACCGTCTCACCTGATGGTTTCTGAGGGTGAGGAGCAAAACCAGCGATGTGGGGATTATGCTATATCTAAACGCCGTTCTAGAATGTTAACACGGACAGCCGGTATCTATCTGTATGCAGAGACAATGCGGGTGACTTACAGCAGCAGCCGGTCCTCCTACATAAGCGGCTTCCGTCACCTTGGAGACACATCCGCTTCTACCTTCAAACTGTCCCGCGGTAAAATCTGCACCGCGCATGCTCAAACACTAACCACTCAGCCTTGTGGCAAAACTGGAGACACGTCCCCGCCTGGAGGGGGCAATGCTGCTCTATGCCTGCTCTCAGGCTTCACAAACATGGCGGCCGCACTCCCTGTTGTCCTGGGTTCATCATGTGATGTTATGGATGTCACCGCTCACAAAGGTAACAGCACAGATTCACGGAGGGGCTGAAGATTTGTTTTTCTCCAGACTCTCTGAATGTTTTGATCATCTGCACTGTAGATGGTGGCATATGCACAGGCTTTGCTATTGGACACGGAGGAACATTTTTCTGAAATTGTTCCACAGTTTTTAGCTGCAGTTTTTCACAGCTTGGTGAGCCTCTGCCCATCTTTGCTTCTGAGAGACTCTGCCTCTCTAACATGATCTTTATATACACAGTCATGTGACTTAGAACATTTACACTCCAGCTGTTTTATTAGTAACACATGGTGGAGTCGGATTCCACATGGAGGAGCCGCCCCGCGGAATCCGACCTGACAGCAGTGGCGTCCGCTTCTACCTGTCATTTCTGTTCTTTATCTGTAGTGCAGATGGATCCGGCGGGCACACACAGTAGAATTTTTTTTTTCAATTTCCCCCTTCTCCCCACCCCCCACCCCCACCCCCCGCACCGTCAATGGAAGCCGTCCGCACGGAATCTGAGCAAAAATGGAACATGCTGAAATTTTCTTCCTCCGCTTGCAGAAACTGCAATTGGTTTTTCGCAAATGTAGAGGAAAAAGCGGTTTTCTATGGCATACTATGGATGGTATTTGCTGCAGATCCGTGGTGCGGATTCCATTTGTGTGCAGGCGGTCTTACTTTTTTCCCCCAGCCTTTTCTTACCCCTGTTCCAACTTTTGTGAGATGTGTTGCTGCCATTAACTTCTAAATGAGTACATTTTTTTTTATGAAATGGAAAAATATCTAATTTTCACCTTCTGATATGTGTTCTACTGTGAATAAAATATGGTTATATGAGATTTCCAAATTATTGCCTTCTTTTTTTTTTTTTTTTACTTAACATTCATTTACATTTTACACAGCGTCCCAACTGGAATTGGGGTTGTATTACTACGGGGTGATATCACTACTGTGGGACATTATGGCTATGTTAAAGGGGTTGTCCCGCGAAAGCAAGTGGGGGTATACACTTCTGTATGGCCATATTAATGCACTTTGTAATGTACATTGTGCATTAATTATGAGCCATACAGAAGTTATTCACTTACCTGTTCCGTTGCTAGCGTCCCCGTCTCCATGGTGCCGTCTAATTTTCAGCGTCTAATCGCCGGATTAGACGCGCTTGCGCAGTCCGGTCTTCTTCTTTTCTAAATGGGGCCGCTCGTGCCGGAGAGCGGCTCCTCGTAGCTCCGCCCCGTCACGTGCCGATTCCAGCCAATCAGGAGGCTGGAATCGGCAATGGACCGCACAGAAGACCTGTGGTCCACCGAGGGTGAAGATCCCGGCGGCCATCTTCACCAGGTAAGTAAGAAGTCACCGGAGCGCGGGGATTCAGGTAAGCACTATCCGGTTTTCTTTTTTAACCCCTGCATCGGGTTTGTCTCGCGCCGAACGGGGGGGCTATTGAAAAAAAAAAAAACCCGTTTCGGCGCGGGACAACCCCTTTAAGGTGACTAGACATCCTGATTTAGGTGGGACAGTTCCGCTCTGGGACCCTGTATCCTGCTTTACCCAGTGTCACTAAGCGGGACAGCCTTTTGTCCTGCTTTTGGGACGTCTGTTCCGCTTTTGTCCTGCCTTCGGGACATCTGATCACAATGAAGGTGATTACAAGCCGGGGTACCGCAGCTCCCTGGCTGGCAATCACTCAATGGCGCTGCTGTGCCTGGTTCTGCAAGAGGAGAAGGGAGGAGGCGTCTGGGCACACACACTTCCACCTGCAGCAGCGCCAAGCAAAGGAGCAGCGGCACTTTGAATACCAGGAAGAGATAAAGATATCGGTCTCGAGGGCTACTGTGGGGGTCACTATTAATACCGGGGCCGATATAGGGAACACTGTCAGTAATAGTGTCTCCTATATTGGTCCCAGTAGTAATAGTATTACTAATGAGGCTACTGTGGGGGTTATTACTACCATGGTTAATATAGGGGACACTATTACTACTGAGGCTACTGTGGGGGGGCTCACTATTACTACTAGAGCAAATATAGGGGACACAATTACTACTAGGGTTGATATAGGTTACACTATTACTACTAGGGCCACTTTGGGGCTCACTATTACTACTGGGGCCATTCTGCACCTCAAGCTGACTTACAGGAAAATGGATAAAGTCTATGATTGAGGACAACATGCTTGCCTGAAACATGTAAGACGGCACATGCTCTCGGTTCCTTCATGTCCATCTGGATTGTTTAATAAAAACTGAAGGTTTTTTACCCAACGCTGGACTTTCTCCATTTTTCTTTGCATCAGTTGTGGTTTCCAGCCTGTCCTTGCATGGGAGCGACTGCAGAAGAGCTGCTTTCTGGTTTGCATTTCTTAAGCTGATTTAGGTTATGTTTACACGTGGCGGAAATACTGCGGAGTGTCCACAGCAGAAATTTCCATGGGAAATTACACAGCATTTTCGCATCCAAAAAACAGTAAAAATTCGTACCATTGGTGTGGATTTTGACTGGAAATCAGCTGCATATCTGAAGGCTTTCCGCAGTCGGTGCTCCCCGGCTTATGGTTCCCAGTGGCCTGCTTAGGTGCGGCAAGGCTGCTCGGGTGATGCTGGTCAGGTGAGGCCACTATAGGCCACTGAGAACCGGAAGCCGGGAAACGTTGACAGCAGGAAGCCTTTGGAGAAGGTGAGGAAGAGCGCCGCATAGTATTTCCAGTCAAAATCCACACCAATGGTACGTATTTTGACTGTTTTTTTGATGCAGAATTTGCTCTCTGTTTTTTTTTCTCGTTTGTTTGTTTTTTAAATGGTCCTGCACCTTTTATAACGACAGAGGTAAAATTGCACGTTATTGTAAGCCCCACCGCCTGGTCATACCCCTCTGGTCACCTGAGCTATATGTTACTACAGGGAGAAGTATGGCCATACAAGGGGATAGTATGCTATATAATACTACAGGGGGGCAGTATGGCTGTATACTACCACAGAGGGACAGTACGGTTATGTTACTACAGAGGGACAGTATACTGTATATTACTACAGGGGTACATTACGTCTATATATTACTACAGGGGGAGAGTACGGCTGTATATTACTAAGGGGGGCAGTATGGCTGTATATTACTACAAGGGGACAGTATGCTATATATTACTACAGGAGGGCAGTATGGCTGTATATTACTACAAGGGGACAGTATGGCTGTATACTACTACAGGGGGGCAGTATGGCTGTATATTGCTACAAGGGGACAGTATGCTATATACGGTATTACTACAGGGGGGCAGTATGGCTGTGTATTACTACAAGGGGACAGTATGCTATATAATACTACAGGGGGGCAGTATGGCTGTATATTACTACAAGGGGACAGTATGGCTGTATACTACTACTGGGGGGCAGTATGGCTGTATATTACTACAGGGGACAGTACAGTTATGTTATTACAGAGGGATAGTATACTGTATATTACTACAAGGAGACATTACGGCTATATATTACTACAGGGGAAGAATACGGCTGTATATTACTACAGGGGGACAGTATATCTGTGTATACACTACAGGTGGACAGTATGGCTATTTAGTACTATGAGGGGACACAGTATGGCTTGCTATTCATTACTTAGGGAGCACTCTAAGTTACAGTGTAATACAGTATTTAAGAAAAGTCATGTGTGGCACTATTAAAAGTTTATCTTAATATAGGAATTACAAATATGAAACAGCAAAGAGCCAAAGACATCTGTGTGGCAACCTATGATGAGACAAGTTGTGTCCAAGAGTAGATGTCATGTTGGTCTGGACTGGATGGAGAAAGACGCCACAACACTAATTAGAGATGACATCATGTGTGAGTCACAGAGTCATTGTTTATTCTGCCTCTGGATGCCTCTGATCAGTTCTGTAGTCCCTCTGATCTGCATATAATTATATATGTACAGCTGGTATACGTTATACCAGCTATACATATTGGATTACATGTGGTATGTACCGCATGGTTCGCAGACTTCGCTCTCAATACTGAATCTTTCTTCTTTTTTTTTCTTTACTATTGCACAATGAAGACCTTTTTTGCAAAAAAAAGTATTTCCATTAATTTATTTTTTTGCCAAATGAACTGCGGGAGTTTTTGTTTATTGCAAGGTGAGTTGTAATTTCCATTAGTACCATTTGGGGGTACATACCACCTTTTTTATAGCAAGTACTTGGAGGCAGATGAATAAAATTTAGCAACTATGGAAATTTTTTCCTTTTTTTTTAATGCTGTTTCACCATGCAGGATTGAAATATGACATTTGACAGGACAACCAAGGATCTATTCAGGGAGTGGTGTTTATTTTATGTGCGCACAGACCCTGGTGGATTCATCATCCCAAAAACCAGAGTGACTATACAAAGAGATTCTAACACCATTATATAGTGTGGGATGGCTTAAATCACAGATTCATAACTATTGGTTAACACTAAGGGCTGCCACCCACTGGCGTTTTTTCTCTATTGCGCTGCGAGAGCAAGTGAAAACACTCCCTCGCAGTGCGAGAAAAAAGCCGGGATGACGCCGGGATATAACCAGTCTTTTCAATGGGGCCAGCGGCAGCAGCGCCTGCCCCACTGAAAAGATAGGGAGAATACCGCGGACTTCTGCCACAGCTGTGACAGCTGTGGCATAAGTACAGCATGCTATCCCATTGCTTTCAATGGGATCAGCGCTGCTGACGGTCCCATTGAAAGCAGTGGTTTGTGGCAAACCCTGCAGTATGATTTTCGGGGAAGATCTTGAAACATAAGCCCTTCCCTGAAAATCATCATTAAGTGGTAAAAAAAGGAAAAAACAAAATTACTCACCTCTCTGCCACGTCCTCCGGCTAGCTCCCCGACACTGCTATCCAGCACTTTCAGCAGGTGGAGATTTAAAAATCCCCGCCTCCTGAAAGGGCTGTGCTGATTGGCTGAGCGCTCAGCCAATAACAGCTAGTGCTTAGCTATTTATTCATGATAAAGTACAGGAATGGGTTCCTCGTTTTGTTTTGGACGTTTTGATATATAATTTGTATAGTCTTGGATAACAGCACATATAGTGTTGGTTTTGGTTGGCGTGGGATTTGGGTAATTTCTTTTTTAAGTATATATTTTTATTTTATTCTGTAATTTTGCTTTACTTATTTTTGTAACTAGTTATTTTTACCATCTATGTCCCCATGACGTCGTAAGACCTCTAGGGGTCATTCATATTGTCTTCTTTTTTTTTCAATTTCACACTTTTCCACTGTAGCTGGGACTTCCATAGGAGGCCCAGTTACACGGGAAAACATCAGTCACTAACAAAGCTGATCAGGGTGAGCTAAGACCCTGCAGCTCTGATGTGACAGGGGGCACCCAGCAGTCCCGTGATCGCCAGGTTGCATAGTGGAAGTAAGGTTATGTTTTAATATCACCAAATAGAAAAGCATTTAGTCTGTAATAAAATGAACAAACAACATCAGAGCAAACTATGATTCTGTTAGTTTTGTCATTATATCCATAGTCAGCCCCGGACTTGTGGCCATAATATGAGCAGATAAACGTCTCCTTATTATGTTTGTAAAACAGACCTAACACAACTTTTTATGTAGATTAATTTTACAGTTCAAAAATATTTTATTATTTTGCTTTTCTATTACAAACACCATAGTTCACTGGAACAATCAAACTGGTGTACACACATTGTACAAGAATGTTACAATGAACATCACCAGAAGATAGTGATTCTAGTCAATAACATATAAACAAAGTGGCGCATTAATGTTAAGCCTTGTCTCTCACCAAGGGGGACAAGGACCAAATAAAGTAAAAGAGGTAAAGTAGGAGGTTGTTAGGAAAGAGAGAAAAAAATGTAAGGTAAACCTGAAAAAGAATCAAGATTAGAAAGAGGATAGTTCTTCCGAAGGAGGGAAGGAGGGTTACTCAGTATGAATCTGTCACCAAACCTCAATCTTAAATGATGCTTAAATGATTCTTTGAATCCAAGACGCCAGCTATGAAGATACAACACCTCTTTGAAGCCAGGACTTTGCCTTAGGTGAAGAGTGCAACAGGATCCAGGTTGCTCAAACACTGTAGGGCTTAGAGAGTTTGTTGACGTCTCTAGCACATAGCTCTTCCATATATTTACGATTATCTATAGTCTCCAACCACATCAACCTCGTTGGGGTTATGGTGGATCCACTTTCTGGGGATAATTTGTCTCATAGCTATTAGGAAGAAGTTTAAGAGGGAACACTTTTGTAGTAGACATGATGATTAGTTAGCATAAAATGTCTATTGATTTGTATAAACTAGATGTATTACGCAGCTGTAGTGATTTAACTCTGTAGAGGCTAATGGCCACACAATCTCATTATGGTAATTGCTGGACAATGGCATGGTGAAAGACTGTGCTATAGCATTAGCCTAATGTAAAGCTCCTCTGCAGCCTCTTAAGGGTTAAAGTCACTATACTGTAAGACTGAAGAACTGTATCCACTTTGGGTGTTTTCCAAGCCCTCCCCCACCCTCAACTTCTGAGACAAAGTTTTTGCCTGACCACATGTTGAGGAGACAAAGGCTGACTTGTACACTGGACCTGAGAGGGGTGTGGGGAGGAGCGGGGATTCTATATGGCCCAACGAATGAAAATACAATAAGTTATTGATGTAATATGTTATACGCCCATAAAGGGCAAGTATTATGTGTTTCAATAAACCTGAGGCTCTGAGCATTGTACGCCCAGATCCAGTTTTAGACCCGAAACATTTAGCTTGTGTCTGACTGGTTATTGCAAGGCGTGCACATGCCATACTACATAATTAGGAAGCTACAGAATACCCCTGAACCTGCTCGAGAAAATAGCATCCAGTACACTTTGTCTTGGAAATTGAGAGCAGCATTACTGAAAGGAGTGCCATCTCCTGAGAGAACTGGATCGTGTTCCTACTGACCTCAATATATAGAAAGTTCACCTCCTCCCAAAGGTCCAAAATCAAGGGACTTGACCACCAAATGTGTATAAAAATACCCACGTCGCCATCACATCTCCAGCATTTGTCCGAGAGTTGAGGGAAGATCCTTGCCAATCGTTCCGGGGTTCTATACTATTGACTGAGGATTTTAAAATTGAGCTCTTGGGTCCTTCCCGATACGGACATTTTGTGCATAAGAATAAGAGATTTGGACCAGGACTCCTCCGGCAGCACCTGACCCAGGTCTCTCTCCCACCCTCTTATATATATCAGACCCTCCGCCTTTTATCTCTCCCTCCAATAGTAAGTGGTATAATGATGAGATCTTACATACTCTGCCATCGGGAGATATACTTGGCTTTTTGAATGGGGTAAGTGGGGACAGCCATCTGGTGAGCTTCCCCAGTGAGCTGATGTACTGCGTGTAGTAGGCCCCCTGCTCCAAGAGTTCAATGCAGCCTTATAATATAGAGTAAATATGGGAAGGCCCACACCCTCCTGTTTCTTCTGTCGAGTAAAGATCCGCTGTTAACAGCTCTCCCATTAGACCCCGCCAGAGGCAGGATCTAATAGGTTGGCTTGCGGAAATGAATTGCGACTGTTTACGGATGTACGTGGATGCTCAGCGTATCATCTGCGCTGAAAAAAAAAACACAAGCACGTGATTACATCAGAAAGTTGCCCAACCCTGGGAAAAACCTTTCTATAAAAGATGAATGCCTAGGCGACATTCTCTTGTGCTTTTGTCATGGTGAGAGCTTAGAACCGTCTTCAGAACGGCATACTACTCTCTTGGCTTGGCTGATGTATACTTCTTTTTTTGGAAGAGTCGCGTCTGATTGCTGTCCCAGATCTCAGGAAAGTCCTGCATGAGAGCAGTGAACCTGCCCGTATCGAATGCCCTGGCTACTGCAATTGGCAATGATGTGTTTGTCCTGCACAGACTTTCCCCGTATTCCTGCTTCCTTTTTAGTCATTTTGTTATCTGGTCTCCTACCAACCTGTGGACAACCTGCCTAAAAATCCATACAAGCAAATGCACTGCGATTTGAATGCTCCCATAGAGATCACGACGCCCGTCCGTGTGGAATCCGCACTAAAATAGAACATGCTGCAGTTTAAAAAAGAAAAAATTCGCTCACGGAAATCGCAATTCACATCCGCATGTCTACTCGAAGCTGCGGAAGTTAATGCCTTCCAATGGACGACTATTACCGATCATAGATTCCGTGATTCAAATTCATTTGTGTGCAGCCAGCCTTAGACTAGGCCTCCATGTTAGCCTGTGGTCCCTAAGTCACTGCTGTAAAAACATATATGGCTAGTCACTAAGGAGTTAAATTTATTGAAAACTTATACAATATTCTGATATACAGTATTTTTGCATCAATTGCTTTTTTTAAGATTTCTGCTTGTTAACATTGAATGGAAACAGTTTAGTCTCAGAAGATAGAAAATCTGTCCTGGTCACATGATGATCACACAACTACATGACTTTGAGAAGACGCAACTCCAGTTCACTGTTCTTTCAATATTTATGTTATACAAAAAATAACTTTTATTTAATTAAACTGGAATACTCCTTTGGGGGTGGTTTCATGCCTAGCCTTTATAGCTGTAGGTCAGTAGAGAAATATGACGCACCCTGACCAGCACATGTTTTGTGACATTTTTCCTCAATCTTTTTTCTCTTTGATTGGGATGTATTTTAAACCTCTCCAGTGCATAAAATCAAAGTGCTAACGACGCCCTGTCTGTGAGTGCTTCTCATGCTCCACACCTGATCACATGATGGTGACGTCATCACAAGTCCTAAAGCATAAAACATGCAGAGCTTGACAGCAGCCTTGTGCTCACAGAACCTATGATGAGGTCACTGTCATGTGATCAGTCACCTGCGTGGGAGGATTCCAGGGTCACATGATGGGGACTTCATCACAGATCCTAAACCAGCACAGTCTGACAGAATGTATGTAGTACAGCTGTGTGTGTGACACGTGCATCTAGCAGAGCTGTGTGTGTCTGTGACATACACATGTAATGTACAGAGCTATGTGTGTCTGTGACATGCGCATGTAATGAAACAGAGCTTTGTCTGTGTGGGACGCACACGTAGCAAAGTTGTGTGTGTCTGTGACAAGCACATGTAATGTGGCAGCAGAGCTTTGTGTGTGACGTGCATGTAGGAGAGCTGTGTGTCTGTAACACGCATGTAGCAGAGCCGTGTGTGTCTGTGACACGCATGTAGCAGAGCCGTGTGTGTCTGTGACACGCATGTAGCAGAGCCATGTGTGTCTGTGACACGCATGTAGCAGAGCCGTGTGTGTCTGTGACACGCATGTAGCAGAGCCGTGTGTGTCTGTGACACGCATGTAGCAGAGCCGTGTGTGTCTGTGACACGCATGTAGCAGAGCCGTGTGTGTCTGTGACACGCATGTAGCAGAGCCGTGTGTGTCTGTGACACGCATGTAGCAGAGCCGTGTGTGTCTGTGACACGCATGTAGCAGAGCCGTGTGTGTCTGTGACACGCATGTGACAGAGCCGTGTGTGTCTGTGACACGCATGTGACAGAGCCGTGTGTGTCTGTGACACGCATGTGGCAGAACCGTGTGTGTCTGTGACACTCGTGCATGCAGATGAGCTGTTTGTGTCTGACATGCATGTACCACAGCTATGTGTATCACATGAATCGGTGCTGTGTGTGTGCCACGCGTGCATGCAGTTGAGCTGTGTGTGCCACGTGCATGCGGCAGAGCTGTATGTGGGCACGCGCCGCGTGCATGTAGCAGAGCCGTGTGTGTGCCGCGTGCATGTAGCAGAGCCGTGTGTGTGCCGCGTGCATGTAGCAGAGCCGTGTGTGTGCCGCGTGCATGTAGCAGAGCCGTGTGTGTGCCGCATGCATGTAGCAGAGCCGTGTGTGTGCCGCGTGCATGTAGCAGAGCCGTGTGTGTGCCGCGTGCATGTAGCAGAGCCGTGTGTGTGTTGCGTGCATGTAGCAGAGCTGTGTGTATGTGTTTGACGTGCACATGTATTAATTTTCTAATAATTACTAGTTAAACTACTGCTGACCACTTTTCCATCAAATTTGTGTGTGAGTGACCTGTGAGTCACATAGAGAGCCTGACAGTACCTGTGATGTCAGTTAATGGCGCTTAGCCCCGCCCCCTGATTACATGACCATGACATCATCACAGGTCCTTTATCCTTGTACTGAATAAGGAATTATGGGCAGACTACATCCCCCACAAACCCCTGCGGCCTCAGTTGCTATGAATACAGCAGTACTCCAGTCTGCCAGTTTGTATCTGCTTCAGGTAAAGAAAAGATGTTCCCCAACAGCACATATATAAACGCAGCATGGGTGGAACCAGTAGTATGCAACAGACACACCGGAACATGAATCTCATCCCCCAAAAGTAATCCAGGAAAAATAAATACTATGGCAGCATATAAGGGTGCACAAATTCTATAGATCCATTTATTCTCCCATAGCAATAACAGATACAGCTACATTTCAACCTGTGTGGTCTTTGTCAAGCTTGATAAAGACCACACAGTTTGTAGCTGCTTGTGAGACATCTGGACACCTGTGCGGAGACTCCAATAAATGACACCTCATAAAAGTATACATACATAGCTTGTGTACTGACAGGATCTATGATGATGTCACCATCATGTGATCATATGGTATCCAAGGAGGCGGCAGCATCAACGGTGTAAAGATAGTAAAAAAAAGGGTTTTATTGCTCCATAAAATGGCAACGTTTCGACTTAATCTAAGTCTTTTTCAAGCCTAATACATTGCCATGAACACACATCTTATATAGTGAGGACAGACAGGGAGGACACTCCTCCACCTCCTTAATCAGTAAGTAATACAACACACATGAAACAAAAAACAGACATGGACTATACAAAAGACAAGGTTCTCTACACATATACATTAAGGTAAAACCTGGACTGCATCCATGTGTTGGGCTGCTCCACACAGAGTTCCACTATGTCTCCATTCATATGTTCAGCCGGATATACTGTCAGGTGAATCTTCCCGGCGCACCGCGTGTACGCGGATTGCGTCACAGCCAACCACAGTAACACTGCCGATCAGCGTCTCGACCATCCACTATATGGCGCTGACTCTATCAGGAACTAGTCATGCATAAGGGCACTTCTGGGATTAGAATAAGCACGGCCAACCACAAGATGGCACCTCCGTAATAGAAAACAATGGAGCATGCCAACCAAGGGTGCCTATACATAAAGTATATTATATATAATAGCAAAAATTACTTTGGCACATAAGGGAATACTGCAAATTCACAAAAAGCTCACAAGGTGCCAGCAAAACATTAAAGTCAGCTATACTAATAAGGCAAAACAGAAGAGAATAATTGTAGATAATAAAACCTATATCCAAAAAATAAAAAAAAATAAAAAAAATTTTTGAGAAAAAATTTTTTTGAGAAAAAAATTTTTTTAAGAAAAAATGAAAAAAGTGTTAAAAATAAAAAAACATGATGTAATATATGCGCATGTGTATAAAGAATAACTGTATAATGGTGAAAAAAATCTAAATAAATATACATAAATTCACGAAAAATTTTTTACGAAAAAAATATATTAAATATAAATAAAAACCAACATATAACTGGACAAAAAGTGGAAAAAAATAGCAAACCTAAATAGGTGTGAATAACTAGTCTTTCAAAAGTACGGTGCATAAGCAAGTAAACTTCAAAAAAATTATAAAGATACATAAAAAAATTTTTTTAAAACGCTAATTGAAAAAAATTTTTTTGCTTTATTGATACGGAAAAAAATTTTTTTATATAATGCATGACAATGTTACAGAGAAAATACAAATTGTCAACTGACAATATTAGACATAGCAAGGACATAATTATAATAGTGAATAAATAGCCGGAAAAGACGCGAACTGTGGAGAAGACCAACACATAGACCAGGAGAGAAATCTAGGGAAAAAAGAAAAAAAAGAAAAGGATTAAAAACAGGCATCTAAAAACTATATACATCAGATGAGGATCCTTAAATATAAGGGGCAAAGACATACTCCATGTTTAAACCGAAAGGATGTAACGTATTGAGGGTGTGAATCCAGCGCAACTCTTTCTTTTTGAGAAGAGCCTCCCTGTCACCTCCTCTGGTCAATGGTGGAACATCGTCAATAATCCTGAATTTAAATTGACTTATACTATGCTTTTTCTCATGGAAATGCTTGGGGATCGGCAGGTCCAAGCACTTGGTACGTATAGTACTCTTATGTTTAATCATACGACTACGCGCTTCGAGTATCGTTTCCCCCACGTATCCAAGTCCGCAGGGGCAGGTGACCAAATAGATGACATAAGAGGAGGTGCAGGAATATCTCTTCCTAATTTTGAATTTCTGGCCTGTATATGGATGATGAAAGCTATCACCCTTGACAAGATTGCCGCAGCAAACACAGCCAAGACAGGGAAAATTGCCCTTCTTGGCTGGTGCTAGTACTCGCTGTGTATGACTCACCTTCGGTACAATTGATTTCACTAACTTGTCACGTATGTTCGGGGGTCGTCTATAGGCCATCATCGGTTTTTCGTTAAATTCTGGTACCACACTTAAGCCTTTTGTCAGAAGGGACCAATGTTTGTTTATTATGGAAGAGACCTGCCCACTATGTCTACCAAAAGTGGAGATAAAAGGCACTCTTGCTGGTTTGGTGGTTTTACTTTTAGGTATCAACAAGGTGTCACGCTGCAGTTGTCGTACTCCGTCAACTGCCCTGTTGATAAGAGGTCTCGGATAACCTCTCTGCAAAAATTTATTTGCCATCTGCCCCAATCTCTTTTCAATGGCAGTATCATCAGTGATTCTACGCACCCGTAGGAGCTGACTCCACGGGAGGGAATTTACTGTTGGTCTAGGATGAAAGCTGTCATAGTGTAAGATACAGTTCCTATCAGTCGGTTTAACATAGAGGTCTGTCAAGAATTTTTCACCGTCATAGCATACCATTGTATCCAGAAACTGGATAGACTCTTCGGATGAACTTAAAGTAAATTGTAATTCCTGATAATGTGAATTCAGTTGCTGATGAAACAAATTAAGTTCATCCTGAGAGCCACTCCATACCACAAATATGTCATCTATGAAACGAAACCAGGCCTTAACCCGTGGCCAAAATTCAGATGTATGTATAAACGTTTCCTCAAAGTGGCGCATATACAGATTAGCATAGGTGGGCGCGACATTAGACCCCATGGCGGTGCCCTGCCGCTGCTCAAAGAACATCCCCCCGTAATTCACATGCAGCTCATATGCAGCAATGTAGCAGAGCTGTGTGTGTGTGACGTGCATGTAGCAAAGCTGTGGGTTGCCACCAGAAACACTGGTACTATAACTTCCTAATAATTACTAGTACAGTGGTACCTTGGTTTACGAGTGACTCAGCTTGCGAGCTTCTTGACTTGCGAGGAGGCTCTCTCCCAAATTTTTACTCTGATTTAACAGCAAAAAAAAATAAATCGGGTTACGAGCCTGCTCACAAGTCAAGAAGCTCGCAAGCTGGCTCGGGGGGGGGGGGGGGGGTGTGTGTGTCTAATACTCGCCTACCACCGGCGTTCTGGTGCTCGCGATGGTCTGTGGCACTGCTGCAGACTGCCACGTCCTCCTCCACATCAACAGAGCATTTCTTCCTGGAAGCGGGGCTTGCCTCCAGCAAGCTAATGCTCTGATTGGTTAATCCAGTGACGCATCAGCCAATAAAAGCCCGCACTGGATTAACCAATCACAGCCATTCAATGATATCATTCAAGCCCGCTTCCAGGAAAAAATGCTTTGTCAGCATGAAGGAGTGACTACAGCAGCGACAGAGACCCGCGTGAGGACCGGAACGCCAGCGGTAGGTGAGTATTGTTGTTTGTTTGTTTTTTGATATGTAGTGTAAAATTTTCCCCATTGAAATGAACTGGAATGCATTAATGGCGTTTCAGTTCATTTCAATGGGGAAAATTGATTTGACTTACAAGTGTTTTGGGTTAAGAGCTCTGTCACGGAATGAATTAAACTCTTAACCCAAGGCACTATTGTATAATCAGAAATATCGGTTATACTTGTGAGGATTAGAAACAGCTTCTTATTTATAGCTCACCACTGGGTGTGGAGAAATGTGAAGTCACAGTAAGGAAAACGAAACTTAGAAGCAGAGGCAGGCAAACCAGAATAAACACAGGATTGTATTCTGCTAGATCCACTGCAGATCAGTCAGAGAACTACGGAGAGGTAAGACAATGGGAGCTGCTTGCAGAATATGTCCTCTAGTAGGAAGAGATACAGAAAGAGAAGGCTGGATCTACACATATACACAGAATTCCTCTTCACATGCAGTTTGTAGACCTATATACAGACGCTATATCCTCATAAATACACAGATTACACACACTCATACATACAGATTCCCAGTCCATGTAAATACTCGGATTATACACATCCTCCACATAAATATACATACTATACACATACATACAAATTATACACACAGTGCAGTGACTGCAGCAACATTTGTCCAAAGCTTTATTTACTGTCTGCACAATGCTCACCTTAGCCCTTGTAGTTGCAGCCAGTTTTGGTCTTGTGAACACAGCCCAATTTGTCAATTCTGAAATGTGTCACTTTAGTGAATTTGGAATGCTTTTACTTATCCAAGTGATTGAGATCTTTTTGTGACATGTTGTACTTTGTGGTAAATTTTGATTGATATGTTTTATGTTTACTTATGAAAAACATCCAAAATTTAGAGAAAATTAGGAAAACGTGATGTTAAACACTTAATTATAGAGGAGGAACAGAAGCACTACAGATAAGTGCATTATAATTCAAAACCTAAGTGAGTGTGCATGGCTGTCTTCTAATGGCCCTTTTATATGGGCCGACAGTTGAGTAAACGACTGCACGAGCGCTGATGTCACCGCTAAGGTCGTTAGCACTCGTACTGAGTGCTTATACTAAAAGACATCACCACTGGATCACAGGCTTTTCGCTCAACACGTCACCTTCTATGTGAAGCGGAGAGCATTTATACTGAACTAGCTTACCCGTCGCGCGTTGCTGCGAAGATAGACATACATATATGCATTCGTTTTTATATATCTAGATAACAACCAATCACAGCGCAGCTCTCAAGTTACCTCAGCGGTATAATATATAACAACCAATCACAGTGCAGCTTTCATGTTACCTCAGTGGTATAATATATAACAACCAATCGCAGCGCAGCTTTCATGTAACCTCAGTAGTATAAGAAGTAGCAACCAATCACAGCACAGCTTTCATGTTGCCTCAGCAGTATAATATATAGCAACCAATCACAGCACAGCTTTCATTTTACCTCAGCATTCTCAATATCCAGCAATTGTCTTGCGAAACGTTCGGCGGATGCATCATTTTATAGTTGAACACGTATTCCGTTGCTCGTAATGCCTTTTGCTTTCGTGCTTGAGATGGAAATCAAACGATCTTTGTCTGGGGGGCATAACTGTCGACAATGCTCGCACGCGCGCCACCTATCATAGGATAGTTGTACTATGCCTATAATCTTCCCAGGAGTGTACTCAACAACTTCCCAAAGTTTCATGGCCATTGGATGAATGGTGTAGTAATGCATAAAGGACAGACAGACAGACATACATTCATTTATATATATCAGGAAGTGAGAGAATTAGATTCCGTACGTAAAATGTGGATGCTAATTCTTTGGCGCATAGAATTGAATAATCGAGTTGGGACCCATTAGCTTTTCCTATTTATGACATAATCAATGCTCATGCCAAATTTCAAATTTTTATGACATCGGGAAGTGAGAGAATTAGATTCTGTACGTAAAATTTGGACACTTATTCTTTTGCGCTTAGAATTGCATAATCGAGTTGGGACCCATTAGCTTTTCCTATTTATGACATAATCAGTTCTCATGCCAAATTTTATGTTTCTACAACATCGGGAAGTGAGAGAATTGATGGAAATCGAACGATCTGCGTGGGAGGGGGGCGTAACTGTCGACGCTCGCACGCACGCCATTTATCATAGGATAGTTGTACTATGCCTATAATCTTCCCAGGAGTGTACTCAACAACTTCCCAAAGTTTCATGGCGATCGGATGAATGGTGTAGTAGCGCAAAAAGGACAAACAGACAGACAGACGCGCATACATTCAATTTTATATATATATAGATTAGCTTACCCGTCGCGCGTTGCTGCGAAGACAGACAGACATACATTCATTCGTTTTTATATATCTAGATAACAACCAATCACAGCGCAGCTTTCATGTTACCTCAGTGGTATAATATATAACAACCAATCACAGCACAGCTTTCATGTTACCTTAGCAGTATAAAATATAACAACCAATCACAGCGCAGCTTTCATGTTACCTCAGCAGTAAGAGAAATAACAACCAATCACAGCGCAACTTTTATTCCGCCTCAGCAATATAAAAAATAGCAACCAATCACAGCGCAGCTTTCATGTTACCTCTGCGGTATTATATATAGCAACCAATCACAGCGCAGCTTTCATGTTACCTCAGTGGTATTATATATAACAACGAATCGCAGCACAGCTTTCATGCAACCTCAGTAGTATAAGAAGTAGCCACCAATCACAGCACAGCTTTCATGTTACCTAAGCAGTATAAGAAATAGCAACCAATCACAGCACAGCTTTCATTTTACCTCAGCATTCTCAATATCCAGCAATTGTCTTGCGAAACATTCGGCGGATGTATCATTTTGTGGTTGAACACTCATCCCGTTGCTCGTAATGCCTTTTGCTTTTGTGCTTGAGATGGAAATCAAACGATCTTTGTCTGGGGGGCATAACTGTCGACGATGCTCGTACGCGCGCCACCTATCATAGGATAGTTGTACTATGCCTATAATCTTCCCAGGAGTGTACTCAACAACTTCCCAAAGTCTCATGGCAATTGAATGAATGGTGTAGTAATGCACAAAGGACAGACAGACAGACATACATTCATCTATATATATAAAATTGAATGTATGTCTGTGTGCGTGCGTGCGTGTCTGTCTGTTTGTCCTTTATGCGCTACTACACCATTCATCCGATCGCCATGAAACTTTGGGAAGTTGTTGAGTACACTCCTGGGAAGATTATAGGCATAGTACAACTATCCTACGATAAATGGCGCGCGCGCGAGCGTCGTCGAAAGTTACCACCCCCCCACGTAGATCGAATAAGTAAGCCACCTGCTATTGTGATGTCATCACTGATGTCATCAACATCGGACGCCCTTGAACATGCCAGCCAATTACCATTGGAGTTGGAAGTGGGTAAACAAGTACTAGGATATCTTCCTAAGAAGCCACAGCAGCCGGATAAATTGTATGTTCCACCCAACGGCTATTTTATTCAGCCCGCAAGGGGGAAGCAGCGGCCTACAAAATCTCATTCAGGTAGGTAGGTTCAGTTCTTGGAGGTTGGGGAATGCTTATGGGCAAGGCCTTATGTCTCATCCCAACTCGATTATTCAATTCTAAGCGCAAAAGAATTAGCGTCCAAATTTTATGTACGGAATTTAATTCTCTCACTTCCCAATGTCATAGAAACTTGAAATTTGGCACGAGCATTGATTATGTCATAAATAGGAAAAGTTAATGGGTCCCAACTCGATTATTCAATTCAAAGCGCCAAAGAATTAGCGTTCAAATTTGACGTACGGAATCTAATTCTCTCATTTCCTGATGTCATAGATAGATAGATAGACTGTATGCAATAACCCTGATAGATAGATAGATAGATAGATAGATAGATAGATAGATAGATAGATAGATAGATAGATAGATAGATAGATAGATAGACTGTATGCAATGACACGTACAGCTTGAAACCATAAATACTAGAGCACGCCAGCCATTTACAGTCAGTCTCCATTGGAGTTGGAAGTGGGCAAACATGTACTAGGCTATCTTCCCAAGAAGCCACAGCAGCCGGATACAGATATTTTTGGTATAACTTACCGTAAAATCTCTTTCTCGTCGCGTTCATTGGGGGCCACAGCCTAGACCATGGGATATAGCCACTGCCCTAGGAGGCGACACTAAGCAACAAAGTGTTAGCTCCTCCCCACCTGGCTATATCCCCCCTGCAGGCACTCAGCTAATTAGTCTGTCTGCAAGCAGTAGGAAGCCAGTGGGAGTAAAATTATACATACTATGTTTTATACATACCAAAAAAACAACTTTTGGTACAATTTTCTGCCAAACCATGACCGAAGAACAGAAAGTTCCAGCAACCGCCTAAATAAACAAGGGGTGGGTGCTGTGGCCCCCAATGAACGCGACGAGAAAGAGATTTTACGGTAAGTTATACCAAAAATATCTGTTTCTCGTCCGTATCATTGGGGGCCACAGCCTAGACCATGGGACGTCCACAAGCAGTCCCGAAAACAATATATTGGGTGGGCATTCAAAGTTCGGCTGTGCGGTCAACGACCGCCGCCTGCAAGATCTTCCGGCCAAGCGCGGCGTCAGATGATGCAGCTGTGTGGGCCTTATAAAATTTTGAGAACGTATGTAAGGAAGTCCAGGTGGCTGCCTTACACACCTGAAGGGCTGAGGCTCCGTGGCGGACTGCCCAGGAAGCCCCTACCGCCCGTGTGGAGTGGGCCGTAACCCGAAATGGCGGCGAGCGCCCTGAGGTGCGATACGCCTCTGTTATCAGGGACCTTATCCATTTGGATCGGGTGACTTTTGAGGCTGCGAAGCCCCTTCGGGTCCCCTCCGGAATAACGAAGAGGGTGTCGGTCCTACGAAACTCCTTTGTTCTTTTCACATAGATCCTCGGCGCCCTTACTACGTCCAGGTGGTGCAGCATTTTTTCCTCTTTGTGTACTGGATCTGGACAAAAAGAAGGCAAGACAATTTCTTCGTTAATATGAAACTGCGATACCACCTTTGGTAGAAACTCGGGTGATGGCCTTAGTACCACTTTGTCCTGGTGGAAGGTCATATATGGCGCCTGTATAGACAAAGCCGCCAGCTCCGAGACCCTACGGATTGATGTGATGGCGACGAGGAATACCACCTTCCAGGTCAGTAGTCGCATAGACATTTCCTTCAGCGGCTCAAACACGAGATTAAGGTCCTAAGTTTGGACCGGGGGTTTAAACGGGGGTGTCGTATGGGCGACTCCTTGCAGGAATGTATGTACTGCCATCCTATTTGCGATTGGCTTTTGGGACAGTACCGTAAATGCCGACACCTGTCCCCTCAACGAACCTACCCTCAATCCCACTTCGAGGCCGGATTGTAGGAATGCAAGAATTCTGGCCACTGAGAATTGCATCGGTTGTACCCGCCTCTCCTCACACCAGGTGAAGAGTGCTTCCAGACTCTATAATAAATTGCAGATGAGGCTGGTTTTCTGGCCTGTATCATTGTATGAATAACCTTCTCCAAATACCTTTTTCTCCTCAACACCTCGGTCTCACCGGCCAAGCCGTCAAATGTAGAGACTTGGAATTCGGGTGTAGAAAAACCCCCTGGGATAGCAGGTCTCTTTGCTCTGGCAGATGCCACGGTGTGTCGAACAGCATTTCTATGATGGTCGCGTACCAGCTTCTTCTTGGCCAGTCTGGTGCTATTAATATCGCTGGTCGCCCTTCCTGCTTGATTTTCCCTAGGATCCTCGGTATGAGAGGGGTTGGTGGAAACACGTATAGGAGCTTGTACTACCCCACGAAACGGTCAGCGCATCCGTTGCCGCTGCCTGTGGATCCCGCGCTCGGGACACAAATGGGCGTAGCTTGTAATTTAGTCGGGACGCCATGAGGTCCACGTCTGGCGTGCCCCATTTCAGGCATATCGTCCGAAATACTTCTGGGTGCAGCCCCCATTCGCCGGGATCCACTGTTTCCCGGCTTAGGTAATCCGCCATCCAGTTTTCTATTCCGGGAATGTAGACTGCGGAAATCGAGCTCAGATGCTTCTCCGCCCATGTTAGTATGCCTGCCACCTCGCTCATTACCGACGCGCTCCGTGTTCCCCCTTGTCGGTTGACATAGGCCACCGCTGTGGTGTTGTCCGTCTGGACGCGTACATTTTTTCTCCTAAGATTGGGCCCGAAGTGTCGGAGAGTCAGGTAGATGGCCCGCAACTCTAGGATGTTTCTATGTAGCCTTGTCTCTCTTTGAGACCACACTCCTTGAACAGACCGGTCCCCCAGTGTTCTGCCCCAACCTGAAAGGCTGGCGTCCGTCGTCACTACTGTCCAACGACTTGGGCCCAAAGGCCGTCCTGCCTGAAGCCTCCCAGGTTCCAGCCACTACTTCAGTGACCTTTGGATTTGAGGGGTTATCTGGATTCGCTGTTCCAGGGTCATCCGGGACCCATTCCAGCGCGACAATATCAAGTGTTGTGGTTTCCTCGGCCGGAACTGGGCGAACGGAACCGCCTCGAATGCTGCCACCATCTGGCCCAGGATAGCCATGCAGTGTCTGAGGGTTAGCGGTTTCCCCTGTATTAGGGACCGGACCCCCTGCCGGAGCTTGTCTACCTTTGCCTGGGGTAGCAGGACCCGGTGCTGGCTGGTATCGAATATCATGCCCAAAAACTCCAAGCGTTGTGTCGGTATTAGGCATGATTTTTCGCGGTTCACTATCCAGCCGAATTCTTCTAGAATCTTCATCGTGACGTGTAGGCTTTTGATGTTGCCGTCCCATGGCGGTGCCTTTATTAGTATATCGTCCAGGTATGGAATGGCTGATATACTTTCCGCATGGAGTAGCGCCATCACTGCTGCTAGTACCTTCGTAAAGACCCTTGGAGAGGTAGACAGGCCGACTGGCAGCGCCGTAAACTGCAAATGCCTTCCCTGTGTTTCGAAACGAAGGAATTTTTGATGTGTTTCCCGAATCGGGATATGGAGATAAACGTCCTTGATATCTATCGAGGACAGAAATTCGCCCGGTTGCATGGAGGTTATCACGGACTTGATTTACTCCATCCGGAAATGTTTTGTTCTGATGAACTGGTTCAACCTCCTTACATCCAGAACCGGCCTCACTCTGCCGTCCTTTTAGGGTACAAGAAAAAGATTCGAATAGAACCCTTGCCTCTCTTGTGCCCCTGGTACCGGTTTCACAACCCCCTGTGCCAGAAGGTTCTGCACCGCCTGCTGCAGGTTGGCTACTCCTTCCGGGGTGGTAGGCACTCTGGACCTGCAGAATGAATTCCGTGGGAGAGTTGTGAATTCGATTGCGTACCCGGATGTCACAATTTCCTGTACCCACTTGTCGTTCACGCGCCTCCCCCCTGTCTCCCGAAATTGGGAGAGCCTGCCCCCCACCCTGGTGACACTGGGTGGGGGCAGCATCTCATGCCGCGCTGTTTGATCCCGCCGTTTTAGGTGTTCCGGGTCGGGGTCGCCATGTTTGTCTTGTTTTGAAAGAGGGGCCCCTCTTTGCGTCCGTTGGGGTTCTTGTAGGCTGGGACCACTGCCCTGACCCTGGACGGGATGAAAAATGCCGAAAGGATCTACAAAACGGTTTCCTTTTTAGTGGAACCTTCTCCTTTCTTGCCGACATCTGTGGTAACGACGTGCTCTTGCCGCCTGTGGCGTCCCTTATCATGTCATCCAGTTTAGGTCCAAACAGCCTGTTTCCTTCGAATGGCAATTTTGTTAGGGCCATCTTGGATGCTGTATCTGCTGACCAGCTTTTCAGCCAGAGAGTTCTCCTTGCTGCAACCGAACTTGGCTGCGTCTAGTTCTGCTGCGCATACCAACTTGTTTGCCTGTATGATGTTGTCTGTCAGTTCGAGCAACTCACTCGGTGGAGCGCCTGCTACAATGTCTCTCCGTAGCTGCTTGGCCCAGGCTATGGACGCCTTGCTGACCCATGCGGCCGCAAAAATCGGCTGTAAGACGGTGCCTGTGGCTTGAACACGGTTTTTGCCAACGTATCCAGCTTCCTGTCTTGAGGATTAGCCAGCATTGCTACCTCGGCTGTTGGAAGTGCTGTGCTTCTAGACAATCGCGACACTGGCGGGTCAACTACCGGAGGTACCGGCCAACCCTTTTTCAGGCCCCCTGGGAATGGATGTAATTTCCCAAGTCTTCCCGGGTTGCCTAAATTTTTTATCTGGGTTCTGCCCTTCCTTGTTAAGGACCTCCGCAACATCCGGATGGTCTGGGACGACCTGTCGTGATCTCTTCTGCCGTCTAAATGACACCGCGGAAGGAGGCGTCTCCACTGGATCCTCCATTACTTGGAGGGTTTCTCTTATGGATATTACCAGGCCGTCCATTAGGCTGGCTAGGCACGACACCTGTTCCTCGTCTAGTTCCGAAACTGACGAGCCTGCAGAGTGGTCGTAGTCTTCAGACCCACTGCCCTCGCCTGCCGTTTGGGCCGTGTCCTGGGACGCCCATGAGCAAGACGCTCGAGGGGACTCATGGCGAGCCCGGGCTGGTCTCGCAGAATACCGGGACCGTGAAGGGTGCCTTGATCTATGGTAAGTATGCACGGACTCCCTGGACCCATGAGAGCCATGAGAGTCCCTGGATCGTCTGGATTTTGAGGGTCCAGACAACCTCCTGGTGTGGCGCGATCTATGGGGAATGTCCTCGCTGCTACGGGACCTCCTTCTCTTGTGTGCCCTCCCTCGTGCATATTCCGAGGAGGACGCGTCTGAGCTGGGCTCTAACCGGCGTAAAATCGCCGCAGAGGATGTGGCCAAGCCAGAAACGGCAGCGGCCAGGGACCTCGCCCATTGGGGTTCGGGCCCTGGCTCCACAGGGGCGGCGGGGGGCACCGGGGTCCCTGGAGCTGCGCGCGCCGTGGCACATCTCGCGCAGCGGGGGTCGACTTGACCGCAAGCAACCTTAGCGCTGCAGGTAGTGCAAGCGTAATGCTTCACCCTCCCCTCGGCCGGGCTGGAACCCTTTGATCTAGGGTCAGACATGGCAAAAGACAACAACTTCCAGTTAGCGGGTAAGCTACGTATCGTTACCGGAATGCCTGCAGGGGGGACGGGGAGGGCGAGGGGAGAACACCGCGAAGTGCTGCCTTGGGCAGGGCTTACCCGGTCTAGCAGCTGTTTCCGCGGTTCCCCCGGTCCAGCTGGAGCCTCTGGTCCTGACGCTTGGATGCTGTCGGGAGTCGACGCGGGTCCACCACACGATCTCGCAGCGTTGGTGACCCGGCAGGTGCTGTGGCAGGGACTGCTGCGGCGTTGTTCCAGCTGCTGGTACCCGAGACAGGAGGTGCTGCTGCTGTCCGGGTGCTTCTCCGTAGCAGGAAGGAATCGCAGGGCTGAATGACTGGACAGATGTGCTGCTGTGCTGCTTCCAGCTGCTGGTACCCGAGACAGGAGGTGCTGCTGCTGTCCAGGTGCTTTCTCCGTAGCAGAAAGGCATCGCAGGGCTGAATGGCTGGACGGATGTGCTGCCGTGCTGCTGTATGCTCATGAGAGCTGCGCAGTGCTGGGCTCCGAAGTGCAGACAGAAACGAGGTGTCAGCTGCTGAGAGCGGCCAGTCCTCCGTCTGGCTGGCCCTTTTAAACTTGCCGTGGTCGGGGGGGGGGGGGGGGCGTTGCCCGCCCCGGAAGCGCCCCCGCGACCCGGAAGTGACGTTTCCGGCCGTGACGACGGCGCTCCGCCCCCCGGAGCGCCGCGCCCGGAAGTGGCCTGCCGGCCGGCGCCCCGGCGTCCTGTAACATGCCTCGCTTCTATCCCTGCTCGGGAGAGCTGCTGCCGCTGCCGTCCTGAGGCTCCATAAGGTACCCTGCGTCCGCTGCCGCCGCCAGTATGGAGTCCCCAAACGGAATGTTGCCGCCGCCGCTGTCAGTGTGAAGTCCCAATGGGGCATCTGTCCGGGAGCCACAGCCTGTCCGTGCGTCAACCGCTCCAGCAGTGCTGCCCCCTACGCGTCACCGTCAGACAGTGCGCTACTCCAGGGAGGGGGAGCCCTATGGCTGGCGGGTAACCGACTCAGATGCGCATTGCATGGTCGGGCCCCTTTTTCTTCTCTGGTTGAGACGCCGCAGTAGTGGTGGAGACACCCCCTGCCTGCGTCTCCCCCGGGAGGCCAGTAGAGCCAGGGAAAAGCCCCGACTCCCCGGATTCCCACGCATAGCTCTTTCCACGTCTGCCTCCTAGCAGACACTAAGCTAAAGACTAATTAGCTGAGTGCCTGCAGGGGGGATATAGCCAGGTGGGGAGGAGCTAACACTTTTTTGCTTAGTGTCGCCTCCTAGGGCAGTGGCTATATCCCATGGTCTAGGCTGTGGCCCCCAATGATACGGACGAGAAAAATTGGATGTTCCACACAACGGCTATTTTATTCAGCCTGCAAGGGGGAAGCAGCGGCCTACAAAACCTCAGTGGTCGCTGCTGCCGTCATCTAGATATATAAAAACGAATGTATGTATGTATGTATGTCTGTCTTCGCAGCAACGCGCGACGGGTACGCTAGTCTATATATATAAAATTGAATGTATGTCTGTCTGTCTGTCTGTTTGTCCTTTATGCGCTACTACACCATTCATCCGATCGCCATGAAACTTTGGGAAGTTGTTGAGTACACTCCTGGGAAGATTATAGGCATAGTACAACTATCCTACGATAAATGGCGCGCGTGCGAGCGTCGTCGACAGTTACGCCCCCCACGTAGATCGTTTGATTTCCATCACTGCCACTAATTCTCTCACTTCGCGATGTCGTAGAAACTTGAAATTTGGCATGAGCATTGATTATGTCATAAATAGGAAAAGTTAATGGGTCCCAACTCGATTATTTAATTGTAAGCGCCAAAGAATTAGCGTCCAAATTTTACGTACGGAATCTAATTTTCTCACTTCCTAATGTCATAGGAACATGAAATTTGGCACGAGCATTAATTATGTCATAAATAGGAAAAGCTAATGGGTCCCAACTCGATTATTCAATTCTAAGCGCAAAAGATTTAGCGTCCAAATTTTACGTACGGAATCTAATTTTCTCACTTCCCAATGTCATACACACTTGAAATTTGGCACCGGCATTGATTATGTCATAAATAGGAAAAGCTAATGGGTCCCAACCCGATTATTCAATTCTAAGCGCCAAAGAATTAGCGTCCATATTCTACGTACAGAATCTAATTTTCTTGCTTCCCAATATCATAGAAACTTGAAATTTGGCACGAGCATTGAGTATGTCATAAATAGGAAAAGTTAATAGGTCCCAACTCAATTATTCAATTCTAAGTGCCAAAGAATTAGCGTCCAAATTTTACGTACGGAATCTAATTTTCTCGCTTCCCAATATCATAGAAACTTGAAATTTGGCACGAGCATTGATTATGTCATAATTAGGAAAATATAATGGGTCCCAACTCAATTATTCAATTCTAAGCGCAAAAGAATTAGCGTCCAAATTTTACGTACGGAATCTAATTTTCTCCCTTACAATGTCATAGAAACTTGAAATTTGCAACAAGCATTGATTATGTCATAAATAGGAAAATATAATGGGTCCCAACTCGATTATTCAATTCTAAGCGCAAAAGATTAAGCGTCCAAATTTTACGTTTCTATGACATTGGGAAGCAAGAAAATGAGATTCCGTACGTAAAATTTGGACGCTAATTCTTTGGCGCTTAGAATTGAATAATCGAGTTGGGACCCATTAGCTTTTCCTATTTATGACATAATCAATGCTCGTGCCAAATTTCATGTTTCTACAATATCGGGAAGTGAGAGAATTAGTGGCAATGATGGAAATCGAACGATCTACGTGGGGGGGGGTTGTAACTGTCGACGATGTTCGCATGCGCGCCACCTATCGTAGGATAGATGTACTATGCCTATAATCTTCCCAGGAGTGTACTCAACAACTTCCCAAAGTTTCATGGCGATCGGATGAATGGTGTAGTAGCGCATAAAGGACAAACAGACAGACACGCACGCAAACAGACACACACGCATGCATTCAATTTCTTTTGCGCATAGAATTGAATAATGGAGTTGGGACCCATTAGCTTTTCCTATTTATGACATAATCAATGCTCGTGCCAAATTTCCCGTTTCTATGACACCGGAAAGTGAGAAAATTAGATTCCGTACGTAAAATTTGGACGCTAATTCTTTTGCGCATAGAATTGAATAATTGAGTTGGGACCCATTAACTTTTCATATTTATGACACAATCAATGCTCGTGCCAAATCTCATGTTTCTATCACATTGGGAAGTGAGAGATTTAGATTATGTACATAAAATTTGGACGCTAATTCTTTTGCGCATAGAATTGAATAATGGAGTGGGGACCCATTAGCTTTTCCTATTTATGACATAATCAATGCTCGTGCCAAATTTCCCGTTTCTATGACACCGGAAAGTGAGAAAATTACATTCCGCACGTAAAATTTGGACGCTAATTCTTTTGCGCATAGAATTGAGTAATGGAGTTGGGACAAATTAGCTTTTCCTATTTATAACATAATCAATGCTCGTGCCAAATTTCCTGTTTCCATGACACCGGAAATTGAAGAAATTACATTCCGTACGTAAAATTTGGACGCTAATTCTTTTGCGCTTAGAATTGAATAATGGAGTTGGGACCCATTAGCTTTTCCTATTTATGACATAATCAATGCTCATTCCAAATTTCCCGATTCTATAACACCGGAAAGTGAAAAAATTACATTCCGCACGTAAAATTTCGACGCTAATTCTTTTGTGCTAGAATTGAATAATCGAGTTGGGATCTATGAACTTTTCCTATTTATGACCTAATCAATGCTCGTGCCAAATTTCACGTTTCTATGACACCGGAAAGTGAGAAAATTAGATTCCGTACGTAAAATTTGGACGCTAATTCTTTTGCGCATAGAATTGAATAATCAAGTTGGGACCTATTAACTGTTCCTATTTATGACATATTCAATGCGCGTGCCAAATTTCCTGTTTCTATGACACCGGAAAGTGAAGAAATTACATTCCGCACGTAACATTTGGACGCTAATTCTTTTGCGCTTAGAATTGAATAATGGAGTTGGGACCCATTAGCTTTTCCTATTTATGACATAATCAATGCTCGTGCCAAATTTCCCGTTTCTATGACACTGGAAAGTGAGAAAATTAGATTCCGTACATAGAATTTGGACGCTACTTCTTTTGCGCATAGAATGGAATAATCGAGTTAGGATCTATGAACTTTTCCTATTTATGACCTAATCAATGCTCGTGCCAAATTTCACGTTTCTATGACACCAGAAAGTGAGAAAATTAGATTCCGTACGTAAAATTTGGACGCTAATTCTTTTGCGCATAGAATTGGATAATGGAGTTGGGACCCATTAGCTTTTACTATTTATGACATAATCAATGCTCCTGCCAAATTTCCGGTTTCTATGACACTGGAAAGTGAAGAAATTACATTCTGCACATAAAATTTGGACGCTAATTCTTTTGCGCATAGAATTGAATAATCGAGTTGGGACCCATTAGCTTTTCCTATTTATGATGTAATCAATGCTCATGCCTAATTTCGAGTTTCTATGACACCGGGAAGTGAGAGAATTAGATTCCGTACGTAAAATTTGGATGCTAATTCTTTTGCACATAGAATTGAATAATCGAGTTAGGACCTATTAACTTTTCCTATTTATGACATATTCAATGCGCGTGCCAAATTTTAAGTTTCTATGACACCGGAAAGTGAGAAAATTAGATTCTGTACGTAAAATTTGGACGCTAATTCTTTTGCGCATAGAATTGAATAATGGATTTGGGACCCATTAGCTTTTACTATTTATGACATAATCAATGCTCCTGCCAAATTTCCTGTTTCTATGACACTGGAAAGTGAAGAAATTACATTCTGCACGTAAAATTTGGACGCAAATTCTTTTGCGCATAGAATTGAATAATCGAGTTGGGACCTATTAACTTTTCCTATTTATGACATATTCAATGCGCGTGCCAAATTTCCTGTTTCTATGACACCGGAAAGTGAAGAAATTACATTCCGCACGTAAAATTTGGGCGCTAATTCTTTTGCGCTCAGAATTGAATAATGGAGTTGGGACCCATTAGCTTTTCCTATTTATGACATAATCAATGCTCGTGCCAAATTTCCCGTTTCTATGACACCGGAAAGTGAGAAAATTAGATTCCGTACATAGAATTTGGACGCTACTTCTTTTGCGCATAGAATGGAATAATCGAGTTAAGATCTATGAACTTTTCCTATTTATGACCTAATCAATGCTCGTGCCAAATTTCACGTTTCTATGACACCAGAAAGTGAGAAAATTAGATTCCGTACGTAAAATTTGGACGCTAATTCTTTTGTGCATAGAATTGAATAATGGAGTTGGGACCCATTAGCTTTCCCTATTTATGACATAATCAATGCTCCTGCCAAATTTCCTGTTTCTATGACACTGGAAAGTGAAGAAATTACATTCTGCACATAAAATTTGGACGCTAATTCTTTTGCGCTCAGAATTGAATAATGGAGTTGGGACCCATTAGCTTTTCCTATTTATGACATAATCAATGCTCGTGCCAAATTTCCCGTTTCTATGACACCGGAAAGTGAGAAAATTAGATTCCGTACATAGAATTTGGACGCTACTTCTTTTGCGCATAGAATGGAATAATCGAGTTAGGATCTATGAACTTTTCCTATTTATGACCTAATCAATGCTCGTGCCAAATTTCACGTTTCTATGACACCAGAAAGTGAGAAAATTAGATTCCGTACGTAAAATTTGGACGCTAATTCTTTTGCGCATAGAATTGAATAATGGAGTTGGGACCCATTAGCTTTCCCTATTTATGACATAATCAATGCTCCTGCCAAATTTCCTGTTTCTATGACACTGGAAAGTGAAGAAATTACATTCTGCACATAAAATTTGGACGCTAATTCTTTTGCGCATAGAATTGAATAATCGAGTTGGGACCCATTAGCTTTTCCTATTTATGACATATTCAATGCCCGTGCCAAATTTTAAGTTTCTATGACATTGGGAAGTGAGAGATTTAGATTATGTACGTTAAATTTCGACGCCAATTCTTTTGCGCTAGAATTGAATAATCGAGTTGGGACCCAATTACTTTTCCTATTTTGGAGATAATTTATGCTTGTGCCAAAATTCATGTTTCTACGACATCGGGAAGTTGGAGAACTTTTGGCGAGTCAGTGAGTGAGTCAGTGAGTGAGTGAGTCAGTGAGTCAGTCAGTCAATGAGTCAGTGAGGGCTTTCGTCTTTATATATATAGATTATAGCAAGGCACTGCAATCGTTTAGCCAATACATTGTGTTATATTGTCTTTTCTTCCTAGAGGTTACTTATATTGTGTTACGGCAGTAGAAATGTGGTCCTAAGCTCTCACTCATGACCTGAAGGTTGCAGGTTTAATCCCCACATGGTTTAGGTAGACGGCTCAAGGTTGACTCAGCCTTCCATCCTTCCGAGGTCGGTAAAATGAGAACCCAGCAAGCAGGGGGCTAAAAAGATGACTGGGAAAGGCAATGGCAAACCACCCCACTAAAACAGTCTGCCTAGAAAATGTCACAAAGTGACATTACCCAAGGAGTCAGTCATGACTTGGTGCTTGCACCAGAGGACTTTACCTCAAGAGGATATATTGGTGGGTTATATTGATAAAAATTGTTACATTTAAGAAGAACACATATAGGCCTCCCTCACACAGACATTTTTGAACAGTGTTTAGCGCTGCCTCTTCAGCACTGCGCTAAACGCTGTTCATTTTAATGGGGCTGTTCACACAAGCATCAAAACGCAGAGTCGTCCATGCTGCGCTTTCACAGCGATGCATGTTCTATCTTTGGCCGTTTTAAGCTTTGCATCGCCCATTGAAATAAATGGGTAGTGGTTTCAGCGCTGCTGAGAACGTGGCACAACTTGGTAACTGCACTCCGTTGCTGGCGTCCCCGTCGCCATGGTGCCGTCTAATTTCAGCGTCTAATCGCCCGATTAGACGCACTTGCGCAGAAGGGTCTTTTCCCTTCGGCTCGGTCCGGCACGAGTGGCGTTCTGGCTCCGCCCCTTCTACGCGTCATCGCGTAGCTCCGCCCCATCACGTGTGCCGATTCCAGCCTCCTGATTGGCTGGAATCGGCACACGTGACGGGGCGGAGCCAGAACGCCGCTGCTGCCGGATAGAGCCGAAGGGAAAAGACCCCTTTGCGCAAGTGCGTCTAATCGGCCGATTAGACGCTGAAATTAGACGGCACCATGGAGACGAGGATGCTAGCAACGGAACAGGTAAGTGAATAACTTCTGTATGGCTCATATTAATTGCACGATGTATATTACAAAGTGCATTAATATGGCCATACAGAAGTGTATAACCCCACTTGCTATCGCGGGACAACCCCTTTAAGGGAGATACCCCCTCCCTCCCCAAACCCTTTAGATGCCACAGTATGTATTGCCAGCAGCATCTATAGGGTTATATGGCCAGCATCAGAGCTAGCTCTGGTCCGGACTGTTGTAGTGGGAGTCTAGCTGTCAGTACATGTACAGCAATGTGCCCTTCGCGACTGTGACTTATAGGTACATCAACTGTCGGCAAGGGGTTAAGAACTTTGATTTCCTTAGCTTTGTAAGTAACACTATAAAGGCTCATTCACACAGGCATATGCAATTTCACTGCACTGTTTTATCTGCATGTGTATATGCATATTTATTGCGTTTTTGGTACATATGAGTCTTTTGGGGGGAGGCGTGTTGTATATGCGTGTATTCACTGTGCTTTTCATGCACGCAAAAGAAATGCAAGAAGGCCCAATTGATGTCACTATTTTGTCTCCTGCAATATGTGTAGAAACGCAGTGAATACAAATCCAAGGGTGATTTTAGTGTGATTAAGGACCAAAATAGGACAGGCTGCAATTTTTTTTCCTATTAAATGCAACCAGCTGGTGAATGGAAAAAAAATGTTCATCTGCAGCAAAACGCAGGCATTGAAAGGCATGAGCTTTGGATTTTTTACCTTCACACCCATGGATACAAATTGCGTATTCCGCAATGAAAGAAAAATGGCAGCATGCTCTATTTTGACACGGACATTCTCCCTTGAGGTCGATGGAGGCCGTAAAACCCGCAGCCCATTTGGAAATAACATATAGCGTATAGCCTGCAGGTACCCGGGTCAATGCTAAGCGGCAGTGTGGGAAGTACAAACAATGGGGCAAAAAAAACTGTACTGTGCATGACTGCCTGTGAGCCGGCGCGGCCATCCGCAATGCAGAATAATCAGGTACACAGGGTGACCAGCCGGGCTCACAGTCGAAATCCTCTGTGGGACTCCTTCATGAAAAATCCAACTTGTTCGTATGAGTCCAGCCTTAAAGGGGTGGTCTCGCGAAATCAAGTGGGGTTATACACTTCTGTATGGCCATATTAATGCACTTTGTAATATACATCGTGCATTAAATATGAGCCATACAGAAGTTATTCACTTACCTGCTCCGTTGCTAGCGTCCTCGTCTCCATGGTTCCGTCTAAATTCGCTGGCAGCTTGCTTTTTTAGACGCGCTTGCGCAGTCCGGTCTTCTGCTCTGAGCACGAGCCGCTTCAGCCTGCTAGCCGCTACAGCTCTTCTGCGCATGCGCAGAAGAGCTGTCACTTCTCGGGAGCGCGCTGGAGCGGCCATTCTGTACCATCCTCTGTTAGAGGAAGGTGCAGAAACTGGAGCCGCCCAGCCGTCCCGAGAAGCCGTCCAGCCGTCCAGCTGTCCCGAGAAGCCGCCCAGCCATCCCGCCGTCCAGGTAAGTGATGGGTCGGGGGTGATGTGTCACTAACAGGCGTGGGCCCCTCCGGGTGTCCTAGCGCTGGGCTCCGGAACCTAGCGCTGGGCTCCGGAACCTAGCGCTGGGCTCCGAGGCCTACCGCTGTGGCCCGGGACCTTCATCTGTCTTGAGGGGACTGCCGCTGGGCCGAGGGGTGGGTGACTGTGTGCCGTGGTCGGCCGCGTTCAATCTCGGGGTCCGGTCGGCGGCTGCGGGGCGTCTGGTTGTCAGGGAGACACAGCTGGTAGCGTCTCGGGAGCGCGCACGTCGGGCTACAGCAAGCGAAGGGAAAAGAGCCGGTGGCCATCTTGGGAAAATTTTTATAAGTTGCTGAAACGCTGGAACTGTAAGTATAAACCAGCTAGAAAAGTCATTTACAGGGGGGCTTAGTAATGTATGCTTAATTAGGGGGACTGGGCAAAAAAAAAAATTCACTGCTTCCTCGTGACAACCCCTTTAAGAAGGTTGGCAACTTCGAATGTAACTAACAAGTACTCTATAAGTGTGGGTCTTTGCAGGGTGCCTGGCAATGTTTTGATATATCTGTGGTTTTTCAGTAAATCATGAGGTGATGATATGACAAATATTTCTGATTTTGTTTAATACGCAGGTCTGCTTTTTGCCTGTATGAAGCTCTTGAGCTTAGCTAGACGTTAAAGTGCTCATATCATCGTTCTCATGTTGAATGCATTAATTCCGTTCCTCTAAACATGCACTCTCCTGCACCACCAGAAGTTCCAGTTTTGGATAAATCGCGCTTATTTGTGTATTTACCAACAAACCCACAAGATGAAACTAGAAGATATCTAGAATGTGAAGCAGCAGGACATCTCTACTGCATGTCAACCGGAAGCTTACTCTGGAAGAAGGCACCAAATATTACATCGTCTGTCAACATTTTACCTTTACTTCCCAGCAATCCTACACCATGTACAACAAAGACAACAAACATAGATCAACAGTGTAATGGCGCAATGCCTTCTTCTGCATCTATTAACAGTCATCTTGATCCAACTACAAAGAAAAAATTAAAAAGACGTATCAGAAAAACAAAAAATACATCTATTCCTTTAGAAGAAAATTACAGTCCCAAAGTTAAGGATATTGATCTACCTACTCAGGGTGATAGTGCTGTGAAACCTCAGAGCAACATAGTTCCAAATGCTCACCAACATGTGCAGGATAATGAAACTTCAAAAATTCCAAAGACTCAGAGCAACAGAACTCTTGAAGTAAAACATGGAGATCAAGTAATTCAAGATAGCGCTTCAGGAATTCAAAACATTAGTTCCAAAGTTACAAACAACCAGACTCCCAATGTTAATATTACAGATAAACCGGTTCAGTGTAAGGGTGTTTCATCAATTTCAAAAACTACTTATAAAGTCAAGCATGCTGGTCAGCCTATTCAAGGTAATAAATCTTCTTCAATATTTTCCTATATTCAATGCAACAAAAATGCCTTTCATAACAAGGCAGATCAACCTATGTTGGGTACCAATGAATCAAGAACTCCAAACGCTCAGAGGAATAAAGCTTCTAAGAGTAAAAGTAACACATCTAGTCCAGCCAATATACCTATACAAAGTGCAATTCATTCTTGTGCGTCAATTGACAGTAATTTTGATACAACTACAAACAAAAAAAGAAAGAAACGTATCAGAAAAACAAAAAAAAAATCTAAGAAGAAATCTGCTTCAAGCAGAAAGAAGAAGTCTACAGACCTCCCCCAGTCTAAACCCACCCCATCAGTCATAAGCACTCCTTTAGGCTTTCGAAACCCAAGAGTAAAATCACAATATAAAAAGCAGAAGAATTTGCGGGCAGTGTCTAATAGTTTAAATATTTGGGCAATACTTA
Source organism: Eleutherodactylus coqui (assembly GCF_035609145.1). Taxonomy (NCBI): domain Eukaryota; kingdom Metazoa; phylum Chordata; class Amphibia; order Anura; family Eleutherodactylidae; genus Eleutherodactylus; species Eleutherodactylus coqui. The sequence goes on along the minus strand of NC_089837.1, from coordinate 164,248,779 downwards.
AACCCTTCAACCGCAGACCACACCCTAGCCGTCACAGGCCAAAATCTTTGTTGAGCAGTCAGTGTAAAAATTGCATAATGGCTTCCTCTGTACATGAGATTATTCACAGTCCGTTTGCCGAGAATGAAAATGAGCTTCTCCATGATTCACAGATGAGAGCTATGCTGAACTCAGGAGATAGGAAACTGAGGACAAGGAAGAAGTGGATCCAGCGGATGGAGGAGGATGCCATTCATAAATACAAAAAGCTGAGCTTTGAAAATCATGGTCAGCGATTACAGGTGAAAGAATACGATGTGCTCCACCATGAAGATAAATTTTGGCTAGCATGTTCTAGCAGAACAGTGATAAACAAGAAGACTAAAGAGAGCTGGCCCCTGTTGGTGAAGTGCTTGCACAAGTATCCTGATAGCACACTGCGACAGGCAAGCAAACATCGCTCCTTCTGTTTGAGTTGGAATGGAATATCGTACTTCCTGCAAATGGACCATGCCTACTACACTCAGATTCAATGTCATATGGCTATCACTAATACTTCATATGCAGAACTAGTTGTTCACACAAATAAGGAGACCACTATTCTACCTGTATATTTTAACTCAGAATTTTGGAAACAGACAGAGGAGACACTGCAAATATTCTTCATCGATAAAATTCTACCTTACTTCAAAAAGAATAAGATTCAGTCAACTCCAATCAGTGATCCATTTAACAGTGAAAACAGCAATGACTCAATAGAAGAATAATTGAACTATAATTGTACAATGCATTACTCATGTGAACATGTCCTAAATCGCTTAAAAAAATAACGGTCCCTTGATAAGTAATATACATATTTACAAAAGATTTAGTATCATGAAAAATAAATACTATTGTTAAGCATAACAAATAGCTTTTTACAGTATCTTTTGTATATCAACCTTTCAAGATTCAGTGACCTTGAAAATCCTAACCATATGTTGGTGGTATAAGGAAAACTTTAATAGAGATGAGCGAGCTTGCTTGGATAAGTCAGTTACTCGAGCGAGCCTCGCTCTTCCCGATTAACTGCATTCTTGTCCGAGCGTGCTCGGGGGGGGGGGGGGGGAGGTTAGCGGGGTAGAGATTGAGAGAGATCTCTCGCCGCCCCCCGAGCACGCTCGGACAAGAATGCAGTTACTCGAGAAGAGCGAGGCTCGCTTGAGTAACTGACTTATCCGCGCGTGCTCGCTTATCTCTAAACTGTCCTCTTCATAGTCCTGCCATGGTCCCAAAATTGATAATTTTTGTTTGGTGCGTAGTATGCAAATTAAGTGCGATCTGCCTGATGGGTGGACTGCTCACTTCACTGGGACTGGTCCAGACTCTCTTCTGTCTTGTTCATCGAAAATTGTATTCCTTGCCTAGTGATTGACATCTCCAGCTCAAAAGAGATGTGCGATAATGCCCACAGGCCTATTCTGGAAGTTTAGTGCACACACCGTGGATGGAACGCAATGTGCCCTGGCAGCACTGTGAAGAGGACTAAAGGTATGGTTCAGCTGCCTGTGCACGGGCGACAGTCATAGTGTGATCCGTGGTGATAAATCGTCTGCTGATCACGCTGTGAAAAGCTTTCCATAGGCTAACTAATGGAAAGCGCAGCCCGACATCCATGAGCTTATAGCGATTCTCCGCCTGCGGGATTAAAATCACGGCATGCTGTGATTTGCCGCCATTCTCTGCAGTGAGCCTGTCAGTGCTCTCCCCCGCGGCGGAATATCGCTAGCGATATTCCGTCACGGCCGTGGACAGGCAGCTTTAGAGTTCTCTAATACCTCCAACCTATTGTTAGAATTTATTTATGGTGTAAAAAGTTAGTGACAGACTCTCTTTAAAGGGAACCTGTCAGCCTGAACTTGCTGTCTAAATTACAGATGGTACATTATAGAGCAGAAGGAGCTGAGCAGATTGTTATATAGTTTTAAGGGGAAAGATTCAGTAGAACTTGTATTTTATTCTTTTAAACCTCTGACATTCAGAGCTCCTTCTGCTCTACAACATGCTGCCTGCAGTTTAAACAGCAAGTTCAAGCTAACAGGCGCCCAGTAAAGGGAACCAGTCACCACTACCTCACCCCTAAAACCGTCTGGAAGGTGATGAAAAAACAATCACTTCTGATGTTCTCTCTTTGAGTTTACCTCTGCAGTTTGGTTCCACAGTTATCCTGTGATGTATGCAGATCAGCAGAAAAGAGTCATCCAGCTAAGAAGAGTCACGCTGATTCAGCAGTTGCCACAGAACCCCAACTCTTTCTCTTCCTGTATAACGGGAGATGCAACAAGCTGTCTCTCAAGAGAAAACGTGTGTTAGCTTGGGAGTTTGTGAATTAGTGTGACTCTTCTTGGACAGATGACTCTTCTCTGCTGATTTCCATAAGGCTTAAGATAACTTTGGATCCTGACTACAGAGGTACATGGGTTCATTAGGAAAAAAGAGACCAGTAGAAGTCATTTATTTTTCATCTTCTGCAGGTCAGTGAAGTCGGCTTTAATGAGATGGTGGTGACAGGTTCCCTTTAAGGACTGGATGAATACTTCTTTTTTATTATTTGAATTTCTTATTAAATAAAGAGTCTTTACTTTAAAACAAAAAAGTGTGTTGGTTGTATACTGCATGTTATCTTTATTTTCCAGGTTGTCTCTCATGACAGCATACACAGGAGCAGAGGCGTAAGTTGAAGCTTCTGGGCCCCAATGCAAAAACTGTAACGGGGCACCCAACTATAATGCTTTATTCATAGAACTGTATGGAGAAGAGAGGCCTAAGGCTCCTGGGCCCGGGTGCAACCACATCCTCTGGATGCCCCTGCACAGGAGGTTAACTCCTTGACCTCTGAAGACAGGAAATGCAGTGAGGTTAAAAAGTCACTCCTACACCCAGCCTCCAGCATTTCCCTGTCCCTTCACAGGCAAGGCTGCAGAGAACTACATGAAAGGGCTGGAGTATGGATCAGACTATGTTTCCAGGTCAGGCTAATACCACTCAAAAACAGGGGTACCCTAGCCCAGTGTTCCCCAACTCCAGTCCTCAGGGACCCCCAGCAGGTCAGGATTTCCTTAGTATTGCACAGGTGATGTAATAATTGTCGGTGTCCCAAACATTGCCACAGGTGTTCTTACTATAGAATATCCTCAAAACATGACCTGTTGGAGGTCCCTGAGGACTGCAGTTAAGAAATGCTGACCTAGCCTACATTGAACTGGTCTCTGGGTTTTAGCAGCTCCTCGGTTTGTAACTTGGTTCCTGGCAGCATGGAGAGCCCACCCCACACGCGGTTGTTGGCATTGTCCTAGATATTGCTGCAGAATAGTGGAAGGATACAGCACTCAGTAGCCGTACTCTGCAACAGCAGCTGTATCGCAGAGTATGGCCCACGACCCCCTCAGTGTTGATCCAGAAGAAAGCAAAAAGAAACCCAATTAGATTTTCCTCATTTAAGGAAAAAAAATTCCTTTCTGACTCCAATCTGGCAATCGGAATAATCCCCAGATCACTGACCCTTCTGAAGTATTTAGTGACTATAACATGTAATATTGTAACGCTCAATCTACTTTTCTTACTGAATTGAGATCAGTGATATGGGAGGAGATTAAAGCCTCAGAGTTTGGTCTGACTACCTCCCAAAATATTTCCTCAGCTCCTCAAAGGAAACGACCCAGTATCAAGTCAGACTCTGATTCTCACTCGTACCCTGTACTTGAGGACTTATCCGAAGGGGAATTTCTAGATTACTGTATGCTGCTAAGGATCAACAGCCATTCTAAACTACATGTACCTGCCCTCGTCAGATTGCAGCTGCACCCCAGCTTTAGGCTTGGCAAGTACCCTTATGGGTGCAAAATCCCAAAACACTCAGTGCAGTTATCCTTTTCCTCTGGAGAAATTTCTGGCCTTGGTTTATATTCCCAGTCATTGTTACAAGTCTAACATTGAGTTGCATGAATGCTGCCTTCTAATAAGTAGGGCTGTAGATGTAATGTTACAACTCATATTCCATTTTTAAATTTACCTTGGGAGCATACATGGCCTTATAAGCCTCTTCACATCTCCTGGATGCTCTTCCCAAATAGAAACATCATCTTTCCTGACCAATGTCACAGGCCTCTCACATAGCCAAGCCAGCAACCTATTGCATATTGATGAGAAATACTATTTCTTCTGTGGATATAGATTGCTTGTTAAAAGCGGTCAGAGCGACACTGAATATTGAAGATGTCCAGAAACCTTTTTCAATTAAGAACGAGATGTTCAATGGTCTTCGTATTGGGAAGAAAAAATGTTTTCTGTTAATAAACTTAAAGAGTGGATTCAGGCAGAGTGGGAAGAAGCAGGAAAGAAACTTTATATTCTGAGAGAATTTTAAAATAGTCTTTAATCCGGAAGACATTCGTAAGATTGACATGCAGTGGAAATGGCTTCAAGAAAATATCTATTTAACTGTAAGGAATCTTAACAGGAAAGGATCCTATAGATTGGAAAGCTGATACCCCTAGGCCTTTTTGTGGTGTCTCTTCTTCAATTATTATAAACAATATATGCACAAATATGCTGCCACTTCCATAGCAAGATCTATGTTTCTGTAGGTGAACCAGTTAGGAACACCACGTAAAGACCTTTAGAGTCTATACCATTACGCAAAACAGCGCCAGGGTTTCTAGCTGATACATCAGCTGAAATAGCAAAAAGGAAATATATCAGCAGCACAACCTGAAAACCATCTATGGCGAGGCGGTCTTAATGCATAGCCACCAAGAACCCCAAGGACACATTAGCGGAAATAGTCGCATTGGCAGAGAGAAGTGAAGCCTTAAACAATTGCACAAGATGAACACTCTGGCTAAAGTCATGGACAGGTGATGTCCTTTCTAAAAAAAAACTATGATCCATCCCTTTTACTGGAGAACACCTGTTTGGTGCAGTACTAGAATATATTCTAGAGAAGGTTACAGGTAAGAAGGGGTTTCTGGAAAGGAAATCACAAAAAAGCCTTCAGTACATCCAAGTAGGCTACAAAATAGAATTTGAATCTCTTCCCTAAGGAAAATGTATAGTAACAAATTACTAGTCAGTGAATCAATAATTTACTACAATGCGGAGTTATTTTACCTTTGTTGAAGCTAGAACTATTCCAGGGTCATTGTTAAAAGTGTTTACTGGTAAGAAAACCAATTGATACTATGATAAATTTCATGTATCTTAACAAGTGGGTAGCTTATAGAAGATGCGGACCATCAGATTTATGATCCCGCTGATGAAAGAAATGTGTTAATGGGTACCATCAACCTGAAAGACGCATAATATCACATATTGAATGAGGCAAAATATCAGGATATCTCAGTTTTGTAATTTTCTAGGATTCCACTGTTCATCATTGTCAATTTCTGTACCTCCCTTTCACGATTATGGCCTTCATCAGAGAGCAAGGAATCCTCATCACACTATATTCTGCATGATCTCCTTTTAATATAAAATTCTCCAGAGATGCTACAGTCACAGCTAAATTATATTCTAAATTTCTAGAGCAGTTAGGCCTCATGTCCACTGGGAAAATCGGGCCCGCTACGGATTCTACATGTAGAATCTGCAGCGGGTCCGTCCTGCCCCGCGGACATGAGCGCTGAAAATAACAATAAATGACAATAAACTCACCTCCCATCCGCTCCGTTTCTTCTCTTCGCGGCGGCGTCATCTTCTCTCGTCGCGGCCGGATCTTCATTCTTCGGCTCGGCGGATGTGCACGATGACGTCGGTGACGTGCCCCGCGCATGCGCCGGGCCGAAGCAAAATGATCCGGCCGCGGCTGAGAGAGGATGGCGCGGCGCCGAAGAGAAGAACCGGAGCGGGTAAGTAAAATGTGATTTTTGTGTCCCGCGGATCCGGACGGCTTCCATAGGCTTCAATAGAAGCCCGCGGGAGCCGTCCCCGCGGGAGACCCGCATGAAAATGGAGCATGGTCCAGATTTTTTCATGCTCCATTTTTTTTTAAATCACTTTTATTGACGATCCGCGGGTATTTATCTACCCGCGGGTGGTCAATGCATCCCTATGGGGTGCGGATCCGCGCGCGGGAGAAGAGTTAAAATCCGCTGCGGATTTTAATTCTTCTTTTCCCCGTGGACATGAGCCCTTAGGCTGCCTGTCCACAGGCGGGTTTTCATTGCGTTTCCCGTGGCGATAATCCGGTTGCTATGGAGAGCGCTTCCCCCCTGTCCATGGCCGGAGAATCATTGCGATTCTCCGCTCGCAATCCGTCTGCCGGCTCCTGCTCCCACCGCGGGATACCGCAACGCCTGAGGACAGGCAGCCTTAGGCTGGATAATAAATCTGATCTGATCCAAGACTCAAGGAAAAAATTCTTAGGAGTACTCCAGGAGTCTTCCAGCAAGTCCTAATTTCTCCCACAATCAAAGAGAGAAAATTCAATGACAGATGTTTATATTTCAAAAGCAGAAAATAATCTAAAGAAGCCATGAGTATCCTAGGGATGATAATCGTCCCCATTAAGTCAGCTTCATAAAGCCAGTTTCGTTCCTGGCCACTTCTTATCCTCTCCAAATGGGATCATCATCACAGCTCACTAAATGTGAGGACATTGATTCCTTAGGGCCCATTTAGACACAACGATTATCGCTCAAAAGCCATCTTTTGAGCGATAATTGTTGTGTCTAAACGCGTGGCCATCATGCATTATTTGCTCATCGTCAACGTTGAGTCTTATCAGCGCCGTGCACTGAGTTCTCAGCGGGATACTGCTGATAGTATTGTTTCAGCTGGTATCCTGCTTGGAGCTCTTAGCTGGATACCAGCTGAAAGCTCCGAGAACAAAGCAGCGCTCTAGCTGTCTTCTGCATACCCTGCTCGGAGCTCTCAGCGGGATATCAGCTGGGAGCTCCGAGAGCAAAGCAGCTGCATGCAGAAGACAGCGCTCCCGCTGTCCTCTGCAGACAGCGGGAGCCTTCATTTACACACTAATAAGCTCTTAGTATAAGAGATCCCTAAACTAGTGGATAATCCTTTCCAAATTCTAGTTCCTTGGAATCTTGTCTTCCCATATTCTCATATTGAGAACCTATATCTTCAGGGATCCAGGCCCCAGAAAGACCAGAAGAGGTCTTCCAATTACAGAGAACTGAAATCAGTATGGAAAACTTGAATGGGTGCCCACCTGAAAGCTGTGTCAGAAAACATTACAGACACATTGTTTATCTGACATCAGGAAGGTATGAGATACCCACTGTTTCAGGCCCTTGCCTTCAAAATTTTCCATTTGGCAGAAAGAACCCTCCTTACCATTTCAACAGTACATATAAAAGGGAGACTATGCATTTGAAGATCCGTAACCTTCATTTTACATGTAGTTATCTGCATGACTCTCTCTTTGTTAATTTTGTTTTTACAAATACTTCAATACGTCACATGGCTAAATGTCTGACCATTGTCTGTGTGTATAGCATCCCTCACTTTCCACCTCGCCATACCATGCAGATCTCCAGCTCTTTACCTACTGTATCACCCCATTACTTGTATGTAAGCTTGTTGGAGTAGGACCCTCACCCCTATTGTATCCATCAACTGATTACTATGTAACCGCGGTTCTGTAATCTTTGTACTTTCGTCTTTCTGTATTCCCCCTGTCTATGTAAGCGCTGCGAAATATGTTGGCGCTATACAAATAAAGATTACTATTATTATAAACTGAGTTGAAAAAAAAGGGAGACAATCCCTTACACACTAATAAAGACTTTCTGAGTCACTGAAAGCTTCACTCGGGAGAATCGTGCTTAAACTCCAACCTTGTCACAAATGGAGACCTCTCCAAGTAGATTTTTTTGCCACAAGACAGAACATTAAATTGAAACTTTTTTTCTCTCTCTATAAGCACAAGGACAATTTGGTGGTGGATGCCCTCTTCCATCCCTGAGAGATGACCCAGGTCTATGCACTTCCACCATTTCGTTATTACTGAGCGGGGGCCTCTATGGGGCATTATTACTCAGTAGGAATCTATATGGAGCATTATTACTGAGTTGGGGTCTGTGAGTGAAATTATTGCTGAGTAGAGGCCTATATAGAGCTTTACTACTGAGTGGGGGTCTATTTTGGGCATTATTGCTGAGGGCATAAAGGGAGCATTATTATTGAGTGGAGGCACTTTTAATATGTGTGGGAACATGAAAAGTGACATACAGGGAGCACAAAAAGGGGGGAAGATTATGTGTAAATTGTAAAACAAAGCTAGGTCCCTGGAAAATTGACAAGTTAAAGATGTCTGTGTATCAAATTGTGCAGAGATAAATTATGACCACGAGAAGTCATCATAACGGTCTGGGCTGAATAAAGAAAAAGGGAGAGTGAACTCTGGTCAGAGGAGATGCCATCTGTGATCACTTGATATAACAGTACTATCATTATTTATACGGTCTGTAAAGTGCCTGTAAAGATCTAGTATATATTGCTATATGGTCAGTGTATGGGAAGGGGGGAATATTGGTGTTTTTATAGTGTCTTTTTAAGTATTGCTATGGTGGTATTCTGTGGTTACAGTCTGGGGGTATTATTTGTTCTTATTGGTGTGGGGGGGTCTGGAACGCAGACCGAAATGCGAATGTTGCCTGTATCCAAATTAAGAGGAAATATTATATAGAGTACTCATAGAGAACCATAATGAAGCACTACACAGACCGTCTAGTGATCAGAATGAATCCTAGTTTATTTTCGAAGATTGCTAGTTTTTATGCAAGATGAAAAGAAGGCGTTTCCAAATGTTACCTGATGCCTAGTTACAAAGTACTTTTGGTGACCAGACCCTCATTCCAACAGGTTACAACATGACTGTAAATCAAAAAGCTTTCCAAACAAAAGGTATCAACAAAACTGTTTGAAGTAGACATAAAACAGTTACAATGTGATAATAAAGGTTGACTCCTGGCTGTCTACTGGCTGAGTACTTTTGTTAATTACATTTCTTGTTTGACAAGAAATGTAATCTTCAAAGTCCATCAACAATTTGCACATCAAAAGAGAGGGCATTGTTTTTAGTTTACACATAAACAAAACTGGTTCAGTACATTGTTAGTAAGTTGGGATTCAGTAAGATAGCTGAATAAAATCTAATTAATCATACATTTAGTATTCTAAAATCAATATTCAAATAGACTCTTGAATATACCTTTTTACATATGATTCTATATCCAAATTCTACTAGCAACTTCCGGAATGTTTTACATATAATACATAACATTATATAACCAAATAACTAATGTCACATTTATTACACTGTTTCCTTATCTTTGTTATGTTGGGTTATTAAAAATATTGATTGACCCCTATCATTGGTAATATTGATCTTTGTGGTGGTTTTTATTAAGTGAGAGTAAGTTGGTATTAATCACTATGTGGTGGTAACATGTGACCATGGTGTGGCGGTATTCTTTGGTCCTTATATAGTGTTACTATTGGTATTGGTAATTGGTTTTGGCATAGTGGGTTTTGTTCAGTTACCGTATGGAGCTAATTATACGTGCCATGATGATTACATTGATACTATGTGTGTGGTTTATTTTTATCCCATTAACAGAGCTAAATCCGCATCTGTATTCATGGTAGGGTAAACAAGGATTTCTGCTGCGCTTCTCTAGGCAGATTCAGCGCAGAACGTTCCGCAGCAGAATCTACCATGTGAACATACTATTAGGGTACATTCACACATAGGGGATTTTGGTGTGGTTCTGCACCAAAAACAACATCAAAATCTGCACTATTCGTTCAGATTTTGATGCGAATCGGCAACAGATTTTATTATTTGCATTGAAGGAATAAATTCTACTTCAGCCCCACTTCAAAATTAGCACCAAATCGGCTACAAATAAATATACCATTAGAGCAATCATATTGGGGCTATTAGGGTATTTTTACACACACATCAGATTTGCTGCAGACATGGGGGGCAAAAGTTGTCTGAGCCTTTGGTCCCCTTAATCCACCACTAACCCGCTCAATGCTTCTGCAGATACTTTTAGAGATAAGCTGTCAACATGAGGACACTTCGGTTGAGAGGGTCCATGTCCAGGTCACTGGTTCAGGTGTTGGGGTAGCCTCACACTGAGTGAACACGCATAGTTCTGCTGCTGCATTTTTAATGCAGAACACTTGCAAGTAGTAAATTACTATACAACACATACTAGTAAAGAGCAAAGTGCACTGCGCACAGCTCAGGGGGGAGGATGGAGGTTACCTGCAGCCGTGCCCGTGGGGAGATTGTGGGGCTCTGACTTCTTAGTGCAGGGGCACACCGAGGCATTCACCGGTAAGCTGATCCGTACCTGCTTCTGCATCTTTACCTGTGACCATAAACAGTTTGACCAATGTGCTTGCTTGTAAACATACATAAGTAGCATAACCAGCAGTGAACTATAAAAAGGGTGCAGCACTTGCAAGGAAAAGGGGTTACAGCAAACAGTGCATAACACAGTATAACTTAACTTTGCATGACCAGTCCTAGTTAACTTCACTGAAAGAATTGCAGTCTGGTACACAATATTAACTTCGAACATATACTTGGTAATGGGTGTGGTTCTTGGTTTCAGGTGCTTTGGGGTTGATTGGTATGTACTGAAAGTGACTAGTAACAGAGTAGCAACCCAGTGAACCTGCAATGATGAGGAATGAACCTAGAAGATGGTCACACATATGGTGCAGGTTGGGCTCACTTCTCCTCTAACTGAACAAGAGCGTAATGGTCTGGAGTCTAATGTATAGGAACTCTGATCCGAAATGTGTAATTTTTAGTTCACAGATATAATGGATGTGATATTGCTGTATAGCTTGGTGCTGGCTATTCTGCTTGGCTGGGCCTACCAGAATAAGAGCCACAAATCTTCAACCTTTATCCACTTTTTGAAGGAGATGGGTGCTTGTATAAATTCATAGGCTGTAGCATCAGAGTAGCCATTGGTAGAGGAAATAGGTGACAGTGTGGATCAGGGAGTCAGTACTAGGTAATCAGCAGAGATAATTATCTAGATCTGTGTTCCCCAACTCTAGTCCTCAGGGACCGGCAACAGGTCATTTTTTCAGGATTTCCTCAGAATTGCGCAGGTGATGTAAATATTGTTGGTGCCTCAGACATTGCCACAGGTGTACTCATCATAGGATATCCTGAAAACATGAACTGTTGGTGGTCCCTGAGGACTGGAGTAGTTTGGGACCCCTGATCTAGATTCTAGCCACATCAGAATCCACGTTCAGAAACAGGAACAGAGCCAGGTCAGGAGTGCCACAAGAAACAGAACAGCAGGCATAGAGTAATCAGTCAAATCCAAGGTCCAGCTATCAGAACAGAAGGATATTCAAGTAAAACTGGAAGGGAAATCGGATCAGAACACATATGATCAGAGGCATGCAAAGCAGACCAGAATGTGAAACACATCAGAATTACTCCACAATGACTGGCTAGGGCTGGACAGAAAGGAGGAGCTTAAATATAACATTAAGCACACTCATCCGCTGCTTGAGAGGTACACTGCTCGGTCTGCCGGCTGACTCTGATAGGTCAACAGAACAAGGAAATAATTCAGCTCATATTGAAAGAGAAAACACAACCAGGAAAAATTATACAGAATTGTCCAAATGGCTGAGCACTCTGCCCACACACCATCCAGCAAGTTTTTTTTCTTGTCTCTGCCAGGGTCAAAGTGGCAGTTCCCAACACCAAGGGTCATTATGGGAGTGTGGACCAATAGGTACTTTACAGGTGGACTGTTTATACAAAAAGAGACTGGTCTGATTTCTGAAATTTTTAGAAGTTAGTCATAATCTAGAACTTAAGTTTTTGCAGGGTTTGTGTATATATAGGGGGTCTGTATATGCAATGGGGAACTGGTGTGGAATGTGTAGACAGAGTGACAGGTGCAGGATCTGCATACAGGGGATTCTGGTCTGGAATCTTTATACAAGGCTGGGAGTTATGACTTGGGGCCTATGTCTTTTATTTAGGTCTGGCGCAGTCCAGATGACAGGGCAGCCATTTACTGACTTCTCTGTGGTGGAGCCCGAGCATTGATGACAAATCACATATTAGATAGCAGCAGTTAAGCCCCAGTATCCACTTGCATGCACAGATTCAACTGCTGGATCTTGTCTGCGCCGGCCAGATCTCCTTTCTTTAGCACGCGGATGCGTCCGGACGTGCCAGGCGCATGCGTAATGCATTTTTTTCTTTTTAATGTCCTGCTTTTCCATGGATCAACAGGACAGCAACAATGACAGCTGTAGCTGTGCCACAGATTTGATGGCTTCCAATGACTTCAATGGAAGCTGTCCTGCGGAATCTGCGGCCAAAATGGAGCATGATGCTATTTTCTCCGCAGCGTGCGATCCACACGCTGGGAAAAAATGGCATCTGCATGCTTTTAAATTGTTTGCTGATGCCAATGCATCCCTATGGGCAGCTTTGATTTCGGGTACCGCAAATCAGAGGCCGTAAGTGGACATTGGGCGTACTGTTTGGACTTGACAGTACCTGCAAATAAACATGGTTGACACATAACATAGCAAAACAGTAAAACAACAATGGCAGTTTTACTTGACAGCCCTCTTTCGGTCAATAGGACCTTGGCAGTCCACAAAATATGAAATAGCAACACAATTTAGTTCATTCTCTTAGTTAGAGGGTGCGGTACATGGCAACATCAACATCTACACCCTTACAGGCACTCTGGGACAAATGGAGAAATATAGGGAAGTGATTTGACCTGGAATCGGAGAGGTCACCTCTGAGTTACTGAAGTTGGTACCTATTCTGCCTGTGACTGCGTCTAATAAGGGGTATGGGCCTGGTATCTGACCATGATATGGTCACTGTGTAAGGGGCTCACCTTGGTGGTGGCTATAGATGCAGGAAAACCTGAACTATATGCATAGTTCCCTGATGTACTGTAAACAACAATTCCCAGCATTCCTAGAGAGCGTGAACTGAGCATGCTCGGAGGACATTTTGTTTTTGTGCTGTTTAAAGAAGTTTTGGGAGTGGTGTTCTGCAGGGCTCTGCTGAGCTCGGGCTGCTGGAGATAGAAACTTCCCATGAGGAGCAAGTGACCAGATCTTCAGCACAATCAGAAAGCTAGACAAGCCTGACAAGGGATATAAAGACTGGAGATTGCTGATACAGAGTTCTGCACTGTACTAAGATCTGCAAGGGGAAAAAGAGCTTAATCCTTCATTGACTGTGTGTTACGGTATCCTACCCGATGATACGCCAGCCCAGGTTGCCCTAGAACTTACCTGCAACCCCTGTCCCTGCCTACTTGCCTCCACTCCTGGCTAACCCCAGGCGGGCAACTGGGCGGCGGTCCCTACACTCGCTAGGGACCGAGGAGGGACGCTGGTGTACCAAGATGGAAAAGGGTAAAATACCGACAGGAAGGGCAGATGAATAAACCAACAGAAAATATAAACAGACCGAGGCAGATGGATAACCTGGCAAAAATAGCAAAAGCTGAGAACAGGAGACTATCAGAGGCAGGGAGCTAGCACACTGAAACAGAAACCAATAACTGGCAGTGAATGGACCTCACTGCCTGCCTTATAAACAGGAGCTTCCGCCCAGGGGCGGAGAGGGGGAGGCGACACCTCCTAGCAGAATCTCATAACAGGGACTCGTGCATAGAGCTGCACTCACAGACGCCAGCGCACGCCGCCCCCCGGACCCACGAGCGTGCACACCGTGCTGACCAACCACCCGCGGCCCCGGCAGCCGCCGCATGGTAACATTACCCCCCCCCCCTCTGACGGGGGACCTCCGGGACACTGCCACCATATGCAGGCCTATCTGGAAACAGACGGTGGAAACGCCGCACCAAAACTGGAGCATGATCATCATGTGCGGCCACCCAGGAATGATCTTCTGGTCCAAAGCCCTTCCAGGCCACCAAATATTGTAAGGTTCCCCAACACAGACGAGAATCCAGGATCTCCTGGACCTCGTATTCAACTTCATCCCGGACCAGGGTGGGCGGAGGTGGGCATCACCGAAGGGACAAAAGGTTTCAATAAAGACTTATGGAACCCTCCATGTAGCTGGCAACCCCAGTTCGTAGGCGACCAGGTTCACCACACGTGTGATGACAAAAGGACCCACGTAACACGGCACCAGCTTCAATGATGGGACCCTTAATTTGAGATTTTTAGAGGACAGGTATACCTTCTGTCCCACCCTGTAAGGTTCGGATACAGACAGACTCTTCCCACTCCGCAACTGCATACGAGCCCCCGTTGCGTCCAAGTTTTTCTGTACCTCTTTCCATACTCCCTGCAGCGTATCTGTGGCGACATCAGCTGCAGGACAGACAGATGGAGTAGGGATCGCTGTAAGGAAGCGAGGATGCTGACCGTATACACAAAAGAATGGAGATACCCCAGTGGAAGAACAAGTGTGGTTGTTTAGTGCAAACTCTGCCAACGGCAGGAACTCTGCCCACTGATGAGCCTTTTCGCCAGCAAACAACCGTAAATATTGCACTAAATCTTGGTTCTTCCGCTCAGTCTGACCATTAGTTTGCGGGTGGAATGCTGAGGAGAAGGAAAGCGATGTTCCCAGCTTTCTGCAGAAGGCACGCCAAAACTGCGACACAAACTGAACCCCGCGATCAGATACAATGTTTTGGGGAACCCCATGTAGGCGAATTATTTCTTTTACAAAAATCTTGGCAAATTCTTTTGCTGAAGGTAGCTTCTTTAACACCACAAAATGTGCCATCTTTGAGAACCGGTCAACAACCACTAAGATAGTGGTGCACTTCTGGGATTCCAGTAGGTCAGTGATAATATCTACCGAAAACTGCGACCACGGACTAGAAGGTACCGGTAACGGTCTCAGAGGACCCTCCGGAGGACGCCGCTGACTCGTATTGTGTGCACAGACAGAGCATCCCTTAACAAAGTCGCGGATCTCCTGAGATATGCCTGGCCACCAGTAGTGTCTAGAACAAAGATCCAGGGTTCCCTGAAACCCCGGATGACCTGCGAGAACCGACGAGTGAGATTCATCCATGACTCTAAGACGTAAGGTCTCTGACACAAACCATCTGCCCTCCGGCACCCCCGAAGGAGCGTCCTGCTGAGCATTCTGTAGTTGAGGGACGAAGTTAGATTCTACAGCTGCCACCACCACGCCAGGTGCCAAGATATTCTCGGGAGTCATAGTCTCACTTTCCGGAACCCCGAAACTCCGTGACAGGGCGTCCGCCTTCACGTTCTTCTCTCCTGGGATATATGTCACGACGAAATTAAACCTGGCGAAAAACAACGCCCACCTGGCTTGACGAGCTGTGAGTCTTTTAGCATTGGTAAGATATACCAAATTCTTGTGATCAGTATACACAGTAATAGGGTGTCTAGCACCCTCAAGATGCTGTCGCCACTCTTCTAAAGCCCATTTGATCACCAGTAACTCATGGTTACCCACGTCGTAGTTGTGTTCTGCTGAACTAAACTTCTCTGCAAAGAACGCACATGGGCTATACCCAGATCTCCCACTGACTTCCTGTGACAATACTGTTCCTGTCCCCACCTCAGACGCATCTATCTCAATGAAAAAGGGTAGTCGCACGTCCGGCTGTATTAGCACCGGGGCAGTGGTAAATGCCCTTTTTAAATGACTAAAGGCGTCTAGGGCTGCAGGCGACCATTTTACCAAGTCGGTCCCCTTCTTAGTCAGATCGGTCAGGGGTTGAGCAATAACCAAGTAATTCTTAATGAATTTGCGGTAAAAATTAGCGAAAACCAAGAACCGCTGGAGAGCCTTGAGGTTGTCTTGTCTGACCCATTGGGAGATTGCTGCTACTTTATCAGACTCCATCTGAATCTCTGTGGGTGAGATTACATAACCAAGGAAAGATACTTGTTTAGAACCAAATGTACATTTCTCCAACTTGACAAAAAGTTGATACTCGCGCAAGCGGGTCAGAACCAACCTCAGGTGCCGCACATGCGAATCCCAGTCAGGAGAATACACCAGAATGTCATCAAGATATATGACCAGAAATACCCCCAGGAAGTCGTGAAAGACTGCGTTCATAAAACCCTGAAACACAGCGGGGGCGCTACAGAGTCCGAAAGGCATGACCAGACATTCAAAATGTCCTAACGGGGTGTTGAACGCCGTCTTCCATTCATCTCCCTCTCGAATGCGAATTAAATTGTAAGCCCCCCTTAAGTTTAATTTGGAGAACCAGTGGGCCCCTACCACCTGATTCAATAAATCAGGAATCAGGGGCAAGGAGCACTGGTTCTTCTCTGTGATTTTATTCAAGGCCCGATAATCCACACAAGGCCTCAATGTCCCATCTTTCTTCTCAACAAAGAAGAGACATTCCCCCAGCAGGGGACCTGGACGGCCGGATATGTCGTTTGGCCAGAGACTCCGAGATATAGGACTTAAGGGCTTCGTGCTCACGCCCGGACAAATTGAAAATGGCTCCCTTAGGGTTGGGACTGTCGGGAATCAGATCAATACCACAGTCCCACTCCCTATGGGGAGGCAAAGCCTCAGACAGTTTTTTGGAGAATACGTCCCGAAAATCCAACAAATACTCCGGAATAAGCACAGTATCTGCGGAGCACGTGGCTATAGTAGTTAAGTGATTATGACAGGATGACCCTCAATGAGTCAATTCCCGGGTGGACCAATCAAATTGGGGATTGTGCAGTGCCAACCAGGGCATACCCAGCACCACATCAACAGACATCTTTTCCATAACTAGGAAAGACAGATTCTCAGAATGGAGAACACCCACAGTGAACTGCAGAATGGGAGTCCTCCATTTAACAACACCTGCGGAGAGAGGGGTCGAATCAATACCAATGAAGCGCATGGGGGGGCTTCAGCATGGAAAATTCGGTTATCAGAGGTCTGACAAAATCTAGATTAATCAGATTGAAGGCAGCACCCGAATGAATATAGGCTTGACCGGACCGAATAAAATTCCGGAAACCAACCTGACAATGTGATAGACATGATAATTAGTTAGTGTAAAATGTCTATCGATTTGTACTAAACTAGATGTATTACGCAGCTGTAGTGACTTTAACTCTTAGAGGCTAATAACTGCATAATTTCATTATAGACAATGGACAATGGCATGGTGAAAGATGTGTGGTATAATGTTAGCCTAATATATATAAGTTCCACAAGCAGCCTCTGAGAGTTAAAAGTCATAGTATTACATGTATACCTGTATTCAATACTGAGTGTTTCCCTAGTCCTTTCCCATCCCCCACACAGAAACTTCTCCATACTAACTTCTGCAACAAAGAGATACTTTCAGTTCTGACCACATGCTGATAGAACAAAGGACTGGCTTACACACTGGACTTTGGAGAGGGGTGGGGGATTCTATATGATCCGACAAATGAGAATCCTATATGTTACTGATGTAATCTGTTGCACGCCCATTAAAGGACAGGTATCATGTGTTACAATAAAGCCTGAGGCTCTATTCATTGTAGAGCAGAATCAGCGTAGACCGGCATTTGTGTCTGATCTGGTCGATGATGTGTGCGCACTATACAATTTGGAAGCTACAGAATACCCCGAAACCTGCTGGAGGAACATATGATCCAGTTCAACAAGGCACCAACAACATAGGGAGTTCCTGTGATCCTAGGCGACCCTTCCGAAAATCGCCTAGGATCGGTCGTTTTTTCGCTGCTTCAGACTGATATTGCTATTGCTTCTGTGGACAGGTTGCTACTCGATGTCCGGCTTCCCCACAGTAGAGGCAAAGATGCTGAGTCATCTGGAACAGTCGGCATTCCCCGGGACTTAGCTGGTCCACTTCCATAGGCTCAGCCCCTGGAGCTGGCATGGGAGAAATGGGAACGGATCTACAGGACTCCCTAGTTTTACAGGTCTGACATTCCTTTTCTCTAGATCTCAGTCTCCTGTCAGCCTTTACTGCCAATACCATCGCCTCTTTAAGTGTTATGGGAGCGGGATGGGAAATAATTAGATCCTTGACAGCATCAGAAAGACACAACACAAACACATCTTTGAGGGTGCCATCGTTCCAGGAGGTTTCTTCGGCATACTGTCTAAGCCTAGAGCAATAGTCTTCAGCACACTGCTGCCCCTGACGCAAAGCCATGAGGTGAGATACCGCTAACCCCGCCCGGTCCGGCTCATCAAAAATACCTCCTAGTTCCTGAAAAAAAATGAATCAACAGACTGCAGGCAAGCAGCACTCTTGGGTAAGGAGTAGGCCCATGTCTGGGGGGGACCCTGCACCAAGGACAGAATCAATCCCACCTTCTGGGACTCAGAGCTGGAGGATCGGGGCCGCATCCGGAAATATAGTTTACATGCCTGCTGAAAAACAAAAAACTTGCTTTTCTCCCCAGAAAACACCTCAGGGAGAGGAAACTTGGGCTCAGGAATAGATGGGGCAGCAGGAACCTGCACCCACATCTGCTGCTCCTGGGCCACCATACGACCGGACAGGTCTTGGATCACGCCCACTAGCTCCTGCAACTGATTAGCAAGGACGCTCATAGTCTCCATTGGAGAGCAAACAAAAACCCGCAGGGTAATTTTAAGGGCCAGTTATTATGTTATGGTATCCTACCCGATGATACGCCAGCCCGGGTTGCCCTAGAACTTACCCGCAACCCCTGTCCCTGCCTACTTGCCTCCACTCCTGGCTAACCCCAGGCGGGCAACTGGACGGCGGTCCCTACATTCGCTAGGGACCGAGAAGGGACGCTGGCGTACCAAGATGGAACAGGGTAGAATACCGACAGGAAGGGCAGATGAATAAACCAACAGAAAATATAAACAGACCGAGGCAGATGGATAACCTGGTAGATATAGCAAAAGCTAAGAACAGGAGACTGTCAGAGGCAGGGAGCTAGCACACAAACAGAAACCAATAACTGGCAGTAAATGGACCTCACTGCCAGCCTTATAAACAGGAGCCTCCGACCAGGGGCGGAGAGGGGGAGGTGACACCTCCCAGCAGAATCTCATAACAGGGACTCGTGCATGGAGCTGCACTCTCAGACGCCAGCGCATGCCGCCGCCTGGACCCACGAGTGCGTGTGCCGACCAACCACCCGTGGCCCCGGCAGCTGCCGCCACCGCATGGTAACACTGTGGAGCAACAGAGGCACCTACCTGCATTAACCTAGGTGCTGAAGCAAGTGCTAACTTCAGAATTCACTGCCTGATCGTTTTGGGAACTTCCGGTGAGGACATTACACTTCTGAGATGAGAAAGGGGTACCCCCAACTGTAAGTACAACTGTGCTAGCACTCTGATTATTGGTGGACGCCCGTGGTGGCTTTCCAGAACTTTCTTCCTATGCAAGCATCACGCCACTAGCAGTATTCAGTACAATACTACTGCACCTATCTGGACAGTAAGGGGAGAGGGTGCTCCTGCCAGATCATAATAGTGCCTTTGACAAGAGGGGGGTTATTTGCACTGTGTATGGGTTATGTGTTATATTTGTAGTTACACTGCCTTTGCTAACTTTTTCTAAACTGAATTTCTTGCAGTCTATAAAAATACTAGATTTATTACACCCTGTGTACTTTGCCTCCATTTGCTACGCTGTATCTGAGCCCTTGTCGCACCCTACCTGCGATCTTACAACTGTATGGCACAATTATTGGCTATATTGGTGCTTGTATACCACACAGTACACCTGTCCCTGACTGAATGAGCAAGTGTATGCCTTTCCCGCCCTGTGTGATTACGTGTTCTAGTTTTACTTTTTTTCCCCTTGTATTGAGCATTCAGTTTGTTGCTTGTGTGCAGAGGCTTACACATCTGAATTAGAGATGAGCGAACGTACTCGTCCGAGCTTGATATTCGTGCGAATATTAGGGTGTTCGGGATGCTCGTTACTCGTAACGAGTACCACGCGGTGTTCCGGTTACTTTCAGTTTCCTCTCTGAGACGTTAGCATGCTTTTCTGGCCAATTGAAAGACAGGGAAGGCATTACAACTTCCCCCTGTGACGTTCAAGCCCTATACCACCCCCCTGCTGTGAGTGGCTGGAAAGATCTGATGTCACCCGAGTATAAAAATCGGTCCCTCCCGCGGCTCGCCACACATGCCTTGTGACTTAGCTGAGGGAAAGTACTATCGTGCTGGAGCTGCTGTAGGGAGAGCGTTAGGAGTTAGTGTAGGCTTCAAGAACCCCAACGGCCCTTCTTAGGGCCACATCTACTAGTGTGCAGTACTGTGTTAGCACAGTATTTTTTATTTTTTTTTCCAAAATTGGATCTGCAGAGCATTGCGCCCTGCAATAGGGACAGAAGTGGGGGTTAGGCAGTGGGGGTTAGGAGTTAGTGTAGGCTTCAAGAACCCCAACGGTCCTTTCGAGGGCCACATCTATCCGTGTGCAGTACTGTCCAGGCTGCTGTTAGCAGTGTTGCATATTTTTTTTTCTTCTCAAAACCGGCTGTGCAGAGCATTGCACCCGGCATTAATACTACAGGGATAGAATTGTGTAGGCAGGGCCAGAAGACATACATTATTCATTGAATACATGCAGTGTGGGTGTTCCTTGTAAAAAGCAGGGAAAAAATTCTATTTGGCCTGCCTCTGACAGTACTCAGGGCTCTGTGTACGTGTGTGCTGTGCGCTGAACGTTCAGAAAAAATCAGACGCAGTCAGCTACGTTTTACCGCAGGCGTGCGGCAATTTTTTTCCTGCATGGGAAATCCCTGATCTGCTGTAGGTAGCGAATTACTTTGCATCACTGCAGTTCTGGGACAAATTGGCAGGGCCACAACACAGTTATTAAACTTAGTATTCATTGAATACACGCAGTGTGGGTGTTCCTTGTAAAAAGCAGGGAAAAAATTCTATTTGGCCTGCAGGCTTGCGCCAATTTATTTCCTGGCTGTGAAATCACTGGTAATACAGCATGCTGAGGGGTAGGGGTAGGGGTAGGGCTAGAGGACGTGGACGCGGCCGAGGACGCGTAGGCCCAAGTGAGAGTGTGGGCACAGGCCGAGCTCCTGATCCAGGTGTGTCGCAGCCGACTGCTGCGCGATTAGGAGAGAGGCACGTTTCTGGCGTCCCCACATTCATCGCACAATTAATGGGTCCACGGACTACGGACACGTGGACAAGCACAGGCGGGCAGGGCCACTACATCTCCCTGACGGCACATTGGGTGAATTTAGTGGAGGCTGGGACAGAGTCAGAGCCTGGGACCGCTCACGTCCTACCCACCCCCAGAATTGCGGGCCCCAGCTCGGTGGTGGTATGTTCGGCGGTGTATGCTTCGTCCACTAAAGCACCCTCCTCCTCCTCCTCCTCCTCAACCTCTGTCTCGCAATCTAGATGTGTCAGCAGCAGCAGGACGTCGCCAGCAGTCGGTGTCGCGCGGCGTGGCAGCACAGCGGTGGGCAAGCGTCAGCAGGCCGTGCTGAAACTACTCAGCTTAGGAGATAGGAGGCACACGGCCCACGAACTGCTGCAGGGTCTGACGGAGCAGACCGACCGTTGGCTTGTGCCGCTGAGCCTCCAACCGGGCATGGTCGTGTGTGACAACAGCCGTAACCTGGTGGCGGCTCTGCAGCTCGGCAGCCTCACGCACGTGCCATGCCTGGCCCACGTCTTTAATTTGGTGGTTCAGCGCTTTCTGAAAAGCTACCCACGCTTGTCAGACCTGCTCGTAAAGGTGCGCCGGCTCTGCGCACATTTCCGCAAGTCCCACACGGACAGAAAGTGATCTTCCTAGTGCGGACAGCCATGTGTTGCGTACAGGTACCCTGGCACACGTGGCTGACTTCATGTTAGGATGCCTTTCTCGTGACCCTCGCGTTACACGCATTCTGGCCACTACGGATTACTGGGTGTACGCACTGCTCGACCCACGCTATAAGGAGAACCTTCCCACTCTCATTCCCGAAGAGGAAAGGGGTTCGAGAGTGTTGCTATACCACAGGACCCTGGCGGACAAGCTGATGGTAAAATTCCCATCCGACAGCGCTAGTGGCAGAAGGCGCAGTTCCGAGGGCCAGGTAGCAGGGGAGGTGTGGAGATCGAGCAGCATGTACAGCCCAGACAGTGCAACAGTCTTTAAGGGCCTGGACAGCTTCATGGCTCCCCACCAAGACTGTGTCACCGCTCCCCAGTCAAGGCTGAGTCGGCGGGAGCACTGTAAAAGGATGGTGAGGGAGTACGTAGCCGATCGCACGACCGTCCTCCGTGACGCCTCTGCCACCTACAACTACTGGGTGTCGAAGCTGGACACGTGGCCTGAACTAGCGCTGTATGCCCTGGAGGTGCTTGCTTGTCCTGCGGCTAGCGTCTTGTCGGAGAGGGTGTTTAGTGCGGCTGGGGGAATCATCACAGATAAGCGTACCCGCCTGTCAACCGACAGTGCCGACAGGCTAACACTCATCAAGATGAACAAAGCCTGGATTTCCCCAGACTTCTCTTCTCCACCAGCGGACAGCAGCGATACGTAAGCAATACGTAGGCTGCACCCGCGGATGGAAGCTACGTTCTCTCTCACCATCCAAAACGGGGACATTTCTGCTTCATCAATCTGTGTCTAATATTCCTCCTCCTCCTCCTGCTCCTCCTCCTGAAACCTCACGTAATCACGCTGAACGGACAATTTTTCTTAGGGCCACAAGGCTCACTCATCTAATTTTTCTAAACAATTTTTATATGTTTCAATGCTATTAAAAGCGTTGAAACTTTAACTTGAACCAATTTTTCGTTAAACTGGGCTGCCTCCAGGCCTAGTTACCACTTAAGCCACATTAACCAAAGCGATTAATGGGTTTCACCTGCCCTCTTGGTTGGCCAGGGCCAATTTTTCTGATGTACATTAGTACAGTTGATACAGCAATTTTTGTGGGCCCTCGCCTACAGTGTAATCAAATGAATTTTTAGCCCACCTGCATTACAGCTGACGTTACATCCGCTGTGTTGGGCAATGCAATGGGATATATTTATGTACCGCCGGTGGCTTCCTGGCACCCACCCATGCTGTGGGTCCACAGAGAATTATAAATGCATCTGTTTCCACATCTAAAGAACCCCAGTCTGACTGGGGCATGCAGTGTGGGCCGAAGCCCACCTGCATTAAGCACGACATTACTACCTCAGCTGTGTTGGGCAATGCAATGGGATATTTCTATGTACCGCCGGTGGGTTCCAGGGAGCCACCCATGCTGTGGGTCCACAGGGAATTATAAATGCATCTGTTGCCACTTGTAAAGAACCCCAGTCCGACTGGGGCATGCAGTGTGGGCCGAAGCCCACCTGCATTAAGCACGACATTACTACCTCAGCTGTGTTGGGCAATGCAATGGGATATTTTTGTGTATCGCCGGTGGGTTCCAGGGAGCCACCCATGCTGTCGGTCGACAGGGACTTCACAATAGGGAGTTGTACCTGCCTGTGTCTATGAATTAAAAAGCCCGGTCTGACTGGAGCATGCAGAGACACCTTGACAGAATGAATAGTGTGTGGCACATAGGTTCCCCATTGCTATGCCCACGTGTGCAGCTCCTGATGGCGGTGGCACAGGATTCTATTTCTCATTGCTTCTGTACAGCATTGTGGGCTATCGCCCCGCCCCTTTTAAAGAGGGTCGCTGCCTAGCCGTGCCAACCCTCTGCAGTGTGTGCCTGCGGTTCCTCCTCATGGCAGACGCACTTCTAAATAGACATGAGGGTGGTGTGGCATGAGGGCAGCTGAAGGCTGCGCTGGGACACTTTGGTGTGCGCTGTGGGGGGGAGGGGGGGCGGTTGGGCAGCATGTAACCCAGGAGAAGTGGCAGTGGAGTGTCATGCAGGCAGTGATTGTGCTTTGTTGTAGGTAGTGTGGTGCTTAGCTAAGGTATGCCATGCTAATGAGGGCTTTTCAGAAGTAAAAGTTTTTGGGAGGGGGGGGGCCCCACTCTTGCCGCTATTGTGGCTTAATAGTGGGACCTGTGAACTTGAGATGCAGCCCAACATGTAGCCCCTCGCCTGCCCTATCCGTTGCTGTGTCGTTCCCATCACTTTCTTGAATTGCCCAGATTTTCACACAAGGAAACCTTAGCGAGCATCGGCGAAATACAAAAATGCTCGGGCCGCCCATTGACTTCAATGGGGTTCGTTACTCGAAACGAACCCTCGAGCATCGCGAAAAGTTCGTCCCGAGTAACGAGCACCCGAGCATTTTGGTGCTCGCTCATCTCTAATCTGAATACATCTTTATGAAATGACGGGTGGTGGAGGCACTTTTCTGATGTTTGCCCTGCCAGCCAAATTCCCTAGAAACTGCCATGCTGACTATTCATGCACTTGCTGCCTAATATATCCCACCCTCTGACAGGTGCCATTGTAACAGTAACAAGATGGCTAATGTCAGTTGTTTTAATGCCTAGGTTGATATGCATATCTGTAAGATAGGATTATTACTCATAGCAAAGTTACAGGGCAAAAATTGATCTGCGAAAATGAGTTTTGCATACATGGAATGATAGAGGACTAGGTTCAAGGTGGAGTCGGGAAATAGCAATGTTATTATCAGTGATAACAATGTCAAATAAAAAGAACTGTAGCACAACAACATACTGCTAAAAGTTAGATAAAGGGTTTCTCCAGGACAGTATACAGAAAACCAACATCAGCACTTTAATAGTTGGGTTTACATCTAGCTAATGAGGAATGCATATATATATATATATATATATATATATATATATATATATATATATATATATATATATATATATATTAGTAATTATTCCATAGCCTGCCTTTTTTTAGCTGTCCCTGAGAATGTTTTGTTTCATTTGTAAAACTAAAGAAGAATGATACATGTAAAATGCAACATGTAAGGGTGCATTTCAGACGACCGTACATTGGCTGGATTTTCATGCCCAGCCGATATGCGGCGTCTCTCTCTGCAGGGGGAGGAGGCTGGAGGAGACGGGAGCAGTGCTCTGAGCTCCCGCCCCCTCTCTGCCTCCTCTACACCCTCTCCGCCCCTCTGCACTATTTGCAATGAGAGGAGGCGGAACGGGGGTGGGGCTAAGTTCCGGGAATTAGCCCCGCCCCATCTCGCCTCTCCTTATTGAAAATAGTGTAGGGAGGTCGAGAGGAGGCAGAGAGGGGGCGGGAGCCCAGAGAACTGCTCCCAGCTCTTCCAGCCTCCTCCCCCTGCAGAGAGGGACACCGTATATCGGCTGGCGTGAATACCCAGCCGATATGTGGTCATCTGAATGCACCCTAAGGTTGTAGAATGACTTAGGCCGGTCTCACACGACTCGATTTTAATTGCAGATTCTGCAGTTGTGGTCCTCGTGGACGATCTGCGGTAAACATGGGCATTGAAGGACATGTATTATTTAATTTTCCTTCACACCCACGGGTACGAATTGTGGATTACACGAGCAGAAGAAAAATTGCAGCATGCTCTATTTTAAAGCGGATTCCGCACGGACTTTGTCCATTGATGTCAATGGAGGCATACAAACCGCAGCCCATGCGCAATTAACATTGTGTTTGGGCTGAAGGTACTTACGTCATTGGAAACCTACGGCGCGGGAAATACAAACAAGAAAAACCTGTGCGTTAACTAACTTCACATTACATTTAACGGTTCCTGCCACACACAGTGTGCGAAATACGTGCGCAAAAAAGAACATGACATGCACTATCTTGGTGAGTATTACGCACTAAGATAGTGTATGAGGACTTGTCGGCCCGCAGCACTTAATATATTGCGTACTGCTGCATGCTCCCATTGCGGGAGATATGCTTGTGGTAAGCATTAGTAAACGCTCGTATAAGAAAGCCCTGACTGTTGCATAACAGTGTTGCAGTGTACAAAACTTGCAATTTTTGGTAACTACCAAATGGCTGATGCATTGAGATTTTTATATAAATGTGTAATCATTGCTAAGTAAAAAAAAAACAAAAAACATAAGGATTTTGGTAACAGACAGATTCTTCTTTTATATACGCTTGTTAGAGTATATGGCAGTAATGATACCTTGCAATATTTTTCTTATCTTCCAGAGTAACTTGCATCACATACCAGACCTGCTCTTCAGCTACTATAAGACGGAGTAGTCTGTCTGCTTATATACTACCAGTCACTACAGCGCTTATACCCTTATTTCATTGCTGGATATATTAATCTCACATTCCATTGACTATGGATTGTGAAGAAGCTTCAGCATTACCTATTTTAGATCAATCATGGCTGTTCCTGCCATTGTCAACAGATCCACAAAACCCAGATAGAAAATATCTACAATGTCCAGCAACAGGACATGTCTATTGTTTGTCAACAGGAAGCTTATTCTGCAACACTTCCCAAATGAATCCACAGACTACCAACATTTCATCTTCAGATCAAAGAAAAGACTCTTGTACTTCTTTCAGCAATTCGGTACCAGGCACGATGAAGAGATCCGTAAACACAAAGAACACTGATCAACCTGTACAGAGTAATGGTACTTCAACAGCTGGGATTAATAAGGGTCCCAATAGTAAGAATACAAGTCAATCTGTTCAGGCTGATGGGACATCAATAACTCAGAGCAATAAAGCTCCTAATGTTAAGAGTACAAGTCAGCATATACATAGCAGTGGAACTTCAACAACATCCAACACCCAGAGCAATAAAGCTCCCACAGCCAAGCATGGAGATCAATGTATTCAGGGTAGTAATGCTTCAATAACTCCAAAGAATCAGAGCAAAACAAGTTCAAATGTCACAAGCATTTCTGATCCAACCACAAAGAAGCAGAAGAAAAAACAAAGAAAAACAAAAACAGAAAAAGCTCTGAAAAAACATTGTCGAACAAGGCAGGATGAATCTGTTCATGCACATCAACCTTTGTATGCAAGTTCTAAGAATTCCCAACAGCTAAGCAAAAATGAAACAAAGAAGCAGAACAAACTTACTGTGATCCCAAAGTCCAAGCCCACCACATCATTCATAAACAGTCCTTCAAACATCAAGCACTCTACTCTAATAACTAGTATGATAACACCTGCCTCACCAGCCAAGGGAAATCCTGTTATTAAAAAGCATAGTAAAACCCCCAATGACTCTAGGTACAATCCTTTTCTAAATACTAAAATTAAGTCATTCAGGTACTACAACCTTAATTTGCAACTATTGAGTAATTCATCAAAACCCTTTGAAATTAATCTTGGAGACCTTCTGTTACTACAGAATATCTCTCCGTCAATCACTGTCAAAGATGTTTGCCAAAAATCACATACTGAATTATAGGCATGTTTATCATTCAGTTCCATAAACAAGTGTTCCTCCAAACCCACGAAGAAACCATTTCTACGTCTCAGCAGAGAAGATCATGAGATGATGGATTTGGAAAGTAGTTTCGGAAAAAAAACTGCTGAAAGAAAGACTTTTCTAATAAGGTCCTATGACTTCAACAGTACCTGGAACAATCTTAAACCATTCAATCACCGACGTCATTGGAGACGACGATCTCTGCAGGGTCAGTATCAAAACTGTAGAATGGCTAAGAATACAGATGAGAAAATGCCTGTATCACAGATGAGAGTGATGCGAAGCTCAGGAGTCCAGAAACTAAAGTGAAGGCCGAGGTGGATCCAACTGATGGAAGAGGAAGCCATTCATAAATACAAAGAGAAGAATTACAAACATAACCTGGTAGTAGAAGACTATGGTGTGCTTCACCACCTAGAAAAGTCTTGGCTGGTAAGTTATGGGTGATGGACAAGAAAAATAAAGAAAGATGGCCTCTGCTGGTGAAGTGTTTGCACAAGTATCCTGATAGCACACTGCGATTGGCAAGCAAACTACGGGGAACTACAAAGGCGCAAGCAGACTACGGGGGTCTGCTAAGGGGCTAGCAAACTGCAGGGGGGCGGCTGCTAAGGGGCTAGCAAACTGAAGGGGGGGTTGCTAAGGGGCTAGCAAACTGCAGGGGGGCTGCTAAGGGGCTAGCAAACTGCAGGGGGGCTGCTAAGGGGCTAGCAAACTGAAGGGGGGGTTGCTAAGGGGCTAGCAAACTGAAGGGGGGGTTGCTAAGGGGCTAGCAAACTGCAGGGGGGGCTGCTAAGGGGCTAGCAAACTGAAGGGGGGTTGCTAAGGGGCTAGCAAACTGCGGGGGGAG
Source organism: Eleutherodactylus coqui (assembly GCF_035609145.1). NCBI lineage: Eukaryota > Metazoa > Chordata > Amphibia > Anura > Eleutherodactylidae > Eleutherodactylus > Eleutherodactylus coqui. The sequence goes on along the minus strand of NC_089837.1, from coordinate 164,220,619 downwards.
GGGCTGCTAAGGGACTAGCAAACTGCAGGGCGGGCTGCTAAGGGGCTAGCAAACTGAAGGGGGGGTTGCTAAGGGGCTAGCAAACTGAAGGGGGGGTTGCTAAGGGGCTAGCAAACTGCAGGGGGGCTGCTAAGGGGCTAGCAAACTGCAGGGGGGGGGGCTGCTAAGGGGCTAGCAAACTGAAGGGGGGGTTGCTAAGGGGCTAGCAAACTGCGGGGGGGGGGGGGGCTGCTAAGGGGCTAGCAAACTGCAGGGGGGGGCTGCTAAGGGGCTAGCAAACTGAAGGGGGGGTTGCTAAGAGGCTAGCAAACTGCGGGGGGGGGGGGGGGGCTGCTAAGGGGCTAGCAAACTGCAGGGGGGGGCTGCTAAGGGGCTAGCAAACTGAAGGGGGGGTTGCTAAGGGGCTAGCAAACTGCAGGGGGGGCTGCTAAGGGGCAAGCAAACTGCAGGGGGGGCTGCTAAGGGGCTAGCAAACTGCAGGGGGGGCTGCTAAGGGGCAAGCAAACTGCAGGGGGGGCTGCTAAGGGGCTAGCAAACTGCAGGGGGGGGGCTGCTAAGGGGCTAGCAAACTGCAGGGGGGGGCTGCTAAGGGGCTAGCAAACTACACGGGGGGTGCTAAGGGTAAACTCTAAGGCTGTGTTCAATGGGGACAGAAATTCCACGGAATTTTTGTGCAGAATGTCCGCGCTGCAAATCAGCCAGCGGGTCCTAATCACAGGATCAGCAAGCAAAGTGGACATTATCCAAAGTAGACACGTTGAAAGAGGACGCGTCCACACGCTGCGGCCAATCAGTTGAGGCAAAGCTGCACCGAAATTGACATGACCTGCTAAAAACAAAGACGCAGGATGTCAAGCTCTATTTTCATTTCCGCAGCGGCCTCTATACTTGGTATGGGCAAATGCAGGCGCCGAAGACTCACCCAAACCCACACTTTTCCCACTTAAATTTCACGGTTTTCCGGTGAGCTCAGGCAGCGAGATTTGCGCAGGATTTCCGTCCTCTGCAAACACAGCCTTACAATGTTGGGCTAAAAGAGGGGAAAGTAATACTACAAAAGGGCTATCAGGGGCAAACTCCTACTTCTGTGGGCTACAAAAGGCAAACTACGACTACAGAGGGCTACTAAGGTGAAACAATTTTGGACAATAATACTGTTGTGTCCACATAGCACAGCTCTGTGTGCGTTATTGAGCTCTGTACTTTATGAAGTAATGTCACTTCTTGCTAGAAAAGTAGAAAATATATTTCTTTTTTCAAAAATTGAAGTCTGCCAACAACAATCGGAATGACATTTCGGAGGATGAAAATGAGGAATTCACTGATTCGTCTACTGATATTGTTGGAGAGGTAAGACTTTGCTACATATTGCATTGTTGTCGTTCTAGACTTATTAAAGCATGTGTATGTGTTGAAGTAACCGAAGAGAACAACATAATTTCATGGGCGATTTTTTCTGCAGAAGAATTTTTCAGATTCCGATGAGAATGAGGATGCTCCACCTACACTGCAATATTCACAGGTAAGTTTTATATCCATTCTTAAAAGGGAAATCAGGGCTTTCTGGATAATAGGAAACTAAGGGTCTATATAACATGGCACGAATGTCGGGCAAACTATGCCTAAGGGCGCCCACCCACTGGCGATTTTTTTTCCCTGCGAAATCCGCAGCATTTTTTTCTCTGCAGGGGTCTATGGGACTTGTAATGTTAAAATCGCGATCGCGCAAAATTGCGATTTCGCGGTAAATTGCGATTTTGCGCGATCGCGATTTTAACATTACAAGTCCCATAGACCCCTGCAGAGAAAAAAATGCTGCGAATTTCGCAGGGAAAAAAATCGCCAGTGGGTGGGCGCCCTAACACTCGTCCATGTGTCTGCGCTCCCGTGCTGTCACACGGGAGCTAGTATTACAGGCTCGCTTAGATCGCGGTCATCAGGGGGGTGGGGCAGTGCAGCACATTTCTTTCCATGCGCTCCCCTTCCTCTCACCAGTGATTTAATACAGCAGCCGTTCAGTACTGAACTGCCGCTATTTACACTGAGTATTGAGTGATAAGCTCATCGGTCATGCTGTATGGAAAGAGGCGCCGGAGCGCGACTATAGAAATCTGCAGTGCCCAGCCACCCTGCTTGCCGCTGTGCGCGAGCAAACAATACTCACACAGGGACAAGCGTTGGGCATCAATTGGCCTCATGTTCACGGCGAAATTCGGGCCCACACAGATTCCCTGTGCAGAATCCCGCAGCAGGGCCCTTCTTTTCTGCAGACAAGAGGCCAAAAATTAGATTTATACTTACCTGTCCAGATGCTGCGGGTTCCCCTCTCTCGCAGACGGATCTTCTTCTTTCAGCCATTTTTTTCCATTTTGCCTGTTGACATTGGGCCTTAGGAGGTACAGAAAAAATACTGGTTACAGTTTTAGCCTCTCAAACATTATTGTGGCCAATATGATGGCTTAAAATACTCATTGGGTCAAGCTGATATTCGCTAACAGTAAGTAGTTTCACTAGAAGAACGGTGGCCAATATGCGGTTACAATTTACCAACTAGGGCAACAATCATGTTCTAGAATGCTGTTGGAGGCACTTTCCATTACAAAAAGAAATTTTTACTTGTCAAATTTTCGGATGATCTTATTTCCTTCTCTCACTGATTTGAGTCAGCCCAGAGCAAGAAAAGGATTGGGGTGGTGATGCATTTTGCATTCTTCTGACAGCAAGAAAGATGTGATTCATGGCATAAATGGTTTTTGGAGAAGATTTTTGTATATAATATACAATATTGTATCTTCCATCGCTCATTGTTTTTTGGAACACATTAATTTCCTTTTTTTGCCCTTTGCATTGACTTCTCACGTTGTACAGACTGTCTAACCATACCAGTTACATTTATCTCATTGCAAACACAAATCAATTTATTTGTGTCGGTCGACAAAGGCTACATGTATATAGTTAGGACATAGAGGGATCTCCATTGTCATTAGCAAGTCTTCAATTATAAATGGCCATGATAGAAAAGGTGTAATGATAACATTTTTTAGAGTTGCCCTGAAAATTTTTTGGGGGGTAAATCAGCTGCAGCGATGAATTCACCTGTCTCCTTTTACTTTTTCCTCTTGTATAGAGTCACATAAAATTTGAAGGTGTTTTCAATATATTTATATTAATTTTTGATCATTTACATAGCATCAGCAAGAGCTGGTGAACAGCCCACATGCTATGGCTGTGGAAAATTATGAAGTTGGCGTTCAGTGCTTACAGAATGACCCACAGGGTACACTGAAGGAAACCGCTTCAGCATCCACTACGGAACCAGATGATAGGCTTTTAAATACAACCTGGTGTCTTTGCGGGAAGTGCATTCAGAGGGTGACAGCAGCAGAATGTGTATGCTGCGCTGGACAAGATGTTCTACGTCAATTCTTGACTGACGGTAACAAATGTGTTACAGAACATGAGCTCTTTGAGTAGCATGCACTGTCGTGAAAACATTGAGCAGACGAATATCGACGATGTTTACAAGGAGACAATATGATGTTACAAATTATAGGGAGTTATAAAATCTTATTTTTCTTAAAAACAGAGACAAACCAACCAATTTTTGTTAAAAAAAAGATAGTTTATTGAAAATCATACAGCATACCATACTGTACGTCATTTTGTTAATATCACAACGTAATTTTTCTTATTAAAAAATTAATACTTTTTACATTTCATTTTCTGAAGAAAAAAAATGCTTTCCCCAAACCATGTTGCAAGTCAGCTCCACAGTAGTAGTGTATCTTTACAAATGAAACAACGGCTGTTTCTTCATATCCACTTGGGAATTATACAAGAGGATGGTACGGTATCAAAATTTTTAAAAAAACTCAATAATTATCAGGAAAAAAAATTTGCAGTTTTCATTTTGCTATTTGAGAGTGGAGCATTTTTTTTTTCTTTGCTTTTCATTTACTTCCTTTTTCTCTTCCTTTTTTTTAGGGTTATGAGAGTGGGTGCCTATAAAGCATACACAGCCTGGATTCACAGCTATCTGGGAAATCACTGTCGCATCCCGATCCCTGCACCTGTAATACATGCAATTCGCCTGCAGTACAGTGATCCAGACGCAAATTACACTGGATTCAAATATTACATGGACCTAGCCGATAGTAATTAGGACTTTGACCTGAATTTGTAGATTGTTTTTAATAAAATGGTTCTGTTAAAAAGGATTATATTTTCCCCAGTCTAACACACACACACATATATATATATATATATATATATATATATATATATATATTATGTGTGTGTATATATGTATGTGTGTGTGTGTGTGTATATATATATATATATATATATATATATGTATGTGTGTGTATATGTATATGTATATATATGTATGTGTGCATATATATGTGTGTGTATGTATGTATGTGTGTGTGTGTATATGTATGTATGTATGTATATGTATGTATATATATATACACATACATACACACACTACTGATATTCTACCTGGTAAGCCCCATTTAGATAACGATTCGCTCCAAAAGCCATATTTTGTGTGCAAATTGTTCTATCTAACTGTCCGCTCATCGTGCATTTTTTTAATAACAATTTGCTGGGTGTTCTCTTTCTGCTAGCTGAAAGACAAGGATGAGTCTTATGAGTCCTCAGCGGGATACCACTGATACTATTGTTTCAGCTGGTATCTCGCTCAAGAACACAGCAGGAGTATGCAAAAGACAAGAGGTCACGCTTGTCTTCTGTATAGCCCGCTCAGAGCGCTCAACTGTATATCAGCATAGCGCTCCGAGAAGACCACATTTATATGCAGAACGCAAACAGCCAGGCTTGTCTTCTGCATACCACGCTTGGAACCCTCAACTGTATACCAGCTGAGCGCTCCGAGAAGACATCTGTATGCAGATGATAGCGGTCCCGCTTGTCTTCTGCATACAGCGTGCGCCATCATTTACACATTTATGCAAGTTGCTAGCTCAAAACTGTCACTCAAAATGCTGTTTCAGTGTTTTTTGAGCGATCGTCTTGCCGTGTAACTGCACTCAACGCTTATCGCCCAAAAAATGACTTTTGAGTGAATTTAGACCGATAATCGTTGTGTCTAAATGTGCCCCTTAGACATCTAGGCTGAATGATCAATTACATGCACTGATGAATCCTGCAACGGAATTCTATCCATGCTGGCGGACATGGTGGAGAAGAAATCCAATTATTACCTATCCAGCTGGAGCGCGGGTCTGCACTTTGCCTTGTGCCTATTCTCTGTTGTACAGCTAATTATTATTGGCGGTACCAGCGACATCAATGAAGCATGTGCTGTTTCTATACTTTAATCAAATCACAACCTTCCTGTATGGAAGTCATTTGAAGCTGCCCGCTACGCATACACCCAGAACTGTCATTCTGTGTGATCTGCATAAACTGTGGGAAAAGCTGGCTCATTTTAATATAAAAAGGGGCGTGGGCGTGGCTGGAAGTTTGCATGGTCACATGCAGTTTTTTTGCAACATCTTAGAACGTCTGCAGGTAGCCCAAGTAGCCTGGAGTTCAGCAGCATGACCAAAGTTTCTATTAAAAAAATGAGGTATTGGTTTATAAAATGGCCAAATTGGGTAACAAAAAATATTAATACGTTTTCCAAAAATTTGGAAAATTCTGCGTACCTTTGTCATTTTAGATAAGCTCGCAATCCACGTTAAGGATCCTCATTAGCTTGCAAGTCCCTATCTAAAAAAATAAGTGCCTTACCTGAAAAAATTTTTTAAAAAAGGTTCTTCCACCCAAGTGAGAAAAAAAGGACAAGGCATCACAATGATGTCCTGACAGGCTGGAGTGAAGCTTGGTGCCTTCATCAATTGCATCATTTTCTTCTAAATTAATTAGCATGTACTGCAGATGATCACACAGGTGCAGTATATGGCTAAAAGGAATGTAAAATGCAATGGCGACTCAGAGATCTTGGTGTGGTTGTATCTGAGGGGGGATAAAAATTAAATGAACATTATGGATTAAAAACACAAAAGCACTTGTAAACCTTACCAGGCACAGCAGGAAATGACCACTATAATGCCAACATTAAAATAGGCATACACATGAAAACAGGTCCACAACAAAAAAAGGGCGTTTAAAATGCGAAAGCACATCAAAAAAATACAAACCACTTCATGACTGAACTTAAAACGCCCATTTAACAAAATGAACATGAAAAGAATAGCAATTTCTCATACTTACAACAAAAAGAGGTAACCAGATATAGAAAATAACTTTAAGACAAAGATAGCAAAACACCTACGCACATGAAAAAGAGCAATTCTGTCCCCCAAAAATAAGGAATGAACATTGAAAAAAAAAATACTGCACAAAGATAAAACAATAACCCACACTGAAAACACAATAGTGTATTTTATAAGTACATTCACGCACATGGAAAAAGAAGTAACGCACGTGGAAAAAACACTGACACACATGGAAAGAACACTAGCGCACATGTCAAAAACACTGACGCGCATGCAAAACCACTCACAAACATGAAAAAACCTCTTCTGGGCAGCACTCCCACATTTTGATACCGCTTGCTTGCTGACAGACTGCACACGTCCCACATTGTAATTATGGTCCAGGACGGCGAGTTCCGTTCAAGCCATCATTCCGTCATTAAAAAAATGTATACGTTTGGGTCTGTATTTTAGCACACTAGCGTGGTAGATTTCCAAATCTCCAGTGTAATGTAATAAATGGCGTATATCTTTTAGGAAATTCTTATCTAAAACTACTGATTTGAGTTTTACATGAGCTGCACTGTCAGGGGCTAACCAAGCGGTATTGGTATCCAATATTTCATGATTGCAGCTGTGATATAGGTTCTTGTCTTCCCACTCGTGGACATTTGCAATATGGCTGCACAATGATGACCATTTTTTTACCAGTAGATCCGGATTTCCTCTACTTGTTTGCGAAAACCACCATAAATGGTTTTTGATGCTCGCAATCCAAGGTGCAATTAGTGAACAGTGACTCGTTTTTGAGGCCCCAAGCAATTTTTTTCCTAATGATTTTGCCACATGCCAGACGTCGAATTCGTGTGCAATAGCTGGAAATTCCTCACGCATTATTTTTCGGATTGAGCGATGACGATCGGTTGCAACTATTTGTACATTCAAGCCCTCAGCAATCAACTCCTGTAGAGTTTTTCTAAAAGCTTTTGTTTCAAGTGAAACAGAGCTAGCAAGCAGTACCAGTTGCTCCTCTGAAAATCCTAGGATTTTTTTGCTCTGTACCTTCAAAAATGTGTAGACTGTGTATTTGGCGGAAAGCCCAGGGCTATCTGATTGGCCATCGCCAGCAATACACTGGTCGGATTTTAAAATTTGAAATAAGGTTTGCCTTCTGCTGCACCCAATGATTATGTATTATGGGGAATAACAGATTATCCCGGTGCCGGAAAAGCGTTTTTGAAATTCTGCTTAGGTTTAGAATATGAAACATATTTTTTATTTTTGTGAAATTGGCACCACTCAACAGAATACTGGATGCTAGTAATATGTTTCCAGCAGGAGAGTTTTGGGTCATCGGTTGGCTTCGCCACAGATTGCTGATGTGACCTCTTTGGCATAGAGCTTTAAAGGGGTTGTCTCGCGCTGAAACGTTTTTTTTTTTTTCCATAGGCCCCCCGTTCGGCGCAGGACAACCCCAAGAGATGTGTTTAAAAAAAAAAAAATTTATTACTTACCCGAATCCCCGCTCTGCGACGTCTTCCTTCTTCTTACTTCTTCCTTCACCAAGATGGCCGCCGGGATCTTCACCCACGATGCACCGCGGGTCTTCTCCCATGGTGCACCGTGGGCTCTGTGCGGTCCATTGCCGATTCCAGCCTCCTGATTGGCTGGAATCGGCACACGTGACGGGGCGGAGCTACGAGGACCAGCTCTCCGGCACGAGCGGCCCCATTCACCAGGAAGAAGACCGCACAGCGCAAGCGCGTCTAAAAAAGCAAGAAGACATCAGAATTAGACGGATCCATGGCGACGGGGACGCTAGCAACGGAGCAGGTAAGTGAATAACTTCTGTATGGCTCATATTTAATGCACGATGTACATTACAAAGTGCATTAATATGGCCATACAGAAGTGTATAACCCCACTTGCTGCCGCGAGACAACCCCTTTAAGGATGATCATTGACCCCTTTTTCAAAATTTTTACATGTGTGAGTTTCAAAAAGCATTGCTTTCTGTAAGGGCATGGAATCATTGAAAATAACTCTAGTAAGGCACTTTTGAAAACAGTGTATTTTTCTTCGGTGGCAGCATCCGGCTGGCCTTCGGCTAGGCTTTCAAAGTCTTCACCTGGATTTGGTAAAGGGTTATCTGTGTCTGATAGTATTTGTAAATCTTCGCTTTCAGAGCTATCCGATTCTTCTGAGAATTTAAAAGTAGAGTCTTTTGTATCTTCGGAAGCAAGCGTTGACATACTTATATCCAGTGAGGAATTTAGTGTGTTTCACAATAAAATTTGTGAGCGTGTTACCCCCACATTACCAGCTTTTGAGATAGGACTTTCTGTGGGATCTTCAATTAGAGAGCCAGGTACAAGATATGGTGGATCGCTCCACATCTGTAATTATTAAAGGGGTATAATTCCGGTCTTCAGTGTTCAACGTTGTAGCAACACTACTCGCCTCCTTCTCTGCAATTTTTTCGTCATTGTCTTTTTCCAAAACATTGGAGTTGGTAGGTATCACAGCTATTGTTGATTCAGAATTTTTGTTCTCATTTCTAAAAGCTAAACTACGGCAAGTTTTCCATTTGATTGCTGGATGAATTTAAGCTCTGTAAGGATATATAATTTGACGGGGGTTTTGATGTTGACTCGCGTTAATTAAATCGCATTGGATGCCAATACTTTTTGTAGCTACTCACGTGGTCTGTACAGATATTGTTTTTTGATCTTTTGTTGGTTTGTGGTCAACCATCTTCGGACTACTTGGTTCTGTATTGATGCTTCTGTCTGCTAGATTCCTTTGGTAGTTCAGGATAACTTTTGCCTCTCCAGCGGAACCGTCGCAGCACAGTAAAACTGGAATTTCTATTCTACATTCCTCTCCCTGCAGATAAACATCAGCATTCGTCTCTGGAAGAGCAACTGTTTCAGTTTGGGATGTTTATGGCGTCTCTTTTTCTTTAACTCTTCCTCATTTCCTAGATGGGCACCCAGTATTCTGTTTTTGATTTGCGAGGGCTATGGATATGTTTGCTGCATATCCGGAAATTATCATTTGCCTTTTTTTAAAAATCTTTGTAATCCACGAGCCAATGTCACAAGAAATGTGTCTTGCCTGCTCTAGCCATTTTTTTGTTTTTTCTACATTGAAAAGACGCACAGATTGATTTTTTTCACCCCCACTCCTCCAAGCGCTAAGACATACTGGAACAACACAGGATGGCAATTTTGCTCACCTCTTTTTTTTTTTGTTCAATAAATTTTATTGGATTTTAACCTTAAGGCAAAACAGTTACATTGACACGTAAATGATATTAAACATGGACAGAGCACTCATGGCCCCATGAATCTTATTGCAATAAATTCCTATTCAAACAAAGATGCGTTTTGCCCCTTTGACATGGCCCCTGATGACATAATGTTAAATTCTTGTTAAAATGAAAAATGAATAAATACATTTTGAACCATAAAAGGGTTGTACCAAAGTTGACTATTTCTATTCATAATAATGGGGTCCTATGTCCCCTGCTCTTTCTCATCTTCACTGCAGGGGCTTCAGCGGGCCTGTAGTGAGGAGGAGGTTGAAAATGGGACTCTAGTTGTAGGGAGTCTTACAAATGAGACTCCAAATGATTAGACTTTTATGATCTATCATATGGATAGGTGATAAAAGACAATGTTGGTACAACCCCTATAAATTATACTGTCCTATAATGCATAAAAACAACACCATAAAAAAAACACTATCATATAGAGTTCAAAAAGCAATTGTCCCATTGTTTTTTGGGTTTTGTTTTTACGGTATGCATGGTGGACTAAAACGGGCGTGTTTACTTTATTCTGTGGGTCGGTACAGTTACAATGATTCCAATGCTATAAAGATTTTTATGTTTTACTACTTCCAAAAAGAAAAGAAAAAATCTACTTTTTCTAAGATGGGGTGTGCAACAGCTTGTTTTTTGCAAAGTGAGCTGCAGTTTTAGTACCATTTTTAGGTACATATGACTTTTTGATAATTTTTCATTCCTATTCCATTTTGGGAGTGAAGGGGTGCTAAAAAATGCAATTCTGGCATTGTGCATTTTTTATGACATTTACGGTGCAGTATATATATAATGTTCAGAGTTCAACAGATGTGACAATAACAGTTATGTTTTTATGGCTTTTTTTTGCCTAAATTTGTGAATTTTTTTTAACTTTTAATAATGTTTTTAAATCCTTGTAGAAAAGGTGTTAAATAGAGATGAGCGAACGTACTCGGATAGGCACTACTCGTCCGAGTAATGTGCCTTATCCGAGTACCTCCCCGCTCGTGCTGAAAGGTTCGGGTGCCGGCACGGAGCGGGGAGCTGCAGGGGAGAGCGGGGAGGAACGGAGGGGAGATCTTTCTCTCCTTCTCTCCCGCCCGCTCTGCCCCGCTCCCCGCTGCGACTCACCTGTCAGCAGCGGCAGCTCCCGAACCTTTCAGCACGAGCGGGGAGGTACTCGGATAAGGCACATTACTCGGACGAGTAGTGCCTATCCGAGTACGTTCACTCATCTCTAGTGTTAAACTTATTTTTTCCTTTTTTAAGTCCCTCATAGGGGACTTGAACTTATGACCTTCTTATCGCTGTACGATACACTGCAATACTTCTGTACTACAGTATATTGTACTTTTAGCAGCCACCTATTGGACAGGAATGCATAGCAAAATTGGGAAACTTTGAAAGGCTTGAGGCTGCCATTGCAACCCACATGCTGCTCTTAGTACTCTGTAGATGTAGCTCATTCTGGCTGGTTACTTACAAACAGATCACACTGACATTGTACCTGCTTTATGTAAGCTCTGGAAGTCACACCGAACCCCATTTCCCACAAGGTGGTACTGCCTCAGAAGAGTGGCCCAACTTGCCTAATGGCAGATGCACCCCTGGGTGGAGGGGGTGCCTTTCTATAGTTTGCCTCAGGCAGCAGAGAGTCTATATTCACACCTCAGAAAGATTACTTTATTATCTGTCCATTCCTGGGAAGGTGAACAATCACATTACATTTCCCTACAAAAGACCACTTTGGATTGTGTGTATCTCTCCTATGCTCCGCCTCTGTCACATGCGCTACTCTCCTACGCTCCGCCTCTGTCACACACACTACTCCTCTATGCTCCGCCTCTGTCAGACGCACTACTCCCTTATGCTCTGCCTCTGTCACATGCGCTACTGTCCTATGCTCCACCTCTGTCACACGCGATATTCTCCTATGCTCCGCCTCTATCCAATGCTCTACTCCTCTATGCTCTGTTTGTCACGCATACTACTCCTCTATGCTCCGCCTGTTATGCACACTACTCCTCTATGCTCTGCCTCTGTCACACTAACTACTCTCCTATGTGACACACACTACTCTCCTATGCTCCGCCTCTATCACACATTCTTGTACTGTTAAAAATACAAGAAAATGAATGTCGATGTTTTCTGATGCTGATATTATGAAGCCAGAAATATGAACTGATAGGACGTGAGTGAGAATACTCTTTAATATAGTGGCGCAGTCGAGCGAATCTCAAGCAGGCTTTGGTCTGAGTTAGAACATTTGCGATGGCCATGATATTTGACTATTTTATTAAAGGCTGGACTGATGTCTATTGCTAAGCAATCCATATTTCATAGAATGTTGGAGTACTAAGAAATTCTGCAATGTCCCCAAGGCCCAGGCAAAGACCAGAATATCTATCTAGCTATAGGCCCATTTAGACACAACGATTATCGCTCAAAATTCGCTCAAAAGTTGTCTTTTGAGCGATAATCATTGCGTTTAACTGCACTGATATTGTGCATTTTTCGTTAAGCCGTCGCTCATCGTTGTCTTTCAGTGTGCTGAAAGACAACAATGAGCCTTATCAGGGATTCAGAGTGGGATACAGCTGATACTATTGTTTCAGCTGTATCCCGCTCCCTGATGACAGGCTGGGTATGAAGACCAGAGCAGTCCTGCTGTGTTCTCCATATCCCACTCGGGGCGCTCGGCTGTATAAAAGCCGGGCGCTCCGTGCAGAGAACAGCTGAATGCAGCAGGCAAGCGGGGCCATCTCACTTGTCTTCTGCATCTTCCGCTTGGAGTTGGGACAGCCAGGCGCTCCCAGAGGGGAACAGCTGGATGTAGAGAACAAGCGCCCCCCTGCTTGTCCCCTGCATCCTCCGCTTAAATGACACAACGATTATTGCTCAAAAGTCGCTCAAAAGACATCTTTTGAGTCATAATCGTTGTGTCTAAATGGGCCTTATGTCATATCTATCCATCTATCTCATATCTATCTATCTCATATGTCTCTCTATCTATCAATCTCATATCTATCTATCTATCTATCTAGCTCATATCTATCTATCTTATATCTATCTATCTTTTTCCTATCTATTTATCTCATATCTATCTATCTCATATCTATCTATCTCATATCTATTTCTCTAGCTCATATCTATCTATCTATCTATCTCATATCTATCTATCTCCTCTATCTATCTATCTCATATCTATCTATCTATCTCAAATCTATCTATCTAGCTCATATCTATCTATCTATCTATCTATCTATCTAGCTCATATCTATCTATCTCATATCTATCTATCTATCTCATATCTATCTATCTATCATATCTATCTATCTATCATATCTATCTATCTATCTCATCTCTATCTATCTATCTATCTCATCTATCCATCTAGCGCATATCTATCTATCTATCTATCTCATATCTATCTATCTCTCTAGCTCATATCTATCTATCTATCTCATATCTATCTATCTATCTCATATCTATCTATCTCATCTATCTATCTAGCTCATATCTATCTATCTATCTATCTATCTATCTATCTATCTAGCTAGCTAGCTAGCTCATATCTATCTATCTATCTATCTAGCTCATATCTATCTATCTATCTATCTATCTATCTATCTATCTAGCTAGCTAGCTCATATCTATCTATCTATCTCATATCTATCTATCTATCTCCTATCTATCTATCTCCTATCTATCTATCTATCTATCTATCTATCTATCTATCTATCTATCTATCTATATACTATCTATCTCCTATCTATCTATTTCATATCTATCTCATATCTATCTATCGATTGATACTTTTAAAAAATAAACGATCTATTCTTAAAAAAGATCAAATAGAGGAAAAAATAAAATCTTTCATAGAAGAAAGAAATCTGTGTCAGCTCGCAGATTCTTTCGTGGCATATTATTGTAAGGTGCTACTTCTTTTTAATTTTCTCTTTTTTTGTAAATCTAGCCTGCTTTTTAGAAGTCTGCATAATCTATAGATGAAAAATGTCTCTCGTATCCCATTCCAGTGACTGCAATCTCTGGCTAGGAAAAAAAAACCTCTATCTTAGTTGACATAAGGTCCAAGAATGCACTAAAGTAGTTGCATATGAACACAGCTAAAAGTGTTTAAACAAAAAAAAAGTCTGTAATATATCGCCGCCTGCAGATGGCCGGGTCGGATCTCCCTGCCAGAATTTTCGCAGTGGGATGGGGACCCATGTCCCTGCACAGACCTGCGGCTCACCTGCTCCCGGCATCTCCTCTGCTCTGCTGTGTGCTGGCTGCCGCCCAGCCGGCGCAGAGTGGAGCTGGCGCGTCACTAGTGACGTTTCTGTGCAGGCCTCTACGAGGCTTGCATAGAAATAGGACATGCCGCGTTTTGTTTTCTGCGCATGTTTTAACCTGGTCAAATCCCGTCTGTCTGCATAGGATTGCATTATCTAATGCAATCCTATGGCAGTGGGCACGGTCGGAAATTCTGCGGGAAATCCCGCCGCGGAATTTCCACCCGTGTGCAGGAGGCCATAAGGAATAAATAAATAAAGTGCCCTGCAATAAAATATATTGAAGTTGTAAAATACTGGAACTGATTTTTATATTATCCCCAAAAATAGAGAAAAACATGGGCCGCACATCCATATACTATACATTGATTTTTTGCTGCTTAGCAGCATTCTAAACATGAACATGATGTTTCTTAGTTCCATATTGGTCAAATTGTATAAACCCACTTAGCTTCTTCATAATAACCTCTTTTTAATGGTTCCTTAGGCTACTGGTTGGAGTACCACATACCTGCCACCACAATACAGTGCCCACAAGGGGAGCGACCCATTACCCTAGCAACTCCGGTGATGTCAGGCTAAGCCCCCATAGCTCTGGGTCAATGCACCACACAGACATCACACCACATCAACCAAAGCCATAATGCACGACCGCACCATGTTACTAATGTGATCCCAGATAGTACTACTGACATAGGGCCTACTTGTTATCCTCGCCGCGGGACTCTCAGGGGCCTGCTTGTTCTAACTGCAGCAGTCCAGGAAGTGATTCCCCCTGCGCAGAAAACGATGCCCATGTGAATGAGGCCTCATTGTTAATTTGTTGGATGTTATGTATATTGGCCAGTCAGTTGTGCTTTCCTGTCCACACAGACTTCTCATCTCCAAACCACTGGAACATTGAGGTTAATATTACACAGGCGAGTGCGATATGCAGGGAAAAAAAATCGCTTATGTGTATGACCTCATTTGAAAAAATGGGGTTCATACTTGTACGAGATTTGTGTGTCTCGCAACACCCAAATCTCGCGTGATTTTCTCGGCCGTGTGAAAATGGCCTAACCTGAATATCTCCTGTATTATATGTTCAGCTGGTATAAGTTAAACATCCTGTATATAATGATATGGAGCATGCTGGTATAACCTGGATATATACTGTATAAAATTATGTATGTACAGCTGGTATAAGTTATACATCTCCCTGTATATAGTGATATCAACCATGCTAGTTTAACCTGGCCCTGGGTATACCAGCATGGTTCATATCACTATGTACAGGATGTATAGCTTACACAAGCCGTACATATAATCTGGATAATATTTTCCTCCAGCAGGTTTCGGGGTATTCTGTAGCTTCCAAATTGTATAGAAAAACAATATGCGCACACTGGCCAAGTTAGACGCGCGGTATCAGTCTCATGTCCAAAATGGCTCTGAACAGAAACGCCCAGACAGCCTCAATTTATTGAAACACATTTTACCTGCCCTTTAATGGGCGTGCAACAGATTACATCAGTAACATATAGGATTCTCATTTGTCGGATCATATAGAATTCCCCATCCCTCTCCAAAGTCCAGTGTGTAAGCCAGTCCTTTGTTCTACCAACATGTGCTCAATTAAACCAGCTCTTTGTTGCAGAAGTTAGTGTGGAGGAGGGGCTGGATACTCTTCTTCAGTATTGGAATGTGATTTAATTCTTTAAGAGGCTGCTTGTGGAACGTTTGTATTAGGCTAACATTATACCACACACATCTTTCACCATGGCATTGTCCAGCAATTACTATAATGAAATTATGCAGTCATTAGCCTCTAAGAGTTAAAGTCACTACAGCTGCGTAATACATTTAGTTTAGTACAAATCAATAGACATTTTACACTAACTAATTATCATGTCTATCACACATATATAATTATATGCAGGACATACCCAAAACTTGGGGGGGGGTCACATCTGCTTCGGAGATTCTGCTTTTCTGCTCCGTTCGGGGAGCGGGAAAGGGGAATCGCCGTGGATGAACAGCTTCGTCTCTGGACGGACCCGAACGCCGCTGGATGGACTCCGTTGACTATAATGGGGTCCATCCACTTCCTGCCCAGCTGCCCCCTGCCCACCTACATGTATTGTTTAAATCCACATTCGTTTTTTATGTGATTTTAATTGTGGTGCAAAAATGCAACAAAAAGCATAAACCCAGGCTGGCTTCACACGGACGATAAAATCAAGTTAGATTTGTGCGCTTTGAGATGCACTAATCTCGCACAAATATGATCCCCATTCTTTTGAATGGGTTCATACACATAAGCGATGTTTTCCTGCATGGCACCGCGATGTTATGTTATGCGGGACACAAATTGCGGCATGTTCTATATGGCTGCGTGATCTCGCATCGCAGCCCCATGGGAGAAACTCCGCGATCCTCTTCCACAGCTGTGACAGACGAGCCGAAGGATCCCTGCACCCCCAAGTAATGCTAGGCTGTTTTCCCATGAAAACGCCTCACATCCCTTCCCTTGGTACTTGACATGGTGGGGAGTGCGATATCGGTGCGGGATTCACTGCCCCATATAGCGCTCACCCATGTGAAGTTAGCCTAAGGGGCTACAAATAAATGTTCAGGAAATGCGTCATGTTTAGAAAGATTATGCCAAGGGGCTAGATCATGTATGTAAATTCGTTTTGCAGCTGTATGCAGAGCGGTTTAGGTATGGGTGAGGAGGCGGCTGAAACTTTGCACCCCAGTCCTTGAGCCTTTAGTTACTGCCTTGGCAAATGGCATTGCCTTCCTCTTGCCATGGAGCCGCTGTGTGATGCCAGAGTAGCACACAGTGCAGCAGATGCCCATCTTTTGTCTCGATCTCCAGCTTTACACCCAATATAATACTTGTAAGGAATCTTCACTCTTTGTCAGGTTTTTGCGCTGAACGCATGTGTCGTATTTACCACAAATGTAGCAATAATTGTCTGGTTGGTAAACAGCTCCGCCTGCTCATCTACGGGCTAACGCAGACATATTGGATATATAAGAACACAGTATTGTCCACTAGAAGCTAGCGCTTGGCCCATCTTGTATTATATAGGCCTAGCAACTGCTGCCATCAGCGTACTGACAGGCGCAGACGTGCAGGAACCCGATGCTGCCAGGAGGTGTTATACTTGAGGCGCTGGAAGGCTGCTGCCAGGAGGTGTTACACCCAAGGCACTGGAAGGCTGCTGCCAGGAGGTGTTACACACGAGGCGCTGGAAGGCTGCTGCCAGAAAGTGTTACACACGAGGCGCTGGAAGGCAGGATGCAGGTAATGGGGCAGCAATTATAATGTTGCCATGCATCAGTGTGTGGACTCATCTACCGAACTGTAGTTGGCCTATAACGTAAGATCCAGACATCCTGGGCGGATTTGGATTTAGATTTGGATTCAGGGCACTCGATTTACTGCAAACAACATGTTTTACACCCAGTAGCAAAATCTTTGTTTATCAGTGTAATCGTTCAGGCTAAATGCGAGCCAACGACCGAACAATGAACAAGAATCGGTCACTTTTCGCTCATCGTTCATTTTATACAGGCATAAAAATAAGGTGCCCAGATTTTCCCAGGGTCAAAGTGGGACAAATGGGTGTGGTCAGGGGCGGGGCTAATCACGACGTATGATTTTACAGCGCTGCTTCAAAAAAAGACAGGGAACAATTCTGCAGCAAATAGTACCATTGTTGCGGATTTTTACTGGAAATCGGCCACTTATTCAAAACTGATTTCGTACTAGGCCTTGCTCCTCCTCACGACCTCTGTAGGTTTCCCGCTTTCAGCACTCCCTGGCTCCCTGACCTAACCGGGCATTAGGAACCGAAATCCAGGGAGCGCTGACAGCGGGAAGCGTTCAGAGGAGGTGAAAGGAGTGCCGCATAGTATTAAATCTGACTGATTTTGACAGTTTTATTATATACGGAATTTGCTGCGGAAATTTCCGCTGTGGACATTTTGCAGCATTTCAGCCACATGTAAACATACCCTAAGTCAACTTAAGGGAACGCTGCCACGTGTAGAGTGGCCTCAGTAGTAATAGTAACCTCCACAGTGGCCCCAGTAGTAAAAGTGACTCACATAGTGGCCTCAGTACTAATAGTGACCCCCACAGTAGCTCCCGCAATAATAGAGACCCATACAGTAGCCCCAGTAATAATAGTGACCCCACAGTAGCCCCAGCAATAATAGTGACCCCCACAGCAATAATAGTGACCCCTCACAGTAGTCCCAGCAATAACAGTGACTCCTCACAGTAGCCGCAGCAATAATAGTGACCCCCTCACAGTAGCCCCAGAAATAATAGTGACCCGCACAGTAGCCCAGCAATAATAGTGTCCCCTCACAGTATCCCCAGCAATAACAGTGAGTCCCCACAGTATCCCCAGCAATAATAGTGATCCTTCACAGTAGGCCCAGCAATAATAGTGACCCCCCCACAGTAGCCCCAGAAATAATAGTGACCCCCCCCCCACAGAACACCCCCCAACAATAGTGACCCCTCACAGTATCCCCAGCAATAATATTAACCCCTCACAGTATCCTCAGCAATAATAGTGACCCCCCACAGTATCCCCAGCAATAATAGTGACACCTCCCAGTACCCCCAGCAATAATAGTGACCCCCCCCCCCACAGTAGGCCCAGAAATAATAGTGACCTCCCCACAGTAGCCCCAGCAATGATAGTGAACCCCACACAGTAGCCCCAGCAATAATAGTGACTGCCCCCACAGTAACCCCATAGTACTAGTGCTCCCCCCTTAGTCCCATATACTTACCCTCCTCCTGGTCTTCACAGTGCCAACGCTCTTCTCCTCACTTGCGGAACCAAAGATGAGAGGGGAGGAGGATCCCGGATGCACACACTGCCATCAGTATGTGCATCCGGCCCACGGTGCTTCAGAGTGATTACCTGCGGGGAGCTGCAGCATCCGAGCTGGTAATCACTGTAATGGTGACCAGACATCACCAGAAAGCGGGACAAAAGTCCCGAAAGGGGGATACATGCCTGTCTGGCTGGGGTCCCGGCAGAAGGGAGACACAGGGATCCAAAGCGGGACTGTCCCGCCTCAATCAGGATGTCTGATCACCTTAATAAAAATCATTGTTAGGTCCTTCACTTATTTTTTGGTCTAAACAGCGATTGTTCAGTCATTCTCAATCACTTAGGCCTCACGTACACGGGTGGATTTTTGCTGCGGAATCCAGGGCTGGCGTCGGCCTCTGCAGCATGCTATGGAAAAATGATTCTTCATGCACACGAGCGGAAACCAATTCCGACTTCCGCTCGCGGATGAAAAATCACAGCATGCTCCATTTTCCTGCAGTTCCCGCACGGACGGCTTCCATTTAAGTCAATGGAAGCCGTCTGACCCGTGGCCCGTCCATAAATGTCATTCTCGCAGTTTTGCGTGAAAAGCAGTTCTCTTTTAAATATCTGTACCGCGCATGTCCGACGGCAAGCAGTGTGGACCATCTGCAGTACAGAAGAGCTGGAAGAAGACAGGTCCGCGCAGATGCCGGCAAAGAAGATGACAGGTACACTGGGTCACCAGCCGCGGTCAGGGGCGGATTTCATGTGCATTCACCCTAATACAGTAAATATAAACAAATGAACAATTTCTTATTTGAACGAGCAACAATGTATCTGCCTGTAAAAACAGAGTGCCCGAGTGAACGCAGATGTCATGCACTCGTTGAAACGATAAATCGGGGCATCTAAAAGGACCCAGAGGATGGGCACGCTGCATTTCAACATGCCTGATCTTTTGTTCTCATGGGAGATTAGCTGCTGCCATTAGCATTGGGCAGTTACTTATTTTTCTTCTCCCATGCACTCTTGACATAGCCTGCTCGTTGATGGGGAGGGGGTGGAAGAATAGCTGTTAGCGAGTGTTTTGCTGTCAGCTATATAAAGCGTATCGGCAATATAACAGCTAGATCCAGCATCGGACCCCCTGTAGTTTTGATACATTATGTATACATTGTGGCTCATTTTGCTAATTTCTAGCATATTTGCATTATAAAGAATAGCATTCTTTCTGAAACCCATATTCATCCTCATCTACCACTTTTTCCAACAAATGCTATATGTGTATAGTTGTCGGAAGAACGTGGAGTAGCTTTCAGGAAGTTGGGTACTACATCTACTACAGGCCATGTTGTATCTGAAAGCTGTATCAGTAGCTGAGGGGTTTTTTCATATTTTCCTCCTCTTTACGATCCACTTGCGGCTTTGGCTAAGGAAATACATATATTGTGTGAATGAGGTCTACTGAAGCAGTGCAGTCTATGCCCTGACATGTCCTCTCCTTACTGTCAGTGTGCTGTGAGGCTAGGGGTGGGGAGAGGGAGGAACACAGAAGAGGGAGGGCTACAAAGTACATGAGAAGTAAACTCCACAAGTCATCCCTGCCAGACATCTACAGGGCAGGAAGACGAGAACACCCACGAGAGATCAATAGAAGGTAGGGAGGCTTTGTATCGGGGAAGGGGGGTCTAAGAAGTTTAGTATATTTACAGAATGGGTATTTTATGTCTTTTGTGCCACAGACTTAGCAGACCCCAAACTGCCCTTCATTTTCAGGAGATAAGGAGGATATGAATCACATAATGTGCCAATATTAGTATATTCACAATGGTGACAAAACAGCTAGCTCAGCCTGGTGGAGTTATTAAATGCTGCACCCTAATCTGCAGGGGGCGCTGCCCAGAGATGAGTCATTAGCTTCACTGACAAGTCAGGACTTCTGCCGCCCACCATCACAAGACTTGGCTTCTATTTATACTGACACGGAGATCCCCCCAGGTTGTGGATGAAATGTGCTCTATTAACCGTATATATGTAGTTTAATCTCATCTTTAGCATTTAGGCCGGGCCACACAGGCGTAAGCGTAAAACATTGTGGGGGTCACGCAGCAGTTTACAGCTCTGGAGCCGGCCGTGACCCGCGTACTGCTGCGTTTGGTAGCGAAATTGTAGTGCGCATCTCTCACACATGTTGTCATGTACAGTACACCTGTTTTTTTTGTTTATATTTCCCGCGACGGCACGTACATATGTCGCCCATACGCATTTTTAATGCGCATGGGCGCGCATATATATACACCAATAGTAAACATTGGGCTTTATCTTGCATTTACACGCAGCAAAATAAAACATGCTGCATCGTTTTTTGTGCTTGCATATTACGCAATTCTGACACTGTAATGTGATTGGAACTGTGTAAGGCAATGTAATTACCTGTGAGTTACTGCGTATCCCACGGCGTACAGCGCCCACGTAATACACAGTAATCATATGCCCAAGTGAGCCTGGCCTTAATCTCATTAACCCCTTCCAGCTCCAGGATGTGCATTTACATCCTGCTGCGTCGTCGGGGTATGTATGAAGAATGATCGCGGCATGGCCTCTCTTCATACAGCGCGGGTGTCAGTTGTTTATTACAGCTGACAGCCACGGGCAATAGCTGCAATCGGCTGTGCGGCCGATAGTGGCTATTAACCCTTTAAATGCTGCTGTCAGTTCTGACAGCGGCATTTAAATTCCCCCGAATGATGTTCGGGGGGTCCGTACGGCTTCCCGCGCGTGAGATCGCAGGGAGACGTGCAGGTGTCATGGCAGTCATGGTCTATCTGAAAGGCCCCAGGGCTGCCTTAACAGACTGCCTATTAGGCTGTTCCCGTGGGGTGGCTTGATAGACTGCCTGTTAGAATGCAGTATGACGTAATGCAATAGCATTACGTCATACTGCAGGAGTGATCAAAGCATTGCTAGTTGTAGTCCCCCAGGGGGTATGAAAATAAAAGTAAAAATAAGATCAATAATCTATAATAAATAATCTATAAATAAGCTATATCTATGATAAAAAAATCTAAATCAAAGAAAAATACATATTCGGTATTGCCACATCCGTAAAAGTCAGATCTATCAAAGTAGTGCACTATTTACCCCGCACGGGGAATTTAGTCAAAAAAAAATAAAGAACGTCACAAATGCACTTTTTCAGTCACCCTGTCTCCCCTCAAAAAATGCAATAAAAAGCGATCAAAATGTCGCATATATATCCAAATTGGTACTATCATAAACTACAGGACATCCCGCAAAAAATGAGCCCTCGCACAACTACGCCAACGAAAAAATAAAAAAGCTATTGCGCGCAGAAGATGGCGGCAGAAAATGATTTTAAAAAACTAAATGTCTTTGAAGAAAAATAAAAGTTGTAAAGCAAAAAAAAAAACTATACAAGTTTGGTATCATAATTATCGTACCAACCCATAGACTGAAGTTATCATGTCCTATTTGTTGCAGTTTATGTGCTGTAGAAACAAGACACAGTCAAATCTGCACCCTAATCTGCAGGGGGAGCTGCTCAGAACTGAGTCATTAGCTTCACTGACAAGTCAGGACTTCTGCTGCCCACCATCACAAGACTTGGCTTCTATTTATACTGACACGGAGATCCCCCCAGGCTGTGGATGAAATGTGCTCTATTAACCGTCTATATGTAGTTTAATCTCATCTTTAGCATTTAGGCCGGGCCCACACAGCCGTAAGCATAAAACACTGGGGGTCACGCAGCGGTTTACAGCTCTGGAGCTGGCCGTGACCCGCGTACTGCTGCGTTTGGTAGCAAAATTGTACTGTGTATAACGGCATCTCTCACACATGTTGTCATGTACAGTACACCTGTTTTTTTTGTTTATATTTCCCATACATACATCGCCCATATGCAATTTTATTGCGCATGGGCGCGCGTTTATATACACCAATAGTAAACAATGGGCTTTATCTTGCATATACACACGGCACATTAGCGCATGCTGCATTCTTTTTTGTGCTTGCATATTACACAATTCCGATACTCTAATGTGATTGAAACTGTGTAAGGCAATGTAATTACCTGTGAGTTACTGCGTATCCCACGGCGTACAGAGCCCACATAATACATGGTAATCATACGCCCAAGTGAGCCTGGCCTTAATCTCAGTAACCCCTTTCTGCTCCAGGACGTGTGCTGGATCATATTTTCCTCCAGCAGGCTTCGGGGTATTATGTAGCTTCCAAATTGTATAGTGTGCACACATCATCAACCAGATCAGACACAAATGCTGGTCTAAACCGGGAGAGTCTCTACAATGTGTAGAGCCTCAGGCTTTTTATTATAACACATGACACCTGCCCTTTAATGGGCGTGCAACAGATTACATCAGTAACATATAAGATTCTCATTTGTCGGATCATATAGAATCTCCCGCCTCTCTGCCCACCCTTCCTCAAGTCCGATGTAGCTTGGACTTTGTCTTCTTAGCATGCAGGCAACCTTAAGGAATTCCTGTGTACGTGACAACTCATTCTTTAAATAACTTCAGTGTGGGGGGTGGAAGAGGGCTAGGAAAACACTCAGTATTGAATACAGGTATACGTATAACACTATGACTAGAGATGAGCGAACGTACTCGTTACGAGTACTTACGCACCCGAGCACCGCCATTTTCGAGTACAGCGGTACTCGCGCGTAAAGATTCGGGGGGCGCCGTGGCGGCATGGGGGGTAGCAGTGGGGAGTGGGGGGGAGAGGGAGAGAGAGAGGGCTCCCCCCTGTTCCCCGCTGCTCCCCCCCGCACCGCCGCGCCTCTCCCAGCCCCCCGGCGCCCCCCGAATCTTTACGCCCGAGTACTGAAGTACTCGAAAATGGCGGTACTCGGGTGCGTAAGTACTCATTACGAGTACGTTCGCTCTTCTCTAACTATGACCTTTAACTCTTAGAGGCTGCTTGTGCAACTTATGTACCAAGCTAACATTACACCACACATCTTTCACCATGCCATTGTCCAACAAATACCATGATGAGATTGTGTGGCCATTAACCTCCACAAAGTTAAAAGTCATTACAATAGCATAATACATTTGGTTTATACAAATCAATAGACATTTTACACTGACTAATCATCATGTCTATCACAGACGTACATTTATGTCCTGCAGCTTCGGGGTATGTATGTAGAGAGAGAGCAGCGTGGCCTCTCTTCATACAGCGCGGCAGCCAGCTGTCCCCATGGGGTGGCTTGATAGACTGCCTGTCAAATCGCAGTATGATGTAATGCTATAGCATTACATCATACTGCAGGAGCGATCAAAGCACCGCTAGTTGTAGTCCCCCAGGGGGGCTAAAAAAAAGTAACAATAAGATCAATAAAGTTTTATTAATTGACAGGCAGTTTAGGGCTGCCTGTCCACTGGCGATTGTTCACTGCCTTATCTACGGCAATAATCCAGCCGCGGGTAATGCAGTGAATGCTTTCAATAGCGTTGCTATGAAAAGTTCAATCCCCTGTCTACGAGCGAAGAATCATAGCGATTCTCAGCTCACGGGATTCAAATCTCAGCATGCGATTATCAGATACGCTTAGCGCGGAGAACTGTCAGCTCTCCCACGCTCCCCGGCAGCGGCTCCTGCGGTGGAGATCTGCCGCGGGATATCCCTACGCCAGTGAACAGGAGGTCTAAATTACCCCCCTTTTGCCATATGTATAATAAAAAAATCTAAATCAATGAAAAATACATATTTTGTATCGCTGCATCCGTAAAAGTTCGATCTATCAAAGTAGTGCATTATTCTCCCCACACGGTGAACGTCGTCCGAAAAAAAGAATGCCACACAGGCACTTTTTCAGTCACCCTGTCTCCCCCCAAAAATGCAATAAAAAGCAATCAAAATGTTGTATGTATTCCCAATTGGCACTAATGTAAACTACAGGACATCCCGCAAAAAAGGAGCCCTCGCACAACTACGTTGACGGAAAAAGAAAAAAGTTATTGTGCGCAGAAGATGGCGGCAGAAAATAATGTAAAAAAACTAAATGTCTTTGAAAAAAAATAAAAGTAGTAAAGCAAAAAAACTACAAGTTTGGTGTAGTAGTAATCGTACTGACCCATAGAATAAAGTTATCATGTCATTTTACAGTTTTTCCGCCATAGAAACAAGACGCACTGAAAGATGGCGGAGTGTCTTTTTATTTTTCCATTTTACTCCACCTAGAATTTTTTTTTATTTTTCAGTACATTATATGGTACATTAAATAGCACCATTGAAAAATACAACTCGTCCCCCAAAAAACAAGCTTTCATACAGCAACATTGATAGATAAATAAAGCAGTTATGATTTTTTAAAAGGGAGGAGGAAAAAACGAAAATGGTGGGAAAAAAAGGGGCCGCGTCATTGAGGTGTTAAAGGAGTGTTTTCATGAGAGACATCTGCTGTGTATTCAGGTGAAAAGCCATCAATGTTTAATTGATGGGGGTCCCACCTGCTTCTGCGAGAACAGGGGTCCAATGGCCATCAATAGTTTTATACAAATAAGGGAGATGGAATAAATCCTCCACAGTGCCACCTATTGAAAGGCAGCATTCCTTCGAGTCAAAGTGGGACTTTTTATACAAGTCTTGTTACAATGACTGGGAATCAAAAGCAAAGCCAGACTCCATGTACATACAGCCTTATTTGCATATTACCCAGAGGAGCCTGCGTGGCCATTTGAGTCTCCTCACTTAGTTTATAGTATATAGTTGCTCTCCCTAAGGAGAAAAGAGCGTTTCTGACCCCTAGTTTTATACAGGAACGGCACAACTCTATTCACACAGTCAGTGGAAGTTACAGAAGCAGCTAGGCCCATTAAAGGGAACCTGTCATCACATTTGAGCCGCGTAAACTATGTTATGGGGCTCAAACATGAGGGTCTGGTCTTCCATTCCAACACTGTGTCCCCGCAAAGTCTTAATGTGTGCACGGTGATACTCTGTTCAGAGAGCACGCACACAGACAGTTGTGTAATATGGTTTATGGGCTCAAACATCATGACAGGCTGCCTTTAAGCCCGTAATGTCACAGGACAGCAGTGACTGATACCCAGCCTCTCGCTGCAACAGTGGGGATTGATGAGATCACCGATCCCCACTCTTAGGGCTTATTCACACATCCGTATATCGGCCAGGTTTTCATGCCCAGCCGATATACGGTGTCCCTCTCTGCAGGGGGAAGAGGCGGGCCGGACCGGGAGCAGTGCACTGAGCTCCTGCCCCCTTTCCGTCCTTCGCCACCATTTGCAATAGGAGGAGATGGGGTGAAACGTAGCCCCGCCCCTGTCACAGCCCTCCCATTGTAAACAGCGTAGAGGGGGCGGGAGCTCAGTGCACTGCTCCCAGTCCGGCCCGCCTCTTCCCCCTGCAGAAAGAGACACCGTAAATCGACCGGGCGTGTGAATAAGCCCTTTACCCCATACATGCTGCGATCAATGTACATCTGTGACATCAATGGCTCTCCGCGATGTAATTACAAAGAGTTGATCATGTGCCGTGGCAACCAGACGCCATACACTGATGTCCGGGCATGCCATGGCCTGTGATCACTATTGTGAACGATAATGCGTGGCAATATAGAAGTATTAAAAGCATTATCTGGTTCAAGTATCCCACAGGGACATAAAAATTGTAAATAGAAAATAACTAATTTTAGTATCGTCATAATCAAACAAATGGCAGAATTCATATTTCTCTCCCTACTCTCCCAAAAAATGTATAGAAGTTTTACAATACATTATATGTACCCAAAAATGGTACCAATAAAAACTACAGTTTGCCACACAAAAAACAAGCCCTCATATACCCATGTTTATGGAAAAATAAAAAGGTATGTGTTTTAAAAAGTGGGGATTAAAAACCCCACAAAATCATTGCGTCCTTATAGCCAAATAGGCCATCTCCTTAAAGGGTTAAATACCCCTTTCCCTTTAATACCATGTTGATACAATGCAGTTTCCATCTAGTTTTGGATGTACTGCTTTATGCCCAAACCAGCGTATTCTTGCAATGTCAATATCAGATTAAGGCCTCATGCCCACGGCGGGTCGGATTCTGACTGCGAAATATCACTGCAGAATCAGACCCGATCTCCCCCAGAGACCCTATACTCACCTGTCCGGATCCACCGTGAGTGTCTCAGCTGGCACACATGTGCAATGCAGCGCATGACGCAGATTCCCGCGATACTTCCGTAGTGCTCACTGCAGAAGTATCGCGAGAAGGACGGCTTCCATTAACTGCAATAGAAGCTTTTCGTGCGATTTTTCGCACAAAATAAAACATGTTGCGATTCTCCCCCGCGAGCGGAAAATCACAGTTGATTTCCGCTCGTGGGCAGGGGAGAATCTTTTAACATAGCATGTCTATGGACAGAAATTGCTGCGAATTCCGCAGCGATAATCCGTCCTTGGGCATTGGGCCTAATAGAGTTCCAACTCCTTGCAGCCCTGACAATTAGCTG
Organism: Eleutherodactylus coqui; assembly: GCF_035609145.1. NCBI lineage: Eukaryota > Metazoa > Chordata > Amphibia > Anura > Eleutherodactylidae > Eleutherodactylus > Eleutherodactylus coqui. The sequence goes on along the minus strand of NC_089837.1, from coordinate 164,193,446 downwards.
ATTGAAGGAGCTGTGGTTGAGCCAGCACTCCCTACATAATTTACCAGGTGCAGCACCATACGTTATGGTTCAAAATTTATTTATTTATTTTGTTTAACGTATACAGCATGTATCAACATAGGCCTACAATCCAGGCCAACTTACAACTTTCGCTATGTTTAGTTTATTTGTGCAATATTGAATAAAACTTCTTTATGCTGGGTTCTTGGTTTCTGACATTTGTTGTAGGCTAACTTATGTCTTAAAGAACCAACTCCAATTTTCAACTTTAACTAATAAATTGTTTGAGTGGTCCCATGCTCCTCCAGGAGAGACCCGAAGCACCATACGTTATGTAGTGGTTATGCCCAGTACGGCAACTCAGTCTATTTTCTTGATGCCTTTTTCATTGTTTTTTTTATTCCGTTTTTTTTTGGCCCAGTTAGCTTTCATTATGCTTTCCGGGTTTTTACAGGATAGACTAGCAAGTAGCGCTGTTTTGTCCTGTATTTTAACGAAAATCATCAGTGGAAGCTCCGAGCAGGGCCTCTAATGCTAATGTGAACAAGCCCTAACAATCCTCATCATTTGGCTTTTTTTTCTCTTCAGGTTCGAACATCTTAAAATCTTATAATGGGACCACCAGAAGGAAAACGATTACAAAAGGCTGCACCAGTAAAAAGCAGTACACCTTCATTGGAGAATCCACATAGTAGCTTGTCGGCTAGAAAACCTCAAAGTAATGCACTGGAAAAACCTGGTCCAAGTAAAACTTTTCAAGAGCCACGCAGTGCCAGTGAACCACCTAAAGCACTTATCAGAGAAATCGTCCATCCAAGAACAAGAAGCACCAAACGCTCAGAAGACTCTACAAAGGCTGCAAGAGCAGCCACTGAAAATAAGCATCCACCAACTTCAAAGGAGTCTCGGGCTCTTCATCCAGCCCGTGAAGTCTCTAAAAGACAAGCAGCAAAGACATCTCTACATTTCCTTTCAGATCAACTTTCTCAAGGAGATATTGCTGAAATAGAACGACAGACCCTTGGGCAGAGAGAGAATCAGGAATGGTATTACTGGCGTCAGAACCGCGTTACCGCTTCTTTAGCGCATCAAATATCTCACAGTAGATTTGCTAATAAAAAGACCAATGACATTCCGCAATCCTATCTGAAAGCTATATTGGGTTCAGCACCCAGAGTGCAAACTGCTGCCATGAGCTGGGGTATCAGGAATGAGAAAAAAGCTGTCAATGCCTATGAGAAACTGGCATCAATCAGTAAAGGTAGAGAAGTGCTGGTGGAACCTTGTGGTTTATTCATTCACCCAGTCACAAACTGGTTGGCAGCAAGTCCTGATGGAGTTGTGAAAGACAGGCACACAGGAGAGACCCTAAATATTTTAGAGGTAAAGTGCCCATTTAAACATAGAGAGCACAAAATCCATGAAGCCTGCAAAGACCGTGATTTCTGCCTAGCCTTGGATGGAGATTCTTATAGTTTGAAACGAAAACATGCCTACTATACCCAGGTACAGTGCCAGATGGCAGTTACTGGCATACACATTGTAGACTTTGTTGTCTACACTAAAAAAGAAACTGTAGTTATCCCAGTGAAGTTTGACCTAGAGTTTTGGAAAGTCATAGAACCAAAGCTGGAAATATTCTATAGAGAGGCTGTACTGCCTAATGTAAACCAGGGGGGAACCTACAAAGAAGAGGTACAGAATAAAGGTGTGTACACCCCTGAGGAATGAAGAGGTGACTAAAGGCCGGCTGTTTCAGTATTACTGCCTGAGTTATGAGTCAGGTCATAAACCTGAGCAAGCATGAGTATGACCCCATAACCATGTTTAATACACTAGACATTGGCTTTTGGAATCACTGTAATAGTGATAAAGCAATAATTTATTTCATTTGTGTGTATAAGTGTAAACCCCATATGCTTGGATGCTAAATTATTATGAGTTACAGTTTTGAATTGAATTAGGTGCTATTAAAATACTTTATTATGATGCTGTCTTTTTTATGTAAGCATGTATTGTCATTGATAGCTAGTGGCTATCTTCTTCTAGCAATTGCTAATCTTAATATCGAAACAAGATGCAGTAGACAGGCATAATTATCGTTTTATAGCCTAAAGTAAGGTGGACCTCTTGAGATTGTTGACAGTGTAAAGCCACAGATTTCTGAACTGTAGATGTGAATATTTGTCAACCCATAAATAGTTACTAAACCTTTTTGGGGTGTGCCCGCTGGTATTTAAATGATAGTTCTATACAAGCAAAAAAAGAGGTCCACTACACATCCTTTGAGAACCTTTTTATAGGCCAAGAAAGGAACCACTTTTAGAACCTCAGGTGGCATGATCATTCATCTAATCACACCACAACTCTTTTCATTTGCACATCTACGTGAGATCTAACTGCATACCGGGTTTTGCAGCAAAATGGCAACTCCTGTTTACGAGTCTAGCGTGGGATTGAAGTCTTATGCTGTTGCCACTTACAGGAAAGTCGGATGGTCCAGAAGTAGCCGAGGTCTGGTACATGAGATGGCAGTGCAGTACAAAGGGGTGAAGCAATAGCGAAGTCAGGAGGTATAGCCGAGGTCTGGTACATGAGATGGATGTTCAGTTGTAGAAGGGCAGGTATGTGGGAGAGATGCTTGATTAGACATCCCATGGTCTGGTTTTCCCGGGTACTTCCAGTGAAAGTCCTGCATGAGTCTGGGGGCAAGAGTTCTTTTTTGGCCCGTATCCTTTACACCTTACTGCAAACTCTCTCTATGAAATCTTGAGTCCAGAATATTGTCCACAATAAACTCCTCTTCTCCTTGAATGGTTGTATGAAACATGGGATAGATTTTTAGATAAAACACTACTTGGCCCACCCTCGGGTTACAAGCCTGCTCACAGGTTTAGAAGCTCGTAAGCTTATACACAAGGGGCTGGCTCAGAGGGGGTTGTCTAATACCCACCTACCGCCGTCATTCCAGTCCTCGCGATGGCCTGTGGCGCTACTGCAGGCTGCCGCATCCTTCTCCATGCCGACAGAGCATTTCGTCCTGGAAGCGGAGCTTGGATACCCCGCCTGCAGCAAGCTAATGCTCTCATTGGTTAATCCAGCGCTGCATCAGGCGATGAAAGCCGGCACTGGATTAACCAATCACAGCCATCCAATATATATATATATGTATATATATATATATATATATATATATATATATATATATATATATATATATTAGATGATAACTTTTTATATCTTTTTATTGATATTAATGTTAACCCAGGGGAAGGCAATAAACCCCATGAGGTTGAAGCAAATGTTTCTCATTTTAGGGAAAAAGTTCCTTCCCGACCCTAAATGTGGCAATCTAAATAGATCCTTTGACAGACGAACCTTCAGACGCAAGCTACTGATTACAATGTAACGATCTGCTGAATTATCCCATAGGGTGGTGAATGGTGCTGCACACTCGGCAAGCTTAGGAAGAGTTCTATCTCATCTAAGAATGAATTCAGAGTTTGCTTGCCCTGGATCATTCTATGGGTTTTCCCAGGTCAAAACGTTCTTTTCACTGAGCATCTGCATTTGGCGGAGTGTGGTACCATTGCAAGCAAAAGCAGAGACAAGATTTGCCAACTACACTCCATATTGCTTGCGACTTTGTTTCCCAAATTAAAGACATTGTAACTAAAAAGCACAATGATGTTCTGACTGACCAATGTATCGTGCGTGTGTATGTTGCGGTCCAGGTACCTATTGTTCATGCTAAGCCATTTAACCAACCTGTGTGGCCCATATTCACTTCTAGTTAATTAGTGGCAGACCCCGATTCATGCTTCAGAGCCGACAGTTGCTAAGAACATTGATCAGCAAATACATAGTGTCGCATCCACATGGTCCTAGAACACCATTCCCAGCGCAGACGCAGGGCAGCGTTTACACAGAACCGCAAAAGCACACAGTATTATGCTGATTAATACTACACCAGACTACAGAGGATGGAAATAACTTGCCCCTTACTAGTGTCAAAGATTTTTTAAAGAAGTACACCTAAATCAGGTAAAATCAATAAGTAAGAGTCACAAGTGACGTTGCCATTAACCAAAAACTCAGTAAAGAAATCTGAATTCAGTTAATGGTAATGAGGTTCTGGCGAACCAGGCGCCCAACACCGTAGTTTTATTGAGAAGACAGGAAAGGTGTTACTAACATATGGATATGGGAAGGATTATACAAATGACATATAGATAAGATATAAGGGTGTATACATCATTGGCTAGGAAAAAACTTTCCCAGGCTTAGATCATCATATTTGGCATAAACACATTGGAATTCGCAGGTGTGGGACAAACAGTACAATTAAAGGATAACCCCTACACACTCAGCAATTCTTAGTGCATCCTGACACCATTTTCAAGATAATTTGGCAAATAAACATTGTTTTTACAGATTGCAAATGTACGTGACTTTACAAGTCAGCACATGGTTCATGACCAGGGCAGCATGTTCTCTTCTGAAGGCCTTAAAGGCATCTGCAGAATGAACCAAAGTCTATGAACCAACTAAATCTCTCACACTAGTCAGGAAAACAGGGAATCCCTGCCTAAACGCAGAGTTAGTGTCCTGAAAAGGACGGCCCTACGAACTTCTTTTAGGACCTGGCTATCCCTATGAAAACACCTGGAAGAGAACACTTGCACACAGCAAAGCAACTTGTATAAAAACCTACACAGAAAGAAAGGAAAACCAGCACTTAACTGACCGTATACGGCTTTCTCCCAAAATAGACGCTCCAACCTGCTCCAACCACCACCACCAACTGAACAGCACAAAGAAAGAACCAAACCCCAAACCCTCTCTCAAAGGAGGATTCTCAGCAAGTAGTATACAGGTGTTAATAGTAGCCAGCAAACCCCTACACAATGTGTGTCAACCAGTGATCTGCATAGTGGCAGAGTGACTGGTCTGTCCCTGCATCGTGGCCAACATGCCACGCCTCAATTGCGACCAACAAGCTTTGACACAAGGGCTGCGTGCAGCAAGGTCATGGTGTGGGCCGAGCCTTACTGCCATTCAATACACCACTGGTCAGGCTTAAAGTCTCGCCCGTAAGTACTGTATTTTTCACTCTGGAAGAACTTAACCTACCCATTCCACTATCTGGAAGAATTGAACCTACCTCAAAAAATGTCAGCAGCAGCGTCCAATTAGACTTTTGTAGGCTGCTATTTCCCCCTAATGGGTATGTAAGGTTGAAAAAATACCTTCTGGACATTTAACTACTTCAGCCTATGTTGATGATGATTATTATCATCATTATTCTTATTATTGCTATTAATGTTAACCCAGGGGAAGGCAATAAACCCCACGAGGTTGAAGCCAATTTTTCTCACTTTAAGGAAAAAGTTCCTTCCCGACTCTAATGTTGCAATCTAAATAGATCCTTTGACTGACAAACCTTCAGAAGCAAGCTACTGATTACAATGTAACGATCTGCTGAACCATCCTGCATAGGGTGATGAATGGTGCTGTACGCTCGACAAGCCTAGGAAGAGTTCTGTCTCATCTAATGAATGAACATAGACTTTGCTTGCCCTGGATCATTCTATGGGTTTTCCCCAGGTTGAAACGTTCTTTTCATGGAGCATCTGCATTTGGCGGAGGGCGGTACAATTGCAAGCAAATCCAGAGACAAGATATATCAACTACACTCCATATTGCTTGTGACTTTGTTTCCCACTATATGCGGATGATATATTACTATTTTTAGGTGACGCTGGGAAACCATTGGGAACAGCTATCTATGTGATTAATGAATATGGATGTGATTCTGGTCTTGAAAATATTGGAATAAATTAATGTAGTAGATAAACCTAACATAGCTATTAGAGATGAGCGAGCATACTCGATCGAGCAATTGTCCTTAGCGAGTACCTGCCCGCTCGGAAGAAAAGGTTCGGCTGCCGGCGCGGGTGAGAAGTGAGTTGCGGCACTGAGCGGGGAGGGGGGGAGAGGGAGAGAGAGATCTCCCCTCCGTTCCTTCCCGCTCTCCCCCGCCGTCGGCAGCCGAACCTTTTCTTCCGAGCAGGCAGGTACTCGCTAAGGGCAATGCTCGATCGAGTAATTGCCCTTAGGGAGTATGCTCGCTCATCTCTAGTAGCTATCAATATAGAACATGCCCCATTGACCTGTACGCCTGTTTTTAAGTTCTCGGGAGTGAATATATGAAAAACCATTTCTGATTATACTAAACTGAACCTGGATCCACTGCTTGTTAGCTTTAAACAGAAACAAGATGTGTGGTGTAGACTTCCTCTTTCGATAGTAGGAAGAGTGAACTTAGTTAAGATGATTTGGATGCCACAAATGGTCTATCTGTTGCATAACTCACCACAATGGATCGTTCAATGTTTTTTTTATAAAGTTCATAGCTTATTCCGACATCTGATATGGCACAGCAAATGTTCATGCTTAAAATTAGAGAGACTTTGTAAATCTATCTCTGCCCAACCCTGTGACATATTTTCTAGCTTCACAGATGTAACATTATAGAGGATGGGAGTCAGAGCAAATACAAGATGTTAGCTTTCGGCTGCTAAGGAGATATTTTAAATAAGAGCATCTTTTTGAGGCTCTAGAAATGCACAGATTTATATGTAATGCCAAACCTTTCCCCACACTCTCTTTAATGCACAAAGTCTGGTGGAAAGCTAGTGATATTACGGGGATTACAGAGTGCACACAATATACACTTATTTGGGGCACCCCACAGCTGCCAAAACTAAATAAACTGAAAGAGTTTGAAAATTGGAGGAGTAGAGAATTTGGGGTGTATCTCTCAAATACTGTTGGTCATAGTAATACATTCCTTTGACCAACTACAAACTAAATATGCTCTGCCATGAACACAATTTTACAAATATTTGCAGACATGTCTATCAGGCACAGTTGGTTTCCAAAAAAAAAGAAAATTATGAATTTTGCATTAGCTGAGATTATAGGTACATCCTCATCAACAGTAAGGAATGTATCACTGTTATATGCTCACCTACAATGCCAATTAAATGTATGAATCCCAGATATGATCAAAAGTAGGTGGGAGGAAGATATTGGACCCATAGAAGATTCACAAAATTTTGACTAAAATTTTACAGATAACCCTTAAATTGTCTTTTAGTGAGTCTCATACATTATCACAAATATACTTACTGCATAGGGTGCATCGTACCTCCACTTTTCAGCATATATAGGTGTTAGAGATAATCCTTTATGTACGCCTTGTAAAACCCAAACTGTGGGGCTGATGTGGCGTTTTCCAAAACTACATAGATACTGGATTGAGGTACACTCCCTATCTAATAATGTGTTGATAGTTGAACGGAGCCTTGTTGGGTGTAATTGCATCTCTTTTTATGTGTAGATAGAAAAGAGGACTTACCTGATGCAAGGCAGGATTCCTATAGCCAGGACAACCTGCCCGCACCGCAGAGTCTAGGTTCGCTTGGTATTGGTAGTGTAGCTTTAATCCCGATCATATCCAGAATATCTGGAGAGCTGCCAAAGGGAGTACATCCATTGGTCCTCAATGGACATATACATATAAACAGAAAAAAACCCCAAAAAGTGGCCCAAAAGAAGAGGCCCCCAAAAGATCCCTTCCACGCTCCAAGGTTCTGGGGAAAAAAAGTCTTACCACTGTGACTATATATTAATAATCCACGTTTATTAGCTTTTTATAGCAAGAGATAAAAAAAATCAAATGCAACGTGTTTCAGCGCTTCCATGCGCCTTTTTCAAGCATCATAGGCACGGTAGGCAGCACATATTTATGTATAAAATACTTATTGCAATCAATCTTACTTTGAAAGTGGACTCTTTCCATGCAGGAGACACCAGATGCCGTATTGCCATCTTTCGGGTTTGGGTAGGAGGAGTTTGCGTCAAGCACATAGCTTGTAGTTGGAACACATCATGTGTTTCACCTGGATTTAATATAGAAACAGCGCAGACGTGCGCTTCATACTTGCGTGATGACATCACTGCAATAATCATATTTTTTCTAGGATTTCTCCTAACTTATTAGGGGTAAAGGTATTCAGTCTGAATATCCAGAACATCTCTTTTGTTCTCAGGTCAGAAAAGGATCGGGAATTAATGTGCTCTAGTGGTATCACACGTACTCCAGAGGTATCGCAGTTGTGCTCAGTCCGGAAATGGCGAGACACATTGTGTTTTATAAACCAGTTTTTTATATTGAAACAGTGTTTGGATATACGCATTCTCAAAGGGTTCTTGGTTCTGCCCACATAGCGCAAATATATAATGTAGTCTATACCACAGTTCATAATTTGTTTTAGTTTGATAGATTCTTGTTTGTTATAATGTCTGTAGGTTAAATGTGTATAACAAATAAAAAATGTAAACTCTAAAAAATGACATGTCACTGTATCTCCAAAGCAAGAGCTAATTGGTCATTTTTATGGTGATTTGTGAATTCAGCTGATAGATGGAAATACAGAAATGCACTAATTTTGAGCCCGAAACAAAATCATCGTTGGGCAGTGTCATTCATTAATTCTGTATCTAATTTATTATTTATTGTATCATTTGTGTTGAATGATTCTTAAAAATAATGTTCTTCAACAACGTATTAATATATTTTACATAACAGAATTTTTATTAAATATTTTTATGCTGAGCATTGAATTTCTATATCTTACATTTTATATTTAACATTTTTTACAAAGAAACATAAATTGTAACATATGTCTGAATTATAACTTATGTCTAAAGAACCAATCTTCTTAACATCCAGTTGGAGTTTATATATCTTATATTATGTTTTTTATGAGATTTCCATAAGTGATATACAAAATGTATTTTATGTTTGAAAAATACATCCTCTTTATACCCGTTTTTGAACAAAGCTTTGACTTGGAAACTACCTTTAACAAAGAAGAAGCTGGCAAGATTCTAAGAATTTCCCATGGTTTCTCTAAATGTTGGCACATCAGGGAAAATTCATACAAAACCATCACTAGATGGTATAGAATACCAGTTTCCATGGCAAAAGTAAACCCTGGAAAGCCAGGTATTTGCTGGAGATGTGAATCCCAAAAGGGAACACTCCTCCACATATGGTGGCATTGCCTGATGATCAAAGCATTTTGGCAGCTAATTCTTGAAAAGATGAATAAAATATGCAGAACACCTAAGACCCTCACACCTGAGGAGGTCCTACTATGAAACCAACTTTTTAAAAAAAACTTTTACGTGATCGCCATAATCTATTGGATAACGCCGATCACGTGAACTGGAACCGCATACCGCAGTCTCCCTTTTACACCTCCAGGTTCTCGGCTACCTTTGGTAGCCAGGAGCAGGGAGATTTTAAATTTTCTGAGCAATGCTTGACTTTTGCGCTGCGTCCACCATTATGCTGACGGGCGCATGCATCGAAGCTGGTCCACGGATAAAGATCTGATCGGGGGAGAAATCTGGGGACCTTGGATATGTAATTTCATTTCTCCCCACGGATACGATCCATAAGGGGATCAAATTTCCTGGGCCCCCCGGCCTTCTGCGTGTGCAGCTGACGTAATGAAGTCAGGAGCGCATGTGCAGAAGACTGGCGTCAGGTCCTGGAGGACCAGATCGCTGCTCGACACTGCAGAGGATGAGGGCGAGTATGCTCAGCTGCCCTCATGGATCCGATCCTGATATAAAAACGCCTCACATCCGTGGGAATATCGCATGTTAGAGAGCGTTATATCGGGCTATGAATCATGGCCGATATCGCGCTTGCCCATGTGAAGTTAGCCTAATGAGTTGGTCAAAGAGAAAAGATTGAAGTAGAAAAGCTACAGCATAGTTCAAACCCTATCGTTAAATTTTAAATAAAGAACACAAAAAATCCTATGTGGTGTCTCCACATTTATTATAAAAAAATTGAAAAATCTGTCATAAAGGTAAAACTGACAGCCAGGGCCTAGCGTTATCAGAATACAGAGGTCCATTGATATTGGACCCTACCCATCCTGAAAACAACAGTCTCCGATCACCCCAGAAAAAAACAATCACAATTGATGGGCCAGGGAAATAGTCAGGGGGAAGTGATAGTCAGCCTTGGAGTTGACAAAAAGCACAGCTGACTAACACCAAGCCCTAGTGATAACTATGCAGGTATCTTAGACATATCAATTACTAACACTGTAATACAGTGGTTACAATAAGTGGGTACGGTGGCTAAAATAAGATTTTTGTGCTTACCCTTTCTTGTCTTGTTCTTTCGAGGACACAGCTCGGACCGTGGATATAGCTACTGCCACTAGGGGGCAGACATTAAACAGAAAAAGTGTTAGCTCCTCCTAACTGCACTAAACTAATCAGTTTGTATGCAAGCAGTAGGAGCCGTGCAGAGCATTGCGCCCTGCAGTAATACTCCAGGGCCAGAAGTGCTTAGGCAGGGACAGAAGACATATTATTGATTGAATATAGGCAGTGGGCCTTTGCAAAAAAATTTGTGGGAAAAAATCTATTTGGGCTGCCTGTGAGTGTCCTCAGTGTTCTGGGTCTGTGCTGGGTGTAGTAGTTCTCCAAATTCATACGCAGCCAGCTAAGTGTTACAACAGGCTTGCGCAAAATTATTTCCTGGCGTTCCGTAAGCGAAGTCAGCCTCCAACCACAGGACAATAAGCGGCACATTTAATTACAGCGTTCTGTTTCTGCACTACTGGTAATACAGCATTCTGAGGGGTAGGGGTAGGCCTAGAGGATGCGGACGCGGGCGAGGACACGGAGGCCCAAGTCAGGGTGTGGGCACAGGCCGAGCCAGTGTGGTGGCCAGGGGTAGAGGCAGGGCCAGACCGAATAATCCACCAACTGTTTCCCAAAGCGCCCCCTCGTGCCATGCCACCCTGCAGAGGTCAAGGTGCTCTACGGTGTGGCAGTTTTTCACAGAGACGCCTGACGACCGACGAACAGTGGTGTGCAACCTTTGTCGCGCCAAGATCAGCTGGGGAGGCACCACCACCAGCATGCGCAGGCATATGATGGCCAAGCACCCCACAAGGTGGGACGAAGGCCGTTCACCGCCTCCAGTTTGCACCACTGTCTCTCCCCCTGTGCCCGAACCTGCCACTGAGATCCAACCCGCTCTGAGGACACAGGCACTACCGTCTCCTGGCCTGCACCCACACCCTCACCTCCGCTGTCCTCGGCCCCATCCAGCAATGTCTCTCAGCGCAGCGTCCAGACGTCGCTAGCGCCACTATTTGAGCGCGAGCGCAAGTACGCCGCCACGCACCCGCACGCTAAAGCGTTAAACGTGCACATTGCCAAATTGATCAGCCTGGAGATGCTGCCGTATAGGCTTGTGGAAACGGAGGCTTTCAAAAGCATGATGGCGGCGGCGGCCCCGCGCTACTCGGTTCCCAGTCGCCACTACTTTTCCCGATGTGCCGTCCCAGCCCTGCACGACCACGTCTCCCGCAACATTGTACGCGCCCTCACCAACGCGGTTACTGCCAAGGTCCACTTAACAACAGACACGTGGACAAGCACAGGCGGGCAGGGCCACTATATCTCCCTGACGGCACATTGGGTGAATTTAGTGCAGGCTGGGACAGAGTCAGAGCCTGGGACCGCTCACGTCCTACCCACCCCCCGAATTGCGTGCCCCAGCTCGGTGGTGGTATCTGCGGCCGTGTATGCTTCCTCCACTAAACCATCCTGCTCCTCCTACGCAACCTCTGTCTCGCAATCAAGATGTGTCAGCAGCAGCACGTCGCCAGCAGTCGGTGTCGCGCGGCGTGGCAGCACAGCGGTGGGCAAGCGTCAGCAGGCCATGCTAAAACTACTCAGCTTAGGAGAGAAGAGTCAGACGGCCCACGAACTGCTGCAGGGTCTGACAGAGCAGACTGACCGCTGGCTTGCGCCGCTGAGCCTCCAACCGGGCATGGTCGTGTGTGACAACGGCCGTAACCTGGTGGCGGCTCTGCAGCTCGGCAGCCTCACGCACGTGCCATACCTGGCCCATGTCTTTAATTTGGTGGTTCAGCGCTTTCTGAAAAGCTACCCGCACTTGTCATACCTGCTCGGAAAGGTGCACCAGCTCTGCGCACATTTCCGCAACTCCAAGACGGACGCTGCCACCCTGCGGACCCTGCAACATCGGTTTCATCTGCCAGTGCACCGATTGCTGTGCGACGTGCCCACACAGTGGAACTCTACGCTCCACATGTTGGCCAGGCTCTATGAGCAGCGTACAGCTATTGCGGAATACCAACTCCAAGATGGGCGGCGTAGTGGGAGTCAGCCTCCTCAATTATTTACAGAAGAGTGGGCCTGGTTGGCAGCCATCTGCCAGGTCCTTGGAAACTTTGAGGAGTCTACCCAGATGCTGAGCGGGGATGCTGCAATCATTAGCGTCACCATTCCTCTGCTATGCCTCTTGAGAAGTTCCCTGCAAAGCATAAAGGCAGACACTTTGCAATAGGAAACGGAGGCGGGGGAAGACAGTATATCGCTGGATAGTCAGAGCACCCTCATGTCTATATCTCAGCGTGTTGAGGAGGAGGGGGAGGAGCATGAGGAGGAGGGGGAAGAGACAGCTTGGCCCACTGCTGAGGGTACCCATGCTGCTTGCCTGTCATCCTTTCAGCGTGTATGGCCAGAGGAGGAGGAGGAGGAGGGGGAGGAGCATGAGGAGGAGGGGGAAGAGACAGCTTGGCCCACTGCTGAGGGTACAGATGCTGCTTGCCTGTCATCCTTTCAGCGTGTATAGCCAGAGGAGGAGGAGGAGGAGGAGGAGAAGGAGGAGGAGGATCCTGAAAGTGATCTTCCGAGTGAGGACAGCCATGTGTTGCGTACAGGTACCCTGGCACACATGGCTGACTTCATGTTAGGATGCCTTTCTCGAGACCCTCGTGTTACACGCATTCTGGCCACTACGGATTACTGGGTGTACACACTGCTCGACCCACGGTATAAGGAGAGCCTTTCCACTCTCATTCCCGAAGAGGAAAGGGGTTCGAGAATGATGCTATACCACAGGGCGCTGGTGGACAAACTGATGGTAAACTTCCCATCCGACAGCGCTAGTGGCCGAAGGCGCATCTCCGCGGCCCAGGTAGCAGGGGAGGCGCAGAGATCAGGCAGCATGTACAGCGCAGGCAGGGGAACATTATCCAAGGCCTTTGCCAGCTTTATGGCTCCCCAGCAAGACTGTGTCACCTGTCCCCAGTCAAGGCTGAGTCGGCGGGAGCACTGTAAAAGGATGGTGAGGGAGTACGTAGCCGATTGCACGAACGTCCTCGGTGACGCCTCTGCCCCCTACAACTACTGGGTGTCGAAGCTGGACACGTGGCCTGAACTCGCGCTGTATGCCCTGGAGGTGCTTGCTTGTCCTGCGGCTAGCATCTTGTCAGAGAGTGTGTTTAGTGTGGCTGGGGGAATCATCACGGATAAGCGTACCCACCTGTCAACCGACAGTGCCGACAGGCTTACACTCATCAAGATGAACAAAGCCTGGATTTCCCCAGACTTCTCTTCTCCACCAGCGGACAGCAGCGATACCTAAACAATACGTAGGCTGCACCCGCGGATGGAAGCATCGTTCTCTATCACCATCCAAAACGGGGACCTTTTTGCTTCATCAATCTGTGTACAATATTCCTCCTTCTCCTCCTGCTCCTCGTCCTGAAACCTCACATAATCACGCCGAACGGGCAATTTTTCTTAGGCCCACAAGGCTCAGTCATATAATTTTTCTAAACAATTTTTATACGTTTCAATGCTCATTAAAGCGTTGAAACTTTCACCTCAACCAATTTTTATTTTTACTGGGCTGCCTCCAGGCCTAGTTACCAATTAAGCCACATTAACCAAAGCGATTAATGGGTTTCACCTGCCCTCTTGGTTGGGCATGGGCAATTTTTCTCAGGTACATTAGTACTGTTGGTACACCAATTTTTGGGGGCCCTCGCCTACAGTGTAATCCAATTAATTTTTAGCCCACCTGCATTACAGCTGATGTTACATCAGCTGTGTTGGGCACTGCAATGGGATATATTTATGTACTGCCGGTGGCTTCCTGGCACCCACCCATGCTGTGGGTCCACAGGGAGTTGTAACTGCATGTGTCCACTTCTAAAGAACCCCAGTCTGACTGGGGCATGCAGTGTGGGCCGAAGCCCACCTGCATTAAACATGTAATTATTACCTCAGCTGTGATGGGCAATGCAATGGGATATATTTATGTACCGCCGGTGGCTTCCTGGCACCCACCCATGCTGTGGGTCCACAGGGAGTTGTAACTGCATCTGTCCACTTCTAAAGAACCCCAGTCTGACTGGGGCATGCAGTGTGGGCCGAAGACCACCTGCATTTAATCTGACGTTAGCTCTGCTGTCCAGGGCACTGCAATGGGATACATTTATGTACAGCCGGTGGGTTCCAGGGAGCCACCCATGCTGTGGGTGCACACGGAATTCCCATTGCGGAGTTGTACCTGCCTGTGACTATTTATAAAAAACCGCGGTCTGACTGGGGCATGCAGACACCTTGACAGAATGATTAGTGTGTGGCACATAGGTTCCCCATTGCTATGCCCACGTGTGCAGCTCCAGATGGAGGTGGCACAGGATTGGATTTCTCATTGCTTCTGTACAGCATTGTGGACTATCGCCCCGCCCCTTTTAAAGAGGGTCGCTGCCTAGCCGTGCCAACCCTCTGCAGTGTGTGCCTGCGGTTCCTCTGGCAGACGCACTTATAAATAGACATGAGGGTGGCGTGGCCTGAGGGCAGCTGAAGGCTGGGCAGGGACAGTTTGGTGTGCGCTGTTGACACTTGGTCGTGGGGGGGGGGGGGTTTGGTCAGCATGTAACCCAGGAGAAGTGGCAGTGGAGTGTCATGCAGGCAGTGATTGTGCTTTGTTGGAGGTAGTGTGGTGCTTAGCTAAGGTATGCATTGCTAATGAGGGCTTTTCAGAAGTAAAAATTGTTGGGAGGGGGGGGCCACTCTTGCCGCTATTGTGGCTTAATAGTGGGACCTGGGAACTTGAGATGCAGCCCAACATGTAGCCCCTCGCCTGCCCTATCTGTTGCTGTGTCGTTCCCATCACTTTCTTGAATTGCCCAGATTTTCACAAACGAAAACCTTAGCGAGCATCGGCGATATACAAAAATGCTCGGGTCGCCCATTGACTTCAATGGGGTTCGTTATTCGAAACGAACCCTCGAGCATCGCGAAAAGTTCATCTCGAGTAACGAGCACCCGAGCATTTTGGTGCTCGCTCATCTCTAATCTCTACCCTTTGCACGGTACGCCTCTACCATGGCTGACCTGATAAAACATGAAATGAACGCCATGAAAGCCGCAAGATCCCTTCTAGGACCATCTGGAATTACAAAAAGGGAGTCAGAACACCCGAAAACAAACATCTGAGCCAAATAGATTCTCAGGGCATAAGTTAAAATCAAGCTTATGGAAAGCATATGCCCTCGATTGAGAGTCTGCAAGACATAAGGAAAATAGAACAATGTCATAGATGTGGAATAACACTACCTTCGGTAGGAAAGCAGGCACAGGACGGAGGACCACCTTGTACTGATGTAATACAGTGAAGGGAGGCTTAACCGAGTGGGCTGCGAGATCTGAAACTCAGCGGATGGAGGTGACAGCCACCAAAAACACCACCTTGTATGCCAAAAGGTGAGTTGGGATGTCTTGCATAGGTTCAAAGGGCCGCAATTGCTCGCGAATTGCCCCGATTCTCCGCGGTCAGCCTATCAGATAGAGCGGAGTGGCAGAGATTCGGCGGCGGCTACTTCACCGGAGATCTGCCGCGGGATACCGCAACGCCCGTGGACAGGGGACCATAATCTTACATACCAGCTGCTTCAGACCAGCTTCTGTTTCTGCAAGCAGAGTAATCTCATCTGCATAATTGAGATTGTTGATGTTTCTGCCAACTATTCTAACTCCGATTTCCAATTAGTCTAAAACCATTTTCCACATGATCACTTCCGCATTTAGGTTAAACAAGAAGGGTGAGAGGATGCAGGCTTATCGGACACCTTTACCGATCCCAGACCAATCTTTGTCTCGATACTGTGTTCTCACAGTGGCTTCTTGATTAGTATATAATGATTTTATCAGCTTGACTAGATGTGCTGATGCGCCCAACTCTTGTAGGGTGTGCCACAGCTTGTCATGGTCAACACAATCAAAGGCCTTGATGTAGTTGATGAAGCACATGTAGATATTCTTTTGGCATACTTGAGCTTTTTCCATGGTTCATCGTAGGTTTGCAATGTGGTCACTGGTGCCGCGTCCCCACGGAATCCTGCCTACACATCAGGTAGTGCTTCTTCGGATACTGATCTCTGTCTTTCCTGTATAATTTTGAGAAGGATCTTGCTTACATGCGGAATGAGGGCTATTGTTCAGTAGTTGGAGGGGTAAAAAAGGGTGTACAGGGCCGATACCTGCCCTTTCAGGCAACTGAAGCCCAAGTCCATATCTACACCTACCTGGAGGAAAAAGAAAAAAAAAAAGACGGCAAAGAGAAAAGCGCATGGGCTGAAAACCACGCTGTTCTCACCAGAGAGAAATCTTTCCACACTCTGTCTTAAACCTAAAAGGAGGAGGATTTCCTAGCTTTCATCATAGTCTGGATGACAGGTTCAGTAAAATACCAATTCCTCAGGATTACAGCTCTAACTGCCATGCCTTTCAACAAAGCTTGGCTAAAAATCAAGTGGAAGAGAGGTTCCCTGCAAGAAGAGATTGTCTCGAAGTGGAAGACACCACCAGTAAGTTGACTAGATCTGCGTACCATGCACGTCAAGGCCAGTCCAGACCCACAAGTAACAGGAAGACCTTCCCGGTTTGAGCTTCTTGAGGAGCAAGGAATGAGAGCAAACAAGGAAAATACGTAGGGGAACTTGAAGCTTGTCCAAGGAATTACGAGAGCATCCACCACCCACGCATGGGAATCCTCCAATCTGTATACGAAGGTTGAAATCCTGCAATTGATTCTGGCTGCCATCATGTCGACATCAAGGTGGCCCATTCGTGTCACAGGTCTTGAAAGACATCAGGATAGAATTCCCAACGCCAGGGTTGACCTTCTCTCTGCTTAGGAAGTTGGTTATGCAGTTATCCGTGCCAGGTATGTGAATGGCCAATTCGCTGGGAGATGTGCTTCTGCCTATGCAAGGATTTTTTTCTGCTTCCTCCATGACTGCTGAGCTGCGGTTCTGCCTTGATGGTTTATGTACATGACCACCGCGTGTCCCAGACAGCTGTCGTGCAAAATAACAGAGCGATAGTAGTATGGTCCAAAACTCCAGCAAAATTTATCAGCAGATACTCCTCCTATACTATCCATACCCTCAACACTGTGAAGTTATATAACATCTCTCCCCAGTCAAGGAGACTGGTATCTGTGGTCAGCACCAACCACTGTAATGTCAGGAAAGATTGCCCCTGGTGAACTAGAGGGGACTGTAGCCACCAGTTGAGGAAGTGATGAATGGGCCAGGAAAGTAGGATTCTCCTATCCAGCGAGTGCACAGCTTTGTCCCATCAGGAAAAGATTATCTACTGGAGAGGTCAATCATTAAATTGACTGAAGAGGATCACCTCAAACAAACAGACCACTAAGTCCAGGACTCTCATGTAATGTCAAACGGGGATTGGAGTCAGAATTTAGAGGGAGCACACCTGTGCCTGGAGTAACTCGAAATTTCTGCAAAAGTAGCAGAACAGAAGCACTTATATTGACAGCCAGGCCCAGAGATTCCCAACCCTGAGATGGGAAGAGAGAGGACTTGCAGTAGTTGATAATCCATGTGAAATTAGAGTGTCCAGGGTTTACTAGGATGTCATTGAGATTGTTACTATCTCCCTGGAGTGTTGAAGAGCACCAATGTGTGTGGGGGTGGGAAAGAAACTGTTCCACTGGTGTCAAAAGAAATTAAAACTGCGAACACCAGGAGAGGAGCCCTGAAAAGGGGCTAAATTCAGTTGGAAAAGCATCCAAGTAGGTGTGATGGAAGAGTTGTTGTAGAGTGAGACAGGGATCGTAGCAGGAGATGTCAGCAGATTCCCATGCAGTGGATGAGAAAGGTTAGGAGTGCAGAAGTGAGGAGGAAGGGGGGGGGAGAGAGAATATTTACCTCATAGTGAAATATACTCACCCATCCATAGATGTGACTCCTGTACTCCAGCATGTGCACCAGTGCTTGCCTACTCTTTGTATAGGGAGGGAATGCGCTTGTTGGAAGGCGGCACACTATGGCAGGCAGGTCACAGTCAAAGTGGTTAGAAATTCAGACCATTCATTCTTTTCTTCTGAGGGCCAGGCATACAACAGGGTGGTGGTTAGCTCCATGCTGTTTGTACTACTTGGTGGGGGTAACAGGGAGAGTCTAGTGCCTGCCCTGTTTTCCTGAAGGTAGTCATAGGGGGGGGACCAAAGACCAGTAATGGAAAGGTCTGCCTCCTACGGACATCAATTTAAAACTGATTAGTTTGGTGCCTGCAAAAGGGGTATAGCTGATAGAAGGAGCCAACACATTCTGCTTAGGGTCCACCTCCTTGGGGCAGTAGCTATACCTATGGTGCAAGCTGTGCCCCCCAATAACATGGACGAGAGAAAAGTATTAACACTCATCAGCTCCCTTTGACCATTTCATTAAAGAAATGGAATGTACACCGGCCCAACATAGTCTACTGAATGCAAAGTAATCTTAGCACTGATATAGTCAGTGCTGTACAGAGTTTAACTCGCCCACATCAATCTCCGACTTCTATGGGAATTATAATATAATTCCCCTAGTTGGTTTAATTTACAGAGTTGACTGAGCGTGACTGTATGGTACAAGATTTCAGAATTTAGGGCCTTCTCTTTAAATTTTGCCCAGGATCACAATTTGTCTAAAACCAGTCCTGCCCACTATACCAAGACTAACATTAGTATTAACACTGTATAAAGGTCAAATATTACCACCAGACCTTGATCATATAGTGACTAATAGCACCATACTGTTAGGCCTCCTTCACACAGGCGACACGGTATTGCCGTGAGGGAAAAAAAAAAAAAAAACGCAGCAATAATGCATCGCTGGTCAGTGCAATACCGCTGGGTCTTCGAGGCAATACTGCAATTTTGTAGTGCTACAAAGTCTCATGTGGCACTTCAAAGTCACGCAACTTTGTAGCACCACATGTGAGGATTTTCAGGGGAGGACTTGAAATATAAGCCATACCCTGAAAATAAGCCCTAACTGCAGGGAAGAAAAAAAAAGTATACTTCACCTAGAAGCACTGTCTGGGACTCCGTTGCAGCTTGTTCCTGGTCACTGGCACTGGTCGTCTTCATCTCTTCTGGCCGCGGATTGAAAAAATCCCTGGCAGCACTGGCTGTGATTGGCTAACGCTTAGCCTAATCAGAGCCAGCACTCGATGATTGGCTAAACATCAGCCAATCAGAGGCAGCGCTTCTAAAAGGCAGGGATTTTTCAATCCCCGGCCAGAAGAGATGAAGAATTGTCGGGCAAAAGATGCGGCCGGGTTGATAGCGCTTCTAAGGAGATGTATACTGTACTTTTTCCTGCAGACAGGGCTTAGATTAGGGCTTTGACAGTAGGATTTCTTACTGTCAAAGTTACATTGCACTGCACAAAAATCGTGTTTTCGTGCAATGCGATGCAACAGAGAGGAAGGCTCCATAGGGAAACATGGGCTACAAAACCTCACGAGTTGCTGGCATATCCCTGGGCCTGCGAGTTTTTTTTGTCAGGTTGTAACATGATACAAAACATCGCATGTGTGAAGTAACCCATAGAAAAGCATGGGCTTCACATATATGCGATTTATAGCATTGTAGCAACGTGACCAAATCGCGCAACTTTGTCACCCGTGTGAAGGAGGCCTTACTGAATAAAGACCACTACAAAGATCAGTATTACCAATAACAGTAAATGAGTGCTAAATAATAACACACAGTACGGTCACTGAATCAAACCATTGTAAAGAGGAGTAACAGCATTATATGAGGGCCAGATAATATGTGGTCCCAGTCTGGGGTATTATCATAAAGTTGCCGAAGAAAAGAAAAAAAAAAGAAAAAACCCACACAATCCAAAGATCATTATTACCTCCCCATACAGTGACCATATGGTAGATACAGATATCATTCCGATTGCCAGACTTAGAGTCAGCTAGGAATTCTTTTTTTTCTGCAATGAAGACAACTGGCTTCTACCTCATTTTTCTTCCTTCCTCTGAATGAACATTGGGGGATGGGAGGGGTAATAGGCTGAACTAGAAGGCCATGTCTTTGGAGCCTAAGATACCATGTTTAGCATGATGCGTATACAAGTTATGAAACATATACAAATGTATTCACTGTTTTCTAATGGAAAGGGTATAAATTTTAAAAATAAAAAGGTCAAACAAGACACAAGCAGTAGGAGGATTTTGCTCTTTATTTACATCTGGTTAGCTTCACATCTCCATCTCTTGGCACCTTCAATAACTTAACAGGAAGCAAGAGATAGCGGTTTACATTCAGCAAGATGTTGACTGCACATTACTAGCAAACAATCCACGGTGTCAAGGTCAGAGTCTCCCGGATCAAACAGGGCTAATGCAGGGGGTGATGAAGACACTCCTGCTGAAGGAACTTGGTAAGAAGATCACTCTGTCAATACAGAGGTTGGGGGATACTGGCAAGTTTAATAAACAAGAAACAACCTCACAGGGGAATAATCCTTGGCTGCTGTAGTACATTCAACACGTGTGACCAGAAAATGAGGAATTCTGCAAAATGTAACAAGCATTGAAGTCATACACATCATATACTCCCACTAATAATGGATCAATTCATAACTGATGTATTTTATGGGATGGCAGAAAACTGCAGAACCAAGACATTATAAAGTTAAAATACATAAACATCTGTGCAACAGAAAGAGAGTCCTTGATCATCTGTGTTATGTAATTTAAGTCATGACTGATATACACCTAAAATAAATAAAAGGATCCTATGAGATTTGACCAGCTGTTAGTCAAGGGGGAGGGGGGGGGGGGGGGGGAGATAAAAGAAAGGCGTTGGTTACATACAGTAATCAAATGGCAATGTGCAGTAGAACATAATTTCACATAAACACAGCTATCTCTGCTCAGTCTGTACTGCTGTAGTAATAAATATCTTCTTTCAGTCAGAACATCAGACGGTCTTCAGTAGCTGTAGTGTCCTAGAGCCAGTCTTTGCAGAACATCTGACTTCTTTAAACCTCAGTCTCACATTGGACAGCAAAGTTCCTATCAGTATGTACAGGACACCAGGAAGCTAGGGAGAGACAGAAGAGCATTGGCAAACTCTTGTAGAGTTCAAACTATAGGAAGCCCTCCTTGCGGAACTGCTCTGTCAAGATTTCCCGGTATTCATCGAAACCTCCCTCGATTCGAGTCACACCACCGTTTTCACAGACCCAAAGCTCATGGCAAACAAGGCGGATGAATCGCTCATCGTGGGAAACAAGGATCACTCCTCCCTAGAGAAAGGATACAACCGATGACAACAAGGAAAAAAAACAGAACTGTATTGGTTAAATGTACATAAAACACAAATAAAATATAAAGAAAGTAGCATAAAGTCACAGATTTCAGTGCTGAAGACATTTAGCAGGAAATAATCCCTGAGTAGCTCTGCTCCCCTTCCCTCCCTCATACAGCTAGTAGGGCAAGTAGAAGAGAAGAGCCCAGAGATGACTTCTGTTGTTGGGTCCAACGCTAAGAGTGATCTAGAGGAGTCACATGAAGGAAGGGGATCAAAGCTACTCAAGGATTCAAAAACCATTTCTTGCTAGATACGGTCAATTTTCTCTTTGAAATAAGTGGCCAGGTCTTCAGGAATGAGCTCTGTTAGAGGGGGCTACACTTCTGGGAGAAGGGGGAGTGAACAGTGTTAAAGTACTTCAGAAATAATCAGTAGTGAGGAGATAAGAGGTGAAATACTCTTGTATGGCATGGCAAAGGGCTATGTTGTAAGCGCTGAGCATGAACGTGTAATGAAGGAAATCTGCTGAGGCATGCAAATTTCTCCACAGGCATTCAGAACACCAAGAGCAACGCGTATAAAATGTGTTTGGACATGTGCCAGGGTTACTGCAGTCTTGTGTAGGAAGGGGCGGAATATGGGAAGGGGGGGTCCAGGCAACTTCTGAGAGTTTTACTGTAATGTTTGGCAGCCAGATCAGGACAAAAGAAGGAAGAGATTGGAGACAGCGATGACTAGAAGGAGTCTATAAATTGCTGAGTGTTAATGGCCTGTAGATTTCTGTGTGCGATAGACAGGAGTGTCTTCAGAAGTAGGGGAAAGGAGAGAGAGAGAGAAAGGAGAGTCAGTCAATTGTGTGTGTGTGGGAGAAGCTGCAAGTTGTGGGGCAGAAAGGGAGACTAGGTTGTCAATGATAATGAGAGTTGAAGTTCTACAGGATAGGAACTGGGGGGGGGGGGGGGTCAGACGGCAAAGTGATCCAGAAGACAGGCTTTTTGCATACTATCCTTTTTATCCATCTTGTACATCATGGCTGGACCACTATACAGAATAAGCACTTGTACCTCATGTGTTACCGCCTTTTCCTCAGTCTGTAGGCTTTTGTAAGGAGGACCTTCACTCCTATTGTTCAAACAGTCTATTGGTTTACTACTGTGTGCTATGTCTTATTTTGTCTGTTTATGTTCCCTCTGATTTATAAAATACTGCAAAATGTTGGCATCATAAGATTAAACTATTAAATATTAATAACTTTTTAAAATCCAATCCCAGTTTTGGAAACTGCACTAATACTGAACTGTATGTATAAGGCTCTCAACTGCTTTTCAATGCAGATTAAATAGGGCAGAACAATGAGGAGCGACTACAGTTTAAAAACATATACTTTGTGAAGCCACAAATCCATTTCTCAGTTCAGTTCTTTCCTCCATGTCGCTGTTCCTGCACTATGGTTTATACTGCTGCGCTGCTCTTTTGTATTGGCTGCTGTGTATAAATACAAATTCAGCATGTAGTCAGCCAATTACAGGACAGAATTATTAGGACTACAAACATCTACTCCAATAATGTGGAAAAATATCTGTGTGTTTATGGACCAACATATACTGTGCAAAAGCGTCACAATACTGGCGGTATCCTGGAGCAACTTATGGAAGATGGTAAAAGGTGGGGGATCCGTGAAAGGAGTCACCTAAGGACTGCTAGATTTAACACTGCATAGAGTCGAATCCTTATTATTCTATATATGACATCAGAGGAGAACATTTTATACACATTCACTTCATGTCCAAACCCCCCCCCCCCCCCCCCCCCCAAAAAAATAAAAGGAATAATATTCAGAAGGTTGCAAAGAGAGGGTAAAAGAGCAATTACCCGGAATTTGTTCAGCGCTCTTCCCAAAGCTTCGATCGTCTCCATATCAAGATGATTGGTCGGCTCGTCCAGAATATAAAAGTTGGGGCTGACAAAATATAAAGACCACTTAATATTCATTTTGCCCTCCATACAAAAGAAAAGTTCACTATGAGAAGGAGCTGCTGCAGAAGCTACTACAGAGCAGGTTACATTAACTTACTAAAGCATTGTCATCTGTGCAAAAGCAACACGACTCTTCTGGCCTCCAGACAAACTAGCTACAGGTCGTACTGCAAGTTCCCCAGAGATCCCATAGCTGCCAAGTTGATGGCGATATTCCTCCTCTGGTTTACCTATGAAAGATAGAAACAGTGCAGCACGATTAATGAACATTTAATAATACACAGAATCTATGATATACACACATCTTACCCCGATGTGGGGCAGTTTGTAATCAACACTACTCTGCCCTCATGTGTATGCATTACGTAACTACACTCAATCGTCGTTGTATCAACAGGGTGGGCCATGGGAAAGTAGCCGGAAACAACCCTTATAAAAGCTGCCTAAAAGAAAATCTGTGTTGCCCATAGCAACCAATCACAGCGCAGCTTTCATTTTACCTCAGCAGTGTAAGAAATAGCGACCAATCACAGCGCAGCTTTCATGTTATATACTGTTGAGGTAAAATAAAAGCTGTGCTGTGATTGGTTGCTATAGGCAAAGTTTTGTTTTTTTAAGATTGCTTTTACAAGAGTGCGGTGCCGGGTTAATTTTTCCCCGTTCCAATCTGTACAATCATCATTGGAATGTTCATTTACCGAATAAGAGAAAAACCTTTGAAGGCTTTTGAAAAAACTTCCAGCGTCTACAAAAGTAGGCCAATGGGGCAACGTGCAATGGGACCTCCATGTTGGTTTGCCCTGAGTATTTTGTGTATTTAAAAAAGCTGATGTCTTTGCATTAAACCCATTATTCCTAATTCCACTGTATTATTTTCCTGAGCATGGAAATATCTATATAATCACCATCCCAGGACTGGCTTATATTAATTTTTGTTCAAAAACTTTTTTACATGTATAGCTGCCTGGACACTATTTAAATTGACTTTTTTAATTAACTGTTAGCAGGGCTTAACTTTGGAGCAGGGCTTATATTTCAAGCATCCTCAAAAAGCCTGAAAAATCATGCTATGTCTTATTTTCAGGGAAACAGGGTAGTATTGACAAAAAAAGTGTATATCGTATATGCAGGTTTTAAGTCTGAATACTATCACAAACTAAGTTATGGTGCTGTTCCATGAGGTGATTGAGAGCCGTGAAATGTATGTCTCCCCCCCCTCCTCCGCCTTCAATCACGGCTCTTTGTAGCTGCTTCGTCACCCAGTGAAGATTATGCACAGTCTGAAAGTCACATCCTTAAACCGCATGCAATCTTTACCAGGTGACAGCACAGAAAGAAAAAAAGCAGGCGAGTAGTTAAATAAAAAAAAAAATACAAAACACATTCCCCTCTCCTTTCCCTGCTGTCACAGCACCATAACTTAGCTTATGGTGCTGCTCCAAGGTGATAGGTTTCCTATAATAGAACCCACATGGGGTGAACTAGACAACTAGGAGCATAATAAGCAAAGTGCAGGGGTCAGTGTCTAAAATGGCTTTGAAAAAGGTTTTAAAATGAAAGATTAGCAAATTTTCCTATTTTCTGGATAAAAACATGCTAGAATCCCTTGAATGCTTTCAAAACCCTTTGAGGTGTATGGTTTACCTGGAAACCGTTTTGCAAGTAGCTCCACCGAGTTGACATTCAGATCCAGCTGATCCACATGATGCTGACTAAAGTAACCAATCTTAAGATTCCTGGTGGTTTACAAACATGAAGATACATTTACTGTAGCATAGTAGCAAATGTAGAATACAGATTGGATGAAAGATAAAGATAATGTGCATTCTTTTAAAATGAATTGCATCATACAGTTTTGACAAACTGCATTAGTTTGCAAACTGCAAAATTCTGGAAACAAAACATGCAAGGCCCCGCGTCCACTCTCAATCAGCAGGTCTATAATGCTCTTTAAAGCCAACTTCACAAGGCTGAGCGCGATATCGGACCATGATTCATGGCCTGATATACTCGCCAACCAGGTTTTTAATTGCGAAACAGCCTCGCATCACTTCGGGAATGTAACAAGGCCGACAACCACGGTGGAGGATTGCAGAGTTTCTTCCATTATTTTCAGTGGGAGACCTCGCATTGCGTGTACCTAGCAAATGGTGCGATGCTGCTCCTGACCCCATTGAAAACAAAGGGAGATGCAATAGCACACACGCAGAAAACAGAACATGCTGTGATTTGTTTCCCGCTTTGTGGTGCCATGCAAGGAAACATCACTCATGTATATGACCCCATTCAAAAGAATGGGGTCATATTCGTGTGAGATTATCTTGCCCATCTGAGGGCGGTCTAACACATACACTTTTTTGCTCCATTGCTCCAGCACAATGATACATGACTACAGTATTTGTTGCATTTAGCTAACCTGTGTGCATGACGAATCCCATGCACCGGAGATAGTTCTCCCAATAGCAGCTTCAACATTGTGGATTTTCCTGCTCCGTTCTCTCCCACCTGTAAAAATAAAACACATCCATACTCAAAACCCCTACTACTTAGCAGTTCTAAAACTCAGTCTATGTGGGTTATTCTTTTCTTTCTTAACATAGTAACATAGCATGCTAGGCTGAAAAAAGACAAAATGCCCATCCAGTTCAGCCTGTTTCAGCCCCCCCAGTGTTGATCCAGAGGAAGGCAAGGCCCCTTTATGCTGTTATGAACTGACATTTCTAGAAAATATAAAATGTAGAAATGCAGCGTTCTTGGGTAAAAGAAAAATCCTTTTAGAGAAGCAATTCAAATGCCATTTCCTTTTCTATGTTGATGTGAATGCAAGGGAATGGATAAGTCGCTTAGATATTCACATGACTTGCATTAAATTCCTAGAAACACACGGTGTGGTTCTTCTTTGTCCAGATCTACAATACAGTGAGGTACACACATGGGGCTCTTACCACACAGATACGGGACTCCAGATCTGCAGACACTGAAAGATTCTTGAAGACTGGCTGACCTTCAGAATACCAGAAATCCACTTCATCTAACTGCAAAATTGGCGGAGAGAACTTTTCAAAGCCATCAGGAAACCTGTCAACAGAGATCAGAAGTTCTTATATGCAGCAACTTTAGAATAAAAAATAAATAAAAAATAAAAAAAGCATGCTCGCCAATTTAGGAGAATAAAGAAATGCCCACCTCAATATCACCTCAGACTCCTTTTCTACAGGCTTTAGTTCCGGTCTATAAGAAGTGACAAGTAACCAGCGTTAGAGACTGTGGCTTCCCACTGGATCCATTGAAGAAAACTAAAAAATAAAACTTACAGTTTTTCCAGAAGTTTAATCTTACTCTGCACTTGAGAAGCCCGATTGGCATTATATCGAAATCGATCAATAAACACCTACGAAGTTGAATGTAGAGAGAGTAAATGTAACACACTGAAATCCGCAGCATGTGGAGCATCAGATTTCTCTTCTCCAATTTCTATAAAAGATTTTTATGTTCACCTGTATATGTTCACGATATTGATGTTGTGCCTCATATTCCCTCTGCTGGTTCTTCAGCCGCTCTTCCTTGGTTTTTAAAAAGCTTTCAAAGTTGCCCCGGTAAGCCTCCAGGCGTTGGCTATGTAGATGCAATATGTCTGTTGCAACTGCATTCAGGAAATTACGGTCGTGGGAGACAACTAGAATTGTGGAAGGCCAGGTCTGCAAAACAAAAACACATGGTCATATGTCTGCCATGCTGCTCTGTATCTGAAGAGGAATGGTGAACATGAGTTTATGCAAAACAAACCTGCAGGTAGTTTTCCAGCCACAAGATGGCTCGCACATCTAACATGTTGGTCGGTTCTGTTGAAAAGTAATACAATAAAAGTAAAAAAGAATATAAAAACACTAAAAGAGAACATTTGAAATTAGATTAAACTAGAAGAATACTTACCATCAAGCAAAAGCAGATCAGGCCTAGAAAGAGAGAAAGGATAAATTGCATAATTTACATAAACCTTTTCCTTCCATTCACATTTTATTAGACCCTCTCCAACACAATAATGCACCAGCAGGTATCTATTATAAAAGGTGGTAATGTAAGCACCCATTTGTAACGTCCTGTGGAATATGTTGGTACCACAGAAGATAATTATTGCAATTATAAGGCACTAAGTTCATGGAAGTGCAGGGTGATTTATATTCTTAGTTTCCAATAGTGTGTGGAAAACAGAAAAAAGTGGCTCAGCGCTGCAGCAGAACAAACTCCAGATGAAGACCAAAGATCAATTTTCAACTACTTGAAAAAGTCGCGGTAACACGACGAAACGCGTTGTACATTCCTATTAAAGATCACAAATTGATCTTTGGTCTTCATCTGGAGTTTGTTCCGCTGCAGCGCCAAGCCACTTTTTTCTGTTTTCCACACCTTGTGATATTATCGTCCCCCTGGCTGGAGGTACGATCAGTCTCGAGTCGCTCTCCTTCTTACTAAGGGATAAAGGCACCAACCTTTGGATTTCCATTGGAGTGATTTTGGCTATACGCTAACCAGGACGTGAAGGTGTTCAGTGGGGGACCCTACCTTGGGCCTACCCCCACAGACACCGGGTAAGTCCCGCTATTGTTTTCTCACTACTATTCCATGCACCGTTTGAGTTGGAGCGCGGTCCCTCACCATTAGTTTCCAATAGAGGGTGCATTACTCTTCATAATACACACATCATATGCAACAGGACATTGCAGGAGTAAAAGGAAAGGTGGGGGGTGTTTAGCATCAATCTATAAAAATAATATTTGCAAAATACTGCAGAAGCTGCTGCACAGAGCGATCCGTAGCAAAAAGTTCACAAGTTGTAATGACACATTCTAAGTCTGAATATTTAACATTTCACAGACGACACTGTAAACAGGTGCAAAACATATTATTGTAGCTGTAACAGCATATAAAGAAGGAGATTGAGAGCCAAGTGTGCATTATCCCAAATTTCCTTTATGTGCAGATCACACATATTTGGGATCTAATAGTTGCTGGCAGGTAGATCACTATTAGCAGCGATCGGCATATTGATCAGGTCTCTGGGCAACTTCTACCCCACCATGCCATCCTTACAACATCAAAGTTTCCATGGCAGTCGCCTAATGCAGGAAGGAAACCTCTTACACCAGTGCTAAGCACAATGCCCGAAGTGAGTGCTTTTCACAACATTAAAAAACAGAATGAATAAGTGCAAAGTGGTACAACCCTTCTTCTGCAAGTACAGTTCATACATTTATAATAAATACTCTACCTGCCAAACAGAGCACGGGCCAGTGCCAACCTCATACGCCATCCACCAGAGAATTCCCTGAAGGCAGAGAAATGTTTGAGTGAAAGTTATAAAACTAGATAATAAAACTGGCTTTGAAAATAAATATATAAATAAATCCTACACAAATATCTGAATAAATAAGATCAATTGATTTCGAGTTCTCACTGATATATAACACATGACCATGGAGGAATTAAAAAGCCACTAATAACTAGGGGTGCCAAATCCAACCCCCCTTAACTTCCAAGAAAACTCTTGACCATAGTCAAGCTCTTTACTCAATACATTTTGTAACTTCAGTGCTAGCTTCATCCTTTGCGCAGAAAACTGCATAGGGACAGGAATCAGGACAGAAGAATATCTGAGACGGAGAGGTTAGGTGCAATGGGGTTAATCCCACCTTGATAGTATTCTGCATTACTTGTACACTCACTTGGTCACTTGTTGTTGCATACTGTGTTTAAATCCCAATCCTGCAAGGATCACAGAGGCTCTGAGGAAGGAAAACAGGCATGAAAGAAATAGATTCGCCATCAGGAAAAAAAAAAAAAAAAAGACTTTAAAAGTAAATCCAAGCTATATTAAGGTGTACCTAGCAGGAGCCTTATCTGCCTCTATTTCTTCCAGTTTTCCATAGATCTCAGATAAACGGGTGCTCTCTGTACCATCTCCTCTGTGGGAAAGAAAGAAGTACTAAAAAGGTAAGCAGAAACCAAATGCACAAAATAAATATCTATATGTCACTTAATTAATGCCTTGCCATGAAGCAATATTGCTCAAAATGTACTACATTCTATTAGGCTGGATGTAACCAAACTGCGTTACGAGAAGTGGGCTTGTGATTTGCAGTGACCAAAGTTCATGTGTAAAACGCTCTCTAAAGAGAACTGACATTTTCTGATCTGTTCTTCTGTCCATCAAGACTTATAACTAGAGATGAGCGAGCATACTCGCTAAGGCAAACTACTCGAGTGAGTTGCGGGAGTGAGCAGGGGGGAGTGGGAGGGAGAGAGTGAGAGAGAGATCTCCCCTCCATTCCTCCGCCCTCTCCCCGACCGCTCCCCGGCGGCAGCCGAATCTTTAGAGACGAGCGGGCAGGTACTCGAATAAGGCACTACTCACTCGAGTAGTTAGCCTTAGCGAGTATGCTCACTCATCTCTACTTATAACCATAGAACAGTACAATTTACAAATCAAAAGCCCAAATTTACAATATACAATCGTCAGTCTCACTTTACTAAAAATACTTGAAACTGAAAGCTAAATTTAAAATTAGTCTTTGAAACATCCCTCAATAATATATGTTCACTTACTTTCCAGCACTAATTCGTGCATTAAGCTCTCGCTCCTCTTTAAGAAGACTCTCACGTAATGTATCACATTCCAGCACGCTTTGTAGGGCTGGAGTGTCATCTCCTGCCACCTCTTGCTCCACATGTAGGATGCTGATGTGTGAAGGAACACGAAGACTGCGACTTGCAAGCATCTTCAGTAACGTTGTCTTACCCAGACCATTTCTGCCTACTAAACCGAACCGCCGACCTGATGCCAAATGCAACTCGGCACCTGTCAACAGGACCCTGTCATGAGAAGTTGACGGAATACATAACTATACAATACACAAGCTTATAAAAGTAATTTAAGTTTAATATATATTATATATAAACACCACATTATATAAAATTGTAAAATGACCATGCATAGAATTTAACAAGCAGCACTCTATGCATCTTCACCAAAGAAGAATGAGAACTGTGTGATAGAGGAGCTACAGCCTTTACCAGCTTCTGAGAAGTATGGCACCCAGCCCCGTCCTCTGTAATAGTGGTTGTACTGGCAGACATACTTCACCAATGTGGATGATGGGTTATGGAAGCCTCCAAGTTGCATCTGATCACAGAGCAGTGGTAAATCTAAATAAATGTGATATTTTGTATACTCGCCTCTCTCCGAATGAGACATCAAAGTTTTCGATTCTGATATCGTAGGACTTGTTCTTGCCACTGGATTCTATTCTGTTCTCCTTCTTGCTGGCAGCTTGACTTGCTGAAGCTTCTTCCATCACACTGCATGCATTACGAGAAAGGGAAAAAAAACAAAAACGCATAAGAAAATGTATTAAACTGCATTTATGAATACAACTTTTTAACAGTTACACAATTCCGGCCGTACATTCATTTAACCCTTACACGGGACACCAACACCGTCACACTTACACATTCCCGCCGCCTTTCTGGGTTTCTCGTTCAGAGCGCTTTTCTTGTTTTGCTTTTAATTTGGCTTCTGCTTTTTCCAGCTTCTTTACATCAACAGTCTGAAGATGAAACAATTGTGTTATTGGGAAAAAAAAATAAAACACATGCACACGATCATCTAAACATATCTACAGGTTCTGAAGTAAATTGGGAACTTTCCAAAAACGTGATGAGAAATTTATCATGTTTCACTGCCAAATCACTAGAGGAAAACTGAAGACATCATCAGACTGCAACACCCGATGCTCAACTGGGTTCAAAGAGAAAACTACTGCATGCGATTCCAGAATGCCCTCATACACATATGTACATATCAAAACAAGTTGTTTTTGTTATGACACTGTCATGAAACATTAATGATAAATGTGTAACAATTTAAAAGTAGATCACACTTCTAGCAACCATCTGGGGCTATAGAAAAAAAAAAAAAGAAGACCGCACCACTTCTCTGACTACCTAATGTACACGGGCATTAGTATGCTTCGGTATGAATGGTCACTAGAGATGAGCAAGTGTACTCGGTAAGGACAGATACTCGGGTGCCGGCAGGGCGCAGCTGGGGAGAGCGGGAGGGAGATCTCTCTCTCTACCCCCCCCCCCCTTCCCCCACCCCCGCAACACAGCGCTCACCCCTGCCGGTGAGCAGGCAGGTACTCGGTAAGGACGATACTCGCTCGAGTATCTGTCCTTATGGAGTACGCTCGCTCATCTCTAATGGTCAGCACTGGTCAAATAAAGCAGGTACAGTGTGTTAGACTTATGATGCATAGTAATGCTCAGTTTGCATCAGTCAGTAGTGGTGTGGCCATCTTTGTCCAGGCCTGGAGGGTCGCTTTAAGACATGGCAGAGAAGCAGTAGCTTAAGGGAGTTTTCTGGGACTCTAACACTGATGGTCTATCCTTAGACCCTTCATCAATTAAATGTTAGTATTGATTTTTATTTATATAGGGTCAGCATTCTGCAGCACTGTGCAATGCATGGTCCCGATTACTAGGACTCGCGCCCATCATGACAATGAACGGCCCTCGGCAGTACTTA
Organism: Eleutherodactylus coqui; assembly: GCF_035609145.1. Classification (NCBI taxonomy): domain Eukaryota; kingdom Metazoa; phylum Chordata; class Amphibia; order Anura; family Eleutherodactylidae; genus Eleutherodactylus; species Eleutherodactylus coqui. The sequence continues at coordinate 164,161,329 of NC_089837.1, read as the reverse complement.
AAGTCCTGGAAACCCTCTTTAACATGGATAATGCGCTAATGATTAGGTCTCAATGTGATTGTTCCAAGAGAAACCAAGTAATCCTGTAGAGATATGATACCTTTTAATGGCTAACAAAAATACATGATGTTACAGCGAGCTTTTGGACTTACTCCGAGTCCTTCATCAAAGCATAATGAAATGGATCTGAAGAGGCATGCATATTTATATACATACTTATGACAACTAAGTCCGATAGCTGGCATTAATATCATGTATTTTTGTTATCCATTAAAAGGTATCATATCTACAAGATTACTTGGTTTCTCTCACTGAGAACAATCAGATTTTGCTCCACTGGCTAACACCGTACCACATGTTTTTGATTAGGTCTTATAACTCTGCACTCTCTAACCTTAAGTTGATATATTTATTTAGAAAGATAAAATCTATCTTACTGAAGACTGGTCCTTTTTCATTAGCAAGACACTTAAGACCTGAGGATCAACATCTAAGAAGCAGAAAGACAAAACAAAAACATAAATTAACGTTAATTAACATACAATATAAAACATGGAGGACTCTAACCAGCGACAGCCATTTCTTTTCAAATCTCTTTTTGAGGTTTAACAAGAAACTTTTGATAAGCATTAGAAAGTAGATGTGCGAGGTTGCCATTTAACAGTGTTTTAGGCCGTGGACACATTTTAGATCCATCGGGCATCTGAAACCGCATTTCATGCAAGTTAGCACGATTAGATACAATCTAATGAAGTACAAATAAAAGCAGTTTCAATGACTGCTCTCCTGTATACATTTTTTGATCAAATCATGGAAAGAAAAAAAGGAAATATTTCTTATCATCTCCTTAGGGAATGTTTCATGTCTAGCTTGTGCCGTGGCTCTAACCTCCAGTTTGATCAAAAATGTTGAATAGTGATGTGCAGAGACAGATTTCACTGGAAGACACCAGGACATCTATGATGAACTACTTAAAAGGGCCACTCCGCTGATTTATTTCTTGAATTTATTCATTATGTAGCTAATGTTACCTTGGTAAATACTCCTTTCTATCTGAAACCCCCAACCTCTTTCTCCTCAGATGGCCATCTCACATTTGTGTGTAATGCAGCAGCATTAGGCGCTCACATCAATTGAACGACAGGGAAGGCGAGTATACCACTTACATCCCCGGAATCCATGGCTCAGCTACTTTCAGCCTATAAACTTAGCTCATAGGGCGAAAAGTAGGTGTCAAGTAGGTGACAGTCTCTTTAAATCAGTTTCAGTTTGTGTGATGCTGTTAAATACACCTACCACAGAAACTTCCTAAAGGAGCATACAGACTTCTGTCACAGTTACTGATGACACAGCTACTGTAACAGTTATAACAGAGGAGATCACAGCTCATCATCCTGGCTGTATATTTATAGTCTGTAGCTTATTTAGGAGAATATAGAAGGTAATGATAAACTGTCCCCCACCAGGAAGAAATGATATAGCCACTGATATAGCTGTGTTGATGCATCATGAGATAGATGTGAAACTGAAACTTAAAAAAATCTCACTCAATAGGTATCAGACAGGGGGCTGTACTGCATGGAGGGGGCTAGAATACACAGAGACCACCTCCATAATGCAACAGGTAATAGGAGCAAGGATGGGGGGAAAAAAAGTGTTTTTGCTAGAGTGGTCCTATTAAGAGAGGCACTCAGAGTAGCACGAGACGCTCGCCGATCTGGAGAATGAAACAACCTGTTTAAAGATCACTTTCATGTGGCAGTATTTGGTCAATATTTTGCATCAGTATTTGTAAGCCAAAACCAGGAGTGGGTCAAACATATGAAAAAGATGCAGGTCATTCCATAACCGTTTGTCTGGGAAGTTTTCATTCATGGTTTTAGTTCACAGATTGAAAATGTTGACCAGAATACTGCTATGTGAATGACGCCCGGGTCAACCACAGGACATAGCATTGTAGATTTAATATTTACAAGGGATCTGTTGACACCCAAAAAGTAAGAGAATTGCTAAATCTATTAAAGACGGACGTAAAACCTATATTAGTGACAGAAGGCAAAAACATTGTGGAAATAGAAATGCAGAAAATAACTATAAAGATGGAAATAAGGCCATTGCTGACCGTTTGAACAGCTTCTTTTGTCCAATCTTCTCAGGTGGCATTCAGAATCATATGACTGGGCCTGGGAGTACCTCTATTTGTGAGGCCGCTTTCACATGGACACTAAAATTGCACGAAAACTGTGCGGTGAGACGCACAAATATCAACCCCATTCTTTTGAATAGGGCCATACATGAGTGATATTGGAACCCTTGGAGTAACTATTATATCGGCTGTTCTGTGTCATCCAGGACTTCAGAAGAGAAGGATTTAGGGGTTCTGATAGCCTTAAAATGATTCCGCAGTCAAGTATAAATAAGGTTCAGGAAGGAGGTGCATTTATTAGGAAGCTAAACACTAGAACAAGGGGGCACAATCTGAGATTAATTGGAGGAAAGATCAGAAGCAATGTCAGGAAAGATTATTTTACTGAAAGAGTAGTAGATGCTTGGAACACATGTCCAGCAGATGTGGTTGGAAAATCAACAGTAAGCGATTTTAAGCATGCCTGGGATAAACATATCTTTCCTAGGAGAGAAATAAAACGGAAATCTGAGCACAGGCTAGTTGGACCATGTGGTCTTTTTTGTCATCAATCTTCTATGTGTCTAACAATACAATGAGACATGTGGATAAGGATCCCATAGCTGTAATAGTCTTACCATAATCCGTTATCTGGGAGAGCTGGATGGGAGCGTCCAGTAGAACCTGTGCTTGTGACGAGACGTGATGATTCTCCCTACAGCACATTGAAGGAAGGCAATATTGTTACAGAACAATGCCTGCGCAGAAGAAAACTATATACAGTGATCCCTCGCTATATCGCGGTTCAATCATTGCGGCTTCAGTGCATTGCGGATTTTAGATAGCCCATATACAATTCTGTTTTTGCGGTACATATAGGAAATACAGTACGCCACTAACGCTTGCAAATGCGAGATTGTACACGGCACATTATTGGCTGATCGAATGTGCAGTGTATCCTGGGAGCTGATTGGCTCACTGATTGTAGCATCGGTCTGTTTGTTCACTTTTGCGATTCACCTGACAGATTCTTTAGTGTAAATATAACGACACTACTTCGGTGATTTTCACGTATCGCAAGGGTCTCTGGAACTTAACCCCCGCGATAGATGAGGGAGCACTGTAGCTCTTATGCTTTTGTATATATGGCTTGATTACAGCTCTATAATCCTTCCTGTTTTTCATAAATGTCTGATAGATGTGGATCCCACATTTGGGACCTGCACCTATCCTTAGAACGGGCTAGTGAGGCTGCCGCTGCATCCGGGTGGGTGCTGAACGGAAAAGCGCATGTTTATATGGCTGGTTCTCTCCATTCATTTTCATAGCAATCACAGACACAACCAGGGCTTGTGTGCCCACTCCTACCTGGCAGAGCATATTCAATCCATCTGTTAGGCCATCATATATGTGCAGGAATGCAGTATGAGAACTACCAGTATGACACTAATATATATTACTCACATACGCATAGTTCTGAACATCCTCTGACAGATGTCACGGATGTCATCATCATCTTTGGTATCTCCAGACACATCCTGTAGAAGCTCTCCCACCGCCTCAAACAAGTCATTCTCCGATTCAAAGTCAGATTGACCACTGTCAAGGACATCTAGGAAGGAGAAGGAATGGTGGAGATTAGAAACCGCAACTTAGACTGATAGAATTAACAGAAATCTGAACCTACATAATCATCCAGAAGTATTAGAAAAAGTGGGAGATTGAGAAGCAAGAAATATAAGCTGGACGTCATTTACCATGCAAGCCATAGGAGTTCACTGCTGTGTACACTGGATGCGATTTACTGCAGTTTGGAATCGGAGATCAGCAGCAGCCATAGAGGAGCAGGGGCTCCCAGTGAGGGTGGATCTCAAAACTTTATTCTGCCCAGCCAACTTTGGAGCTCCTAACTTACAGCTGTCATGTCATAAAAATTCCTGTTTTCTATTTATGCAGCCAAAAACGTATAAAAAAAAATAAATTATAATATATATTTACACCCGCACACATACTGAAAGGTGGCGTTCTGCAGGAATAGTGGCCTGAATAGTTTCTTTCATCTGCTGCCAATTATATGGAGGTGCTGACACGCTCTGAAGAGCTGACCTGAAGGGGCCATTGATTCACACTTCTTGCCCCAAATTCAGACCCTCCAATTAGCACAGAGCAACAAAACCCTGGATTCTCCTGACCAGACGACGATTTCCAGTGCTCAGTAGTCCAATGTTCTTGTGCTCTCACCTTCCGGTTTCTTCTAGACAGAAATAGCGCTTTAACTGTCTGCCTGCTGTTATGGCCCATCCGTGCTAAAGAAAACCAAGTTGTGTGTTCGGACACATCAGCTGGAGCAACAATGTGTATTCAGCTGTCATCTGCTTCACTGTTTGTCAAAAGGATTCTTGACATCCTCCTGTGACCCCTTTCGTTGAGCAGTTGTTTACGTCCACAGGATCCCCTGCGCTGCGTGGTTTTCCTCGATCCCACCATTCTCGCTATACTCTTGAAACTGCTACACAAGAAGACCCACAAGGTTGGCAGCTTTTGAGCTCATGGCCCTAGTTAGTCTAGTATTGATGATTAGGCCTTGTTCAAAGTCACTCAGATCACTCGATTTTCCCGTTATAATGTGGATTCACACTAAAACTAGTCCACAGAAAACATGCTTGCTCGCTATTTCCACCCCGTGAGCGGAATATCGTAGTTGATTTCCGCTCGTGAGCATGGAAATGCCTGTCCTATGGGCTCTATTTGCAGGGGGATCTGGAGCTCTGGATCCCGCAGTGCAGATACGCCCGTGTGCATTAGGCCTTACCGGGAGGCTGAATAGACACCTGTCACATGAACACTCGCAGATCACCAGCGCCAAGATGACATCTCCTAGGAATAGCTAAAGCCTACGAGCCCGGGTGCAAGAAGCTCAGCTTGGACCCCCTCCCTACTACTTCATGGCTGCAATCTGTCCAAAACATTCTGCTCCATCGCTGGGTCTTAAGTGGCCAATGATACCGCAGAACACCAAGGGGGCAGTGCTAGAGTTTTAAAAGAGTAAGAACGCAAACTCCGAAACACGTCTCTCCCCCCCCCGCCCACCAAAAGAGAAGAAAACATACTGATCATGTTAGAAAATTCTGGTAACACGGCGGGCTTAGATATAGCGACTCAGCTCTAGCGCACCTCTAAATAGTGCAGTCACCAGATCATAGATAGCAGTTCTACACAGTGGTAGTGATTGCAGTGCAGTTACCTCTCGGTTACATATTAATACCCACACATGACCGCTGACACGACAGCGTATCGTGGCCATGTTTTTGCATCTGTAATAAGGTTGTGTGTCTCGGCCTGACCGTGGGTCTCCCAACCCAAACTCTAAGTATCATAAAGTTTTATGATGAGCAATGTTTGAGTTAGCGGACCCACGGTCAGGTCGGGACACACAACCTTCTTACAGATGCAAAAACATGGCCACGATACACTGCCTGTCACCGGCCATAGGCAGGCTTATTATACATATATATCTATGCCTTCATGGATGCTGCAGGGCCAGGCAGCACCACTCTTCCAGTAGATGTGTCTATACAACCGGCGCTCCCGCACCTCCGTCCACCAGGGCTCAGTGCCACGCCTTCACTAAGGACCCTTTTACACGGGCCGATAAATCGTTCAGATTCCCACATCCAGCCGGAATGAGAAAGATCATGGTCCGGTGTACATGTATGCCTCGACTGAACGGCAAATGAGAATCCGTCCGCCGTTCAGTTTGTGCATATATAAAACTGCACCGCGGGTCGTTCTGTATAAACTGGCAGTATTCACTACTGGACAATCCCGGCCGCTGCACCTCCATTCACTGAGCGATGCCAGTTCCTGTGTAAAAGCAGGGACCGATGAGTGGGACGATCAGACATCTGCGTCCAATGGGTGGTCCCGAGGGCCTCACGTTTATCGTGCCGACGACCGGCTCGGCTTCTTTCTTAACAGGCTGAGTGATCAGGAAGTCACAGAGCGCACAGCAGTCAGTCCTCATGTCCATGGGCAAAACTGCATTGTGGAACCGTGTGGACGAACACAGCATGCTCCATTTTCTGCGGTTTCCCGCACGGCCGCCTTCCATTGAAGTCCATATGCGACAGAGAAGACCCCCACGGCAGCCGGACAGGTGAGTAAGGTCTTTTAAGGCCTCATGGCTGCGGGCACAGGTGGAACCTGCTGTGGGATTCTGCACTGGGAATCTGTGCGTGCCTGCAAACATGAGGCCTTAGTGAAGGAGTAAGTCCCAATGTCCACAGGCGGATTTGATTTGCAGGGGGCACCCGCACAGGAGATCTGCAAATCAAGCTGCCCATAGGAAAGCATCGGCATCCTGAAATTACTTAAAGCATGCAGATTTGTTTTGCAGACCTTTTGGTCCGGAAGTCAAATCGTAGCATGCTCCATTTCAGTGCGGTTTAGCCGTATCGACCATCCGCAGTACAGATGTCCCGGCAGAAGAGAGATCCGCGGACACCACTGCCTGCCCGCACAGGTATGCAGGGTGCTCGGCCGCAGGCAGGGTGGGAGTCCGCTGCAGGCTCCCACATGTGGAATCTGACCCGCCGGGGACTGAGTTCTGGTGGACGGAGGTGCGGGGGAGCCAGTGGTTGCGAGGGGTCCTCTGGGCCCCCCTGGCTTAGGGCCCAGGTCACAATTGTGACCCCAATAGCTATGCCACTCTTTTCTACGATATGTCACTGTGTCGGGAAAACCACCATTATACGGTATGAAATGACAGATCTTCTCTACAGGGTTATCCCAGACACTCCCTATAGAGTGCAGCTGCTGCAGCACCTCCTGCGGGTGGGGGGGAGGCACAGGCCAGGGTCACATCTGTCTTGGATCCTCCAGTTGGGGGTTCCGTCACAGACTACTGGAAGAAGTAGCGCTGTATGCTGCTGAGCGGAAACCGAACGGACCCCATTATAGTCAGTGGGGTCCGTTCTAGCTGTCCAGTTCCATCATAAAACGATTCGTTCGGCTGCAGGGATTCACCCTGCTGCAGGTGTGAGGCAGCCTTACCCGCTGCTAGGTGTGATAGACACCCGCGTGGCGCTACCACTGGGCAGCAGATCAGTGGTCCAGCCCATAGGCCCAGTTCACACGGGGGCCGAACTGACGTGGAATTTCCGTGCGGACATTTCACATGCATTTAAACCTGAGACTAAGCGGCAAAGTGGGAGAGATCTGCAAACATCTCATTTGCACGCTGCGGACAGTCCGTGCGGAAACTGGCGTGTTGCGCAGAATTCAAATCCGCGACCTGTCAGTTGTGTCGCCGTTTCCGCTGTGGACTCACTTCTCTCTTCAGGAAGAGATGTCCGCGGCAGGCTACAGGCGGCGAAGCCATGGCAAACCTGCTGAAAGTGGCGCCAGTTTTGAAGCAAACATTCCGCTGCGCAAATCTGGCAGAATTTCCCCGCGGTCCCGTGTGACCCCAGAGAGGAGACTATCCGGGGTCCCCCGGCAGCAGGGGGCTTCCCTGTCACCTCTGACCTCCCACATGGCGGAGCTCCACTCTTCATTCTGTGACCACCCTGCAGCACTGAGAGGAGAAGCATGCAGTGGACGTGTGACCCGCAGCAGTGCCACCCGGCGCATCTACACCCACTGCACCCCCAGACACTGCTGCCCGCCGGCGGAGGTGGCGCCACCTGACGGTCTGCCCCGCGGAGCTCACTGCCCCTCTTACCCGTCACGTATTGGAAGAGCTCGGCGTCCAGCTGTGGAAACTCGCTTCTCAGGATCTCCACGAAGGTCGCCATGTTGGCCGGCAAGCACAACGCAGGCTTAGAAAGAGATCATGCGCTCCGGAAGAGCAGAGGACGACGGGAAATGTAGTCCGCTGCCCGGCCTGCTGACGTCCCGATGTGACTGCGGCTTGTGCCGCCCGCGGTGCCCGGCCCCTATGTCCTCCTGCTCAGCACCTTATGGTGGACTGGATGGGCTGAGCGGACAGTGATGATGAGGAATTAGGTTGGGATCCCTCTGGGGCCAGAGACTGATGTCAAATAGTACCTAGAAGGAGACAATGTCCCTCCAGTTCACTTAGGGGACAATGGTCTTCCCATCCAGTACATATGTAGACTAGGTATTCACACTGGATAAATGTTACATAATGTCTGGGACTCTTCTTCCATCACTCTGTTATGTCTGATTATTATTTGGCAAGCCGATTAAATAATTACTTAAAAAGTTCTTTTTAACGCTTTTTGGTTTATGTCATTTGTTGTAGGTCATCTGTACCAGTCATTTTGTAACAGTTGTCGTTTTGCTATAAAACTCGGCATGCAGTTCCATCTCAGACAGATATACAAATGATTAGAGTTGTGGGGTGATTAGATGAACGGTATTGCCATCTGAGGCCCTAAAAATGTTTCCCCCCTGGCCTATAAAAAGGCTCTCAGATTCTCCTTGTGTGCAGTGACCTCTTTATTCCGCTCCTGTAGACCCTGTTGACCACTAGACGCCTCTACGATGCAATCAAAGAGACGTGGCCCAGTCAACAGAGTTTCATTATGCATTATTTGAACATGAGAAGATGGAAGGTCGTATTGATGAATTGGTCACTACCTGGGCAGTTCTGACCACATTGTTAGGAGGTGTTGTGACTAGTGAGGGCACACACACAAGCGTTTTCAGGACGCCCTTGACGGACCACCAGGATTGTCTGATTGTCCGACAAGCACGAGCAGCTCCAATAATTGTCCGCCATCCAGAGACAGGAAGCACAATTGTTACAGGCCCATGTGTCTGCCAGAACCATTTCCAGGCGCTTGGCTGAAGGACATTTCGGTTTCACGGTAGCTATTACATGTACAGCCTTTGACACCCATTGTCGCCTTCACTCGCTGTGGCCTCATGAACAACGAACCTGGACTTCTACGTAGTGGAACCAAGTTGTCTTCAGTGACAAATCCAGGTTTAGTTTCAGCACTGACGACAGCCATATTTGTGTCTGGAGACCTAGGATGAGCGTCCCAATCCTGCCTTTGGTGTAGAGCGGCACACTGCCCCCTGCTGGTATGATGGTCTGGGGGGCAGTGTGCACTACACAGCAAAGGCAAGATAACGCTCAGACGCATACAGCAAGGGTGTCACAGGAACGCCTCCAAAATGTTGCCACATTTCAGTGGTCTGCCCGATTGCCAGATTTATAATCAATAGAACATGTATGGGACCATCTGGGACACCAACTTCAACAGTCTATGAGTTTGCACGATCTAGAGGCTCAGTTACAGCAAATGTGGAGCGAAACTGTAAGGAACCTGTATGTCTCCATGGTTGCCCATATCACATCTTGCATCCAAGCTAGAAGCAGTACAACAGGGTACTAGAGCCTCCATGCTCGCCCGTATCACATCTTGTATCCAAGCTAGAGACGGTACAACAGGGTACTAGAGCCTTCATGCTCGCCCGTATCACATCTTGCATCCAAGCTAGAGGTGGTACAACAGGGTAATAGAGCCTCCATGCCCGCCTGTCTCACATCTGGTATCCGAGCTAGAGGCGGTACGATAGGGTACCAGAGCCTCCATGCCTGCCTGTATCACATCTTGTATCCGAGCTAGAGGCAGTACAACAGGGTACTAGAGCCTCCATGCCCACCCATATTACATCTTGCATCCAAGCTAGAGGTGGTACAACAGGGTACTAGAGCCTTAATGCCCACCTGGATCACATCTGGCATCCAAGCTAGAGATGGTGCAATAGGGTACTAGAGCCTACCTTCAAGTGCTCAGTTTTTTACAATAAATGATCCTTTTGCTTAAATTGTAATCAGTTGTATCGTTAGAATCACACAGAAAGTTTCGTTCGATTCCAACAACTTCTAGGTGCTTGATTTTTTTTCTACAATGAGTGTATTTCTGTATGACCAGTTCTAAAATTTGAAAATTGATTGTCGCTCTTTGTAACCATGTACGTTGTTGAAAAATATTCTTTAAAGAACAAATTACATAATGTCTTAGACATCATGCACACTGCCGGGTCGGATTCTGACTGCGAGATTCTCACAGCGGGATGCAACCCGTGCCCCTACATTGACTTCTCGCTTACCTGTCAGGTGTCTTCTCTCTCTGCTCTGCGATGTGCCAGGTGGCGCACAGCCACACATGCGCAGAGCAGAGCCGGCGCGTCAGCGGTGATGTTTCTGTGAATCAAAGCAGTCATCAGCAGCATATGAAGACCAAATAGCTTCTTGGTGTTCACAACCCACCAGGGCGAGGAGGGAAAATAATGCAGAGCCAAAAAACAGGTCAGGAGCCACAGAGGTTCGCACCGAAATAGGACATGCCGCGATTTTGTTACAGCGAGTATTTTCTGCAATCAAAATCACGGTTGTCTGCATAGAATTGCGTGCACGCATGCAATCCTATGACAGCGTGCAACGGCGGAAATTCCACTGCAGAATTTTCGTCAGTGGGCAATGGGCCTTTGGGCTCATGCCTACGAGCGTCGCTAGATACGCCCGCGGATTTACGCCGCAGGAGTACTGCAATTAAAAACAAAAAGTGATTGCTGGTGATTGCTGCACACAGCCGTATTTGCATTGTGGAGTCTGCTGTGGGTGTCCGCCTCCGGACTCCACAGCAAACACAGTTCCATAGCATTCAATGGCAAAACACAATTTCATCTCCATGAGCGAAAATCGAATGCGATTTTTCTGCTCGCGGAGAAGAAATCGAAGCATGCTGCACTTTTGTGCGGGTTACGTACGGCCGGCTTCCATTGAAGTCAATGGAAGTCATCCGTCCCACGGCACTTCCGCAGTGAGCATTGCGGAAGTATCACGGGATACCCGTCACCCCCTGCCGGCAGCTACTGCACATGCGTGATGGAGTGCCGGCGGGCACATTCGCAGCACTCGCAGAAGACGCCGGACAGGTACACAGCGGTCACAGGATGGGCACCGGGTTAAACTCTGCTGTGGGAATACTGCCTGTGTGAAGTAGGCCTTAAACCGCATGTGTCAAAGTCAAGATCTATGTGCTGAATCCAGCCTGCCATGTCATTCTATGTGGCCCGTGACAAGGTACGGACGCAGAAGAACCAGATTTCCACTTTCCTCAGCAGTTGGCAGAGGGGCCCGCGGCAGCACAGGAAGCGGGTGCCATCTTAGATTCTGAGGTCTGACTTACACCTCCATACCGCTCTGTTCAGCAAACCACAGGTGGTGCCACAGCTCTGACAGCCTTACCCGGGCATCCCAGCCACCCTCCAAGGTAGGAAGCATGGTGCTGAAGAGGTGGAAGGGGAGAAACACCATCATAGAGCATACAGGTCGATAGCCATGTTAAGGAGTAATTACATTTAGGGCTCATTCACATGGGCATATGCATTTTTGGTCCATGAAATGTGCAGTTTTCATGGACCGAAACTGTGCGTACTTGGACCTTGTGTTTTTTTTGGCACAAATTTTCTGTATTTTTCATGTGTGCAAAAAACCTCAAGAAGGTCCTGTAGATTTTTCCTGCCTTCATACATAAATATATATGTATCTTGTATATTCACCTCGTATTTCCATGATTCTATTGACTTCAATGGACAATTTTGGACCGTAAAATGGACCAAAATAGGACATGCTGTGTAAAATACATGTGTGAAAAACGCATGTCTAAATACCCCAATGCAAATCAATGGTGTTTAAGCTGTCCATATTACACACATAAAAATGTGCAAGTAAGGCCTCCTTCCCACGGACGGATTTCCGCTGCACAGCGGAAGATAGCGTGAAACCGCTTCCCCACCTACCGCCGCCGCGTCATATGACGCGGCCTGCGCGTCATGTGACGCTGTGGGCGTGTCATGTGACATGGCCGGCGTGTCACATGACGCTGCGGCGCGTCACGCCGAAGTGTCCTGCGGGACGTATGACGCCGGATCCGCAGGTAAGTATTGGGGTCTCTGGGGGGTGCCGTGACGGGCTCCGCCACGGAATTCCGTGTGCAGCCGGCCTAATATGGAGTGCAAATAAGCCTCCTGTGAATGAGCGTTTATAAACAACCCCCCTTTGAAGGCAACCTCTGTGAAAATGAGTTTGACACCCCTTAACCCTCTTTGAATAAAACAAACACCTGCACCTCCTGCCCATATGCTTATCCTATGAACAGAGCTAAACCACTCTTCTTTGTAAGGGTAGATTTGTGTAGAATTGGCTTAAAGATGTTATCCAGCAATTAAATATTGATGGCCTATCCTCAAGATAAGGATCATCTATATCTGATTGGTGGAGGTCATCACTTGGGACCCCTGGCGAACAGCTAATTGAAGGGGCCATGGTGCTCGTGTGTGCACTGCTGGCCCTTCATTGTCTACAATTATGAGCCTGAAATGTATGTGCAGAAACAAGCTATGTCTGTAAGGAGTTGTCATGGTGGTCTGGGCCCAGATAGAGAAGAAAACTGAAAAGGAATGACACCATTCAGAGAAGACATCACCGGCGATCACTGGATGTAATTGCATTTGAATCACTATCTCTGTGTAGATCTGGTATCATTTGTATGGCGACTGCATTATTTAGAGGGTTATTAGAGCTGAGCCGTTGCACCTGAGCCTCCTGCATAATAAAAGTTATTTTATAGATTTACTGTCTGCAGTCTCCAAGCTGAAATTTTGCAACTCGGCTCATGAATCTGTAGTTACATCAGCCAGGATAATGTCCGTGTACCTGTCCTGACATGTCCTAGTGGCTGTGGTGCCCGGTCTGGTTCCTCTTAGCCTCTACCTGTGCGGTGCCGTTGCAGTAGTTTTGCAGGCAGGGCACACTACTCACTGGCCAGCCCGCTGATCTGGTAAATCAGGATTCTCCAGAATGAAGAGATTATTCAGGTCATGGCCGGATTGCCTTCTCATCAGCCTCTTAAAGCCTACTAGCCACCTTTGCCCATGAAGTCTGATGACAATTTCCCTTTAAATATCAGCCTGATCAGATCTAACAGATTTATTTGATTTATTTACTAATGTATACAGTTTTTTATTGGGAAGTCTGGTAACAGATCCGGTATTATTGTATCTTGACGCCACCAGGAAGGCCTGGTGGAGACAAGTGACAAAGGGGTGACGCCCTCTGTACCTCATTGGCTGCACAGAAGGTTCCTCTGCAAATCCTGACAGGCCACTATGATTGTTATGTGCTGCCTCCCGTCCCGGCTCCTGGCCCTGATTGAAGGTCCCCGCTGGCAGCCGAGTATTGATCTCCAGTCCCAGGTCCCGGCCCCTCTCGCAGGCTTCGCAGCCTGCCTGCTGCTGCTCCTTCTTTCTCGGCGGCTGCAGTGTGCCACCTCCGCTGCTTGTAGCTGGGCCGCTGTCAGACTGCTGGCCTTGGTGCGGCTCCTGATGGTGTGGGAGGAGGATCCGAGAGACCTGCCGCTCCCCACATGTCAGTGCTGCTGAGCGCCGTTGGCCTACTGCTGCTCCTGCTTCCCCAGCGGTGGTAGTGTGGCACCTCCGCTGCTTGTAGCTGGGCCACTGTTAAATTACTAGCCTCGCTGTGGCTCCTTATGCATGGCAGCACAGACAGCCAGCAGTGGGCAAATGTCTGCACTCCTAGCGTCTATGTGGCTCCTGAAGGTGTGGAAGAAGGCAACTGAGAGACCCGGTGGGGCAAACACAGCGCTCAGACCCGCAGCATGGCGGCGACGGGGTGTATGCCTATTATTGTATGTTGCTGTGCAGCTTCCAGGACATGGTGCAATTGATTCAATTGGGAGCTAGGGGTGTGACAGGGGCGTTCCTGCATGGAAGCCCTGTCAAACCCCTGGCTTCCGGTGGCGTCAAGATACAATAATACTGACAGATCCCCCTTAAAGATATTTTAATTAAGGAAAAATACAACTGTGCTTCTTACATTTCTGAGCTCTAGCAGGTTTGCATAGACATAGCAGCTTCAGCTATTAAAGATCACTCACCGATCACCTGATCACTGGGACTGGATGTAGTAAATGGCATTCGCTTAGGTTTCATATCTGCGTTGGAACCTACGGCCGAGAGTTTCATCGCAGATTCAGCTCAAAAGGGATTCCATTACAGTCAATGGGGTCCATTTGTCACTGTTCGTTCCACTCTGAGACGGAGCCGTTCGGCTCGCAGGGATTCCCCTTTCCTGATCCCCGTACGGAGCAGGAAAACGGAACCCCGAGCGCAGGTGTGAAACCACCCTTACTCTATTGTGTACACAGCACTCGCTGTATATAGTGATCAGAAAGGCAGAGGTGGTAAAAGACGACTCTGCCTTCTCTATTGGTTGTCTCTTTCAGTGGCTGCAACTGAAACATCACTGTAATGGAATTGGTGAACTGCAGTACCCAGAAAGATGATCAACATTAGATTAATATAACATGATATTATGTTTGGAGGAAAAGAACACCTGAGGCCGCTCTCACACATGCGTTCGCAAAACTCAGCGTTTTACTGTGATTTTGCATAGCATTTTCGAACGCATTCTATAGTGTTTGACAGCATTTTTTTAAACACACCCCATCATTGTGATGGGTATTGAGGTGCATTAAAAAGTGCTAAAATGCACGAAAATAGAGCAGAAAGCATTAAAAACTGCGGCGTTAGAAACACTGCATTCGGACGCTAGTCTCCGAGGGCCCATTGAAATCCATGGGAGCGTTTTACAGCGCTTAGTGCGACGTTTGAGACTCTGTGAAAAACAGGCTGTGTGAGAGCTGACTGAGGCCGCTGTAAATAGCTGGCTGTGTGAGAGTAGGCTGATGGCGTCTCTCACACAGCCCGCTTTTTACAGTGTTTAGCACAGCATCTCAAGCTCTGTGCTAAGCGCTGTAAAACGCTCCCATTGATTTCAATGGGGCCTCGCAGACTAGCGTATGAATGCGTTTCTAACTCCGTGATTTTTGATCACTGTCTGCTGTATTACTGTCTGATGTGCTAAAAAACGTTGTCAAATGCTGAGAATGCATTTGAAAACAGTGCAAAATCGTGGTAAAATGCCATGGTTTTGGACGTGGTTTTTTTCCGAACACGTGAGAGAAGCCTGAGGGTGACCTAAAACTATGTATTAATATACTGACTTGCCAAAAGTCATGGGATAGCAGTATGTAAATTGATTATGAAGTGGCGTTCCTTTAGGTGACGGCTTGGGAACGTCCACACATGTATAAGTTGTGAGGTTTTATCTTAAGGCCACTCTCACACTTCCATCGGATATGGCAACAGAACCTCTAGAGTGCCTCTGTTATCACCACAACACCGGGCAGTGCTTCACCTGGGCTTGTGAGGTTGTGAACTGGAAGACTGCCAACATGTGGTGTGGTCCAATGAGGCACAGTACCAATTGTTTGGGGCTGACGGTAGGGTTTGTGTGTGGTGCAGACCCCATGAAGCCATGGACCCCAGTTGTCAAAAAGGCATTGTGCAGAATGGTGATGGTTCCTTACTGGTGTGAGATGTGTTCTCATGGTATGGGTTGGGTCCACTGGTCTGCCCAAACATATCAGCCCTTTATGGACTTCATATACCCCTGTAGTGATTAGATATTCCAGCAGGATAATGTCCCTTGCCATCAGTCCCATGTTGTGCAAAATTTTTCCAGAAGCATTCTGGAGAGTTCCTACAAATTGTGTGGCCTGCACAATTGCCCGACATAAGCCCAATTGAGCATTTATGGAACGTGGTAGGGAGGTCCATTTGCCCCTGAGATCCTGCGCCTACAAATACCATGGAGCCATTGCTGTCCATCCACGTGGAATGGCTCAAAGGACATCCCTCCAGATGTCTTCTGTCTAGTTGAGAAATCGATGCTACATCAAATTGCTGCTCTGTGCTGGGCTAGAGGGGGTCTTACAAAGTATTAGTTTCTGTCCCATGACTTTTGGCATGTCAGTGTATGTCAATACAGAGATCTGCGTAATGATCTATTTTTACCCAAGACTGTAACTAGAACAAAGATTCACCTGCGTTTCTTCTTTACACTAAGAAAAGTAGGTTTGCAAGTCTATATTCCCATTTGCAGTCCACTTTGTCCTCAACAGCAGATGTCAGGACTGTCTGACAGCCTTCATGATTATTTTTACCGTAGTGCAATTATGCAGTAAAGGGATTTTGTGTATCACTAAATGAGTTGTAGGTAAAATAATATTTATTGAATTAGATCTCCTTTATATGTCCTTGAAATACAAAAAAAGCATTTTTAGATATAAAGAAACTGAATGTTAATATACAATTACATGTACATTGACATTCACATGCAACCGCATATTTTCTGTCCCCAACGGTCCTGTAAATACACTAGACCTCAGAAACGTCGCCATACTAACGTAAGAAGTTAATTCAAGGATTGGACATTGTAGCTACATGATGTTCTGTCACTATGAATAAAACCTCATTGAGGCCTGGTTCATACATAGCTTAACAGGAACCAGAAGTGATTGGCACTGTGGGACATGAAGGTAATACTGACAATATCACAATATTACAATTTTTTTATCTTACATTTTTTTACGGGCTGGCTTATTTATGTTGATGTGTTCGAAGGAGGAAAAATGAGCAAGTGTAAGGGTGTGAGCGATTTTGACAAGTGTCAAATTGGGAAGGCTAGATAACTGGGTCAGAGTAACTCCAGAATG
This sequence comes from Eleutherodactylus coqui, assembly GCF_035609145.1. Lineage (NCBI taxonomy): Eukaryota > Metazoa > Chordata > Amphibia > Anura > Eleutherodactylidae > Eleutherodactylus > Eleutherodactylus coqui. The sequence goes on along the minus strand of NC_089837.1, from coordinate 164,144,583 downwards.
GCAGATATTGTGGGGTATACTGTGGTTAGTAGCTACCAAAAATGGTCCAAGGTAGGACAACTGGTGAACCAACGACTGGGTCATGGGTGCTCAAGGCTCATTGAAGCATGTGGGGAGTGATCTGATCACACAAAAGAGCTACTGTAGCAGAAATTGCTGAAATAGTTAAGTGGGTTTTCCAGGCGAAATACTATTGATGATTTATTCTCAGGATAGATCATTAATAGTTGATCGGCTGGAATCAACCAGTTGGGAACCCAGGCGATCAGCTGATCTGACGCCCGCTGTCAGTGCCACAATATACTGGGGTCGGTTTGGAAGCTGCTGCTCTGACCTGTGTAAGTGGTGGTTAATGCTTGTAATTGCAGATGTAACTTCCATTGATTTCAACAATACAGAGGTCAGAGCCCTGTGTATTGCGGCACTGACAGCGGAGTCTGAGCGATGGATCCTAGTTGATCAACTACTGAGGATAGATCAGCAATAGTATTTTGTCTGTAAAACCCCTTTAATAGTGGACACCTTCAGAGGTCTTGTAGAGTCCAGCACACAGAATCCAAGGCACCAGAAATTTCAATAAAAGCTGAATATTTATGTCATCTTAAAAAATACACAAAAATGAGACTTTTCCATGCATAAACCAGGGCAGATACAAGTTTTATTGAGATCTCTGGTGCCTTGGATTCTCTATGCTAGGCTATTCTGAAGGTATGGTGAAGGACTGAAACAAGTGAAGCACAGAGTAAATCAAGTGGTGCATGGGACTTCGACTTGAGTCTGGCAGAACTCACGCATTGATGAGTCAGAGCTCTTTTGGTGGCATGAGAGCGACCTTGTGCTGTGGATTCACCATGGACATGGCCTTATACTTTGGTTAGATAGAAGGTGACATGGAGACGGCAGGTTAGCTGGAACAAACTCTTGCTTGTTTGAAATCATAAGTTTAATTATGATCTTCATGGTCAGGTTGTGGACATGCTAGATGACATGGAGATTCCATGACTTTCCCCCCAGGATCTTTATTCCCTGGCGAATAACACATGTATAACGTCCTTGAGTAAATTCTTGTGCTTCTATAAGCAGTCTACTTGAAGACTTTTTGACCACTCCTGGGGCTGACAAATTTAAACGGCTGCCATCCTTGTACCAACTGTAATAGAATGGGGGATAAAAGTAAAATCAGACATGAAGGTATTAAAAAATAATTTAACACCTATATCACCATGCTTCTTACTGATATATATTTTATGGGTGCTATGTTTGTAAAACAAAGGGATTATTAAATACCAAAGTTTTTATTAGTTTTTTAGAACCATGTTTAAATTTGAGTGTTTACGACTAGAACAAATAGTGTAGTCTAATCTGTTATACCTATCATGGCTCGGTTGTGAATGGCAGCTATGATACTGGTATGAACAGAGCCCTAAATGGGATGTGCCAGGATTAAAAAATGGCCCCCTATTTACAAGGTATGTTTTCACTTTAAAGGAATTATCTAGTTTACACAAATTGATGGCCTATCAGTAGTTTGAAGGGGCTGTAGCACTCTTGTGAGACCTGCAGCCTCTTCAATGTTTACATGCAAGTACAATCCTGTTCATACTTAGAACACCATATAATTCCTGGTGGCAGTTCTGAGTACTACTTCAATGGGACAATGCTGCAAAAAGAATGGCATTTTGAGTAGGAACAGGATTGTTCTGACATGTTAGCATAGAAGAGGCCTCAGCGCTCACATGAGCACAGCAGCCTCTTCAGACAGCTGATCAGCGAGGTCGTGGGCGGCAGACTTCCACCAATCAGATAGTGATGAACTATCCTCAGTATAACCTATCCACAGTGGATAATCCCCACTCCATTTATTTCAATGCAACTGCCAGAGGTAGCCAAGTGCTATCCCTGGCAGTCCGACTAAAATGAATGGAGTGGCAGTGCACCTGCTTGACTACCACTCTATTCATGCAGGGACCTTTGGAAACCCTTGAGAAAGTACAGGCTCATAAAATGGAAGAATCTGTCTCAAAATGGCCGCTAGATACAAAATGGAGCATTATAAGATGTAAATAAGCTTGTGTGTAGTGAAACAATAATTCAAGCAGAAATAGCTTTAGAGCAGGATATTCAGTGCAATGTCTAATGATGTGTCTCTCTGTTCTTTTTCATGAGAACCAAGCCTGGACACAGCTGTTATCAGAAAAAGCCCTCCCACACCTCCAGAGAGACTTGGACAAGGGAACTGACTGTGCTACAACCACCTGAATAACAAAGTGAATACAAGGGAGGACCAGGGAGGACGAGATAACGCTGAAGAGAAACAGAACATAACAGATATATTCTCACTACACTGATTGTTAAACAATGCATGTTTCTTAATGTTTTTCTAACCCAATGACATTAACCCCGTGACTAATGACGTATTCCTTTCCTGTATTAGAACTATACCAAGTCAATAAACGCTCAGAGTACGCACGCCTTAAGCAGAGTGAGCTGTATATCTGCCGCGGCTCAACTCTACGTATCTGTGGGAACTAATAACTATAAATTATATAGTTTTTGGCCTCCTTGATACATCCAGGTACAAACTAATTTGGAACCCAAGGCTTGAAAGGTTAATGTGACCGGTCATGTGTAACGGTCCTTACCACCCTGTTCTTCGAATTGGTGGTGGTCCCAGTGGTCAGATCCTCACTGATCTGAAACATATCTGCTATCCTGTGGATACAAAGTAAATTTTAACCCTGGCACAAGTGTTTCTGTCAATTCCATTGACTTTTTAGAATAAACTGTCATGTGAGTTTTCATCAGGAAGAACATTATTGCTGGCCATTACATAACTTGAATATTGGATTTTTCACCAGTTTTCACCTGTGCAAGCTCAATCTCTAATTGTCATGTTTCCCTGAGATAGTGGGTGTAGACTAGTTGCTACGATGTCTCCCATGAACTACAAAAATAGAGAAGAGAAGATCCTACTCCCGTATCTCTCCGTAGTGCACCCTCAGATACAGCAGCATCATGGAGGACAGTTTTCAGTAGGACCAAGCAGTATAGATGCGATTCTAGTAGTTGTGAAACAGTGAAACATTATTAGCTGCAGCATCATCTGGGTGTATCTCTATGCCTCTCACTCTGCAGCTCACTCCTTCCCATAGACTTCTATTAGCAGCATGTAACCTGATCCATCAGTGAGCTGTCAGTCCATTTTGTCTTTTAAAATGGATATAGCAGTGAATTCAGAGTGAGTGAATAGTTTAGAGGGAGGAGTGAAGGAGTCTGATAAGTGGAAAAAGGGGCTTTTTTTTTCTTATAAATTATATTTTAAAAACTTTTACAGTTGCTTGTACTATCCCATTTATGCAAAGCTTGTTGAAATGACAGCAATCATTTAAATACTTATTTTATTTGGCCCTTTGTGAAGATCAATACATCTATAATGTGTTATATCTTTAAAAAAAAGTGTGAAGCAACAACTTTCTTCTGTAGACGATTATTGTAATGCATATTTTCCATCAACCAGATTTTCTAGCTCAGGCCGCAGGTACACTTATTGTCAAAAAAAATCAAGTGCCTAGAGAGAGTTGTTGGAATCAAATTAAACTTTCTCTGTGTGATTGTAACGTTGATATAAGTAAGTGATTGAAATATCAGAGCAAAGGCATAATTTATTGCGAAGAACTGAACACTTGAAGGGAGGCTCTAGTACCCTGTTGTACTGCTTGGATGTAAGATGTGATACGGGCAGACATTAAGGCATACAGGTTCCGAATGGTGTCCTGCATCATATCGGTCCATATCGGTGAACATATTGTTGAGCTATCATTGTCCCTCATACCATTACTAGGGATGACCGATTGTGGTATGTGATGGCCCCCCAGACCATCAAAAAAGTTGTGGGGTAGTGTGCTGCTCCACAGCAAAGGCAGGATTGAGGTGCTCACCCCTAGGTCTCCACACATAAACACAGCTGTCGTCAGTGCCTAAACTAAACCTGAATTCCTTGCTGAAGGCAACCCAGTTAAACTCTGTAGCAGTACAGTTTTGTAGTTCACAATACCACTCTAAATGGAGGCAACGGTGCGTGTCAAAGGCCGTACATGTAATGGGCGCCATGAGACCAAATGTCCTTCAGCCAAGTGCCTGGAAATAGTTCCGACTGACACAGGGCCTGTCTAATGATGGTTCCATCTATCTCTAGATGTCGGACAACGAAACATTTGGAGCTCTACTGGTGGTCTGCCGAGGGCTTCTTGAGCCTGGGCACCTTATGTGTGCACCCTCACACATCAACTGGTTCCAACACTTTCTAACAGTGTCGATAGAATGGCCTAGGTGACAGGCAATTCATCGATATGGCCATCCAGTTTCTCACATTTCTCTCAAACTCTGTTAACTGGGCGAAATTTCTTCTCTATGTCATAGGGACATCTAGCGGTAAGCAAGTTCTACACAAGTAGGAAAAATAGGTCCACTACACAAAAGTAACCTCGGTTTATAGACCAAGAATGGAACCACATTTAGGGCCTAAGGTGGCAAGACTTTTCATCTAGTCATGTCACAACTCTAATAATTAGCATATCTGCCTGAGATGTAACTGCATACCGAGTTTTGCAGCAAAATGGCAACGTCTTCTAGGTGCTTGATTTCTTTTGACAAAGAGTATATTTTGGGGTATATTGTGTATGTGATTTTATTAATTGTTTAAAAGTTTTCTTACTAGTTCCATATCATGTGTATGTCATTTGCTATATCAGAAGCTCCTCCCCCTTTTATTTTGTTAACTTTGGGAAGGGAAGTATCGAATTTGGAAAGGGGTCACTGTTGGGTACTTTAAATTGAGAGAACTATCTGCAGCTGAAATAACTACCGTAGACATTTAAAGCATAAACAGAGGGGGAGTCCTACATCTGTGATGGTCATCAATCAGGAGAATTGGGGAAAGCCAAGGCAGCCAATGCATGCAGGAACTAGGAGATAGCTGTGCATGTCTACGGCTCTCTGCATTAAAGTCTACAGAAGTTACTGAAACAGCTGAGCAAAAACACATTCTCTAAATTTGTGTGGGCCACAGAAATGTTACCCTCCACCTTACAGAAATTCATGGCAGACATTCTAAATGAATGGTTCCATACAATGAATATAGGTCTTCAGCCTAAGTAACTTCATAGGTTGTTCCTGCAGGAATTCTATGCCAATCTATGTCTTAGGCATGCCTATCTTACCTGATTCGTTGGCGCGGTTGTGATGCTCTTTGGGAACAGCTGAGGTTGACAGTCTTGCCTATAGAAGTATAAAATGTCTTCACCTTGACTTTGTGCGATTTTGGACCTTCTTCAGACATCTCTTAATAGAAAGAAATGAAAATCACCTTGTAAAACTGATTCAAAGACAGATGAGTTTGGAGTATGTGAGAGCTCTATTGAATATTTCCTTACCCTTACAACCATTACACTTTTGGTAACATGGACTCTGTAACCCACAGCTTTGCTGATCTTTTGGCGCCTCACAGCTAGATATTGATACTGGACAGCCTGTCAAAAAAAAAGCATTACTGATCCGTATTAGCCTATTAGAAAAGAATACCAATGTAGAAGTGAAAATGGGCAAAAATAGGTCATGCAGCATGTAAGAAAAAATGGCCATGTGAATAGATACATAGATTTACATTAGCTCTGTATTATGGTTCGTAAAAAATGGACCAAATACGGAGTTAAAATAAATTTGCCTGAAAGCGGCTTAAGGTTTTTTTTTCAGAGAAATACTATTGATGACCCATCACCAGGATAGGTCATCGGTAGTTGATAAGCTGGGGTCTATCGTTTGGAACCCTGACCGATCAGCTGCGCGGTCGCATGCTGTCTGCGCTGAATTCAATAGGAGCTGTGCCTGCTGTTACAAGTGCTGGCCACTATACAGAGGTCGGCGCGGAGGATTCTGCTCCGACATATGTGTATTTGTAGCAGAAGTCTCCGCGCCAACCTCCCATGTAGTGGCCGACATGTGTAACTGCAGGCACGACTGATCAAGATCATCAATATTATTTCCCTGGAAAACCCCTTTAAGTCAAAGTTTATACTCTTCACTTTTTTTTGACAAGCTACTGACTTTATTGGAATTCCATCTCCCCATTAACTTGATGAACGGTCATGGATTACCAATGGTTAGGATTAAGGATGAGTAATGTGCTTTAGACGAGTATCTCTCTGCTCATCCTTAAAGATTCAGGTCCGCTGCGGAGCGGGGAGCTGCGGGGGAGAGCGGGGAGGAACGGAGGGGAGATCTCTCTGTCCCTCTCTCCCGCCCGCTCTCCCCTGCTCCCCGCCGCGACTCACCTGTCAGCCGCAGCGGTCCCCGAATCTTTATGGACGAGCAGAGAGATACTCGTCTAAAGCACATTACTCGGACGAGTAGTGCTTTAGCGAGTATACTCGCTTATCCTTAGTTAGGATGTATAAAAACTTGGAAAAACAAGCTGTTGATGTCAATATTATAAAAAGCCTGGAATAGTAAGGCTATGTTCCCATGTGACATAAATGCTGCAAGCAAAATCAGCAGTACTTACAGTGCAGACCATGTAGGTGAAATTTTAACAAATCTCATCTGTATGGTTTGGAAAAAAATCCACAAAAAATCACCATAGAGTGAGATTTTATATGGGTAGGAATTTTCCATTGCGATTCAGTCCTTTGGACTTAGGGAACATACCCTAACGAAATTTTGTACTAAACGACACAGAAGTATACAGTTACCGTACAGATGCTGTATTGCTAAAATATCATCTCGCGCCAATCTCCGAGTCCGTGTGTATGTAGCATTAGGATGCATCAGTGCAAAGACATTATTAGAGTGCCATAAGCCAAGAGCATGACCAATCTCATGTGCTGCCACCTGGACTAGATCATTATACCAGACACCTGTTGAGTGATAAAGAAAAAGGTGAGAAGAGAAGGAGCTGAGCAGATAACGAAAGCAATAATAGCAAACAAGAACTATAATGAAGTTGAAATTATTTCAAAATAAACATAAGAAAGAGAATATTTTCAAAGGTAGATATTGTGATTAAAAGGTATTTTGGGGGATTAAGATATTGATGACCTATCCTCAGAATAGATCATCAATATCAGATCAGTGGGGGTCTGCCGATCAGCTGTATGGGAATTATGGGGCAAATCCGCATCAAATTTTTTTGACATGGGTTTTGCCTGTGCGAATGAGGCCTACGTCTCTGATTACGCTACAGCTTGCTTTCAATAATACACGTTTCATTAACTTTGTATATTAATTTCCAAGTGTGTCGGTTTTCAGTGTATTTATTAATAGGATACAAGGCATTTGGTTTCTGCAGGCTTCTAAGATATAATTCCTATACTGCTTGGGTCACATTACCTATACTTAAAAAATGAAAGAGATTTTACCCTGCTTCCAGCTGAATCGGGAAGGTCCAAGTACCCAGAACTCATGGTTATCAAAATGAATCTCGCCTCTTGGTGGCAGAAAAGCATGAGCTAATTCTCCATTCAGACCATCAAAGCAGGGGTGCAATGGGGATTCCCAACAGTCACTGTGATTAAAGGAGTAAAATCCTGGAGAATGAAGAGTTATGTTAAGATAAGGTTTAAAGTAACCAAAAAAGCATACAGCAGATAGCTTGTAACTATCGAAGAAACAACCAGACAGGGATACCACAATAAGAAACCTGTCAATGCAACAGCAGCAGGCGGGGACAATTCTAGAATCTTCAAAGATTAGGAAGAGGCTAAATGTAAGGGTCCCCAATGCAAAATCTGTAACATGGCCCTTCAACCATCCATGTGCAACGAGCTGGAGTCGGCAGATGTAACTCAAGCAGTTTGTCATACCTCAGGCCTAGTCATGGTGGTGGCTACTCTGCATGGAACGAAGGCCCATACAGTAGACGAATGTGACAAGGGTGGCTAGAAACCACAGTAGTAAAAGTTTCATGTGACGCCAGTGCCTGTGAGTATCCAGTCATGAGGAAAATAAAGAATCCAGACTCAAAAAACTTTGGTAAAAGCGAAGGCACACGGTTTACTTGACACTTGAAATATTATGAAACAGTTCACACTTTGCAGATGTTACAGACAACGACAACTTCAGCAGATTTGCTGGTAACACTCATATCAGGTATTAATTCCTTAAAGGGGTTGTCCCGTGAAAGCAAATGGGGTTATACACTTCTGTATGGCCATATTAATGCACTTTGTAATGTACATCGTGCATTAATTATGAGCCATACAGAAGTTATTCACTTACCTGTTCCGTTGCTAGCGTCCTCGTCTCCATGGAGCCGTCTAATTTCAGCGTCTAATCGCCCGATTAGACGCGCTTGCGCAGTCCGGTCTTCTCCCTTCTGAATGGGGCCGCTCGTGCCGGAGAGCTGCTCCTCGTAGCTCCGCCCCGTCACGTGTGCCGATTCCAGCCAATCAGGAGGCTGGAATCGGCAATGGAACGCACAGAGCCCACGGTGCACCATGGGAGAAGACCTGCGGTCCACCGTGGGTGAAGATCCCGGCGGTCATCTTCGCAAGGTAAGTAAGAAGTCACCGGAGCGCGGGGATTCGGGTAAGTACTATCCGGTTTTTTTTTTTTTAAACCCCTGCATCGGGTTTGTCTCGCGCCGAAACGGGTTTTTTTTTTTCAATAGCCCCCCCGTTCGGCGCGGGACAACCCCTTTAACTTCTCTCTGTTTGGGAAGTTGTGCCCACCAGTCTAAGTTATCTGGTGGCTGTTTTAGACGGTTGTTCGTTAAGGAATGGAGGGAAGCTAACGGTCTCTCACTTGCTTTACTAGACGCGCCAACTTCTGACCTAGCTGGAATAATATCCACTCACGATCTCTAGGCCTGCCCTCCTTCCCGGAGTCTGCTCTGGCTTGTTTCCACAATTAGGCAGGGATCAGGGAAGTACCTAAAGGCTCAGGGGCCCGGGTGCAAAAGTTCAGCTAGCCCCCCCAGGCCCTTTTCCCCCTCCCCCCATACCTATACCTGAGGGCCAATGGCCACGTGCGGATTTAATTTATAAAATCAGCGCGTGGCCCCCATGTGTCTTGCTGCCCATAGAGATGCATTCGCATCAGTAGGGCAGCTAAAAGCATGCAGATGGGATTACTTCCTGGCGTGCATGTCGCACGCACGGGAAGAAATCACAGCATGCTCCATTTTCCTGCGGATCTGCCACACGGATGGCTCCCGTGGCTTCTATTGAAGCCTATGGAAGCCATCCGTATCAGAAGCACAGCTGTGCTGTGGATATGCGGAAGAGCGGGAGATTAAAAAAAAAATTGTGTGCATGGCGCATGCACGCGACACGCTGCCGGTGTGCCGAGTACATCCGCCGGCCGGAAGAAAGAAGATCCGGCCTGCACAGAGGAGAGCCCCGCAGCATCCGGAGAGGTGAGTATAATGCATTTTCCCTCTTCATGGCCCTGGGCACACACGGATATCACTGTGGGATTCAGAAGTGAAATCCGTGCATGCAAGTGGACATGAGGCCTAAAAGAGAGAGAGAGAGAGATAGATACATAGATATGACAGAGATAGATAGATAGATAAATAGATGAGAGAGATTCAGAGATAGATTAATAGATAGACATGAGAGAGAGAGAGATAGATATGATAGAGATACTGTAGATAGATAGATAGATGATAGATAGATAGATGATAGATAGATAGATAGATAGATAGATAGATAGATAGATAGATAGATAGATAGATAGGGGTACAGCCATATACAAGTTAGATAACACTGACATACTCACATTGACACACATAGACATTCCACATGAGGTAGCTGAATAAGTGATGTGGGGGACCCAACTCTGGGCCACTACACATGTACTATTTATAATGCTCGCGTTTTCTTATGTGATAGAAGGGTCTTTGGGCGCCCTGGAACTCCAGAGCCCAGTAGCAACTGCTACCTCTGCACTCCCTATATAGCTACGCCCCTGAAACATGCTTTTGGAGCCATTTAATGCTAAGATTCCTGGCTTCCAAATAACAGCATGTCAGTAGCACTTACAGAACTACAGCCATTTGAAGTGAAGTCAGGAATACTGAATACAAGATGTCATATTCACATTGATGAAAGAATTATGACTGCTGGAACACAAAAAGAGGATAGAATTTACTGACTCTTAAGGCTAAAATTAGTAATTTCACTAAGGGGTTAAAATACACCTAAGGCGAGTTCTGTGCCGAATATATTTGCATGAGACATAAATTCAAAATCTACAATTTAAAAAAGTGACATTTTTGGGGAGGTTTTTCCAATTTTAACGAGACTGTAAGGGGTGTTAAATAGAGATGAGTGAATATACTCGTTTCGAGTAATTACTCGATCGAGCACCGCGATTTTCGAGTACTTCCGTACTCGGGTGAAAAGATTCGGGGGGCGGGGGGCGTGGCGGAGCGGGGGTAGCAGCGGGGAACAGGGGGGAGCCCTCTCTCTCTCCCTCACCCCCCCACTCCCCGCTGCAACCCCCCCACTCACCCACGGCGCCCCCCGAATCTTTTCGCCCGAGTACGGAAGTACTCGAAAATCGCGGCGCTCGGGCGAAAAAGGGGCGTGGCCGAGTAGGTTCGCTCATCTCTAGTGTTAAAGTTTTGTTCATAGTTGCTTAAATACAATCAATGAAGGCATAAGCCACATAAAATATCACTGTAAATACAAAGTGCTTAGTGCTTGTAGTGTACGTCCATTAAACATGGTTGTGTTGTGTCCATGCATTAGCATCAGTAAAGTGCAATACATCTAATACAATGAAGATATTACTCGTTTATGCATTCATAAGCAAAGCATCATCAAGGGATGGAGACTGGAGCCAACATCCTCATACGAATGTTCAACAGAAACAAACATATGCCTTAGCGATCACACGAATGTATGCCATAGTGATGTGTGTGGCATCTTCCCATTACTATTGTGTATCTTAAAGAATCCCAAACTTGTGCATAAAAGAAAATCACAAGTATGAATGAGTACTCTAGGAATATGAAATATTCATTTCATTATATTAACCCGTTTAGGACCAGCCACCGTAAATTTACGGCGGCTGGTCCTGGGCTTAGAGCACCGCCGATAGTAAAATTACGGTGGTGCTTCAAGTCTCCTGCCTCAGCAATCAGTCAGAGGTAGGAACGGGGTATCAGCTATTAGTGACAGCTGATAACCCGGAGCAGAAAGCAGGAGGGGTTTTTAACCCTTCCTGCCTTCTGCTTCCCCGATATACAGTGCTGCTCAATGAGCACTGGATGGGGAAAGTGAAAGTAACATGTACTTTCACTACGGGAGCCTCGGGGGGTCATGTGACCTCCTGGGATTCCCTGCTACTGCAGAGCTGGAGGGTCAGACTAGACTCTGGCAGCTTTGCAGGTGACTAATGTCACCACAGGGGTTGCTTTCCCCTGTAACTAGGGCTCCTATGGACACCCCAGCTACAGTGGGAAAGTGTCAAATAAAGAAAAAAAAATATGTGAATGTCCCCCAGGGGTCTTGTATGACATCATGGGGGACATAGATAGTAAAAAACACAATTACATACATCAGTAAAACAAAATAACAGAATTAAACAATAATATATACATAAGAAAGAAAATAATACAAAGCCGACGCCAACAAAAACCGTCGCCGTATGCGCCCTGTAAACCAAAACCATACATACTATATATCAAAATGTCTGAAACAAATAGAGGAACCCGTTCCCATACTTTATTTTAGTGTAAATATAAAAATTATTTTTTAAAAATTATAAATGTTAAAAAAATGATTTTTTTAAGCTTCTTACCCACAATAAAACTAAAAAACGGGAAAAAAAGTCAGTGAAAAAGATATAAAAAAAATAGTCCTATATGTCACGGAAAAACGCAGCAAAAATAATTTTGGTAGCTAAAGGGAAAAAAAATAGAGCAGTAAAACCGCCACATGGGTAAAATCCCTAAAAAGTGTCTGGTCCTTAAGGTACAAAACAGCTTGGTCCTTAAGGGGTTAAAAATGTACATATAAAAAGAGATGGAATGCCGCAGTATGAAGTGACAACATCACAGGAAAACATACAAACAGTACAGATGTAACATCTTATGACAAACATTTGTCACACCACAAACGTTCATTTGGAGTGCGAATGTTCCTATGCAAATTGTATAGCGCAGCTGCTGCCATCAGTTTGAATGGCTGGCTGCGCTACAGAAATAGCTTAAAATAGGATGTCAGGAAAAAAAAAATCTACGCTCAATATGGAGTAAAAGCTGAGGACAACTTCACGTACAAGGAATGGTTTGTTATAACACTTACTTGGAAGGAGGGGGGTATGATGCACAGATGCCCCCTCCTATGAGTGTCTTCCACAAAGTACAGAACTATGTTCCAGGGCACATAGTGAAAAATGGGATACTTTAATCAGGCAATGCGTTTCAGTGCAATATACAGCACCTTTCTCAAGCCATACAAACAGATAAGTATACAATACATACATTTATACATAATAAACAATGAGAACATACCCTTCACATGTTTGTCTGTGCCGTGTTCCCGGCGTCTCAGAGGGTAGGCGTATACCGATGACATCAAGATCGTCATATAGCATGGGGGCGGTGCTCCATGACGTGTATAAGATCTCCGTGCACTATATCCTCTGTACCTTAGATGTTACATCACTGTATTCGAATATCCCACATGATGCAGGGTTGATAGCAGTGGGCTCATTCCTTGCGAAGGAAAACCGAATGCCCGCCAGACAGAAAGACTTTATTCTGAAGGGCATTAAGTTTATTTTGGATCATAATTACTTTACGTTCAATAAACAATTTTATATCCAAGAGAGGGGGACCGCTATGGGCACCAAATTCGCACCGGCTTACGCGAATTTGTTTATGGGGGCCTTCGAAGAAAGTATAGACAAACAAAACATTGTATTCTACCAGCGCTTTATAGATGATATCATCCTTATATGGAAGGGTAATGAGTTAGATCTGATACACTTTATTTCTCAACTGAACAACAATGAATGCGGTCTGCAGTTTACGGCTAATTATAGTGAAACTTCTGCTACTTTCCTTGATATTGACATCTCTATCAATGACAATCAAATCCAGATGATTACACATTTTAAGAAAACAGATATGAACAGCTATTTAGATTATAAGAGCTGTCATGCTAAAACCTGGAAAAATAACATCCCTTTTGGGCAGGTCTTAAGAGTCAAGAGGAACTGTACCAAAACAGAAGACTTCGCAAGACAAGCAGTAACCCTGAAGAAGCGTTTTATAGAGAAAGGGTACCCAATGAGTCTCGTTGAAGCAGCATACGAGAAAGCTCTTGTACACAGTATACCAACAAAAATTGTAAAAGAGAAGAAGGGTAGTGAGGGTGATATAGATGAAAAGGGCAAGAAAACTATTAGATTCATCACCAAGTACAATAATCAACATAGTCATACACGTAAAATTCTATATAAACATTGGAACCTCTTAAAAGAAGATCCTTTCTTACAGAAGATCTTACCCACTAATCCCTGCATTACCTTCCGGAGAAATAGAACTATAAAAAATATGGTAGCCCCCTCCTGCCCGTACAGAAAGAAAACCAAAGGAATGAATATTGAAAAATCTAAATTTTCGAACTTAAGTTCTTTGAAAGGATCATATAAATGTGGTCACTCTCGATGTAAGTGCTGTCAGTCCATCGTACATGCGAGAAAAGAAATCGCGATCAGTCCGGACAAACCTGCATATAAAATTAGTTCCTTCTTGAATTGTAGCAGTTCTTATATTATATACCTCCTTGAATGCCCCTGTGGCCTCAGATATATAGGCCGCACTATAAACCCCCTACGTATCCAACTTAATAAGCATCGTTGTAATATTCTAAAGGGCTTCTTGAAACATGGCGTATCAAGACATTTTCTGGAAAAACACAATAGAGACCCTTCGGGTCTCAGGGTCACACCAGTGGAAAAGATAAAAATAGGCTCAGCTTCACTTCTGAAAGCCAGGGAAATGTACTGGATTTTTAAATTAAAAACACTAATGCCTAATGGCCTCAACGAAGTTTTAGAGAAGATTTGACCAGTACCAGAGGCCTTTTATATAAATTTTACAGTTTTAACTTATGTGTTTCTAGATTAATTAATTTAATTGAATTCATTTTAGAGAGATATGTCATATTTTATTATTATTTTTTGCATAGATGATATTGTGAGGGGATGTATTAATGTATTTAGAAAATTTATTGTTATTTATTATGAGAACACTGGTTATAGAGTGATTACGCATGCATCTCTATACTTTTCAACAATGGAACTTTATTTATTCATATAACATTTGGGTTTTATATATATATATATATATATATATATATTTACTATTTATATAATAATTATTTATAAATGGTCACTATATTAGAGCTTTACTTGTAGCCGGGACTAGTAATATATAAATCTAGCCGCTCTGCTAGTATCCTTTTAATTGATAGGATCACATGATCGGCACCACATGATGGGTGCCATGGCAACATGAAGCTGCTTGTGAGCTCTGAATACACGGCCTAACGTCACCTTAAGGGCGCGATTGACTAATCACGTGTCTTAATGCCGTTTCTTAAACACACCCCCCTCGTCATGTGAGTCAATATCACACAACCCCACATGATCATCCTTTGGCCATTATTGGTACACCAGGGTGGCTCAGGGATGCGATTTGCATTAAAACACATCCGTTTCGCTAATACACAGCCCTTCAATCATAACTATTTAGTCTAATGTCATCTGAGGGGCGTGTCCTATGATCAGGTGACACAATGATGCTGGGGAGCGTCATGAAATCCCGCCCCCTGTCCTCGGCACTGTTGATAGAGGATGATTAGGTGATATAATGACGCGGAACGCGTCACGTGACTCCACCCCCTCCGCTCGGCGATCGGACAGTGCTTTCACCGTCTGGGGTGTATAGCATTGAGCAAACTTTTATATGATATATTTACTAGGGCCACGTAAATAGGGGTCATCCCGCCTCATGGAAGCCCAAATATGTCATTATAGTGCACGGAGATCTTATACACGTCATGGAGCACCGCCCCCATGCTATATGACGATCTTGACGTCATCAGTATACGCCTACCCTCCGAGACGCCGGGAACACGGCACAGACAAACATGTGAAGGGTATGTTCTCATTGTTTATTATGTATAAATGTATGTATTGTATACTTATCTGTTTGTATGGCTTGAGAAAGGTGCTGTATATTGCACTGAAACGCGTTGCCTGATTAAAGTATCCCATTTTTCACTATGTGCCCTGGAACATAGTTCTGTACTTTGTGGAAGACACTCATAGGAGGGGGCATCTGTGCATCATACCCCCCTCCTTCCAAGTAAGTGTTATAACAAACCATTCCTTGTACGTGAAGTTGTCCTCAGCTTTTACTCCATATTGAGCGCAGATTTTTTTTTTCCTGACATCCTATTTTCTGTTATACCTGGGGGAGTTCTGGTTCCAGACCCCCCGGTTTGTATCTGCAGCTCTCCTTTGACTCAGAGGATCGGAGTTTTGAGGAAAGGATTCACCGTGATTGTCTATACATATTCCATCAGCCTTGGATCATACCAACCTGTGGCGCTCTCTACTATTTTCTGGACTTTACAGAAATAGCTTAGTCACATCACACTTTTGCTGCAGCATGCTAATGTGAGATGCATTAGGGGTGCTACATCGATATATATAAATATCTACCATATGTATATAACTAAAGCCCTTCGCTAACCCCAAATCTACCCATGTAATGCATACACTCAAATATATTATAATTAGAGATGAGCGAGTATACTCCGTAAAGGCAATTGCTCGAGCGAGCATTGCCTTTACCGAGTACCTGCCCACTCGAGATGAAACGTTCGGGTGCCGGCGGCAGGCAGGGAGCTGAGGGGGAGAGCGGAACAGAGGGGAGATCTCTCTCTTCCTCTCTCCCCCCCCCCTCCCTCCTGCTGACAGCCGCTACTCACCGCTCCCCCGCTCCGGCACCCGAACGTTTCATCTCGAGCGGGCAGGTACTCGATAAAGGCAATGCTCGCTCAAGCAATTGCCTTTAGCGAGTATACTCGCTCATCTCTAATTATAATGTGAAAAGTGAACAACCATTTATGGCCCCACTCAGAATGAGACCTGGGTTTTTCAGCTTTTGCATTGAAATATCAGTTGAAACAGTACTTTTCTGTTAATTGGTATAAAAAAGCCTATTTCAAGCCACTGTTTCAGTTTTACAACAATTAAATATGAAACCATGCAAGGTGGAGGAATGCTTTTCATAGGCTCTGTGTGTAGTGGCCCAGGACATCATCCTGGTCCCCTCCATCAATGTCATACATGTTTGTCTTATGTTGATGCACTGTGCAAAGCTGTCTTGTTATTTCCAGTGTGTGTGTTGCACAGTAGAGATGAGCGAACCTACTCGTTTCAAGTAATTACTCGATCGAGCACCGCGCTTTTCGAGTACTTCCGTACTCGGGTGAAAAGATTTGGGGGGCGGGGGGAGGTGTGGCGGAGCGGGGGGTAGCAGCTGGGAACAGGGGGGAGCCCTCTCTCTCCCTCTCCCCCCCCCCCCACTCCCCGCTGCAACCCCCCACTCACCCACGGCGCCCCCCGAATCTTTTCGCCCGAGTACGGAAGTACTCAAAAATCGCGGCGCTCGGGCGAAAAAGGGGCGTGGCCGAGTACGCTCGCTCATCTCTATTGCACAGCTGCAGCGCTAGAAGGGTTAGGTGTTTAATCAAATCCAAAGTCTGCATGTAAATGTATCGAGTCTGTCATGTCATGTGTTATGATAGAAGGTATAAATAGAAGTGCTCGAGAGCTGGAAGAGGTCTTCCATCTTGTCTGCTACGTGAGTTCCACCTAACACAGAGCCACATGGAGGCACCTTCAGTCTCCTTGTGGTGAAGATGGAAGAGGAGGAGAGATTTCCTATGCTGATTGTGTTCTGGATGTGAATGGAGTGAGAGAGCATTTGTAAGTAGCTACTTCTTCTCAAGGCCAGTGCAGAGATACTAATAAATCCTCTAATTTTCCTATGTGGCTGTTTAGAGCCAGGTTCACCGCGTAGAGGTACACCCTTTAATTGTCACACCCATGCGTCTCCAAGGCTGGGTGGAGGTACTTCAAGCTAATAATTGCTGTCAGAGTGTCTGTGGAGTGACCCTACCCCTTTCCTCCTCCTAAGTGTTCTCCTTCCAGGAGCAGTTCCTGGCAGATAATGTAGACTGCAGGAGCAGTGTCATCCTGAGTGTCCTCCCTGACCTCAAATCTTTAGTCTTGTCTGCACTGCAAAGATTCTAAGTGAGCTACCTTGTATTCTCTGTTTAAAATGTTCTAAAGTAAAGTTTATTCCGGGCTCTAACCATTCCTAGAGACCTGTAGTACTCAAGAAATGTTTGTGGCTGCATTTATTCTCCGCTGAGGGTCATACTGGTGTGTGAAGGAACGGTGGCGTCACCCGTGACAACTACAACTCCTGTTATCCTGTTTAGTGGGCATCTCCCTATCCTAGGGGTGTCCCCGGTGGCCTGCAACGATACTCTGGCCTTGGCTGCGTGTGTCCCTCCCAGAAGTAGTTTGGTAAGTGCTGCCATGACAAGTCAACGTTTTACCCTCCCAGCTCCCCACGTATGTCAGGTGTCTGGGGTCTCCCTATGGGACGCTGCACTGTGTCCTACCAAAAAGAATGACTGAGAACCTAAAATGAACAGCTTATGACACCGGGACATGACAGATTTTGAATGTGCTCCAAAACGATGCTAGTGTAAGTAAACATTTTTGTTCAAGGTGCAAAAAAATACATTACTATTGGTGGAGAGTTGATGGAAGAAAGTTGTCAAATTTTGCTCCACAGTCAAGAACCTTTGTATAGGTAAATAACAGGGATCAACACAACTCGATAATATATTTTATGTACAAAGTTGACAATGCTTACCAATGCTAAGGTCCGACTTGTGTTCATGGGGTACATGTTGAAAAGTTAGAGCGGAAACTTTACTCCACATGCCAAAGGCAATCTCTAATGCTTTATCTGTGTCCCATCTGTTTAAAGTATTGGGATACTGGACAATCCTGTAAAAAATAGGCAAACATGGAATATAAATCTGCAATCATTATATCATTGTATTATTTATAATTCAGCAACAGAAAATGTGCTAATATTTCAGCCTACTTAGAGGCAGAAATGACTCATTCATATACTATTAATAGGCTGTATCACCTTGAGCACCACTGACTTTATGTATATTCCAGGAAAAGTTAAAGAAAAATCAACTCACCTGTACGTCAGGTTCAAATGATCCCACTTATGTCCCAGTGGATTTATAGTATAACGTTTCCATCTCCCACTCTGTGATGGAAAGACAACACCACAAGTTTGTCTTTCATCCTGTGTCTGTACAAGAATAACCATGGGAACAGGAACTGATATAGTAACACAGTAACATAGTATGTAAGGCCGAAAAAAGACAGATGCCCATCCAGTTCAGCATATTACCCCCAATGTTGATCCAGAGGAATGCAAGAAAAAACCAATGAGGTAGAAGCCAATTTTACCCATTTAAGAGAAGAAATTCCTTCCTGACTACATGTATGATGATCAGCTCTGTATAGCGTGGCAATTTATTGACGATGCTTATCTAGCAGCAACATATCTAATACGCAACATAAAATGATGTATACATCTACTTCTTTTATAACTCCAATATCATAAATGCCAGTATGAACACCAGTACTCACCAGCATATCATGTACAGATTCCTGCTGATGCCAAATGCCAAAGCTCAGCAAAAGAAGGGAAGCACCAGTGATAACATACATAGACATACTAGACATGCCATCAATAAATATCCAACCCATTCTAGGTATATGAAAGACACCAGAGTCAAGTGCAAGCTGCTATGCTCCTGTTGAGTATCCCACTATCATTGCAGCGATATCAAAACTCAAGCAGGAAAAAATATGGATGAAAGATGGGAGATCAAGCAGACAAAATATCCTACAGCAGGAGGGAACAAGGATGTTTGAAGGAGGAAGGAAATATAGATAAAAGTCTGAGTTCTAAAACTTAAGCTGGCATGCATAATATAGTGCGAAAGAGGAAAGTGCAAGAGTAAGTGAAGGGCTGCAGAACTCATGTGTATTTTGTTAGTGGACACGTGGAGAGATGAACAACCCGTTCTTTGTCTTAGATTCCAATATGCCATTTATAACCATATGTTACATTTAACACCGTCTATACTGCTTACAGCACAGAAAATGAAGCATTTACATTAACGTATATATCCATCATAAAACATTATTTCATATTTAATATGTAGATAATATAGATATAATCTTGTACATAAACAGTTAGGTAAATTTACAAATAAATTGCATTAGTTATCTTGTACTGCTTCTGCAATACATTCCCCCTGTGCTGTCCCCACACCCTGTCAGCTAGAGAACCTTCATAACACCCCCTTAGGGCGCCCACCCACTGGCGATTTTTTTCCCTGCGAAATTCGCAGCATTTTTTTCTCTGCAGGGGTCTATGGGACTTGTAATGTTAAAATCGCGATCGCGCAAAATCGCAATTTACCGCGAAATCGCGATTTTGCGCGATCGCGATTTTAACATTACAAGTCCCATAGACCCCTGCAGAGAAAAAAATGCTGCGAATTTCGCAGGGAAAAAAAATCGCCAGTGGGTGGGCGCCCTTAACAGTGAGTGAGAGCTCATAATAATGAGTGTCAGCCACCTCCATATACGTTCTAGCTACCGTGCTACCATTAGTGCCAGTCATACTACACTATTCAACTGAAGTTCAATATTGATTAATGTAAGGTTATGCACATGGGCAGGAGAAACGGATGTCACCAATATACACTAAATGGGGTACTGCTAGGGGGAAGTGATGTGGAAAAAGACCTGGGGGTACTACTTGACTGTAGACTTAACTGGACAATCAATGCCAGTCAGCTGCTGAAAAGGCAAAAAAATTAAAAGAGGTATAGGGGTGAGGGATGAGAACATTATTCTTCCACTATATAAGGCACTTGTCAGGCCTTACATGGAATACTGTGTACAGTTCTGGATACCGGTGCTCAGGAAAGACATTGCTGCACTTGAGGGGGTCCATAGAAGAGCAACTAAATTAATAAACGGAATGGGGGGACTGGAATACCCAGAGAGGCAATCAAAATAACTATGTATAAATACATGAGGGGACAATACAAGGATCTCTCCCATGATCTGTTTACACCCAGGACTGTGACGGTAACACTACGTCTGGAAGAAAGCAGGTTTCATCACCAACATAGAAGAGGGTTCTTTACTGTAAGAGCAGTGAGACTGTGGAACTCTCTGCCTGAGGACGTAGTGATGGCAAAATCAATTGAGGAGTTTAAGAGGGGACTAGATGTTTTTTTAGAACACTACGATATTACAAGATATAGACATTAAATAAACAGCGGGGTTGTTGATTCGGGTCTTGTAGTCAAGTAGGAATTTTGCAAATGTTGATCCAGGGATTATTCTGACTGCCACTATGGTGTTGGGAAGGATTTTTTTTCCCCAAAAAAATGGGCTAAATCGGCTTCTACCTCATTAGGGTTTTTTTGCCTTCCTCTGGATCAACAAAGGGGATAGAAACAGGCTAAACAAAATGGACATTGTCTTCTTTCAGCCTCACATACTATGTATTCACAAACAATGTCCATGAGCCGCAGCTACAGTGTACTAGTGACATTTTCCCCTTGATAGCTACATCACAGTAGGCTAACTACTTACTAATCTTTATGATTGGTGTAGAAAAAAGAGCAGAGCCACTGTCACAGGCCAGCCGTCTGTGGTACCTCAATAGAAACGTGTCACAAACAAATAATAAGATTATGATAAAGTTTTAGTGTGTCTTGGATATTCTTCAGATAATCCATTTTGAAGCAGGAAAAAGAATTGCAACCATAAAACAAGTGAGGAATATGAATTCAAGAAGAAGAACAATTAAGGTGTGTTAAAGGCAGCACAAAAGCATCTTTGGTTCCAACACAATCTTGAACAGAACATACTACAAAGTAGGAAGCAAAACGTTAATTGTACAAACCGCACAACCCGTCCAGATGAAATAATACACAAGCAAATGTTGAAGAAAAGATATAGAGGGCCGGCATTTGCTGCCTTGGATTTAAGAAAAAAATTTTAGGTGAGTAAATTTTATTTTTCCTCATCATTCTCGATAGCACAAATGCTAAATAGCGAAGATGAGGGCCAGAAATTTTGTAATGCCTTACTGAAAATTCTTGTACCAAAAGCTGAGCACTCAGAAGAAAGGATGTCCAGATGGTAGTGCGTCAGGAAAGTTAATATTGAGGCCCAGCATGCCATTTGACATATGAATTGAAGAACTCTTATTCTACTGTGGTTCTAGTGGAGTGAGCATGGATCCATTATGGTAAAAAGCACAAGGTTTGGTACCATGTTAGCCAGTAGAGCAAAATCTGATTGTTCCCAGTAAGAGAAACAAAGTAATCTAGAAGAAATTATATTGTTAAATAGCTAATAAAAAGAGATGATGTTACAGCAAGCTCTCGAACCTACTTAGGGGTTCTACATATAAGCTATCTGAATGTATGTATGTATGTGTATGTGCCACCATAACTCATGAACACCTGGAGCGATATCAACCAGACTTGGTACATATATAACTCATCCCATGGAGACAAATTGGGGGGGGGGGGGGGATAAGACAGCCGCCTACCCCTGGGGCGGAGGAGGGTGCAGCACCCCAGAGGGTTACCCTGGATACTTGACAAATGTGGGGAGCTGGGAGGGTTAACTGTTGGCTTGTCATGGTGGCACTTACCAGGCTCCTTTCCCAGAGAGATGACACGTAGCCAAGGCCAGAGCAGGACTGCAGGCCAAAGCTGACACCCCTAGGATAGGGAATGCCAATAAACAGGATGATGGCGGTAGTAGTTGTCATGGGTGACACCACCGTTCCTACACATCGGTATGCTACACAGCGGAGAATAATTACAGACATAGATTTCTAGTGCCTCAGGTTCCCAGGAACGCTTAGGGCCCAGAATGAACTTTACTTGAAAATATTGTAGAACAAACAGATTTCACACGGTAACGCAGGTACAATCTTCACAGTGCAGGTAAAAAGAGAGGTCAGAGGTCAGGTAGGATACACAGGATGAAACCGGTCCTACAGTCCATGTTATCTGTACGGTACCACTCCTGGACAGGGAGCACTCCGGAGGAGGAAGGGGGTAGGGTCACTCCACAGACACTCTGATAGTACTTATTAACTTGTTAGGATTTGCACCCCGCACTAGAGACACGTGGATGTGACTTGGAGAGTACTTCTACGCGGGGATCCTGACTTTGGACGGAAAACAAGGACTTAGATTAGTACCTCTGCACTGGGTCCGTCTTACAGAATTACTTACGAGGGCTTGCTCTTAGACTTGGGGCTCACTCCACTTGCTACAGGAAGTCTCTCCTCCTCTTCCATCTTCACCACAAGGAAGCTGAAAGTGCTTCCATGTGGCTCTGTGTTGTAGACTCTCAGCAGACAAGATGGAACTTTACCGTTCTCAATCACTCCTATTTATATCTTCACTCACACCACATGACATGACAGACTGGTACATTTACATGCTATGATTTTATGAAAGTTAACCTCTCAAGCGCTGCAGCTGTGCAACACACACACACTGGATATGATAAAACAGACTTTGCAGAGTGCATCCACATAAGACAAACATGTATGACATTTATGGAGGGGACCAGGATGATGTTCTGGGACACTACACAAGGGAATGCTGGAATTGCACTTGAGCAGATGGTTTTTATTTCATAGTCTTATCTAATACAGACGACCTCCTCATTATACACTAATCTATTACACAGACGACCTCCTCCTCCTCCTCAAATACTTTAATATTACACAGACCTCCTGCTCCTCAGATAATAATATCTTACACAGACAACCTCCTCCTCTGCTTCAACTACCACACAGCTTCCCACCAGCATTGAGCCACTGTGTACCACACAGAAATGAGCCCAGCACCCACTCTTATGAAAGCTGTCCAAAAGGAAATCTGTGTTGCCCATAGCAACCAATCACAGCGCTGCTTTCATTTTACCTCAGCAGTATAACAAGTGAAATCTGAGCTGTGATTGGTTGCTATTGGCAAAAAAAATTACAGGGGAACTCGGTGAGTTTTGGATTTTTAATTACGCCAGTATTACACAGACCTCCCGCTCTTCAGATAATATCTTACACAGACAACTTCCTCCTCCTCAAATACTATTACACAGACAACCTCCTCCTCATGCAGTAATATATTACACAGATGACCTCTTCCTCCTCATATACTAATATATTAAATCAGTACACACATATATATACACACGCATATTTACATTTTTTTGTGTCTAAAAATAAAATACACGAGCAACGACGGGTAATCAGCTTCCTGAGAGAGAAGCTGGGCGGAGGCTGAAAGTTTAAGGTCTGGTGTAGACCAGGCTGTGGTAATACCAGGAGTCTGGCGGCGAAAGACGCCCCCTAGACTGACACCCTGGATGGGTATGGTACGAAGGACAATGCCATGGTGTATTGAGACATTAGGCCATGTTAGATAGGAAAGCATCCTATATTTAGTAAGCACCTTGACGGGCAAGTGTTTTATTTTTGTCTGCCACACTTAAGTGTGTGTGCCGCCAGCGCATGCTGTGTTTTCCACTGGGTTTTCCTTACATTTGGCTGAAAAAAACAAGAAAAATAAAACTTGGATGGGCTTTTATGACTGAGACACTATGTCTTCGCCGACCCCACCCCTCACGCAGACACTGCCACAATCATATATACACACACATATATATATATATATATATATATATATATATATATTTACATACACACACATTTAAATGACACAGATATGGTTTAATTAATTTGCACTTAAAACAATAGCAGAACAGGATGAGCAGAGGAGCAAATACTTACGGTAATTAGTCCACTGATAAGCATGCGAAAGTTTTAATCTCTCTAAATCGGTGTTAAGGCCCATTTACGTGGAGAGATGATTGCTCAAAAGCGATCTTTTGAGCGATAATCGTTGTGTCTAAGCGCGCGGCCATCGTGGACTGTTCGTACACTGCCAGTTGATCGTTAAATTTAAACCAGCCTAAAAATCATTGTGCGATCTTATCAGGACAGCAGGCAGAGTTCTTTGCGGATAGTGCTGATAGCATTGTGTCAGCTATTTCACCTGGTGGAGAGCAAACGAGCTGAATGCAGATAAGAGCCCTCCAGCTATTAACTGCATTCAGCTAAAGACTTTATTTGTGCGCTAATAAGCTATTATTAAGTAGTTGAGTTTTAGCCGGCATAAATATCATTGTCAGCTCGTTGGCTTCTTATTATGTTTAAACACTGATTGTTCAGTGTTTCACATAGGAATGTGAAACACTAAATGATAAGTGAACTAGAAGTTCATGATTCCCCACAATGATTTGCCTGTCTAAATAGGATGCCCGAGCGTGAAAGACCTGGTAATAACATCACTAGAAAGGCCAAACGAGAATCCTTAGGTTCTTGTTAGGTGGAAAAGGAGCCTAACACCAATTTAGAGATCATAAAGCTTTCACATCCTTACCTGTGGACTAATTAAGTGTATTTTTTTTCTGCTCATCCTGTTCTGTTATTGTTTTAAGTGCAAATGAATTACACCATGTCTGTGCCTCTTTATAGATGTGTGTGTGTATATATTTATATTATATATGCATATATACGCACGCACGCACACACCTTCAGAGTTATCCTAATAAGCCTGATAAAGAACCCTAAGTAGGTTTGAAAGCTTGCTGTAACACCACTTCTTTCTATTATAAGGTATGATAACTTCAAGATTACTTTGTTTCTCTTACTGAGAACAATCACATTTTGGATGCCTTCTAACACTGGAACCTCTAGAGCAGTGGTTCCCAAAGTGGTCTATATGGGCCCCCAGCAGACTTGCTGAGGGTGTGTGTCAGCAAGAATTTTTTTTGGGGGGGGGGGGGGTGCACGAGATGTAAATGGGGGTCTATGTGAGCGGACTCCATTTAGGCAGGTCATCATGGCATTCTATAAATGACACAATACACTTTACACAGATTGTGTACATAATACGTATAAATAGACATAGAAATTACCTCTTTGATATTTCATAAAATTGTTTATGTAGAGTTCGCGCAAATCTTCTTGGGCTCTGGCTATAGAGAAAACAGACCCGAGCAGCATCTAATTTACCTATTAAGTTCTACCGCGCATTGTTTTCACGTGATCGCCAGAGCACAAGAAGTTTTGTGCGAACTATACCTATCTACTTTCTGGTGTGCTATGTTCATGTGCAAGTGTTTACAAGTTTTCATACCGGCAGTAACGCATCGCGCGCGTACCTGTGGCTTATCCTGCATTATGGACTATTGCAAAAAAGTTTTTGATAGCTTTTCCATCTTCATGCCTTGTGGAAAGGGATTTTAGTGCGGTTGCCAATCTTCTTATGAAAAAATAAATTGATTGCAAATCACTGGAGGTGGAGATTTGGGATTATACCTCACTAATTTGAAGCCAAATATTGAACAATTGCTATCCGAGCATCCGGCTCATCATTCCAATAACAGCATTATTTGTGTATTAATTTTATGCAAGCATTGTACATATTACAGATCTGAACCTTACGTAAGAAAGTTCTGATTTGTTTTATCCCAAGTCCAAATATTTACTTGCTTTTGTTTCTTTCCAATAAAGATCTGAATAAATTGTCCACGCTACAATAAGGCTGCATTCAGACGAACGTATATCGGCTCGGTTTTCACGCTGAGCCGATAAACGTTGCCCTCGTGTGCAGGAGGGGGGGGGGGATGGAAGAGCCAGGAGCAGAAACTGAGCTCCCGCCCCCTCTCTGTCTCCTCTCCGCCCCTCTGCACTATTTGCAATGGGGAGAGGCGGGCCGGGGGTGGGGCTAAGTTTCGAGAATTAGCCCTGTCCCCACCCCTCCCTATTGCAAATAGTGCAGAGGGGTGGAGAGGAGGCAGAGAGGGGGCGGGAGCTCAGTTCCTGCTCCTGGCTCTTCCATCCTCCCCCCTACACGAGGACAACGTATATCGGCTCGGCGTGAAAACCGAGCCGATATACGTTCGTCTCAATGCAGCCTAAATCCCATGTAAGTGAGCAGCACTGTGTCAGCTGAGAAAAGCCCATTTGACTTTAATAAGCTAAGGAAAATACAATATTACACTGGCTGCACACAATCCGGATTTACATTGCGGAATCCGGAGCGGGCGTCCGCCTCCGGATTCCACAGCAAATACCATGCATAGCATGCTATTGAAAAATACTTATTCCTGCACACGAGCGGAAATCAATTGCGAGGAAAAATCACAGCATGTTCTATGTTTAAGCGGATTCCACGTGGATGGCTTCCATTGAAGTCAATGGAAGCCGTCCAATCCTGCAGCCGGTTTCGCAATTGTCATTGTGGAAAGGTCGCAGATTCCACATCATCGCTAGATGACGTTTGAAAAGCAAGGGTTTAAAAATGATAGGTACACGCAGATGCTGGCTGGGCACAGAGATGGATTCCGCTGAGGGCTCCCGCGTGCGGAATCAGGCCCGCACAGAAATAGAACATGCCGCGATTTGTTTTCCGTGTGTGTTATCAGCCGTCTGCCTAGGATTGCGTTATCTAATGCAATCCTATGCAGGCGTGCACGGGCGGAAATTCTGCGGAATATCCCGCTGCGGAATTTCCGCCCGTATGCAGGGGGCCTAAGTTAGATACAGCAAAAGAAAGTAAGTATATTTCCTGGTTTAGATCGTAATGTGACAGTACTTTTGGTAAGAAGGATGGAATAATTCTTAACCGAACACAGTCTGAGAGTAATTTAACATAAGGCTCACAGGAGGAGAGCGCTTGCAGTTCCCCATGTCTTTTGGCAACGACTAGAAGCTACATATAAGAGGACTTTCCAGGTCAGAAATTTAAGATTGATGTCCTACAGAGGTTTAAACAGTGTAGCTGTTATCTGCCTCAGGTCATATCCCATACAGGGCAGGGAGATCTCATATTTGGCCTTAAAATTCTAATACACTTGAATAAGCATTTAATTAGTTGGTTATTCGAGAACTCGAATGCCAGGCAGGCATTTATAGCGGAGAAGTGCACTCAGAGTGTTTTACATTTAGGCCTGCTTGTAAGGAATTCCTGCAGGAGAAATATTACAATCTGTGTACCAGGTGGAGAAGATACGCCACATTCTACTGTATATTGAACAAGTCATCTCTCTAAGAAGGGAAAGGTTTTTCTTGAAGAACCTAGGAAAAAAAATCCTTCTATTAATTCAAGAATTTAGGATCGTAGTCAATTGTTCTCCGAATAGATGATCTGGCTGAAAAAGGCAATGAGCCCAAATTATTTTCCAACGTCATGGTACCATTCGAGGTTACTCACCTGGTGTTAGATTGAGCAAGCTGCTTAGATGACAGTTACATGTCAAATGACATATCACACGTATTCTGAGGCAGCTTTCATATCTGGAATCATTTCCAGAATCTGTTGCCTGGGAGGACCACTTTTTACACAATTGGTTCAGACAAATTTTAAGAGCTCGGATGTCCTTGGTCAGATTTAAACCTACAACTCCAGCATTGCAAGGCAGTGTTCTTTCCTAGTCCTATGGGGCAGAACAGTCAAGTGTGGTGGCTCAGTTGGTGGCAGCTGCTGCTTTATAATGCTAGAGCTGTAGGTTCAAATCTGACCAAAGGAAATATCTGGCTGGGGTTTTTATGTTCGCTTTGTGATGATTCTTGTTTTTCTTCTCCTCCTCTGGAGCAGCAGACAAGTGTGGTAGCTCAGTTGTTAGCACTCCACCTTCTGGCTGATGGCACATGTCTGGCTCTACCCACCTATTTTTTGTCTTCAGTTTCTTGTGTACTTTTAGGACAAATGGTGAGTTAAGCACTAGAGATGAGCGAACACCAAAATGTTCGGGTGTTCGTTATTCGGAACGAACTTCCCGTGATGCTCGAGGGTTCGTTTCGAACAACGAACCCCATTGAAGTCAATGGGCGACCAGAACATTTTTGTATTTCGCCGATGCTCGCTAAGGTTTTCATGTGTGAAAATCTGGGCAATTCAGGAAAGTGATGGGAATGACACAGTGACGGATAGGGCAGGCGAGGGGCTACGTGTTGGGCTGCATCTCAAGTTCACAGGTCCCACTATTAAGCCACAATAGCGGCAAGAGTGGGCCCTTCCCCCTCCC
Source organism: Eleutherodactylus coqui (assembly GCF_035609145.1). Taxonomy (NCBI): domain Eukaryota; kingdom Metazoa; phylum Chordata; class Amphibia; order Anura; family Eleutherodactylidae; genus Eleutherodactylus; species Eleutherodactylus coqui. Next base: position 164,116,242 of record NC_089837.1, on the reverse strand, counting down.
AACAACTTTTACTTCTGAAAAGCCCTCATTAGCATGGCATACCTTTGCTAAGCACCACACTACCTCCAACAAAGCACAATCACTGCCTGCATGACACTCCACTGACACTTCTCCTGGGTTACATGCTGCCCAACCGCCCCCCCTCCCCCCCCACAGCGCACACCAAAGTGTCCCTGGGCAGCCTTCAGCTGCCCTCATGCCACACCACGCTCATGTCTATTTAGAATTGCGTCTGCCATGACGAGGGACCGCAGGCACACACTGCAGAGGTTGGCACGGCTAGGCAGCGACCCTCTTTAAAAGTGGCGGAGCGATAGCCCACAATGCTGTACAGAAGCAATGAGAAATAGAATCCTGTGCCACCGCCATCAGGAGCTGCACACGTGGGCATAGCAATGGGGAACCTATGTGCCACACACTATTCATTCTGTCAAGGTGTCTGCATGCCCCAGTCAGACCGGGCTTTTTAATTCATAGACACAGGCAGGTACAACTCCCTATTGTGAAGTCCCTGTCGACCCACAGCATGGGTGGCTCCCTGGAACCCACCGGCGGTACACAGAAATATCCCATTGCATTGCCCAACACAGCTGAGGTAGTAATGTCGTGCTTAATGCAGGTGGGCTTCGGCCCACACTGCATGCCCCAGTCTGACTGGGGTTCTTTATAAGTGTACAGATGTAGTAAAAACTCCGTGTGCACCTACAGCATGGGTGGGTGCCAGGAAGCCACCGGCGGTACATAGAAATATCCCATTGCATTGCCCAACACAGCTGAGGTAGTAATGTTGTGCTTAACCCTTTCCAATCCAATTTGTACATGGTTTTCCTAGGGGGCTTACTCTTTTTCTGCTGTTATACAACGGCGCTATATGCTGGCTAAAGCCAGTACTGCATGAGCTGACACGTAGGATAGGCTCCGACAGCAGAGAGGCTGGCAATATACAGTAAGAGAACCCCGACGGACGTCTACCAACAACGGAGCTGTACAGCCTTAAACCCTAATGTCTTCACAGGTCACACAGTGGACTGGAAAGGGTTAATGCAGGTGGGTTTCGGCCCACACTGCATGCCCCAGTCAGACTGGGGTTCTTTACAAGTGGACACATGTAGGTTAAACTCCCTGTGGACCCACTGCCTGGGTGGGTGCCAGGAAGCCACCGGCGGTACATAGAAATATCCCATTGCATTGCCCAACACAGCTGAGGTAGTAATGTCGTGCGTAATACAGGTGGGCTTCGGCCCACACTGCATGCCCCAGTCAGACGGGTTCTTTAGAAGTGTACAGATGTATTAAAAACTCAGTGTGCACCTACAGCATGGGTGGCTCCCTGGAACCCACCGGCGGTACACAAAAATATCCCATTGCATTGCCCAACACAGCTGAGGTAGTAATGTCGTGCTTAATGCAGGTGGGCTTCGGCCCACACTGCATGCCCCAGTCAGACTGGGGTTCTTTACAAGTGGACACATGTAGGTTAAACTCCCTGTGGACCCACTGCCTGGGTGGGTGCCAGGAAGCCACCGGCGGTACATAGAAATATCCCATTGCATTGCCCAACACAGCTGAGGTAGTAATGTCGTGCGTAATACAGGTGGGCTTCGGCCCACACTGCATGCCCCAGTCAGACGGGTTCTTTAGAAGTGTACAGATGTATTAAAAACTCAGTGTGCACCTACAGCATGGGTGGCTCCCTGGAACCCACCGGCGGTACACAAAAATATCCCATTGCATTGCCCAACACAGCTGAGGTAACGTCAGCTGTAATGCAGGTGGCCTAAAAATTAATTTGATTACACTGTAGGCGAGGGCCCACAAAAATTGCTGTATCAACAGTACTAATGTACATCCCAAAAATTGGCCATGGCCAGCCAAGAGGGCAGGTGAAACCCATTAATCGCTTTGGTTAATGTGGCTTAAGTGGTAACTAGGCCTGGAGGCAGCCCAGTGTAACGAAAAATTGGTTCAAGTTAAAGTTCCAATGCTTTTAAGCGCATTGAAACTTATAAAAATTGTTCTGAAAAATTATTTGAGTGAGCCTTGTGGCCCTAAGAAAAATTGCCCGTTCAGCGTGATTACGTGAGGTTTCAGGAGGAGGAGCAGGAGGAGGAGGAGGAGGAATATTAGACACAGATTGATGAAGCAGAAATGTCCCCGTTTTGGATGGTGAGAGAGAACGTAGCTTCCATCCGCGGGTGCAGCCTACGTATTGCTTACGTATCGCTGCTGTCCGCTGGTGGAGAACAGAAGTCTGGGGAAATCCAGCCTTTGTTCATCTTGATGAGTGTTAGCCTGTCGGCACTGTCGGTTGACAAGCGGCTACGCTTATCTGTGATGATTCCCCCAGCCGCACTAAACACCCTCTCCGACAACACGCTAGCCGCAGGACAAGCAAGCACCTCCAGGGCATACAGCGCTAGTTCAGGCCACATGTCCAGCTTCGACACCCAGTAGTTGTAGGGGGCAGAGGCGTCACCAAGGATGGTCGTGCGATCCGCTACGTACTCCCTCACCATCCTTTTACAGTGCTCCCGCCGACTCAGCCGTGACTGGGGAGCGGTGACACAGTCTTGGTGGGGAGCCATAAAGCTGGCCAGGCCCTTAAAGACTGTTGCACTGCCTGGGATGTACATGCTGCTCGATCTACGCACATCCCCTGCTACCTTGCCCTCGGTACTGCGCCTTCTGCCACTAGCGCTGTCGGCTGGGAATTTTACCATCAGCTTGTCCGCAAGGGTCCTGTGGTATAGCAACACTCTCGAACCCCTTTCCTCTTCGGGAATCAGAGTGGGCAGGTTCTCCTTATACCGTGGATTGAGCAGTGTGTACACCCAGTAATCCGTAGTGGCCAGAATGCGTGCAACGCGAGGGTCACGAGAAAGGCATCCTAACATGAAGTCAGCCATGTGTGCCAGGGTACCTGTACGCAACACATGGCTGTCTTCACTAGGAAGATCACTTTCAGGATCCTCCTCCTCCTCCTCCTCCTCAGGCCATACACGCTGAAAGGATGACAGGCAATCAGCCGGTGTACCGTCAGCAGCGGCCCAAGCTGTCTCTTCCCCCTCCTCCTCATCCTCCTCATGCTCCTCCTCCTCCTCCTGTACGCGCTGAGAAATAGACAGGAGGGTGCCCTGACTATCCAGCGGCATACTGTCTTCCCCCGCCCCCGTTTCCGAGCGCAAAGCAGCTGCCTTTATGGTTTGCAGGGAATTTCTCAAGATGCATAGCAGAGGAATGGTGACGCTAATGATTGTAGCATCACCGCTCACCACCTGGGTAGACTCCTCAAAATTACCAAGGACATGGCAGATGTCTGCCAACCAGGCCCACTCTTCTGAAAGGAATTGAGGAGGCTGACTCCCACTGCGCCGCCCATGTTGGAGTTGGTATTCGACTATAGCTCTACGTTGTTCATAGAGCCTGGCCAACATGTGGAGCGTAGAGTTCCACCGTGTGGGCACGTCGCACAGCAGTCGGTGCACTGGCAGCTTAAAGTGATGTTGCAGGGTGCGCAGGGTGGCAGCGTCCGTGTGGGACTTGCGGAAATGTGCGCAGAGCCGGCGCGCCTTTACGAGCAGGTCTGACAAGCGTGGGTAGCTTTTCAGAAAGCGCTGAACAACCAAATTAAAGACGTGGGCCAGGCATGGCACGTGCGTGAGGCTGCCGAGCTGCAGAGCCGCCACCAGGTTACGGCCGTTGTCACACACGACCATGCCCGGTTGGAGGCTCAGCGGCGCAAGCCAGCGGTCGGTCTGCTGTGTCAGACCCTGCAGCAGTTCGTGGGCCGTGTGCCTCTTATCGCCTAAGCTGAGTAGTTTCAGCACGGCCTGCTGACGCTTGCCCACCGCTGTGCTGCCACACCGCGCGACACCGACTGCTGGCGACATGCTGCTGCTAACACATCTTGATTGCGAGACAGAGGAGGAGGAGGAGGAGGAGGGTGCTTTAGTGGAGGAAGCATACACCTCCGCAGATACCACCACCGAGCTGGGGCCCGCAATTCTGGGGGTGGGTAGGACGTGAGCGGTCCCGGGCTCTGACTCTGTCCCAGCCTCCACTAAATTCACCCAATGTGCCGTCAGGGAGATGTAGTGGCCCTGCCCGCCTGTGCTTGTCCACGTGTCCGTAGTTAAGTGGACCGTGGCAGTAACCGCGTTGGTGAGGGCGCGCACAATGTTGCGGGAGACGTGGTCGTGCAGGGCTGGGACGGCACATCGGGAAAAGTAGTGGCGACTGGGAACTGAGTAGCGCGGGGCCGCCGCCTCCATGATACTTTTGAAGGACTCAGTTTCCACAACCCTATACGGCAGCATCTCAAGGCTGATGAATTTTGCTATGCGGACGGTTAACAATTGAGCGTGCGGGTGCGTGGCGGCGTACTTGCGCTTGCGCTCGAACACTTGCGCAAGCGACGGCTGAACGGTGCGCTGAACTACACTGCTGGATGGGGCCGAGGACAGCGGAGATGAGGGTGTGGGTGCAGGCCATGAGGCGGTAGTGCCTGTGTCCTGAGAGGGGGGTTGCATCTCAGTGGCAGGTTGGGGCACAGGGGGAGAGGCAGGGGTGCAAACCGGAGGCGGTGAACGGCCTTCGTCCCACCTTGTGGGGTGCTTGGCCATCATATGTCTGCGCATGGTGGTGGTGATGAGGCTGTTGGTGTTGGCTCCCCGGCTGAGCTTTGCGCAACGAAGGTTGCACACCACTGTTCGTCGGTCGTCAGGCGTCTCTGTGAAAAACTGCCAGACCTTAGAGCACCTCGGCCTCTGCAGGGTGGCATGGCGCGAGGGGGCGCTTTGGGAAACACTTGGTGGATTATTCGGTCTGGCCCTGCCTCTACCCCTGGCCCTGGCCACCGCACTGCCTCTTGCAACCTGCCCTGCTGATGCCCTTGACTCCCCCTCTGAAGACCTGTCCTCCTGAGTAAGCGTTGCACACCAGGTGGGGTCAGTCACCTCATCGTCCTGCTGCTCTTCCTCCGAATCCTCTGTGCGCTGCTCCCTTGGACTTACTGCCCTTACTACTACCTCACTGCAAGACAACTGTGTCTGATCGTCATCGTCCTCCTCACCCACAGAAAGTTGTTGAGACAGTTGGCGGAAGTCCCCAGCCTCTTCCCTCGGACCCCGGGAACTTTCGAATGGTTGGGCATCAGTGACGATAAACTCCTCTGGTGGGAGAGGAACCGCTGCTGCCCAATCTAAGCAGGGGCCCGAGAACAGTTCCTGGGAGTGTTCCCGCTCCTGAGCAGGTGTCATTGTAGTGGAGTGAGGAGGCTGGGAGGAAGGAGGAGCAGCAGACAGAGGATTCGGATTTGCAGCAGTGGACGGCGCAGAACTGCGTGTTGACGATAGGTTGCTCGAAGCACTTTCTGCCATCCAGGACAGGACCTGCTCACACTGCTCATTTTCTAATAACCGTCTCCCGCGTGGACCCATTAATTGGGCGATGAATGTGGGGACGCCAGAAACGTGCCTCTCTCCTAATCGCGCAGCAGTCGGCTGCGACACACCGGGATCAGGAGCTCGGCCTGTGCCCACACCCTGACTTGGCCCTCCGCGTCCTCGGCCGCGTCCACGTCCTCTAGGCCTACCCCTACCCCTCAGCATGCTGTATTACCAGTGATTTGATTTCACAGGCAGGAAATAAATTGGCGCAAGACTGTAGGCCAAATATAATTTTTTCCCTTTTTGGAAAACGAAAGGCCCCACTGCCTCTAGTGAATGAATAATCTAAGTTTAATAACTGTGCTGTGTCCCTGCTAATGTGTCACAGAACGTGAGTGTAGCAGAGTTATTATAACTCTGGCAGAGCAGGTATTTTTTTTCCCAATTAAGGAAAGCAAATGGCGAAGCCAGCAGTAAAGCGTAGCTGGGTGCGTATGATTTAGCAATGTTTTTCACGCAGCTCACACGTGTCCACCGCCCGTAAGGACGGACAGAGGCTGGACAAATAGATTTGTTTCCACTTGTTTTTCCACCAAAAGGCAGCACTGCGTATATTCAATGAACATGAGAAGTTTAATAACTGTGCTGTGTCCCTGCTAATGTGTCACAGAACGTGAGTGTAGCAGAGTTATTATAACTCTGGCAGAGCAGGTATTTTTTTTCCCAATTAAGGAAAGCAAATGGCGAAGCCAGCAGTAAAGCGTAGCTGGGTGCGTATGATTTAGCAATGTTTTTCACGCAGCTCACACGTGTCCACCGCCCGTAAGGACGGACAGAGGCTGGACAAATAGATTTGTTTCCACTTGTTTTTCCACCAAAAGGCAGCACTGCGTATATTCAATGAACATGAGAAGTTTAATAACTGTGCTGTGTCCCTGCTAATGTGTCACAGAACGTGAGGGTAGCAGAGTTATTATAACTCTGGCAGAGCAGGTATTTTTTTTCCCAATTAAGGAAAGCAAATGGCGAAGCCAGCAGTAAAGCGTAGCTGGGTGCGTATGATTTAGCAATGTTTTTCACGCAGCTCACACGTGTCCACCGCCCGTAAGGACGGACAGAGGCTGGACAAATAGATTTGTTTCCACTTGTTTTTCCACCAAAAGGCAGCACTGCGTATATTCAATGAACATGAGAAGTTTAATAACTGTGCTGTGTCCCTGCTAATGTGTCACAGAACGTGAGGGTAGCAGAGTTATTATAACTCTGGCAGAGCAGGTATTTTTTTTCCCAATTAAGGAAAGCAAATGGCGAAGCCAGCAGTAAAGCGTAGCTGGGTGCGTATGATTTAGCAATGTTTTTCACGCAGCTCACACGTGTCCACCGCCCGTAAGGACGGACAGAGGCTGGACAAATAGATTTGTTTCCACTTGTTTTTCCACCAAAAGGCAGCACTGCGTATATTCAATGAACATGAGAAGTTTAATAACTGTGCTGTGTCCCTGCTAATGTGTCACAGAACGTGAGGGTAGCAGAGTTATTATAACTCTGGCAGAGCAGGTATTTTTTTTCCCAATTAAGGAAAGCAAATGGCGAAGCCAGCAGTAAAGCGTAGCTGGGTGCGTATGATTTAGCAATGTTTTTCACGCAGCTCACACGTGTCCACCGCCCGTAAGGACGGACAGAGGCTGGACAAATAGATTTGTTTCCACTTGTTTTTCCACCAAAAGGCAGCACTGCGTATATTCAATGAACATGAGAAGTTTAATAACTGTGCTGTGTCCCTGCTAATGTGTCACAGAACGTGAGGGTAGCAGAGTTATTATAACTCTGGCAGAGCAGGTATTTTTTTTCCCAATTAAGGAAAGCAAATGGCGAAGCCAGCAGTAAAGCGTAGCTGGGTGCGTATGATTTAGCAATGTTTTTCACGCAGCTCACACGTGTCCACCGCCCGTAAGGACGGACAGAGGCTGGACAAATAGATTTGTTTCCACTTGTTTTTCCACCAAAAGGCAGCACTGCGTATATTCAATGAACATGAGAAGTTTAATAACTGTGCTGTGTCCCTGCTAATGTGTCACAGAACGTGAGGGTAGCAGAGTTATTATAACTCTGGCAGAGCAGGTATTTTTTTTCCCAATTAAGGAAAGCAAATGGCGAAGCCAGCAGTAAAGCGTAGCTGGGTGCGTATGATTTAGCAATGTTTTTCACGCAGCTCACACGTGTCCACCGCCCGTAAGGACGGACAGAGGCTGGACAAATAGATTTGTTTTCACTTGTTTTTCCACCAAAAGGCAGCACTGCGTATATTCTATGAATAATAACTGTGTTGTGGCCCTGCCTATACAATTCTTTCCCTGCAGTATCAATGGAGGGTGGAATGCTCTGCAGAGGCGATTTTGAGAAGCCCAAAAAAAAATGCAGCACAGCTAACAGCAGCCTGGACAGTACTGCACACGGATAAATATGGCCCTAGAAAGGACCGTTGAGGTTCTTGAAGGCTACACTCACTCCTAACACTCTCCCTGCCTATGCAGCACTTCTGTCCCTAATGCCAGGTGCAACGCTCTGCAGAGCCGATTTTGAGAAAAAAAAAATGCCACTGCTAACAGCAGCCAACACACAGCTATCAGTGGCCCTAATAAGGACCTTTGGGGGGTCTTGAAGCCTACACTAACTACCAATTCTTTCCCTACAGCAGCTCCGGTATAAACAGCACTGTCCCTCATCTAACTCACCAGGCATCTGAGGCGAGCCGCGGGAGGGGCCGACTTTTATATTAGGCGAACACCTGATCTCGCCAGCCACTCACAGCAGGGGGGTGGTATAGGGCTTAAACGTTGCAGGGGGAAGTTGTAATGCCTTCCCTGTCTTTCAATTGGCCAGAAAAGCGCGCTAACGTCTCAGGGAAGGAAGTGAAAGTAACCAGAACACCGCATGGTGTTCGTTACGAATAACGAACATCCCGAACACCCTAATATTCGCACGAATATCAAGCTCGGACGAACGCGTTCGCTCATCTCTATTAAGCACTAATTAACTTAACGTCTATCTCACCTCTTGTGTTTATTAGAAAGTACTAGTATGTAACTAGGGAGGGAACAAGTGTGGTGGTTAAATTGTTAGCATTACTGCTTTGCAGGGCTGGAGTTATAGGTTCAAATTTGACCAAGGTCAACATCTGAATGGAGTTTTTAAAAGTTCATCCAGATGTTATCCTTAATGGGATTTGATCCTAGAACCCCAGCGCTGAAAGGCAACAGTGCTAACAACTGACTCACATTCATAGAAGTAAAATATGCGCGCGCACGCACACACGCACACACAAAAAAAGAGCGCCGTCTCCTCCAAGAAATGAAAATGCAACCAGCTGAACTAGTGCACACAAGACAGGGAGAAAAAAAAAAATAAAGTTAGAGGGGCTAGACATCCTTATAGGGTCAGGGAGTTCTACATCATGTTTCATTTGATTAATTGCAAATTCCAAATGTCCTGGCAGTACAGAAGTAGATATACCGCCAATAGTGTGCTGCTGCTTTTTCTAGATTTTGACATCTGGATGGGTCAATGTTGCCTCAAACATCACAAGTTAGTGTTTTTCGCCTGCTGCGATAGTCAGTAAAAAGGCAGATTATGAAACCAATGATTTACAATAGTTTCCTTCCCATCTGCGATGTTTTCACTGATACGATGTTGAGACAATGGGGGGAAAAAAAGAAAATCATAACAGGTTTTATCTTTTTGCGATGCTTGACTTTGTTTTTTATCTCCCATGTTTACCTATGGAGACTCCTTTTTATTGCATCGCAACAAACTTGTGTTGCGGTGTGATTTTAGCTATTGAAAGTGCTATTGGCTTTTGCGATTTAAAAAAAACCCAAAAACCAATTGCACGATTTTATTGCAGGTGGCAGCAATGTGATGAAAGCTTATTCTAAAAAAAAAAACATTGCTGACGCCCAATAACCACGGGAACAAAGACGCGATTTTGCCAGAGTAATAAGGTGTTCCACAGGCCTTTCGATTGCCGCGAATTGCCGGCCGCGAGCGGAGAATCGCAGTGATTCTCCGCTCGTGGACGGGGGGGGCGGCGCTTTCCATAGCAACGCTATGGAAAGCTTCAGACGGCGTGATTCGCAAATTGCCAGCGAAATCATGCGTGTGGACAGGGGGCTGTAAGGCTACGTATAGTATGATCTGGGTAGGAGCCATTATGCCTGAAGTAAATATTTGGAGGCACTCTGCAACACAAGAAGGTGCAAAAAAATAAGACAACAGATGTATGGAAAGCAGACACAAGTCATGGATTGAAGTCTTCATGCCAACCTGAGCCAGATGGCAAGGAGTTGGCGAGTAGAAGACATGGCCTGTAGAGCTCCTCTATAGAACTAGTGTCTACCACTATATAGTGGTCATTTGGGTATTTGTACACCGACAGCCATATTGTACTATTATTTAGTCACTATGTAGGTGTAGTTATTGGGAATATTGATCTTTATACAGTGCATTTTGTTAAGTAACAGTACAAAAGTCATATTTAATGACCCATGATAGTATATGCAGCTGCTAAAGCAACAATGTTACAGAACTATACATTTGTATAACCATATGGAAACCAGGGTCTTACTCTTTTGGGTGATATCATTACCAAGGAATCATCATCAAAGAAAATGTGCCTGTATGGATCATGGACAACTATTTATGGGGGAAGGAGCAGAATTCAGATAGCATTCATGGGGCCAGATATCAAGTATATATAGAATCCCCTCATCCCAGTGAAGATGTGCTGTCTATACAGTGCATTCAGAGGCAGCATATGTGCTTAAAGGGGTTGTCCCGCGAAAGCAAGTGGGGGTATACACTGCTGTATGGCCATATTAATGCACTTTGTAATGTACATTGTGCATTAAATATGAGCCATACAGAAGTTATTCACTTACCTGTTCCGTTGCTGGCGTCCCTGTCTCCATGGTGCCGTCTAATCTTCAGCGTCTAATCGCCCGATTAGACGCGCTTGCGCAGTCCGGTCTTCTCCCTTCTGAATGGGGCCGCTCGTGCCAGAGAGTGGCTCCTCGTAGCTCCGCCCCGTCACGTGTGCCGATTCCAGCCAATCAGGAGGCTGGAATCGGCAATGGACCGCACAGAAGACCTGCGGTCCACCGAGGGTGAAGATCCCGGCAGCCATCTTCACAAGGTAAGTAAGAAGTCACCGGAGCGCGGGGATTCGGGTAAGTCCTATCCGTTTTGTTTTGTTTTTTTTAAACCCCTGCATCAGGTTTGTCTCGCGCCGAACGGGGCGGCTATTGAAAAAAAAAAACCCCCGTTTCGGCGCGGGACAACCCCTTTAAGGTTGAGGTATCATCCTATACAACAGGATTTTGTGTAGCCGGCACCCATACAGGTTTTGTCTAATATGAGGGGATGTTCTAGCCATGTAGCTGTATGAATACGTTATGGATACAGTTTTCTCACTGACAAGCATGCACTCTTACAAAGTATAGCACTAGGTGAAGTCCCTGGCTTCTTTATCCTGTGTGCATGTTTGATTGTGGGCCATTTATCCTGAAGCCACTTCGCTTATTACATCAAGAGCATCTATACAGCCTGCAGTGATTTAAAAAAATAAATAAGTGGGGAGGAGGGTACGTTAAGGCCCGATGTCCACAGGCGGATCGGATTCCGCATGTGGGAGCAGGCAGCAGAATCCGACCCTGCCTACCGTGGCCGATGGCACTGCATTACCTGCCTAAGTCTTCTATTTCCTGGTCTGTGGATGTGCTGGCCACACGCTGGCATGGCAGTGCGTCGTTTTCTTAACTCCTGTTTTCCCACGGAATCTATGGCCCATTCGCAGTTCAATTGCAGACAGGCCGCAGATCAGACTGCTTCTATTGACTATAAGGGAAGCATGCTGTGATTTGTTTTCCGGACCAAAAGATCCAGAAATCAAATCTGCATGCTTCATTTATTTTGCGGATGCCCATGTTTCCCTATGGGCGAATTGATTTATGGTTGCCCTGCGCGGATTCAGCAAATCAAACGTGACCGTGGACATTGGGCCTAAAAGGATAAGTTGCTACTTATAGACCATTGCTGTATGCTTGCCTTCCAGGCTAGAAGTGGGCAACCTCTTGCTAAGGCCTAGGGGGCATCATTTTCTGTCTAACAAGGCCGAGTAAAAAAAAAAAACAAACCAAAACCACACAGCTTGAGACAACAAGACATGTGGCATCCATGTACTTCTATTTTCTCCATATATGTGTTATGGGCTATATAGCTTAGACAGTTGTAGCGTCCGAATGCTTTTTTTTTTTTCACCCATATTAATTGTGGTCTATAAGGGCTCATGTCCACGGGCAAAATGTGATTTAAAATCCGCAGCGGATCTCCCGCGCGCGGATCTGCACCCCATAGGGATGCATTGACCACCCGCGGGTAGATAAATACCCGCGGATCGTCAATAAAAGGCATTTAAAAAAAAAAATGGAGCATGAAAAAATCTGGACCATGCTCCATTTTCATGCGGGTCTCCCGCGGGGACGGCTCCCGCGGGCTTCTATTGAAGCCTATGGAAGCCGTCCGGATCCGCGGGAGACCTAAAATAGGAATTTAAAGCATTTACTCACCCGCAGCGGGCCGCGAAGCTCTGCTCTTCCTCACGGCCGCATCTCCCTTGCTTCGGCTCGGCGGATGTGCCCGGCGCAAGCGCGCGGCACGTCGACGACGTGCCGGCGACGTGCCGCCGGCGTCAGGAATTCATCCGCCGGCCGAAAATGAAGATCCGGCCGTGAGGAACAGCTGACCTTCGCCGCCCGCTACGGATAGGTAAATGCTTTTAAATTTCTATTTTCAGCGCTCATGTCCGCGGGGCAGGAGGGACCCGCTGCAGATTCTCCATGTAGAATCTGCAGCGGATCTGATTTTCCCCGTGGACATGAGGCCTAAGCATTAAACATTTGTAGCCAACCACAAAACATTAGGAGCTTTATGTAACATCCCAACCTACCTGGCCAGAATTCATTACACCAAGGCAATTCCACTTCCAAATCTTCCTCCATAAAATTCCCTTTTGCCTCTCTACCACCACCCCTTATTTCCCTACTTACAGCATGTGAAGTCCATGCCCGATTCAAGCACATCCATAACTACTGTTTCCCCGAAAATAAGACAGTGTCTTTATTAGTTTTTGCTCCAGAAGATTTCTCTTTTTAAATATATAGCTGCCTGGACATAATTTAAATGTACTTTTTTTAATTAACTAACTTAATTTTGGAGTACAGCTAATTGTTCAAGAATTCTCAAAAATCCTAAAAAAGCATTCTGCATCCTCAAAAATCCTGAAAATTCCTGTTAGGTCTTATTTTCAGGGAAACAGGGTCGCTGGAGCCATCCTGCCTTGTTCTCTACTAGAAGCCCATTCATATTACCCGCTACAACAGTGATGCTTTAGAGGGAACCTGCCATGTCCTCGATGCTGCTTTCAAGGAGGGCAGCATAAAGTAGTGACAGAAATGCTGATTTCGGAGGATGGTTGGGGCTATCAGCACTTCTTGAATACACTAGACGCATCTCTTCCTAGGCACAAGCTGCAAGTTCTTAAAAAAAAAAAAACACTGCACAGAAATCAGCATGTCTGTCACTATTTGTTCAGCGAGTATCCATGTAAACCTAGCACTTGGGCATCACCGACCCTCGGTCACTCCATGGATTAGGTTTACATAATTTGGCCAAAATATTAACCAGTACCTCAAAATTTAGCAGTCTGGCTGTAAGTGCTGCCAAGCCTGGGGTGTCAGAATCAGTGTGGATCACTTAGAGGTGCAGGGCACCCCGCTGGGATTTATCATATAGGGCATTGTTAATTGGCTATAAAGCCGGTATAGTAAACAGCACGTATTGCTGGGACTGGACCCATTTCTCTGTCTTATCTATGTGCAAGTATACTACTAAGCAGTCATTGCCCCCCAATGTGCCAGGTATGTGAGCGGTTGTTCGTCAGTATCTTGTTCCTGTACAATGCTCCTCCCCATAGTAATTATACCTATCTGTATGCTGTTGGAATAGAGTGTGTATACCTGCTGCCCTAGTGTTTTGTATCAGTATACCAGCAAGCAGGGTCACTTTCAATGAATTTTGAATGTATATATCTTTTCTATAAATTTGGACATTAAGAAATTCTGATTCTCTCCCCCCCCCCCCCCCCCATGACTAGCGCACTGAATGGAGAATTAGATCTACTCCCATACTACAATCACCCTTCCTAGCTGGGGCAAGTATGTATGTATAATTTCTGAAGGGAGTTTTTACCAGCTGAGCAGCTTTATTTGTTACCAATGGCCCAAAATGCAGCAGAAGTCAAGCCCGGCCAGAACATCCACCAATGACTATGCTGCCTGGAGGAGATGACACTCCTAGGAGCTTTTAGTATTCAGTAAGGCTGGTGACACCACTGTATTTCAACTGCGTTTTTTGCATCTGTAATACAGAAGTATGTCCTGACCCAAACTCTTATCATAGGAATCAATAATGCTTAGCGTTCAAGTCAGGCAACCTACATGCCAGTATTATAGACAAAAACACGGCTGAAATGTGGTGGTGTGTCACCAGCCTAAGACGCAGAGATCATGTGGTGACAGGAGCCGCAGGACAGCCCCATTTGCTCTGAAGGCGGCTGCAGGACTGGGAGATTAGAGGATCAATATAGATAAAAAGAGGATCAATAGCATGGGGCACTGTTTTCAGAACTTGAGTGTACTGGGCTATTGGGAATAATAATAGATAGCAGGATAACCCTTTAAACGGGTGTTCTGAGTACCAGCAACATTGGTGGCAGTGAGGGTGGTCACTATATTAAAAAACAAAAATACTCCCCTTACCAGACATCGCTCACTGTACTTCAGTCTATTTACAGGCACTGCAACGGTCACGTAGGTTGTCTACCCATATGACTGCTGCAGCCAATTAGAGGCCAAGACAAGGACGTCCTGTAAACCTGCCTTGGGGCTTCTCCATTAGAGGCCTAAGTGACAGGCTTATGGAAGGTCACCAGTCCTTTTGCCCAGGAATGTCAGTCAGATGCTGTGGTGCTGAACTAGCACTTGGGGTCCAAAACTATATTTAAAAAACAAAAAAAACAATAACTCAAAACCCCCTCTAATGTCAGAAACACGTGCAACATTAAGGGGTTTAAAATAAATCAGGACCACCAGTTTTGTTTTCTACACTGTTTATTAGATTTATGATTCGACCATCACAAAGAAAAAAAAACAGAGCAAAAATCACAGCACAAGGAGGACAGGGAGGAGAGAAGTCACAGGGCCACACAAACCACATCAGTGGAAGCTACAGGATCCCATCCATACTGCTTTAGGAGTCGGGACTGCTCATTGGCAGTGATATGTTTTATTCTTTTGCACTCCATGACAAAGAATTCTCTGTGACGTCTATGATGTGGTCTTTTACTCCTCTTCTTCACTAATGAGTAGTGAAAGGGCCTGAGTCACTGAACCTCCCCTACATTTGGTCATAAACATTGCAGACTAAACCCCCTCAAAAATCCAGATGTAATCACTCCTCCAAGCAGAGATTTTTCTCTGAATCACTCATCCCATATTTTGATGTTAAAACTCACCAATTCTTTCAGGGTGTCGAGCTGGCCTGCGACAGCGTTAATAGTTAATGACTTAAAATACTCGAACACAGTAAACATGACGCTGCTACCTACTGGTAAGAGGGATGTGATGGGAAGCGTGCAGGAAGCACTACACTATTCAGAAATACTATCTGCCAGCAATATTCACAGACACTGTGGTGGTATACAAGGTTAGGGGCAGCTGCATGTGAAAAAAAAAACCCCCACATAGCAGCAAGGTGGACAGGGAGATCCCCTATACGTTTAGATCTCTAACTGTGGTTAACCTTTCCAATGCCAAATCTTTGTGCAGAGCCTCCAGACTGAATGGGGTTAATGAGCCAAATGGCTGTAATGGTCGGGCGGAAGAAGCGAGAAAGGAAAGGAGCATTTTCCACTCTTTAGAGCCTGAGATAATGGCCTCTTGACTTGGGTTCACCCCATCGGAATGTACTGCAATGGGGGGCAGCATTAATAATGGAAGTGGCTCCCTCCTCTCTAAGTATTGATGCATTAACAACGTGTCTCATAGATTCCACTGCGGCCAATGTATCGCACCCATTTTATCACATCATGGTCGCTATAGTTCAGCTTAGGTTCAAATACTTTCAGGTAACGAACTTTAAGGCCGGACGGAGCAAAGGGGACCTAGGGAAGAATGAAAAGAAGTGTTAAAAGCTTTCATGTAATTCGCTAACATTAGTGTTTTCTGTGATTATGCTAATAAGTCTTAACACTTTCCATAAGTGATTTATGAGTGGTTGCAAACCTTTTAACAGGTATTATTTATATAGCGCCAACATATTCCACAGTGCTGTTATAGGCCCAAGACAAATACAATTGCAAGAAAAGTGAATGAATCGCTTGGAATTAGATTTCTGCAATGACCGCCTATAATTGTCATTTGGATAATAGGCTTTTTTTTAATTTAAGCAAACACTCCAACTAAGACTTCTTTTACACGGGGCGATTTAATCGGTCTCGCAAGCAAACGATGAAAGTTCACTCATGCAGCTTGATAAATTGTTCAGTCATTCACATTCATTGTAGCAGCGCATGTGAATGACTAAACAATCACTGTTTACATGTAACTGTGTTACTAAACAATGATTATGTCTGCATAAAAGAAACGAGGTGGGAAAAAAAATTTGTTCAGTCGTTGACCAGGTTTACACTGAACCATTATTGTTTAAATTCACACTACCCAGCGATTTTTTGGAATGCTAGTTCTGTGTAAAAGAGCCCTAAATTAATAACCCTGAAAAGTGAGATCACAAAAGCAACCTTACCTCAAAGTTCATAGAAATAGGAGGGCGTGCCCACTTCTTCTTGTCATTGGTTGGCAAAAGTTCAATCTCAGCACTAATCTGCGATTCCTTCATTCCAGCCATCCGTTTTATCCTGAATGATGAAAAATTATATGAAGTGTCACAACACACAATAGCACATATCAGATTTGTTTGCTTCAAGAAATGCAGGAGGTCCATATAAAACAGTTACAATCACTCACTTCCAGACAATGGCGTTTTCACTGGCCTTGTACTTGGCTTTTCCCTTCATACAAATGACTTGCACACCACTTGTGTTGAGTGGTGTGGGGATTCGAACCTGTAAAGAAAACAGCATTAAAGGGGTTCTGCCAACTTTTACACAAGATAGGTGATAAGTATCCGATTGGAGGGTTTCTAAGCAATACATATAAAATATATATTCGATTTGAGCATGCCTGTAAAAAGTAAAGTAGTCCCATCTTTTGTACTTTGGGTGGCAAGTGACATGAATGAAGGAGAAATGTCAGAGATACTTGCTTAAAGGGGTTGTCCCACGCCGAAACGGGTTTTTTTTTCTTCAACAGCCCCCCCCGTTCGGCGCGAGACAACCCCGATGCAGGGGTTAAACAAGAACACCGGACAGCGCTTACCCGAATCCCCGCGCTCCGGTGACTTCTTACTTACCTGCTGAAGATGGCCGCCGGGATCTTCTCCCTCGGTGGACCGCAGGGCTTCTGTGCGGTCCATTGCCGATTCCAGCCTCCTGATTGGCTGGAATCGGCACGTGACGGGGCGGAGCTACACGGAGCCCCATTGAGAAAAGAAGAAGACCCGGACTGCGCAAGCGCGTCTAATTTGGCGATTAGACGCTGAAAATTAGACGGCTCCATGGAAACGAGGACGCTAGCAACGGAACAGGTAAGTGAAAAATTTCTTATAACTTCTATATGGCTCATAATTAATGCACAATGTACATTACAAAGTGCATTAATATGGCCATACAGAAGTGTATAGACCCACTTTGTTTCGCGGGACAACCCCTTTAAGTCTTTCCCTTAGTATTTTCCACACTGCAGAATCCCTCACCTCAATTTTCTGAGCCAGCAAGGAAGGTTTAAAGTTGGATTTAATGACCACCTTAACCTCCAGTTTAGTACGGCCCACCTCACGAACCAGTGGGATGACACGGAATGGAAGGATTATGTCCTTTGTGGTTCGATATCTACAATAAATCAGAAAACAAAAATGAAATTAAGAAACAAAAAATGTTAGTTTAAAAGGGCCACTACAATGATTCTCCACCTGCCCACCCCCATTATGTAGCTAGCACACAGTACTTCTAAGCAGGGCTGGTGTTATGGGAAGACAAACTGGGCAATTGCAGCACCCTCCCTGAGCAGTGGTGTAGCATTAGGGGTTGAAATTGGGAGTCCATAAACTAGGAGGGTCCAAAAGGACCCCCTCACCACTAACACAAACTTACAAATGACAAAGTGCTGCCTTTTTCCTGTCGCTGCAGTAGGCCCAAGCTGTCATCTGTTGAAAACCCCTCAGTGGGCTTCGTGTGCAACGCGCCCACAGCCCTGCTGTGGATTTCTGCTATATAATCCACATGTATATATGTGGATTTTTGTGCAGACTTTTCTTGGTCTTTAGGAGATTCTTGCAGACTCTTGTGAAAGGTCCTTGACCACACTCGCTTGTAACTTGAATGTGATATTCAGTATTTTGGTCCCCATCGTTAGTTTTGCCCAGGGCCACACTTTCTCTAAAGCTGGCCCCGTATATACAAGTGAGCTAATGTTACGTTGGCTAGCTATTTGTCTGAAACACTCCGCCTCCCCCCCCCCCTCAGATGGTCATGTGATTTCAGTTCTGACAAGCTCTGAGCTACTTGGGGGTTCTGTTCTTATTTTAGGTGAATGTAAAAGCATCACAGGCTGAAACTGACTTACCTCAGAAACTGCCTACAGGGGTACACAGATTTCTGTCACAATTACTGATGTTCACACTGCTCCTGTCACACAGTTCTAATAGAGGAGAACACAGCTAATCCTCCTGACTGTATAGATCTGGTCTGTAGCTTATTAAGGTGAATATAATAATTAAGCTCACACATTTTAGTTTACCAGGGGGCAAGTGATTATGTGGGAAACTACTGAAAAGTTTTAATTTCTATACATTGAGGATTTTCACTTTGTAGCACATACTTTCACTAGAAGTCATGTTTTGTATACCAGAATACCCCTTTAAAAACAGTCATTGTATTTACATTTTCAGAAACAAAAAGCGTGCAGAGAACCGTAGATAAAGACATTCTACCTAAAAAGTCAACTTCGTGTTTTGCATTTCATTTTAAGGAGGTTTAAAAGCAGTTTAATAAATTTTACCTCATCAATTCAAATTCTCCATCAGGTGGAATAAAGCTGATACTGCGCTCCGAATCAAACTTGCTGAGACGAACACACTGATGGAATGTACAGTCATCAATAGCAATGGATTGTTTTCCACTGCAAAATAAAAGAGTAATGTATACCACAAAAAAAAAAAACCAAAAAAAAAAACCTCATGTAACTGCATGTAATACTGGAAGACCCGAGAACTGCTGTAAAACCCTGTTCAGGCTTATTCAGACGGGTGTATTTTTAAGCATAGTTCATACAGCATACAGAGCCATGGCGAGAATAGGACATACAACAAACGTGCAGGATCCCTGCAGATCAGACAGCACATGGACACCTGTAAGTGTGCCGTCTGATGCAAGTTGCGCCCGAGAGTCTCAGGTACAATGCGACCATCTGAATGAGGCCTAAGTGTAGATGCAGCAGAGTTGATTTAAGCTACTTTCCTATTCATTTGAATGGAGTTTGCAGAAATCTCTGCACATTCTGCAGACAAACCCATTCAGGTAAATAGAAACTAATGTCAGTCACAGGTTTCTACAACAAATTATCACACGTAAACTTACCATCAAATCAAGTCTTCAATAAGGGATATTTATGAAAGGACCATTTCTTACATGCATATATAGATTTATCTATAGAGGTGGAAAGATGATGTATCTAGTGTACATAAGTACTCCAGAACTTTACCACACTTACGTTTTGCCTGTCTCATCGGCTGTTCCTTTGCCTTGTTTCTCAATTACAATCTTATCATTCATTCCAAACTTGCATTCTGGCATGCCGCTCAAGTAGCTCTTCATAACCACTCGTCCAGACACATGAGCGCTAAGTACCTGACCTGTCAATGGAGAAAAATCAAACATTGATACATTCAAGTCAGAAGCACCAAGTTAACACCCCCCCCCCCCCCCCCCCAATTTACAACTTAACCAGTCACTATGCTGTACTTACCTTGAGGGGACATTAGTAGGTTAACACTTTCTAAAACATCCAGGAATAGCTCATTGCGACGATATTTAATGCCTTCACGTCTCCAGCCAATCTGACCAGTCACCTGGCTGGTGATCTGAGACTGCTCCTCCTTGGTCTGACAGAACACAAATAAAGATTTATGTTACCAGCTGGAAGCTATCAGGGATGTATTCATGCTTTTATTAGTACAATTTAATTTCAAATACATGTGATTACACATGATACAAAAGAAATCCCCGTTTTCCCTTCTCTGATTAAAGCTAACAAGGCTTTTTAGGCAAAAAAAAAATGAGTACAATGTTAGCTACCCAGTAAGTAGGGATTAAATGGCTATTCCCATCTCACAAAATTATAGGCAAAGTGGCCAGCAATGGCTGCATGCAGCCACAAGAATGGAGAGATTGGCTTGCATGTGCATGGTTCACCCCATCAAGTTTATGGGAATTGTAGA
This sequence comes from Eleutherodactylus coqui, assembly GCF_035609145.1. NCBI lineage: Eukaryota > Metazoa > Chordata > Amphibia > Anura > Eleutherodactylidae > Eleutherodactylus > Eleutherodactylus coqui. The sequence continues at coordinate 164,096,128 of NC_089837.1, read as the reverse complement.
AAGTGCTAAGCAAGCTCTTCATGTAGTCAGTGGCTGCCTCACCTGGTGGGGAAAAAGGTCTCAGTTGGGACCCCCTCCAACAATCACACATTACAGAGCTACTGAGCACCCATGTTTTTCAGTGAGTCTATACCACTAGACTTTGTATGGCAAAAATATTTTTAAAAATTTACCACCCCCCCTTCCCTACAGATAATCACCAGCAATATTCCATTCACTCCTACCTGGTGCTACATGTCCAGCCACATGAAGCAGAGGAGAAGCAATGTGGTAGGCAAACGCAGGAAGAGCGGACAAGCAGGTCAGGAAACGTAGGGATAAAAACAAGAAAAGTTGAGTTGAAGTCTAGGGTGGCAGCTAAGCGCAGTTAGTATGTCAAACTACAAAAAGGCACAACATAAAAAGCAAGACACCACAGATAAGACAGCAGAACCTTGAAAGACAATATATAAGAGAGCAGACAAAGCTCAAAAGAGAAGACTGGGAATAGGTTAACATTACTGCAATGCCAGTTGTACTTCAGTAAAAAAATGGAAAATATTGCAGTTGTGCATTTCTGTGTAACATCAGTATCGTGTTCAGATACAGCGCAGAATTAGAGATTAGCTCCCGATTTGTAGGCGACAGTTAATGGGCTTCATCACTGCCTGTGTGCATCTGTAGGATTGACACAGCTCTGTTTTGAATGCAAGCCATGATGCTAGGATGAAGAGACTAGACCTTTGTAATGCAACCAAAATTATTCAATCATTGCAAGTTATTATTTGCCAAATTCACAAACTGTTTTTTGGCTTTTTGCAAACGTTTCAAACTATTTAGATAGCACTTGTTCTATTAGTTGTGTTGCGCTCTCTAAATTCATCATGCCACTTCTGACTACTTCAGTTTCAAATTTATTTAATCCCTTCATGACAGGCGTCTTTGTACTTTGTAGAATACCCTTTTAGGGCATGTTCACACATAGCAGAAGTTCTGCGGCAGAGAACTCAAGGAAAAATCCACAGCATTTCCACAAAAGAATTTTGTGTCAGTATGAACACTGTGTGGATTTTGACTTTTTGCAGAAAACCTCTATTTCTGGTACATGTGAAAATACCCTTACTGTTATGACTTGCTGCAAATGTGATGCATAACCAGATACTAGCGTCTGACAGTGTTCCTGAAGAATATTACCCTCCTTCACAGGTAGTGGTGTGCATGCTGTAGCAACCTTCTTGAAATCCCACCAGAGATCTTCCAGGACCACTTCTGAAACAAAGCCTTGGTGGATTTTGAAGTATACATAGGATCATTGTCCTGCTGGAAGGTCCAATGACTCCGAGCTTCAGCTTTCCCACTGGAGGCATGACGTTTTCTCCTAGAATTTCCTCATTTGATTGGATCCATCTTGTCCTCCACATGTTGCAGGTTTCCAGTGCCAGAGAAAGCAAAGCAGCCTCAGATCACCACCGAGCCACTATCATGCTTCATTGTAGACAGGTGGTCATTTTCAGTGTAAGCATTCTTTTTCCTCCAGATATACCACTGATCTATAGTTCTGAAAGAGTCTGGTTTTGTTTAATCACTCTACAGAACAGAAGATCAAAACTTCCGTGGCTTATTTGCATGGTTTTGAGCAGACTTTTCAGCCACCAAGTCTTGCTAAAGGTCTTTTAACTGCTTGCCTCCTCAGGAATCTGGTGGCAGCCGGGAATAGCTTCCTCTTTCAGCAATATGCAGGCAGTTCCTTTAACTTTGAGCTAGTGAACCGTTTCCAACTGCATCTCCAGGGCCCTTTAGTATCCTTATCCATGTTTGTTCAAAGGCAATGATCTCTTCTCTTTAACAGACACTATGGTCTTCGACAAATAAAAATGGCGCACAGCTTCGACTACACTGTGCATTGGTAGTCTAAGACAGGGTTCCCCAACTCCAGTCCTCAGGGACTGCCAACAGATCATGTTTTCAGGATTTCCTCAGTATTACACAGGTGATGTAATTTTTGTTGGTGCCTCAGACATTGCTACAGGTGTTCCTGCTATAGGAGATCCTGAAAACATGACCTGTTGGTAGTCCCTGAGGACTGGAGTTGGGGACCCCTGGTCTAAGACACTACATGCTGATCTGACTGGCCAATGCCGCTCCCATGGGCAGGACTCGCCAATCAAAGCAGTTGTAGTGCATCAGACAGACAGTCAGAATTGGCTTGACCATCTCTGCTTATCCAGGATTGTAGGGTTGCTCTAACTTTTTGGACCATTCTCTTGACTTAAAGGGGTTTTCCTAGGACTTAAAATGGCTTCACAGCCATTTCGTCCTTCCTAGTTGCTGCTGACCAGGACACATGACTGCTGCAGCCAAAATCACATTTCCCGGTCGACAGCAACCAGGAAGAACAGAGTGCTTGTGCAGCAATTTTAAGTACTAGGAAAACCAGTTTAACCATCTCTCAGTTTTTCAGAAACCTTTGCAAAAAAAACAAAAACAAAAACATAAGAGACGCTAAATGTGACTGCAGCCTATGTATAAGACCATATGTGGTTGTGTTTCCCGGCAGTCAAAAACACACTAGACAAGAATTAATCATAATAAAGGTGCATTCACACGAGCGACAGAGAGTCATGCCCTCAGAAGTGACTCGCATCGCACAATGCATGAAGACCCCGTTTATCTGCAGGAGGACCACACATATGCATGTTCTATTCTTGTGCGAGACTTGCATGAAAATAGAACACGTTTCGATTTTTCTGTCACCCAGCATCACTGCGGGAGAAAAAATAAAAAAAAAATAAAAAAAAAGTATAAAGTCAGTCACGTAAATACAACCATTGCAAATAATGTGTTGTATTTGTGCGTCTCGCTACACAAATATTCTCGCCCACGTGAATGCACCCTCAAAGGCCTAGCTAGTCAGAGTATTTGATGTTTTCTCTCATGCACGACTGATGCAACCATCATTAATTGCAACAGGTGTGCTTGAGAACACCTGCACTGCAGATGTGTGCAAACATTCTATACAGAAGATAGAATAGAGACTGTAGTAATCATTAAAAGCGGCTTTTTGTGTTGAATTTGGAAAAGCCACTTTATTAGCTGTGTTGAACTATTCACGTTGTTTGGTTTTTGTAAACAACTGAAAGTTTGTAAATTCGGCAGATAAACCCAATTTGCAACAGGAATTGAATGATTTTGATTCCAACTATACATCTGATCTTACAAAGATATGGCCAAGTCCACAGGTGGCAAATTTTTCTGCGGTGAAGCCAAAGCAAAATCTGCAAGTGTATGGCCCCTTTCACACCTGTGCCAGGGCTCTGGACTCTTAACTGACCGTAACCTCTTTCAATGTAGAAATAGAAATTAACATGCTGTTAATCCACAAATCAATTTGTGTCGGGAAAGTTCCATGTGGAGGACTGTGGCAGCCAATTACCTGGCTTTTAATCCCTTGTTGGGTAATGAAGGTTTTCAGTGCTCCAGTTTCAGAGTTCTGTGGGTAGCCAAAGTCCAGGATTTCTGTTACAGAAGGAAGAGAGAAGAAGAAAAAAAAAAAAAAAAAAAAAAAGAAAGTGACTAGTTGGCAACTTGCTCATTAAGAAAAACATAAATCAGTCATAAGATACATCAACCAAAGAACTATTTGGACTCTTACCATCGAGCAACTCATAGATCAGTACAAAGTTGTTTTTGATGTTTTCCTCACTGATCTTTCCAAAGTAAGCAGTCATGACATCACACATCTTATAAAGGAACTCAAATACCATAGCAGCATTGACATTTTGCTTGGTGACTGCTGCCAGCCAGATGTTTGAGCGCTTCACGTGAAAGAAGCTGGTACGAGCAATGTTGGTGACAGGAGAGCGCACCTGCTGCCGGGCATGGATGACATTGACACGGAAAGCATCCACTGCATTCCTCCTGCATGAAGGCAAAACATAATACAAGCATTAAGACCACGATAGGAGAGTACTTCAGACTAAGTGGCTTCTGGATGGTAAGAGAAAAAAAAAAATAAAAAAATATATATATTTTCATTCCTCAAAATAAAGTAAGTGGGCCTATCCTTGGCTCTTCTTACAAGTATGTTCTTAAAAAACAGACATGTCCAATGAAAGACTTCTAGACAATTAAAAAAAATAAAGTGTAAGAGTTGTTCCTTTTATTCCTCCAGGATACGCATGACTAAACTGACAACTAGGTGTTGCCATTTCACTTGTCAGAGTGTTGTGTCCTGTGACAGATGGCAATGACTGGACAATGTCAGAATGAGCAAGGACACCAACTGGTAACACCCAGCTTTCATCTCAGAAATTTCTAATAGATCCATCTAATTGTTAACTAATGAAATAGTCCTAAAACAGACTTGTCAGGAGAGCCAATGGGTCCTTCAAGCATGCACTAAAAGTAAAATAATTTTTCATGACCTTTATGCCCAGGTATGAACCTTTGTTACAAGCCCAAGCCATCAAAGCTTACAGCCTATAACTTTAATCACCATATCTGTCCACAGAAGATAGAGCTCCAATAATGTCAATTTTGGCAGCATTGACAGAAAAAGGAGACTATATAGACACATTGTTAAAGGGAAACCAGTCAGGCCCCATGAGCACCATACACCAAGCTTACACCCCTCACAGGCCAGGAGCCATGGAATGCGGGGATTTTTTTTAAATACTTACCTGGCTCTTTATTCCTCACCGTCTACCAGGGAAGCCACTGCTTGGTCCAATGCAGACACTGACCAGTGGCGTCCTGGCGTCCAGCAAAGGAATTGTTGCCAGGTAAGAATATAAATATATCTTTAAAAAATAAATTTAAAAAAAAAAAAAGGAACCACACACAGACTTCATGGCCCCTGCTCTGAGCCTTTAAACTTACCTTATGGTGCCCAAAAGGACATGACTGGTTCCCCTTAATAAGCATTTAACTATAAAGTTGCAAGTTTATACTGTTAGCAATGGAAATTAGATTAACCGAAAAAGAAAAAACCCAAACATTTAAAGCCAAGTAGATTAGAATTTACCACCTTTAAGATGTGTTAGCAGTAATACACCCAAATAGATATCAAAAGGACAAGAACGCTACCAGTAATGATTGTTACTACCACAGCAAATTCAATAGGTTCCCTACTAGAGACCGACATATTAGCTCAGTGCAATATGCGAGCTAGTAACTTGACTGTGTGCTAACCCAACCAATAGCTATAGAAATCCATCATTTGCTGGACAATTCATAGGTCTCTAGCAGAGGTAGAACATAATTAGTGGGAGGGGGGTGAAGCTAGTAACTTACAATACTTTTGTTCAAGCCACAAAACATTTTAGTTAAACTGGTTAGAGAATGGAAGCTTCTAAAGTAAAGACTGCAGCAGATTTGGTATAAGCACAGAGTTGAAGCTGGCACTACAAGGCAAGTCGCAGCAGTAAGATCTTACCTATTGCTACAGCAGCCAATGAAGTGATGAGATGGAAAGAGATGGCACCAGCAAGGAAAAGGACAGTGACAGCAATGAAAGAAAGGGTTAGAAATAAAATACTAAAAGAACATAGCACTCCAGCAAAGACCCCAAAGAAGCGCACACCGAATACTGCAGACATCCTCACTGCACAGTATAGCATCTTAAAGCAATGCCCATGCCAGATGCATGCCACAGTCGCAGAAGTTAAAGAGCTTCGCCACTTACAGTATACCAAAGATCTCACTAATAGCACAAAAAAGAAAAAAACCTCACCAAAAGGGAAAGAAAAAAAAAAATTCCCTGTAAAGAGTGACAGTACAGCCATGCCCGGACCCTCTTTCTCTGCTCTCAGCTCAATCCCAATAATGTCACAGGTTAAAGAGTTGAGTAATCTGGCCGTTGGGCAAGTGATGCCCAAGAGGCTTATTAAAGGGCTTCCCCATCTTCTCAAGTGAATTTGGGCAATTGCAACTTCCTGCGCAGCTGTGAGCTCCATTGTGCAGGGAGAGCATCTCATTCTCAGGATTGATGGGGGTCCCAGTCATCAAACTCCCAGATCTTAAAGTGATGGCGCATCCTAGTAATATACCATCACTTTATAAGCTGGAAATCCCCATAAAGGGAATGTCTGACCAAAACATCAATTTAAATTAAATCAAGTTTTTATATTAATTTATGAAAGCCAAGTGACTAATACTACAAATGAATCTAAGAATCTGACATGTTAAAAGAAAAATGCTTCTCTCTCAGCTTATTAGACTTCTTTCCTCCAGTCACCTAAAAAAAACAACTAATTGGCTGCTCAGATGACATGCTGCCAAGTGAGAGAACCAGAGACATACAGAGATGGTGCTCCAGTGTATCACTTTCTCACAGCAGGGGGGGATCACCAGCTACACTGCCCAGTAAGCTCTCTATAGTGTCCTCCATTTCTCGCTAAGATATTAGCAATCACCTCATTATCACAGGCAGATTACAAAAGAAAGGTAACACCTATATATGGATAACATCAGATCAACCAGTCACAAATAGTTGGTCATAGCTTACCTCCTCCTCCCACCTGCAGGTCACAGAACACTCTTCCTAGAGGACAAACCTCTCTAAACTACACAATCCAATGTTGCTGTAAAGCATCTCTAAATGCCTTTAAAAGGGTTGGCAGAGTTACTACAACAATTATGCAAATACAGAAAGTGAAACAACACACACACACACACCTCAGTCTTCCCAGTCATGCTTTATTTATATGGCTGCAGTGGCGCCGTTCCGTATTCCCCATGTGACTGCAGCAGATGATCCCTCGCCTCAGCAGTCTCATATTATATACCACTGAAGCGAGCAATTTGGCTGTAGCAGCAGTCACATCAGGCATACAGATAATCATCGCTGCTGCAATGCCCAATAGAAAAGACAAAAGCAATGCTGCAGGTGTCGTGGGAAACCGCAGGGAAGAAGTTGGAGACAGGAACCTGATTTTTTGTGATCACTGAGGGACCCACCCAATCAGACTAGTCACCTATACATAGGATAGGGAATAAAAGTCTATCTTGAGACAAACCCTTTAAGACAGTTTCCACATGGCTTTTATCCACATATTTATACCAGTTTTACGAAATTTGACATGCGTCTTTTTCCTTGCAGCAAGAATCATCAGCTTTGTGGTGCCCGATTTCAGCTGTGGAACTTTACAGGCTTCACTTAGAACAGGATTTAAAAAAATAAATAGGATCATGTGCAGTAAGATGCATGCAGTTTCTAACACTTGTAGATGACAATTGCACATTTAGGCCTCATGTCCATGGCACGTGCAGATTCCGTGCACCGAATCCGCCAGCACCCAGTGAGCCCCGCTTACCCAATTTCCCCAGCAGCGGCATCCGTGTGGATCCCTTCACTTCCAGGTTCGCTGTACTGCGTATAGTCCTCTCAGCTCACTGGCGGACATGCGCAGTACAGTTTTTTTTAACTCTTCCTGCGGATCAGACAGCTTCCAATGAAAGCAGTCCCTGCGGTATCTGCAGAAAAATGGAGTATGCTGCGATTTGTTTTCCAGACCAAAAGGTCTGCAAATCAAATCCACATGCTTTTAATCCATTTGCAGACATCCATGCTTCTCTAATGGAAGGTTTGCTTTGCAGATCTCCTACGTGGATTCCGCAAACGAAATTTGCCTGTGGACATTGGGCCCAAAAGCTGCAGAACTGGAATAAAAATGTTGAAACATACATCCCATAGAAACCCAATGTTAAGCGAGTTGCACCAGTTTTCTGTTTAGGTTACGTCCACATCTGCATTCGAGGATTCAGTTTTCCCGTTCCATTATGGGAGCAGGAAAGGGGAATTCCCTGGGCAAAACATCCATTAGATGACGAAACTGAACGGTGCCAAAACAGGCCTTATTGACTGTAATGCAGGGTGTAAAGAAACAGTAAATGCATGGTTCTGCCGGTTCATCTTCTGCATCGCAAAAATCTGGTGAGGCAGCGAAGCTAGTTAAATATTGTCTTTAAGGCACTGCTGTTAAGAGAAATCAGTTCCCATAGACCATACCCTTTTATATGCATCAAGCAATAAGGAACACTTTTTACCCAAGTGCTACAAATGCTCTTTAATGAACTCTACTCAGCAGTTAGACAGGATGGAGAATCAGAAAGTCAATACGGCAAACAAACATGCAGTGTACAGTCGCGGCCAAAGTTTGACTTTTACAAAGTTTGGTGTTTCTGCGTTTTTAGATTTCTTAATCAGATGATTCTATGGTTATTGAATTATATGTTTTTTATTAGGTTTTTAAAATTGACAAATAAATTAAGTTTAGACAAAGATTCAATATTTAGTGTCGAATCCCCCCATTTCCTCTTAGACTTCTGTGATTTGCCGTGGACCAAATCCTGAATGACGGCAACCCATTTTGCTTAATCAGTGCTTGCAGTTTATCACAATTTCTGCATTTTTATTTGTCCACCGACTTTGAGGATTGACCACATGTTCTCAATATGATTGACAGCTGGGTAGTTTTCTGGCCAAGGACCCAAAATTTCAATCTTTTGTTCACTGAGCAACTTAAGCATCGCTTTTGCCTTGTGACATGGTGCTCCATCATGCTGGAAATTGCTCCTGGATGGTTGGGAGAAGTTGCTCTTAGAGGTTGTTTAGATCCCATTATTTATTCATGGCAGCGTTCTTAGATAAAATTGGAGTGAGGTCACTCCCTTGGATGAAAAGCAACGCCAAACATGGATGGTCTCAGGCACCTTTACTGTTGGACTCATGATAGCGCTCACCTTTTCTATCCCGGGCAATCATTCTTCCAAATGTCTGAAGAGGGCTTCGTCAGAGAACAATAACCAACTCAGATCTCTGCAGAATGTCGGTCTGTTTTTGATTCTTGGAGAAGTGGCTTCTTTGCTTCCCTGCTTGACACCTGGCTAGCCTCCATTAGCCTTTGCCTCACTGTGTGTGCAGACGCAACGACACCTACCTGCTGCCATTCCCAAAAGCAAACTACACTGGTGCTGAACTGATTCCATAGCTGAATCCTCTTTAGGAGATGGTCTTCGCACCTGCTGGACTTTCTTGGGCAGTTTGAAGCCTTCTTCACAGCAATTAAACATCTCTCTTTGAAGTTCTTGATGATCTGATAAATGGTCGATTGTCCTTGTCTGTAAAGCCTTTTCGATGCAAAGCAATAGCGACTGTTTCCTTGGAGGCAACAATGGTTAACAGAAAGCAATGATTTTAGGCACCTTCCTTTTAAAGCATCCAATCTGCCGTTATCACTGTCATGCTGATTGAATTATATCAGCTGCCTTGTCCTTCTCCTGAGTCTACAAAAGGATCACTGAAATTATGTCAGGTCATTCTTTTGTAGGGCTGAAATTCAGTGCAAACAGGTTTTTGTGATTAAGTTAATTTGGATGGCAAGGAATGAGTGAAGTTTATTGCAATTCATCTGATCACTCTTCATAACAATCTACAGTTAATGCAAATTACCACCATAAAAGCTGAAGCAGAAAACTTTATGAAAACCAAAATGTGTGTCAGTCTCAAAACTTGACTTTATAGTATAACAATGCTTGACAAGGCTTATGAATGAAGAAATACAGAACAACATACTATAAATCAAGTCTAAAGCTCTAAAAATACATAACAGTCCTTATAAAATGGATCTGCTAAACTACATATCCCCCAAGGGATGAGAAGGATGAAGGGTGAGGTTGAGAGAAGAGGATTTATTGGATTAAACGTTTTCCACCTTAATGAAGATTTTAGAAGCAAGATGTGACCTTGCAGAATACATTGCAAAAGGGATCAGAAAGCATCAACCCTGTAGCTATAGAATAACTATGGGGAAAACACTCGCTGTTTACGTACCAGCAATAAAAAGTATTATACACAAAAATGTCAAAGCCTAGAACCTCAAAAATAGAAATCAGAAAACCATTTCCCACTATTTGAAAGCACTTATAACCTGCTATGGACAAAGAGCAAGGGCACAAGTTAAAAAAAAAAAAAAGGCTGGCTAGATTAACTTTTTTGAAGCATCTTTAATAGTCATTTTGTTGCCAACTATCACTTTATAGTCTATGGTACAATGCAAAACATTTTGTCTTGTGGCTTTGTTTGTAATGCAAAAAGACATGTCACAAATGTAACAAAGTGCAGGAGGGTAAATACAAAACTTGAAGCTTGTTTGGAAACCCCATGCTGGTGGACCCAGCTCATCCACGAATGCTGTGCAATAATGCAGGGGAAATGATTGGCCAGAAAATACTATGACTGCTGATCAAAGGGAGAGAAGAACCACAGCAATTAGTACAAACTTCATTTTAGGCCGCCTGCAGACGGGCGGGTCGGATCCAGCGGCGAGAATTCTCGCCGCGGGACCAGACCCGAGTGCCTGCAGGGAGGAGCGCGTACTCACCCGCGCCCGGCGGCCTCGGCTCTTTCATGTGCCGGCGCATGTGCAGACCGGAGCCGGCCGCCGGGTGAGTGACGTTTCTGTGCGAGGCTCTGCGAGCCCCACACAGAAATAGGACATGCCGCGGTTTGTTTGCCGTGCGACATTTCGCGCGGCTGTCTGCATAGGAGTGAGTATTGTAATGCACTCCTATGCAGGCTTTTAGTGGTGGAAATCCCGCTGCGGGATTTCCGCCCGTCTGCAGGCGGCCTTAGACAAGGGTTGTCTTGGTGAAACAAAGCCTTTGACTTTACACAACACCAACCAGTTAAAGCAGCTTTGAGAAAAAATAAATAAATAAAAGCTGCTTACCCAATGTCATCTCTGTACACCCGGGAAATGAGGACCTCTCCCTTGTGATTGTAGATGAATAGCCCTCCGATCATGTTGGATTTATTTCAGTTTGCTCTTCCCATGATGATTAAAACAGATCTGTTAAGATAGATGGGATAAAAAATAAATAAGAATAATAAATAAATAAAATAGGTTTGAATCAGCACCAGAGTCCAGGTCATCATAGTAAAACTGGGTTTAGGAATATGGTTGCCCAATATAACCAAGCAAGAGACCCATAAATGTAACCATAATTGCAGATTGTCTAGAAAGTACATATAAGGAAACACATTGTAATCCTGTATATTACTGCACATCTGAGACAGCATGCCAACCATTGCCCTTCACCTTGCCCCAGCCTACCTGCAGCTTTTACATTCATTCAGCCGTCAGAGAAAACTATATACTGTTTGATAAGCAGTGACTAGAGGATGTCAGCTCTTGTAGGCCTACAGCACATGACACGGAGGGGGTGGAAGGCAGGAGCGGCACAGAAGGATGCTTCATACCAGCAGGGATAACAAGTCTCTTCCCAGATCCCCAACAATGAACAGTCAGCACTGCTGCCAGGATCAGCGGAAGGAAGAGGCAGGAGCCTCACAGCAAGTTCAAGGGAAAATGCTGAATTCAGAGGAAACTGCTGAGGAACTGGAAGTGCTGAGCTTACACATTGGTGCACAGAAACCATAGGTCATATTACATGAGTAATAAGTGCAGGTGGGGGGGGGGGGGGGGGGGGGGGTACAGCTGTATCACACAATACAGAGAGCAAAACACCAAACCCTTCCAGATGAAAGTGACTACAAACTCTGGAATTCTGTGAAGTGGGGGATGGTCCGTGCATGTACAGTATGTTCTTCTAAATTACTTCAATTAGGTTTGCAATAGCAGAAATTAGACCTGTCTTCTGCACAACATGTCAGAGAGCACTTCATCTTCTGTGTATCTATTTAGTAGATAGCCCTGAGGATAAACTTTGGGCTCTGCTCAGATAGTGTCACAGCATGTGTGCTCTTTTCTTCCCTGGCTAAGAGACATCTTCTGCACTTTCCTATAAAGGATGCATGCACACTTTTTTTTTTTTTTTTTTTAACAAAGAAAACATCTAAACTAAGGCAAAAATAATCCATTATGAACAGGGCCAAATATTAGTATATAGACAGCAGAATAATGTGTAGGGAGAAAAAAAGCGACGTGCCAAGTATAAGAGCAGCGTGCAGCACAGCATCTGTTTACCGAGATGGAAGGCCACAAGAATGCTGCGAGCCACGATAAGAGAAGATATAGCAATGGGACCTGAAAGGCGGATTCACATTTCAATCCTTAAAAAAGAAAGAAAAACACACGACATGGGTTCATAATTTGCCATTTAGCATGTGTCCACGTAAGGTTTATAATTAAGAACCGGTCAAGAAACAACGTCAAAACAATAACTTTTTTGTTTGCTTGTTGTTTGACATGGTTTCTTGACCGGTTCTTTATTAAAAACCTTACATGGACACATGCTGTAGTAACACCACTCAAAGTTTCATTTTTCTACATAATCAGACCTTGTGCACGGAGCCCTGAGGCTGGGGGGGGTTTCTGCACGGAAACTCCACCAGCAATTTTTATCCTGGGATAAAGTAGCAAAGTGGATGAGATTTGCAAAGATCTCATCCACACGCTGCGGCCAGTCCGCGCCGAAATTGACATACCGTGCGGAATTCAAAGCCGCGGCATGTAAATTTTATCGCTGTTTCTGCTGCGGCCACTTCTCTCTATGGAGAAGTGATAGTCGTCCCATGTACATGTGGCCACTGAGTGAGAAATTGCTCACTTGTCAGTCCTTAGGCCAATCTCACACGCCTGGACTTGAGTTGTGAATTGCGCGCACTGCCCTCACGGACGAACTATAGTAAGATGCAGGATTGAAAGGCATGCATTTTCAGGTTTTCCCTTCTCACACTCAGGTATAAATCATGTATTCTGTGAGCGGAAGAAAAACAATAGCATGCTCTATTTTAACGTGGATTCCGTGTGGACGACTCCATTGATGTTAACGGAAGCTGCCCGTATTAACACTACATATAGGCTGTGGGTAGCCACCTAAAAAACACCTGTACTGAGTAGGACCACCTCCGAGGCTCCGCAGCCATATGCAATATAGCCTAGTGCCGTACGCAGGGTCACCGGACGGACTCCGCTGTCACTGTCAAAATTGACAACTGCATCTAAATAGTTAATGGCCACAATTAAGGAAAACAGAGCCTTTATTGCAGGCAAAGCAAGCAGTGACAAAGCCGTGAGGGACCAACAAGCCTTCACAAAGACCAGTCCTGCAGGAACAGGGCCTCATCAGAGAATAGGGAGGCGAAGGTGAGATTTTACAGGGGTTTTCCAGATTAAGCCAGTCACATGACGACATCCCACCTGCGCCACTTTTACATTCACAAGTTTGGGGAAGAAAAAAAACAAACAAACAAACAAAAAAAAAAACAACCCCTATATCCCGCCCCAGGTTGCCAAGTGTACGCGGCACACCTGAGGAGGCCAGCAGCGGGTGGTATTCGCCTGCGGCAGAGCCGGCACAGACCAAATACAGGATGCGTTCATTTGAACAAGGCAGTTTTGGGGCCGAGCGCAGCGGTTCCTGCAGGTCCCACACGGGGGACGGAACAGTCACAGATGTTCCTGCCGCGTGTAAATACAGCGCAACACACTACAGCCAGCGCGAGAACACCGACAAAGCAATACCATCCCCCCCCCCCATTATGGGGCGGGGCAGCATGCGGGCACCTCTCCTGGCAGCCTGAGGGCACCTACTGGTACTACTATAATGGCAGGAGCCACCATACAGGCAGGCACCTATTAGTACAGGCAGGAGCCACCATACAGGTGGGCGCCTCTACTGGCAGCCTCTGGGCACCTTCTAGTAATATGGTAAGGGCAAGAGCCACCATACAGGTGGGCACCTCTCCTGGCAGCCTGAGGGCACCTACTAGTACTACTCTAATGGCAGGAGCCACCATACAGGCAGGCACCTATTAGTACAGGCAGGAGCCACCATACAGGTGGGCGCCTCTACTGGCAGCCTGAGGGCACCTACTAGTAATATGGTAAGGGTAGGAGCCACCATACAGGTGGGCACCTCTCCTGGCAGCCTGAGGGCACCTACTAGTACTACTCTAATGGCAGGAGCCACCATACAGGTGGGCTCCTCTCCTGGCAGCCTCTGGGCACCTACTAGTAGTATGGTAAGGGTAGGAGCCACCATACAGGTGGGCACACCCGGGAGGTCTGTGGGGTGACATTACAGCGCCCGGTGCATTGTGGGTACCAGAGCGCTCTCCTCACAGCTCTGTGGAGACGATATGGCTGCCGTCGGACGGCCGGAGCCTCCATCACAAGGCGGAGCAGAACGACTCCAGCAGTCACGACTGACAGGCAGCAGCTCTGTGACCGCGCCCGGCGACTGTGCCAGCTGCACCCTCCAGCGCAGACATGACGGGATGAAGAAACCACACGGCCCGTAGTACTTAGAACGACGCCCGGACCACCGCCAGTAACGGTCTCCAGGAGCCGCCGTCTGTCATTGCCGCCTACCTGCTCCCGACCCCAGAGCTCCTCGGAGTGGAAGATGGCCGACCCTCCTCCTCCTCCCGCTCCTTTCCGCAGTGATGACGTCAGCGCGCAGCTGCGTTAAATTCCTGACTCTGAGACCAGGACACGAGAGGCTGCGGGTGTGCGCAGGCGCAGTACAGGGCGGAGCTCGCGCGGTCACGTGACCGATCAGCTCATGTTACGTGATGTGGAGAGGACCGTCCATAGTGTCTGTGTATATACATATATATTGCAAATAGCTATAGACTGCGTGTGCACTCTATATGCAACCTCCACAATGCAGAGTGTGAGAAGCAGCAGAACGACCTCTCTGTGTCATTGTAAAATCAGAAGCATATGTATATCTAAGTGTCTTTTGGAGAAACAGTCCCTATTTTTGACCTAAGTCCTTCTGTCCCTCGTTGGCGCCTTAAGGCGAATTCATATGGACGTATTTACGTGCGCAAAATTTATGTGTGCCATATACCGAGATGATCTCAGTGGGTTAGTTCTCATCCCCTTTCTTGTGTACGCATTTTTGCTTGCGCAGAAAAGAATTGGTATGCAAGTGAGCATTTGCGCACCAGAGGTCCCCATGAAAGCCTATGGTGAGTGCGCAAATACATGCAATGGTATGCACAATACACTGTGCTATTCCTCGGAGAAAAAGCACACATCTGGAACTCATTAGGCTAAATGGCCATTTAAATTGGGCGTGGTTGTGTCCCGTATGCAGAAAAACCATGTCCTGTTAATGCAAAGAGGACAGTAAAATATGCCGAAATGCGTGAAAAAAGACTCCTACATTGCACTGTGTTGCGCACAAAAATACATACTCCTGTGTGAAGCCGCTCATAGAGTGTAATTGTCATCTAAATGTTTCTTAATGTACAGAATGGGGGATTCTAAGCATTTTTGCAATATGTTTTATGAGTCTATTCTGTACATTTTTCCTCCACAACCCCTTTTCTGCTATTGCTAGGGAATTCCATCTTTACCTCACTGAATAGCAGAGCCAGTAGAGGGCGCTCCGGCTGTGCCTGCACTGTTCTCTACACTGCAGACACAGCTGTTCCAAGTGAACACGTTATTAATAAAAGTTTCTTTAGGCTGCGCTCCCACAGGGCTGATTTTCAGCGTAGTGTCCGCAGCAGGCATTCCATGCAGATCAGCCGCGGAAAGCCTGTCTCCAAATCCAGTTTTGAAAATCTCATCCACTTTGCTGCTACTGTAAATGCAGCGTTTTTTTTTCCATGTGGAGGGTCTGCATGGAAATTCTGCTCAGTATGAGCCCAGCCTTATACTTTTTATTGAGTTTTACACACAGAATAATCCCTGCTGTGCTATACTTGTCTGTAGTCTTCAGCTTCCTGGTCAGGGGGTTCAAAGATCCCGCCTTCAGAAAGCGCTGGCTCTGATTGGTTCTCAAGCGCCGTGGCTCAACCAATCACAGCCATTCAATGCAATGCCTGTGATTGGTTCATTGAGCTCTGTAGTGATTGGCTAAGCTGCAGCGCTCGAGAACCAATCAGAGCCAGTGCTTCCTGAAGGCGGGATTTTTGAACCCCCTGACCAGGAAGCGCTGGCTGGAGACTACAGACAAGTGCCGCGGAGCTTCAGAAGGAGACAGCGCCTGTTAGGTGATGTATTGTTTTGTTGTTTTTTTTGTATGCAGCTAGGGTTTATTTTAGGGAAAACCGTAGAATTTCCTACTGTAAAAGTTGCATTGCTCCACATAAAAACTGCATTTTTGTGCAATGTGATGCAACACAAAGGAAGGCTCCATAGGGAAACATGGGCTACAAAACATAGCAAATCGCAAAACCACTATTGCTTTGTAAGGGGACTGAGAGAGGCCACTGTTATTTTTGTTTGTGGGTGCAGAGGGACTACTATTAATTGGGACTTGGGGTAGATGGGCCACTATACTTTGTGGGGCAATGTGAGACCACAACCTTTTTCGTTTTGCAAAAGTGTTGCAAAAATGCACATATGCAGAATTGACAGAATTGTAACGACTTGTATAATAAAGGTAGAATGAACATAAATGGTTAAAGGGGTTGTCTCACGAAAGCAAGTGGGGTTAGACACTTCTGTATGGCCATATTAATGCACTTTGTAATATACATCGTGCATTAAATATGAGCCATACAGAAGTTATTCACTTACCTGCTCCGTTGCTGGCGTCCCCGTCTCCATGGATCCGTCTAATTTCGCTTTCTTCTGGCGTTTTTAGACGCGCTTGCGCTGTGCGGTCTTCTTCCTGGTGAATGGGGCCGCTCGTGCCGGAGAGCTGGTCATCGTAGCCCCGCCCCATCACGTGTGCCGATTCCAGCCAATCAGGAGGCTGGAATCGGCAATGGACCGCACAGAGCCCACGGTGCACCATGGGAAAGGACCCGCAGTGCATCGTGGGTGAAGATCCCGGTGGCCATCTTGGTGAAGGAAGAAGTAGGAAGAAGGAAGACGTCGCAGAGCGGGGATTCGGGTAAGTAATATGTTTTTTTTTTTAACACATCCATTGGGGTTGTCCTGGCCGAACGGGGGGCCTATGGAAAAAAAACAAAAAAACGTTTCGGCGCAAGACAACCCCTTTAATGTTCATGCTAAGCCTTTGGCCCATTCAAAAGTCTGCTACGGAGTTCAGCCTTTTCCAGTTATGGCGCTGCTTCCACACCAGCTCCAGACTTCTGCGAAGCCCCCATCTTCTTAAGTTCTTTCTTGTACATAGTCCATAAGTCTTGAATGTCATCCACAAATTTGAGATCAACACTTGGATACTAGTAATGAGAGCACTGAAATTCTCAGAAGCAGAGCGGGAAGTGATCTTTCAGTTCAATTAACTCTTTAACCCCTTCCTGCTCCAGGACGTAAGAGTACGTCCTGGCAGTGGGGTACTTCCAGCAACTGGACGTACCCTTACATCATGTGGATAGCGCGAGATCAGAAGAAATCTCGCGCTATCCCGCAGCGGGAGCCAGCTGTCACTGATAGCTGGACCCCTGCTGTTAACCCCTTCCCCACTGCGATCTATGTAGATTACGGCATGGGAAGGGTTCACAGAGGGAGCGCGCTCGCGATGTAATCGCAGAGAGCCTGGCTGCTTGCCATGGTAACAGGATGCCACCTACAGCCGTCCTGTATTACCCTTGCCTATGGTCGCTGTAAGAAGCGATAAGGCATTGCAGGAGAGAAGTCCTGCAATGCCTTATCATAGTGATCATAGGTGCTATGGTGTAAGTCCCCCAAAGGGACACAAATCATGTTAAAAAAAATGATGAAAATAATGTACAAAAAATAAAAATGTAAAAAAAAACTTTTTGTGCTTTTTCTCATATTAGCATGAAAAAAAAATCCCACATATTTGGTATCGTCGTGTCTAACGATGCGTACAATAAGTTGAATATTCTTTTTATCCTGCACGGCAAAAAGCATTAAGAAAAGCGAAAAAACTTAGGCAAAAAACGCAATAAAAGTGAACAAAAAAGCCATATGTACCCCAAAATGGTACAAATTAAACTACAGCTAGTCTCGCAAAAAATAAGCCCTCACAGAGCTTTGTCCATAAAAAAATAAAAAAGTTATAGGACTTTGAATGCAGAGATTCGGGGAAAAAAAAGATTTCCAAAGAAAGGGTTTTTAGTGCAGAAAAATGGAAAAACCTAAAAAAAAAGAATTTTGGTATACAGAAAAAATGTATTGTGTCATTTATGCTGTATACTAAACGCTTTAAGAAAAACTCCAAAAAATCCATGGCAGAATTTATGCGTTTTCTCTCCCTACAATCATAAAAAAAATAAAATAAAAGTTTTACAATATAGTCTATGTGCCCAAAAATGGCATCAATAAAAACTACAGTTCGCCTCGAAAAAAACAAACCCTTATATGGCCGCGTCAACAAAAAATAAAAAAGTTATGGTTTTCGAGATGAAAATCCACCAAAAATCATTGCGTCCTTAAGCCCAAAATAGGCCATGTCCTTAAGGGGTTAAGGGCTCCAGCACACTGGCGGGAGTGATATTGGGATGTGATTGACGCCCCGATTTTGCTCTGGCAATCCTTCTGAAGCCCTGGTGTGATAGACATGATGATTAGTCAGTGTAAAATGTCTATTGATTTGTACTAAACTAGAGGTATTACGCAGCTGTAGTGACTTTAACTCTTAGAGGCTAATGACTGCATAATTTCATTATAGTAATTGCCGGACAATGGCATGGTGAAAAGATATGTGTTTTGTGACTTCAGCCTAATGTGGAACTCTGCTGCATAAGGAAAGAGTTAAATCACAGTGTTATATGTTATTGCTTGTGTTCATCTTGAGTGTTTTCCCAGTCCTTCCCCATCCCCCCACACAGAATCTTCTTCAACAAAAAGATACTTGCTTTCAGTTTCAGTTTCGAGCACATGTTTGTAAGACAAAGACTTGCTTATACATTGGACTTGAGAGAAGGTGGGCAGGAAGGAGGGGGGATTCTATATGATCCGACAAATGAGAATCCTATATGTTACTGATGTAATCTGTTGCACGCCCATTAAAGGGCAGGTGTTATGCTTTACAATAAAAGGGGCTGTCTGGGTGTTTCTGCCCAGAGAGCCATTTTGGATATGAGACTGATAGCTTGTGTCTGATCTGGTCGATGATGTGTGCACACTATACAATTTGGAAGCTACAAAATACCCCGAAACCTGCTGGAGAAAACCATAATCCAGATCACTGGATGTAAGGCATTTCCCAGCAGGGCTCGAAGCGCTGTCATCTCCGATGCTTCTTCTAGCACTCTTCTTCAGCTTCCCTTCTGGCCGAGGATTGAAAAATTGACAGCTGAGCGCTACCTCTGACTGGTCACAGCGCTCAGCCAATTAGAGACATCGCTTTCAGGAGGCGGGGATTTTTCAATCCCCGTCCAGAAGAAAAGCTGAAGAAGAGTTTCGGGAACCTGCTAGAAGACGCGCTGGAGATGACAACACTTTTAAGGTGATGTATTTTTTCCTACAGTTACGGATTATTTTCAAGGTAGGGCTTATATTTCAAGCCCTTCTCCCCCTCCGAAAATCCTCTCCACAGGGAGTCCCCTGCCACTGCTGTCACAACAGTGGCAGAGGATTGTGATCATCTCCCATTGATTTAAATAGGGCCTGCGCTGCTCCAGCCGGTCCATTGGAGACAATGGGCGAGATTGCAAAAAGAATGGACATGCTGCGATTTTGTTTTCACGCTGCATCGCAAGTGTTAAAACATTGCACATGTGAATGGAGCCATTGGTAGCCATTGGATTCTTCATTTTGCGATTTCTCGCAGCCTCGCAACACTGGGAAATCGTGCGATTTCATCGCCAGTGTGAAGGCACCCTAACAATTCCTCACCTTGACCTTTTAGTTTTGAACCCTGTAAAATTTGGGTGAATGCCCCATGTGAATGGGAGAACCCATTTAAGACTCTTTTACACAGACCAATGTTCATCTGATTATTGCCTGTGTAAATATAGCTACAATCAGATGTAATCTGTCGCTGATTGTATCATTTGTGTAGCAAGAAAAATGCCTCATTCTTTGCAGCATATCTCCCTGTGTGAACAGGTACGCACTGCCGACTCACACGGACTCAGCACAGAGACAAGCATTGGCGTTTCTCATCCATAATATGAAAAAGAATAGGTCACGTAATTAGTTATTTTATAGGTCCATATGAAAAACCATTAATGTGCATTACCCATAGACTATAATGTGGTTGTGTGCGGTTAGTGAATTAACACAGACTGTATATGGTCCCAAATATATTAGTTTGCCGGTGGCCACAGACGGACATAATATATAGCATTAAAAATACTCCACAACAAGCCAGAAAGTAAACCCTTAGGCCTCCATCACACAGACGTTTTTTATTGCAATTAGCGCGGCGCTTTCAGCACCATGCTAAGGGCTTATTCCGACATGCGTATATTGACCGGGTTTTCACGCCCGGCCGATATACGCTGTCCCTCTCTGCAGGGGCAGGAGGCGGGCCGGGCCGAGAGCAGTGCACTGAGCTCCTGCCCCCTTTCCACTATTTGCAATGGGAGGGGTGGAGCACTGCTCCCGGCCCGCCTCCTCCCCCTGCAGAGAAAAGACAGCGTAATTTCGGCTGGGCATGAAAACCCGGCCGATATACACACGTCGGAATAAGCCCTAATCGTGATATAACGCTCCTATTGTTTTCAATGGAACCGCTCAAACAGCCGCTCGATCACAGCACTTTTCAGCATCGTGATTTTCAAGCGCTGTGTGTTCTATTTTTGAGGGTTTAGCATTCCTCATCAATGATGAATGCTAAAAACGAAAGTAAAACACGGTAAAGCGCCGTGATTTAAATCTCCACGCTTACCGCAATGCCTGTGTGAGGGAGGCCTTAGGCCACTTTCACACGGCAGAGATAATCATGCAAGCTTTGTGCGTTGCAAGATGAACAATACTTGCACAAATATGAACCCCATTCTTTTGAACGGGGTCATACATATGAGCTAATTTTTTTCAGCATCGCGGCGTGAGAAGAAAAAGCGCAGCATGTCTTATCTTTGGGCACATTGCCTCGTCCATTGTTTTCAGTTGGTCTGGCAAAAGCATCGTACCAGCATTGAAAACAATTGGAAACACTTGCTAATAGAGATGAGCGAGCGTACTCGCTAAGGCAAATTACTCGAGCGAATACTGCCTTTTGCGAGTACCTGCCCGCTCGTCTCAAAAGATTCGGGTGCTGGCGGGGTCGAGCAGGGGGAAGCAGGAAAAGAGAAAGAAAGATCTTACCCCCGTTCCTCCCCGCTCCCTGGTTCTGGGCCCCATTTCCAGTTATTCAAGATGGCTGTTGCAATCTTCTGGCTACCTAAACCATACAGTGGACTAGTAGTGCTAGACTATCAATGTACTACACATGATCACTGCTAGCCAATCAGAGAACATTGCACAGAGTCTGTTAGGTAGTTAGAAGATTGTGGCCTGAAAACGAGGCTTGGAACCAGATGATTGGAGGGACAACAGCACAGAAAACCAAAAGTAGGTGATATAAACACCCTTGGGACAAGAGGGTCTCTTTAAAATAGATGAACCATTTATGAACTTGATATTTAGAGGCACCTTCTTGTTCCTATTTTTGCTGTTCCAAGCAGAAGTCATGGTGGACTCCATTAGAGAGGAAAAGACAGTATTACCTGTGGCAAAACATTTTTGTGGTCACAGACATAGCATAGAGCAGATGACAGTTATCATACTGAAGGGCAACTACAAATCACAGCGTCACAGAAGAATTTTGGAGTATAAGTTTATGGCCATGTTGATATCCTCAATAATGGAATGAACCTCAGCCCGGGATTCTTGCATAAGTGGAGAATATGAAAGGTCTGAAGGAAGTCAAGACGGGGGTCCTCTTCCCAATCATTGTTTGTTTGTTTTTTTTTCATAAAAATTCAGAAATTGATTGTAAGAATGTTGCCATCAAATAGGTGGTGCTGCAGAGGCAGTGTTTCCATTGCCTTCTATTTGCAGTTTGTAAAGTAGAGATAACAGACATCATAAAACTGTCACATTCTTCAGCTCAGTGGACTGATTAAGTATTTATCTCTTTGCTCAGATTGTCTGGTGTTATTTTAAGTCTCACATTTCTGTGTGTAAACATTTATTTACATCAAGAAGGGTGTCCTCCCCCCCCCCCCACTGCATTTGTATGTTATATTTGTGTCCCATATAAACCAGTTTATTAGACTGATGAAGGGTCAATAAGAAGAACCTGAAAGCTCGCTGTAACATCATGTAATTTTTGTTAGTCATGAAAAGGTATCATATCTACAAGATTACCTGGTTTCTCTTACTGAGAAAAATCAAACTTTACTAGCTAACACGGTACCAAAACTTTATTTTAAACTGGCTGTCCCACTTCTAGTTGTTTTGCTGCAGGACACAGACAACCACATACATTGCACAGTGGGCTCGTTTGGTTCTGCAGGTTGAATCCTCTTCACTTCAATTCAGGACCCAAATGGTGCCAACCAGACCCCATTAACCATAATGGAGTCTGTCCGGATTTCAGCATGGTGCCCAGGATTTTCACAGAGAAATAATGCAACATACTTTTCTATTTCATCCAGGATTTTATTCCAGATCTGCTATGTAAATGTAATTATAGCTTTAGATCCCTTGCCATCTTCAACTGAAAGGGATCTAGTAGGTAAGTACTGCTTCTTTTATTTGATGGCATTCTCCACAGTTAACACCTTTTTTTGTTGATTCCAGACAACTCCTTTAACTCATGTGATAATGGGGTGTTTGAAAATAAAAAGGGAGGTTTCGAGAGCAGACACCCTCTTAAACACATAAGAAAGAACAATACATACAAGTTGAGTTATTTTGCAGATACGTTGCTTTACAATCACCTTATCTTCTATATATTTGTCAGTCTGTTGGTCTGTTTGAGCATCACACACAAACGATACAACCGATTGACATGAAATTTTGCACACAGTATAATCTCAACCCGGAGAAGCTTAGTCTAAAACAATTCTAAAAAATTTGTTGTCTTGGCAACCTTATTTGCAATTTTTTGTCTTTGCTTAAATTTTAATGCAGCAACCCCCAAATTTGCTTTCACCAATGGATTCTACGTACTCAATTTAGTATTCCTGGTTATTTCCAACAAGTAATTCCCACTAGAAGAGTCAGACTGAGCGCTGACAATTTGTGTTTCAGGAAATGATATGTCCCCAGACAGGAGTACATGGAGCAAATTTACGAACACCTGCCCTCATTTATCAAAACTGTCTAACAGTAAATCAACAAATAGTAAAAAATACTTTTTGTTGCCCATAGCAACCAATTACAGCATAGCTTTCATTTTACCTCAGCACTAAGAGGATTAAATACTTTTGCCCAGAGCAGCTTTCATTTTATCTCAGCACTAAGAGCATTGAAAACTGTTGACCATAGCAACCAATCACAGAGCAGCTTTCATTTTCCCACAGCACTGAGGATTGAAAACTGTTGCCCATAGCAACCAATCACAGCACAGCTTTAATTTTACCTCAGCAGTATAATATATACCCAATACATTAACATAGCATTAATCAGCAAAGGTGTGCTTTGACATATGCGTGTGTTTTAATATCATCTTTTCTTAAAATGTCACCTTTTGTATTGCACACGTTCTGTATCGGGTACCCGGGCTAGTATATTATATTATCTTCTCTATTAAATATCTCTGCTAAATATAATTTAAAATCTGAATTTTGTGCTTTATATTCTGAGCTTTGTGTCAGAGCCGAGCTGTGAGAAGGAGTCACTGCAACTAGCAGAATTTTGAAAGAAGCGATAGGTATGAATAAAAAAAATACATGATATATAACTTAAAGCCAGAACAAAATAACAGAAAGCAAAGTATCTGAAAATGAACTCAATGTTCTAGGGTGAAGCTACACGTTTGCCATTGACTACAGACAGTAAATGTAAGGTCTACCATTCTTGTAACATATCTGTTTCTTTATTGTTGTTTTCATCTACTTTTCAATTTGTTTTTATTTTATGCCATGTGGGGAAAAAAAAATCTATCCAAACTTGGAAACCATTTACAAGCAGGGTAGCTGGTGAGGTCAGATCATATTATGTAATTCAACATGCAACTCAGAACATTAAAGTGACTCACCATATGGAAAATTACATTTCAGAAATGGTTGAATTTAGCCTTACTTAATTTATATGAAAATTGCAACATTGATTATATATATGGTTTTACTTGTAGTCATGCTGACGAAGGAAACCACAACGTCTGACTACTGCTTCCTACCATGAGAGACAGGAAAATCTTAAAGGAGTTATTCCACAAAAATAATTACCTATCCACAGGATAGTAGATAAATGATTGGTTGCTTGGGCTTCTGACCATTAGGACCCCCTGCAATCATGCAAATGGCACACCCTAAGTCTTCTGGGTGAATGGAGTGGTGGTGCACATGCATGATATCAGATCCATCCACTTGCGTGGGCTTGTAATCGGCTATTTCAGTGAGTGGAGTGGTGATCACATGCGCATATTCTCTGCTCTATTCACCAGGCGAACTTGGGGTGCACAGTTCTCATGACCATAGGGGCATCCCGGCAGTCAGACCCCCAGCGATTAATCCAGGCCACCAAAATGTCCCAAATTCAGCAGTACAGTTCCTAAGGACGTGTTTCAATTTCACCCCATTGCTGCTCCCCAACTCCCAAAGCTCTGTACATTAACTGCAGGGAAAGGCCTCTTCTTCACTTGTTCTAAGTTGCACTGAACACTGTGCTCTGTATAGCCTAGCCCAACTCCTCCCCCTCTCTGGCTCTTAGAGTACTCTGTATCTGGAACCAGGGAAAAGTTTCAGGCAAGACTGTAAAGAGCGCAGTACGTAGCAGTAGGATGAGGAGATTGTGCAGAGACAAATCATGGCTGGAAGAAGTCTACATGGGGGTCTGGGCCCAGAGAACAAAGATGAAAATGGATGATGCCAATCTCAGATAATGTCACCTGTTATAACTGGAGGTAACTGCATCGTAATCACCATATCTGAGTAGAACTGGTATCTGACATTTTTATTGTGAGGTGACACAAAGGGTATGTTCAAACTTAAAAAAGAATTGTTGTAGCTTGCTACGCATGCCACAGGACTTATTCCTCCTATTCAAGAGTTGGAAAAAATGCATAGGAGCCTTTTGATGTCTATGGGAACAAAATAATAAAGCTCTATCACACATGCATAATGCAGCCCTGTGCCTGCGCCCTCCAGGCTCTCTTACTAAAACCCTATTCCGCCAGCAGCATTTATATCCCGAAACCAGGAGTAGGTCCAAAATATGGAGGAGATACAAATATATCCATCATACTATTTCTCTCTAGCTCCCACTTAAGCTTTTGTAGTTGCATCTCAGGTCCCATTCACTTCAGTAGAGCTGAGTTGCAATACCACACACAACTATGGACAAGGATGGCACTGTTTTTGGAAGAAAGCAGCATGTTTTTCAAACCCTGGAAGCCCCTTTAAGGCTCATTACCCTCAGTAAATGGACATAATTACCTCTCATTGCAGGTTTAGCACTGTTTCATAATCATTCTAAGCTTGCTGTAATATAAATCAGCACTCCTTACACAATATTCCAGATATTGCTGGGAATTCATGATCAGATATTTCCTATTAAGGCACTGTTTCTGGCTCGCAAGACGATAGCTTTAAGATGGATGGATAGACGTCCCCCGACGTTCTCAAAGTGACAGAACATTTTTAATTCCACATTGCCATATCAAAAGACTAGCTGATATACACGGATATATCGCCTGAGTTAATTTGATACAGCTGTTTACGTGTTGTTCGCACAGAAAAATGTTGTGAAATTGTGGTTACTTTAGAGGAATCGAGGAATAAAATATGTATACACATAGAGGAGCACTAGATTCTCCCTCTGCAGAATGTGCCACACCTCCCATTCTCCTCACTTAGGACCTAAAGAATTCTTGTGTCAAATTTCACGCTTGTACAACACCAGGAAGTTATATTACATTCGGGTGCACTTACTTTTTCAATTAGCATTGAATAATCGAGTTGTGACCACTTTAATTTTCCTATTTAGGATGTAAAGAATGCTTGTACCAAATTTCACACTTGTATAACACCAGGAAGTTACATAGGGATGCACTTACTTTTGCAATTACCATTGAATAATCAAGTTGTGACCCACTTTTCTTATTTAGGACCTAAAGAATGCTCTTTCCAAATTTCATGCTTGTATGATACCGCAAAGTACATTATATAGGGGTGCCAATACTTTTGTACTTAGAATTAAATAATCTAGTTGTGACCAACTTACTTTTCCTATTTAGGACCTAAAGAATGGTTGTGCCAAACTTCATGTTTGTACGACACCGGGAAGTTAGAGAATTAGTGGCCAGTCAGTCAGTCAGTGAAGGCTTTCACCTATATATAATAATAGTTATTTATATAGCGCCAACACATTCTGCAGCGCTTACAAGACAAGGGAAATAAAACAAGACCACGGTTACATGAAGTAATCAATTGATGGAAACATTAGGAGTGAGGGTCCTGCTCCAACGAGCTTACATTATAAAAGTACTGGGTTGATACAGACGGTAAAGGGGCTGGAGATGTGCATGGTATGGCGAGGTAGAGAGGGAGAGATGCTAAACACATAGACAATAGTCAGGTGCTGATTGATTACGGCTAGCAGCAACTGCAGTCGGTAGGACAAGGAGCATGTTATCGGACAACATACAAAGGGGTTTGGTTTAGGATATATTGTATGCATCCCTGAAGAGGTGCGTTTTTAGAGCACGCCTAAAGTTTAGGGTGTCAGTGATTGCCCGGATAGTTTGGGGTAGTGCATTCCAGAGGACAGGTGCTGCTCTGGAGATGTCTTGGAGGCGAGAATGAGAGCGGAGGGCGCAGTGAATTGAGATGAGAGAAGCAATGGAGGGTGGTGCTGTGCTGTAAAGAGCTTTGTGGATGAGGGTAGCGAGTTTAAATTGTATTCTGTATTTGAGGGGCAGCCAGTGCACTGACCAGCAGATGAGCCTGGCTGCCGCATTCAGGACGGATTGGAGGGGGTAGAGCCTGGAGCAGGGGAGACCTATCAGCAGCGAGTTGCAATAATCGAGCTGAGAGTGGATGAGGGCAACAGTGAGCGGTTTTAGCGTGTCCACAGTGAGAAAAGGGCAGATTCTTGCGATCGATAAGTCAACAAAAATA
Source organism: Eleutherodactylus coqui (assembly GCF_035609145.1). Classification (NCBI taxonomy): domain Eukaryota; kingdom Metazoa; phylum Chordata; class Amphibia; order Anura; family Eleutherodactylidae; genus Eleutherodactylus; species Eleutherodactylus coqui. The sequence continues at coordinate 164,069,073 of NC_089837.1, read as the reverse complement.
AAAAAATGGCCAGAGAAATTTAACAGTGTGTGGGGGAGGCGGTGTGGCTCATTAGACACAAATCCCACGCGGGACCTCCTCCAAGGCTTGTGGAATAGGGCTGTACCTAGATCTGACCAGTAAAATGGATGCCAGCTGTTAAATTCTACTGTTATGGAAGCCTAATGTACTAGTGCATTGTACTTATATATCAGAAATAGACAATGTACCTGTGTAATTCTCCCTTAACTTGAAGAATGCATGTTGGATCCAAAGTTATCTACTTATATACTATATGGTATATTTATTGTTCAATAAAATGTTTTGTTTTTTAAAAAAAAAAATATGGCGTGAGTTTTGCATTTTTATGTAGTTAGCAAATATATGCCAAAGGAAACACACCTACCGAAAGAGAGCATGCAACTGCACGCAGAAGTCTTCATTCAGATTCAAACCCAGGACCACGGTGATACATGACAGCAGCATTAACCACTGAGCCATTGTGATACCCATTTAAACATATATTATTTTTAATTGAGTGGTATTGAAGGTAAGAAAAACTATGCCAATTGGGCCCATAGCAACCAATCAAATTTCAACTTTTTTTTCCTTTAGAACAGTTAAGAAAATGGACAAATTAACCCGAATAGAATTGCTGTTTTACTGCTATATTTTTACATTTGCTTTTAAATAGGAGTTTCCTATGCAGTCTTAGCTTCAAAGGGTTGTCCAGTTGTAAACAATTGATGGTCTGGGATCAGGATAGATGACTTTGGCTACAGCTCTTTCACATTCAGACCTGACCATGTATCTCCACCCCTGAAGTCAGAGCATCCATCGTACACACCATCAGCCCAGGACACACTTCCAAAGTCCATATGTGAAAAGGATGTAGCAAGTGTCAGCGTGGTTAGCCCCTGACCTGGCTTTGTATCACAGGCCACGTTTTCACGCATTTCAGTACAAACTCAGCCTGCAATACCAAGCTGGCCCACTGCCGTCGGAACAAAGCTGTCCGTTTCCTGCAGAAATCAGTTAAGTGTATGAACGCTCTGGCCCAGAGAATAGCTGACCCTAAGGATAGGCCATCCCTAGTTTACAACTCAGCAATCTCTTTAAAGGAAACAGGTCACTAAACTTATGTTGCTTTAAGCACAGGTGGCATGAAATTCCAACAGGCACCCTCTTTCCAGAGATCTAGGTTTTACGCTATGAGACACTGTAGAAAAGTGTTAGGGCTCCTTCACACTGGCAAGTGCAATATTGGGCTGTGAGTCACGCCCCAACAAGCCAGAAAAGACAAGCCTCATGAAACTTTTCCACGTTCATAACTCCCTTTGAAAAGGGTAGTACAAGCTCTTCTTTGAGTGAAGACCTATTCTCTAGCTGGGTCATCAGTAGTTGATTGACTACATTCCACCGGTGGTGATCCCCATCCATCAGCTAATTGTTTGGCCCACTGTCCAGGCTAACGGGACGGACGTTGTCAGCAGCACAAAGAGGAAAAAAATGGGAGCACCAGCTTCAGTCCCATTGACCTTAATGGGAACACTGCACTGCTATTCTACTTCCTGCCCATGACAGGATGTCAATAACAGGAGCAGGAAGTGCAATAGAAGTGCAGCACTCACACTGATTTCAATGGGAATGAAGCTGGCGCTCCCACTTTCTCCCCTGATGACAATTTGTGGGCCGCTGCATCCCCTGCCCATCAACTACTACTAGTCTATTCAAAAGGATAGGTCATCAATTGACAAGAGCCCAGATTACCCCTTTAGGGCTCCTGCACACTTGCGGTTTTCTTGCGTTTTTTTCACGCAATTGTCAATGGGACTTTCTAATGTTAAAAACACATCGCACAAAAATTACAAAGCACCAACTTGCGTTGCGTTTTTAACATTAGAAAGTCCCATTAACAATTGCGTGAACAAAAGAACGCAAGAAAAACGCTTGTGGGCAGGAGCCCTTAGGGCTCCCACATACTTGCGTTTTTGTTAACGCGATGGTCAATGGGACTTTCTAATGTTAAAAACACAACGCACGCAACTGCGTTTTTGGTGCATTGCGTTGAGTTGCTTTTTTAACATTAGAAAGTCTCATTGACAATCGTGTTAACAAAAACCGCAAATGCAAGTGTGTGGGAGCCCTAACCCCTTCATGACATGGCCTATTTTGGGCTTAAGGACGCAACAATTTTTGGTGGATTTTCTTCTCCGTTTATCAAAAGTCAAAACGTTTTTTATTTTTCCGTCGACGCGGCCGTATGAGGGCTTGTTTTTTGCGTGGCGAGCTGTAGTTTTTATCGGTGCCACTTTTGGGTACATAGATTATATTGCAAAACTTTTTTTTTTTTTCTATGATAGCAGGGAGAGAAAACGCATCAATTCTGGCATAGATTTTTTTTTTTTTACAGCGTTAATCATGCAGCATAAATGAGACATTCCATTTTTTCTGCGGGCCGGTACGGTTACAACGATACCAAAATTCTTACATTTTTTTTTAGGTTTTCCCACTTTTCTGCAATAAAAACCCTTTTTTTTGGAAATCTTTTTTCTATTCTAAATTGCTGCATTCAAAGTCCCGTAACTTTTTAATTTTTTTTATCTACGGCGCCCCCAATGAGGGCTTATTTTTTGCGAGACGAGCTGTAGTTTTTACTGGTACCATTTTGGGGTACATACGGCTTTTTTGATCACTTTTATTGCATTTTTAGTGAGGGAAAATGCTAAAAATTAGCATTTTGCCTCTGTTTTTTAGCGTTTTTTCCGTGCACAGTCAAAAGCATGTGCAACTTATTGTACGCGTTGTTACGGACGCGACAACACCAAATATGTGGGGTTTTATTTTTTTTAACTTTTTTTATGCTAATCTGAGAAAAAACAAAAAATGTTTTTTTTATTCATATTTTTAATTTTTTTTTTTTTTTTTTTTACACTGTTTGTGTCCCTCTGAGGGACTTTAACCCCTGCCCTGATGATCGCTGTCATAAGGCATGGCAAAGCTACTGCTCTGTCATGCCTTATCGCTTATACAGCGATCATAGGCATAGGCAATACAGGACGCCAGTGTTGCCATGGTGACAAGCCGGGCTCTCGCGATGACATCGCGAGTTCCGGCCGGAGACACAGAGGGAGTCCGCTCCCTCTGTGAACTCTTTCCCTGCCGCGATCTACTTAGATCGCGGCAGGGAAGGGGTTAACTGCGGGGGGCGCCGGCTGTGACTAACAGCCAGCTCCCGCTGCGGGATCTCCAGGACGTAAGATTACGCCCTGTTGCGGGAACGGGTTACGCAGTTTTTTTGAAATGCTGCAGCATCTCGGACTAAGACTCCATTGCCGCTGAAGTATTCTGCTCACTATTTATGCGTCAAAACTAGGAGTGTGCCAAAAATACATGAAATGATAACTTTATTATTCCTTCTCTCTTTAGGTTTCTCTTCTGGTTTTGGCTTACAAACACTGTTGCAAAACACTGACATCTAAACGAGGCCTAAACCATAGTTGTCTGTAATGTGGGCACCCATCAGGGTTTCATGCTGCTCAGGGTTTGGGTAGCACAAATGTCCTGACAGGTTCCCTTTAACATCTGCTAAAAGTTTCCGTGTACACAGGAAGTTTATTGCACAATACTAATGCTCTATGTTGAGTGCTACAATACGGCAGGTATGTACTAATCAAGCACTTCTTTCTTTACTAATAAAAGGTTAGTTCAAATGGAAAGCACCTGAAACTTGTTGGCTTTTGGGAGGAAAAAGCAGCATCCATTCTGGATATTACCTACATTGGAATACCAACCCATGTCTCCTCCCATACATTCGGTAGAGACATATTACACTAATACTTACATCCTGTGCAAAGAGCAGCAGGCACCTGCCTGACAACCTGAACAGAATCTTAGTACATTGCAGTCGGTCATTCCTGAATCATACAAGATTTTTTTTTTAAATATGCTACTCAACTTAAATAGCAGATGCAAGTTTGTTGGGCAGAAGACAAACCATTATTCCCCCTCTACCTTGTAGACTGAAATGGTTGCAGCCTGTATCTGCCATAATTTGTGCAGTGACAGTGTCTTTGCAATATTATCCTGTTAAGCAGTTCAGGGTATGAGACAATGGATACTGCAGGAATACACTTTGTGGCACTACATATTGGCAGGCTAATATAAAAAGGTGGCAAGGGGTCCATGCAAAAGAAAATGTTCAGTGAAAACTAGGGCATATAGTCATTACTTAACTCATGGAACAGGGGACAATGAGGTACATCCTTCAGTTTTATGGTCCGATGTCACATTTTGTGTGTCCATAAATTGCAGATGGATGATACCTGCAACCCCCTATAAAGGAGCAAAAACATCTGATCTGACTCCCTTGGAGTGTGCAACAATCAAGTACATATCGTCATTGTGCAGCTCTGGGTTAAGGCCCCCTATCCACACCCCCCTCTAGCAATATTCCGCTGCGGGGGACGAGCTGTCAGGCTAGCTGCAGAGAATCGCAGCATGCCGCGATTTGAATCCCCCGAGCAGAGAATCGCTATGATTCTCCACTCAGAGACGTTGTGGCTGTGCTCTCCAGAGCGGTGCTGTCCATGGGCGAATTTTAACTGCGTTCCCCGCGCTGATGGTCAATATAATTTTTATTAACCCACAAAAATTCTGTAATAGAAACATGAAAATAAAGTGATTAACTAGCACAGCGTAAATATTTAACCCGTTAGTGACAGGGCTTTTTGTTTTTTCCTCCCCCTTTTAAAAAAAAAATCATAACTTCTTTATTTATTCCTCAACGTCGCTGTCTGCGAGCTTGTTTTTTGTGGGATAAGTTGTAATGTATAATGTAGTGAAAAACTTTTTAAAAATTCTAAAATTTTAGAAATAAAAACACCTCCCCCCCCCCACATTCTGCCACCTTTTGTTGTGTCTTGTTTCTACAGTGCACAAGCTGCAACAGAAATGACCAATTTATTCTGTGGGTCAATACGATTACTATCATTTTTGAATACATACGACCTTGACATCGTTTATTACATTTTTTTCTTAGAGACAGGGTGACCAAAAAAAAAAAAAAAGCACATTTCTGGCATTATTTATTTTTTTTCGGACGATGTTCACTGTGCGGAGTAAATAATGAATTAAACTTTATTCTTATTTTTAGATTTTCTTTTATTCCTCCAAGGGGACCACAACTAGTGAGGCTTCAAATCGCTCCTGCACTATGATGTAATGCCACAGTGCAAATAGGTGGGGGACCACCTATTTGTCAGTGCAAGCGTTGGGAGCTGGAACCAAGAGGAGCTCATACTGGTAAAGGTAGGGAAGTATAGACAGGAATGCAGATTACTTTGCTCCTTCACATCATAACATTTGTACATTACTTGCTACATTGTAAGTGTGCAGATAGTGGTTGAGGACTTCAGGAAACCAGTGTAATAGTGCATAGGCCACTAGCGTCATGCTATAAACTCTGCAAAAATCACCCCAATTGTTTAGAACAGATTGCTGTTGCAGGAATTTGTGAACATAATGTAACGAGAGATCAATAAGGCAATATAGCGATTTTTAATGATACATTCCCATTTTTGGCCTCTGTTGTACATTTACATCACTTGCAGGAAGTCATTCCCACAAAGTGATGTACATTTATAGAACAATGGTAAAGTAGAGCAGTGTACAATACAGTTCTAGTTAAGGGCTTTTTACACAGCCAGAGATCGGGAGAGAACATCTATTTGCCCAACCAGGCCGCATCAAAGGGCCAATGATCATAGAGCCAATGACCAAAATGAGAAATGGAGAATAAAAGATGTGGGAAGCTGCACATCTTGTTGTCCATTGGTGTGTCGGAACTGATAAGTCTAACATCAGTTTACAGTACCAAGTGTGGATGGGCCTTCCAAACCCCAACCACAGCGACTAAAATTTAGTGTGGAAACATGAGTATGCTGCAGGTTTTCATTGGACAGAGCAAGTGGTTTTCCATAATAAATGCCACCCTTCTAGCACTTGCGACTGCACACAAGCAATTAACACTTGACTCTGTGCTCCTTCTAATAAAATCATGGGCACAGGTATGATTACATGTCCTACCTAGCACCATCAGCAGTTTAGCCCATGCAAAACTGCTGAGACCTTTTTTTTAAGCCAAGTACAGCAAGGACATAGGGCTCATAGGTTTTGAGTACCAGCAAGTATGTACCTTGTGCACTAAACTCGGACCTGTAAAGCCCGTTTTTGTTTGCAGGCAGTGAAGAACAAATTCAGCAGGTGATGAAAAGTTTATACATATATCTGCCATTAAAATGCACAGCCAAAGTTCATTACTGTGCATGTGAGATACAGGGAGAAAAAAAAAATAAAAATAAAACTTCCTTCAGAGAGGTCTTACGAAATTTTTTACTCAATGTCTTAAAGCTGGGGCTAGCTAAAAGGACAATACATGGCTATTAAAAAAAAAAAAAAAAAGACGCTGCCTTGACCTTGAAAGACTAGATGCACAACTTTCTGTTATCCGCTTTCACACGGTCAAGAAAATTCAAAGAGGTGTGTGTTGCGATATGCAGGAATCTTGCACGATTATGAACCATGTTCTTTTAAGTGGGGTCATACACAAGCAATTTGTTTTCTCTCATTACGGTACTGGGGTGGGTGGAATAATTTAAATAAAAAAAACAAACAAACAAAAAAACCAAAACAAACAATCGCTGGATGTTTATGGGGCCAGCAAGGCATTGCACATTGTGCTATGCAAGGTTTCCCATTAAAAACAATTGGAAACACTCTGCAATCTTCTGCCACAGTTAAAGCTAAAGCAGAGGATCGCTACTTCCCCGAAATGATGCAAGGCGTTAACACAAAAACGCCTCGCATCCACACGGACATCGCACATTGGTCCAAAAGCTCTCTCTCCCTCTCTTCCCCCTGCTGACTGTCGAAACTCACCGCTCCCCTGCGCCGGCACCCGAATCTTGTCTCTCGAGCGGGCAGGTACTCGCTAAGGGCAATGCTCGCTCGAGCAATTGCCCTTAGCGAGTATGCTCGCTCATCTCTAATTGTGGCCCTTTGGAAGTGACTGGAAAGCCTACATTAAAAAAGGAGGAAAATATGGTCACTAATACAGGAACCAATATAAAGACTTCTATTCAATTAACCAAAAGACATATCAGATAACACAGGAAAAAAGACAGACCGCGATAAAAAGCTGCGAGGGCGCTGGACATAAACCGATCAATAAATCACTGGGATCTATTAAAGTACATATTTATAAAATTCTTCAAACATCCAGAACGCAGGGAATGTACAGGAAAATTTGTATCCAATATCTAAATATAACAATATGAGTCCTAGGAGGCTGCCAAAGCCTGGATAGGCGACATGTGTCATAGTGTTCGTCCTGGGCACTCCCAGGATTAGCATCATGACCCAAGGTAGACAACGGGGTTTATTAGGACTTGTATTGCTACATTTATATATAGCATAGAAGTTTTCCTGAATTTCCCGAGTTCTGAATGTTTGAAGATGCACTTTTATAGATGCCAGTAATTTAGTGATTAGTCTATTCCCTGGCCTCCATGCAGCTTTCTATTGCAGTCTTTTCTCCTGTTTTCTACTTTTTGATTAATTGAATACTATTTCGATATATTAGTTCCTGTACTACCGTAGTAGCCACATTTTCCTTCTGTAAACGTAGGCTTTCTGATTTATTGAAAGTGGTCTGAGATTATGTATAAAATTTGGAGGTTTTAAGTAGGCTTCATACACTCAGAAGTGGCTAACCTAATGTAGTATATTGTGGACTTACACAGAAGACTGGATTTCCCTTTCTTTGATGGTGCTAATAGACCCTAAAAGTAATTCTGATGGCTCAGAATATATTCTGGGGAAAGTCTTGCATTGCATACAGCAAACCTATAGCCACAATACACCCGACTGTAGGCCAAATAGTTGTACGCTTTGCCCATTGACTTTCGCTGTAATAAAACACTATACATTAAACTTCTGCTAGGAGATCTTTTGATCACTCAATAGGCTATGCAACGGTTTGGGGTATACACCAGATGGTGGGAACAGTCTAAAGCTGACCATCTACACAAGGGGGAAAAAAAAAAGGCAGCTGAAATGGCCATTTTGGACCATTTTAGCCAATTATCATTTTTAAGTCGGACATTCTATTGACCAAGGCACTGATCTGTCATGCTGTTTTTTTTTTAACAAACACTTGTATATGGCCAGCTGAAGACAAGATGCATTTCTGTAAATGGATGCAAAAAAAAAACCCGTAATCACTTGAAGCATACAATAATTGTAGAATGCTGCCAAGTAAACATCAAGTCATTGAAGAACCAGTGTCGTGTTCACGTTTATGCAGACATCCTCCCACAAGAATATAGGACAAGACATAAAATGTGTAGATTTATTGCAGCAGAAACATCTCAGTGCAACAAAGCAATGGAAAAAACAAAAACAAAAAACAAACAAAAGAAACAGGCTCCTGCTCACAGTTCTGCTCAATGTGTGCTGCGCCCAGACACCCACGTTGCAGCAATGCATCAGTCCACAGCAGAGCCTAGAAAGCGGGAGCAGACCTTGTGCACAACACAAGTCTCCCTTTGGGTAGATGCTAAGGCAAAAATCAATAATTTTCTACAATTGTGCCATTCTGCGCTGTCAGTCTGTATTTATGCAAACTCTGAGAAAAAAGTTAAAAAGTCAGTGGAAGTACAATCTGCTTGCCACTAGCCCCAATTGTGCCTTTATTTAGTGTTGCTGGGAGGGAGTGGGGCTTGAAAAGGTCCAAAAAGGATTATGCTTGGTGTGAAAAAAATTATATCTTTTTCTCTTCATATTGTATTATTAGCACCATTCCCGGGTATCCTTCTTCAGGTGGCAGGACAATACTTACACATGCAACAAATAAAAAAAATTATACAAAATGAAAAAAAAAAAAATGTAGCATTTAACATCTACATGACAACCGCAAGCTCCTGAAGAGAGGTATTCGTTCTTTTGTTGCATGTATGACGTGCAATATACTGCAACACAATAAAACATGGGGGAAAACAACAGATCTGACAGGATAGGTGCTCAAACAAAAGCAAGATGATGCACATCTCTTCAAAAATAGGTACCTTTGGAAAAGGGAGCCACGAGGGCCGGACTCTCCGCACGAGTAAATCTGAGTGTATGAGGTTTGATGTACATCAGTTTATATAGAAAATAAAAATCATGGCACTCCAAAAGGCAAAAAATAGTCATGTTCTTTGTAGTTTATGAATATGTAAGGCTTGTGGTGCTTCACTCCAAATCAGTCGTCTTGTACTTAAAGACCAAAATCTTCATGTGGCAATGGATTCTCTTCATCTATACAATGACGCCATGATATGTTCAAGAAAGGGATACCCTCCGATTTGAGGATCGTGCACTTTCACTGGCAACTTGCTCAGAGAAAGTCAAAGACCCCCGAATTCTTGGCTGCTTGATAAAAGAAACACAGTTGTAAAAGGAAAAAAAAAGCAAAAAAGATAATAAATCCATCCATAACTGGCTTTTTTTTAAAAATACAGATGCAATATTAATATTTGTTAAAATCAAATTTGTTACAAAAGCCAGGCAAGAATGTGGCCAGCCTCCTTCTTCTGCACAAACACACAGTCTAGAGCAAGGTCTGATAGATTAGGTGCATGGATTAGTGGCAAGTGTGAGGGTCCGTGCGAACACCACACATACATCTCAGCGGACTCTTGCTGGCCTTTTTATTTCTGTACTTAGTATCACGATGTAAATAAGAATTAGAAAATTTTCTGAAAACAAAAACTTGCTAAAAACAGGGCCAAAGTTGTAAATTGTGCTCACATAACATCCACAAAGAACTCACTGGGATTGCCCATAGCCATGCGGAAAGACTGTCTACTAGCGGTGAGTTCAGGTGGGACGGAAGCCAAATCACGACCTGGGGGGGCTCCGGGAGGGCCCATGACTGGTGGTGGAGCTGGCATCATCATCATTGGAGGACCGTATAGAGGAGGCACCCCTGGAGGACCATAAGACTGGTGTGTATGGTGGCTCCGAATGCTGTGCGCTATGGAGTGGTGGCTCCTGTGGCTGTGTTCACTTGCTGGTACTGAGCGTTCACTTGCTGCTCTGTCTCTGCGTAGACTGCTACGGGTAGTGTGATCAGACTCACTTCCACTCCCTCCAGATTTTGAGTCACCAGTCTTAGGGTCTTTCCTCTTTTCCGTACTGCTGCGGTTGGAGCCACTACTTCTACTCCCTGTAACAGGCAGAATCATACATGTGACACAAGGCAGAAGAAAACAAGATGTAATGCATCAACGCCGTCAGCCAGTTAAACTGTGCTTTTAGAGGATTGAAAATTAAACATCTTAGAAAAGGAGGTGGAAAGACATGAAAGTTAAGAGGTCAAAGCGTTCCAAAGTGGTCATAGCCAAGAAAGAGCAACTAGATGATCCCTTTTTTCCTTATTAAGTGTCAACGTGTTTGTCTCCAAAGACAAATCTCTAGTTACCAGTATGTTCCTTACTAGAGATGAGCAGGGAAATACTCGCTAAGGCACATTACTCGAGCGAGTAGTGCCTTAGCAGAGTATCTCCCTGCTCGTCTCTAAAGATTCGGGGGCCGGCGCGGGTGACAGGTGAGTTGCGGCGGGGAGCGGGGGAAGAGAGGGAGAGCGAGATCTCCCCTCCGTTCCTCCCCGCTCTCCCCGCCGGCCCCTGAATCTTTAGAGACGAGCGGGGAGATACTTGGCTAAGGCACTACTCGCTCGAGTAATGTGCCTTAGCGAGTATACTCGCTCATCTCTATTCCTTACATATTACAAGTACTCCAATTATCCCTTGCTGTACCTCTCATGTTCTGGTGGGGGTGGAGGGGTAGTATTGAGTCAATGGATTAACCTCAATTGTTTGGTTTTGAGAGGCATTTTAACTTTAATAAAACACCACAGTATTTAAGAAAAATACTAGCATTTTAGAAACCAGCTTGGATAAAGTTCCAAAAGGTTTCTACAAGGACTTACCTTCACTGTGCTGACTGCCAGCACTACCACCTCCATAGCTATATCCAGGTTCCGGAAATCCTGGGTGTGGGCTGTAAGGATGAGGCAATGGGTACTGATACTGAAAAGCCATGGGCCAAGGGGCAGCTCCAGGATGTGGAAGTGGAGCCAATGTGTCCTGATCGGATGTCCCACTGGAACCATCATGGTCATTTAGGGTAAGATTTGCCATATCTAATGAAGGGAGGAAAACAGGAAAACTTTTAGGTCTACAGTTAGCAAAAACATGGTTTAGAGAACAGTGGTGGTTTCAGCAGGGTTAGAGTCTGAGGAAAGCCCAGGTTTCACCAAATCATGAAGATGTGTTTCATTGCCCTTTATAATTAGGGCGTTTTTATTTCCTCTTGTCGATTCCCATCATACTCAACATTACTAGATAAATTAAAGGACAACTGGTCACCACTAATGAGAACCATAAACTAAGAAATGGTGCCCATCAGGCAGGGATGTTGTTTTTATCCTTACCTGGCTCTCCATTCCCATGCTGTCACCCATGGAAGTCGGCATGTGGGTATTCATCACTGTAGGCTGTGTGCGTGGACTTCCATTGAGTACAGCATGTGATATCTGGCTCCCTATTCAGGCGTCAAGTCTTTAAAAAGGTTTTTTCTTTATTTTATAAATCGCATTCCTGGGCTCCTTGGGACCTGGCCTATGGGCACCGCAACTTAGTTTAAGGTGCTCATGGGTGGGGACAGGTTTCTTTTAATAAAATGTAAGCCCTTCGTTCTAAATCACACACATAATGTAAATTATGAGTGCTTATTAATATACCTCAGATTAAATTACATTCACCTCCTTGAAAGCCAGCTACATCCGGCTCTAGAGACATGAAGTGTGGGGATTTGGTTATTTAGATTCTATTAGAGAAACAAACACCATGTAAACCTCTTTCTGAAATGAAGCCATCGAGTGAACTACTAATTACTATTGCCAGGGGAAGCTAAAGATGGCCAGGCAGAGCCTACCATAGTGAAAGTAGCTTGCATTAACCCTTTCCAATCCACTGTCTGATGTCTAAAGACATTCTGATTGAAGGCTGTACAGCTCCGATGTCGGAAGATGTCCGGCAGGGTATTCTTACTGTATATTACTGGCCACTCTGTTGTCGGGGACCTCTCCTGCATGTCCTATACCGCAGTACTGGCTCCAGCCAGCAGATGGCGCTATTGTATCATCGCAGAAAGAGAAAGCACCCTAGCAAACCCTGAACCCAAAATTGGATTGCAAAGAGTTAAGCGAGGCATTACTCTGACTAATAGAGGGGTGTCACAAGTGAAGGACCCCTCTCCATAATGTCCTTAGCATTTAACTTCTAGTTGCATAGACTCTGAATAAAGCAGCAATGGATGTGCTTAATTGCGTCTTACATTCAAAATTCTCCACACCACAGCCTGTGGTGACAAAAGAAATGGACAACTTTGGCCCCACATTCCAGTGATTGGTGGGAGTTCTAGTGAGAATACATTTATCACCTATACGTAAAAATGTCTCCTTAGAAGAAATAGAAGGCAGCTTCCAAGACGCAGTGTTAAAAGTAGATCTTTTTATTCTGTGAAAGCAGCTGGAGTAAAAAAAAGAAAAAATTTTTTGGAGCGGCCTTCTATTACTTCTGATGATCTATATAGTTAGGTAGTCAGGATTTTATCTCCACACAGAGGTGGTGCACATTCATCTTCCCTATAAGCCTGAAGTACTGTTCAGCATTGGCCATCTACATACATGAATAGTTTATGAGAAAATTCCTTTAAGCATCAATATAAGAAGGAGCAAAAACTGTTCCAAGTAATACAAGACACACACGAGCTGTAACAGCTAGAATAATGGATGGGTACATACTGCCACAAAGATCTCCAAAAATGTAGTAACACTGTTCAGAGAAAGTTATTTTATTGACTGTATGGCGGATATATCCAGCCTTCAGAAGATTGCTGGCATACTTCCTTGCCTCCCGGCGATCTGTGAAGCCCTCCACATGGTTATACAACCAATCTACTACATCTGAACCTACAAAACAGAAAAATCAGCAACAATTACACCTGACACGATAGAAAATTCCGGAAACAAACAATTGTAAATCATTGTATTTCACTAGTTCGTTAATTAGTAGTGAAAAACAGACCGAGATGTGCACGGTATGAGGGGCAAATGTAAGCATGCGGATGGAACAAATTGTACCTTGACTGATGGCATGGCTGGCGCAGAATGTTCTCTTATCTTAACCCATAAACAAGCTATTGTTTTACCTTAGAATTACTTTACAATGGGCTTTGTGGTGCCAAGTGTAAATAAACCACCCTGATAGCATGGTGTACCGTGGTATCACATCACATTAAGGTGCGTTTAGACGGAACAATTATCGTTCAAAAAGATAGTTCAAATGAACGAAAGTGAATAATCATTGAGTCTAAATGCAAGCCAACGAACGAACAAACGAGAGTAGTTCACTTCTCATTCATCATGGAGTTTCTACAGCACTAAGTTGGCTTGTTCACTTGTTCTGTTTAAACAGCGCTTCTTCAGTGTTTCACATAGAAACAAGAAGTGAACAATTCTCAAAGAGCAGTCTGCCCATCTAAACAAGCTGCATGAATTACCGTTGAGGACGTCAGCACCTCCTTCACTTGTGCAAATAACCATACTACAGTTTTCGTTTCGTGCAAAGGAGCCCAAAAACTAAGCTAAAGAGGAAAGGCTCTTTCACACGGTGCGAATATTGGGCACTGACCACACAATCATCGCTCAGGGAATGGAGGCAGAGTGGGCTGGAGACAGTTCTGGCCCGCATGTCTCTATTCACAGTAAATAGGCCATGGTTCATAGATGAACCATGACCTGTTTACACAGAACAATGCAGTGGCAAGATGGCTTTTTAGCGATAATCATTGGGTGTAAATGTGCCCATCTTTCAGTTTTCTGCCAAACAATGGTTTTCAGTTCTGCTTGAAAACCATTGTTTGGCAGAACAGCTGATAGGCAGGACCACACACTGTGTTCTGCCTGGGGAGAGCCAATTACAGCTGATTGCATTCTCTCAGCTGTCAGCCCCATGGCAGAACAAAGGGAATGCAATCAGGGAACTGCAGGTGATCTGTTCCCTGAATACAGCTCCCAGCAGCTCACATGCTACTAATTGGTACTAATAGACATTAGTACAAAGTAGTAGTTTATGCAAAATGATCGCTCAAAGCCATCTTTTGAGCAATCATCTTTGCAGTGTAAGTGCACCTTTAAAAGGCCTTTACCCACTATATGCTTAATGCACCCTTAATAGTCAGTTATTGTGGATACCTCACTTACCAATAAAAGCATTGGGGATGGTAATTTTAAGCCACATTCTATCTCGCACCTCCAAGCCAGATTCTGGTGAGCTCATTGCTTTCACAATTGTTACCATGTCACTATGTATGGACAGATGAAAGTCATCAAAGCCTTAGGTAATACAAAAAAAAAATTAAGAGTGAGATAAAAGTTACTTAACTTTTTTTTAGTCATCAAATACATAAAAGTTTAATTTAGAAGCAAAAAAAAAAAAAAAAAAAACCTTGCTAAAAAAGTGATAAATAATCACAATCTAAATCCATGTCAGAAGACTAGAAATGAGGGTATCATACTTACGCTCAGTTTCAGGTATAGAACTGGTGATTGAGGAGCTGGTTGAAGTTATAGTACTCATAGATGGACTCATTCCATAGGCGGGGTAGGTACCAGTCATCGCTGCTGTGTGAGAAACCCAAGCTGCTGGGTCAATAGGCCTGATTGGTTCACCTGATGGGAAACAAAGGCAGTAGGTACAAGAACAGATAGAAGATAAACAGAAAGATGGAGTGATGAGGACTTACTGTAAGCAGGTTGGCAAGTAACATTAGTTTTGCAAGGCTCACATTATGTTAAAGCATATTAACATTAGAGCATAAAATAAGAGTTTTTAAATTTATTAAAAAAAAAGAAATACATTTTAAATTTGCTTGGTTTTCAACAATCATGTAAAAAGCATTAACATACAAGTCATCAAGATGAGTTCTACATACATGCAGTCCCTCTCCTGCTGCACCGACTTGCCTATGAGCCACAGAATAAGCCCTATGGGAGTATCTCATGCTCCCCTTGAGGGAGTCACACAGCTGTCAACTGAAGAGCTTATTCTACAACAGTGACTGCAAAATTATTAAAAGGGGACACACTTTCTCCTGTGACTGTCACTGGGTTTCCCAATTAAGAACCTGGAAAGGGACTGGAGGGCTGCCTTTCCACTAACCGTATTAGGGCACACTAAGACTGGGGTCCACATGCGGCAGAATTGTTCTGCCGCAGATCCACAATGGTAAATTTGCTGTAAAATCCACCTGTAACCAATACACTGAAGGGGTGAAATCCACAGTGAAAATGTGCCAAACTTACACAACATCATGAGGCTGTTGCAGATATTAAAATCCACAGCATGCTAGTTTCTCCACATTGGGTATTTTTTCACTACATATGAATGTTCGGTTTCAAAACCATCAAAAACACATCCACTTTTATTGTACAGTAATCTGCTGCGGATTTGCAGTGCAGAGATCCACAGCAATTACATTATGATTAGAGATGAGCGAACGTACTCGGTAAGGCCGATTTCGCAATCGAGCACCGCGATTTTCGAGTACTTCACTATTCGGGTGAAAAGATTCGGGGGGAGCTGTGGGGCGGGGCGTGGTGGAGCAGGGGGTAGCAGCGTGGAACAGGGGGGAGCTCTCTCTCTCTCCCCCCCCCCCATTCCCCTCTGCAACCCCCCGCTCACCCACGGCGCCCCCCGAATCTTTTCACCCGAGTAGTGAAGTACTCAAAAATCGCGGTGCTCGATTGCGAAAATCGGCCTTACCGAGTACGTTCGCTCATCTCTAATTATGATTAAATTATCCTGTATGTCTCCCTAACAGCCTGTATCATAGTGACACCTCTCCTAAAATATCCCTATGCAGAAAAACAAAAAAGGAACAAAAAAATATTAAGAATGTCTAAAAACAAGACACTAGCATATAAATTGTCTTGTCAAATCACACTACTGCAAAAAAAAAAAAAAAAAAAGTAGTAGAATTAACAATTAAATCACATTAGGTGACAAAGCGTACCCGAGTTACCCCCTCATTTACTACTGCTCAAAACCTTTTTTAGGCTTTTAAATTCTAATTTCCAAGCTGTTGCCACCACGTTTCTGCTGCCCTGCTGTTTGCATTCCATTTTCAGGCAGGGGAGTGTTGCAAGCCCAGCATTCTGCCGGTTGTTCAATGTCCTGTACTTTCTTTTCCAAGCTACACTGCTCTTTGGTCCAATTAACAGGATGTGAATTACCACCCTTTTGCTTTACCAGGACAATTCAGTGAATTTGGGCGCTAATAGTCCCATATACACATGGCCGCTGACAGGGCACTGAGGGAGAAACCGTGCACTTGGTTTCTAGCAACACTAAAAACCACACGGCTATCAGCACATATAAATAGGAGCTGCTCCATCTTTGAGCGACTCCTGTGTGCTGTGAATGGAGGCCGGACATTCACCTGAATGACCATCACTCCTGTGTAAGGTGGCAGTCTGTGAGACAGCTGTCAGGCGCTTATGTGCCCGATAGTCGTCCCGCGTAAAGGGAAGTTTAGTGGCGGGCACTTCAGCCTTGATTTACAGGCGTAAAACAAAATAATGAAATTATATTACAGAATTGATGAGGCAAAAAACTATTAGACTAGCAGAAATTGTCTGAAGAGTTAGTAACATTTAACCCCTTAAGGACCAGGCTGTTTTGTACCTTAAGGACCAGACACTTTTTAGGGATTTTACCCATGTGGTGGTTTTACTGCCCCATTTTTTTTCCTTCAGCTACCAAAAATTATTATTATTTTTTTGCTGTAACATAGGGTGATTTTATATCTTTTTTCCCTGACTAGCTTTTTGCCCCTAATAAAACAAAAATGTTTTTGTACACACACACAATTTTTTTTACATTTACTTTTAGTGTAAATTTACTATAGGAACGGGTTCCTCATTTTGTTTCGGACGTTTTGATATATAATATGTATGGTTTCGGATTACAGGACACATATGGCAACTGTTTTGGTTGGCGTCGGCTTTGGGTAATTTTTTTTTTTTTTTACAAGTTGACACTTTTCCACAGTAGCATCCATAGGAGCGCCAGTTACAAGGAAAAACAGCCTCCTGTAGTGACAATAGTCACTGGCAGAACTGATCAGGTTTGATAGGACCCTGCATCTGTGCTATGCCAAGGGGCTCCCAGCGGTCATGTGATCGCTGGGTCGCATAGTGGAAGAAACACTTCCACTTCTTAGTACATGGTGCTCATTGAACGCTATGTACACGGGAAAGGGGAAGGTTTCTCCCTTCTCCCTCAGGTTCTCAGCTGTTACTAACAGCTGAGAATCAGACCTGCTTCTGCTCGATTGCAGCAGCAAAGGGTTTAATCCCCCATCGCATTTTTGCTATTGGCCGGGATTAATGCCCAGGACCAAGTGCTGTATATTAACTGTGCTTGCTCCTTAAGGAGTTAAATATGCGTCTGCAGGAGATTTGCAGCTCTAGAACAGATATACAAAACGGACCACTAGAAAGATATATTAAGAAGTTAACTTGCATAGAATTCTAACCCTACTAGATTTAAAAAACACATTGTATTCACTTTATGGAAAAAGTAATTAAAGCAGTTGAATTATTGCAATTCCCTGGAACTTACTTCTTGGTAAAGTAAAGCAACCACGAGGAGAGGGATCCCAGCATTTAGCAACAGTAAGTGTAATAGGGCTACAACAGAGAAAAACATGAGATTTCTTATTATAGCCAAGATAAATCTGTATTGCAGTCTTAAATAGAAGGTCTTTACGAGTTTGTGTCATTTAATGAATGGCTGTGATTGTTTCATCGATCGCCGATTGACTAAGGCGGCACTCCTGAACCAATCAGAGCAATCGCTTGCTGGAGGTGGGGTATTCAAGAACCGTCACCAGCAAAAGATGCTCCATCGGCATTGAGGACTACACAGAAGCCTTCCGGAGTGCCGCACCCCCCCAAAATAAGACCCAGTGCCTCTTTTGGGGGCAAAAATGTATATAAGTCTTATTTTTGGGGGAAACACTGTAGTTGTACTGCTATAAAGAAAGACAGTGCTTATTAAAATGGACTTACCCTGGCTTGTGAACAATTTCCCTAAGGACTCTCACAGCATCATCATTACTCATGTTCTCAAAATTTATGTCATTGACCTGCAAAGGTTAAGAACATTTAAAATACTATGGGTAAACTGAACGTGACCCCCAACTGCAGCTTATGTACCCTCTACTAAACCATTCACAAATCTAATAAATATTTAGAGCAAGATACGCACCTGCAATAACATATCGCCTGGTTCGATTCTGCCGTCAGCAGCCACAGCCCCTCCTTTCATAATGGACCCAATGTATATTCCTCCATCCCCACGCTCATTACTCTGTCCGACAATGCTGATGCCCAGGAAATTGTATTTTTCTAAGGTAATAAAAAACACAGCAAAAAATGATTAAAGTACATCTTGGAGGAGATGTCAGAGACAATTAAGGCTGATTAGCTTGGACATACTCACCCATGTTTAGAGTGACAGTGATTATATTCAGAGACATGGTAGAGTCGGTTATGCTGCTGAATGACGAGGACTGCAAGATTAAAAAACAGTTAGCTGCAGGTTCAAACAGTAGGATTTTCAGCCCCACAAAATAATGCAATCAAATATGTGTTTATAAGCAAAGCTTGAGAAAATTTTAAAGGCATTTTCTGCACCCTTAAGAAAGAAAAAAAAAAAAACCCAAACACAACTCAAAATCCTTAATAGTACTAGGCACTGACTTCCTCCTGTCAAATCACCGCTGTGGCCATAGATTGTTCTGCCATGCTTATATGGCATTGGATATATCTATCTGCGATTAGCTCAGTTCAGCTGTTTGTGGGAGATGCAGCGTTAGAGGTGTACGGGCCATAGACTCTGAGTCGTATACAGCGCTGCTTGACTCACTAAACAGAGTCAAACTAAGTCAATTACAGCTGATGCAGCACAGCACTCAGCGGAGCACTTATGCCCCTTTGTTCCAGTAATCACTATTGGGGTCTCAGCAGGTAGACCTTCATTGGTCAAAACTTCTGACATATCAATACTGTCAACCAAAGTTCCATAGGAACCTTCAGCAGAATACAGACATCCTTGATGGCAGTCTGTAATGTCAAAGAACTATGGACAAAGACTGTTAGTGTGTAAATGGGCAGCTTGACAAACTCTCCAAAAAGTCCACTAGTGATTGTCATTTATTGTGTTGATGGCTCCTATAAAATATTCCATTGCCATTTAGTCTTCTAATCTGGATACTTGTGAAATTATAAGAACTGCTCATATTGGAGTTCCTAATATATTTAAAGTAGCTCCAAATAGAGATGAGCGAGTATACTCGCTAAGGCACATTACTCGAGCGAGTAGTGTTTTACCCGAGTATCTCCCCGCTCGTCTCTAAAGATTTGGGAGCCGGCGCGGGTGACAGGTGAGTTGCGGCAGGGAGCGGGCGGGAGAGCGAGATCTCCCCTCCATTCCTCCCCGCTCTCCCCCGTCGCTCCCCGCCCCCTGCCGGCCCCCGAATCTTTAGAGACGAGCGGGGAGATATTTGGCTAAGGCACATTACTCGAGCGAGTAGTGCCTTAGCGAGTATACTCGCTCATCTCTAGCTCCAAACTATTCCTTCACTTCAAAATCAGTAATAGTCTTATTTGTGCTCATACAGCCAGTATGCACATTTTCTCCTCACCCGGTCAATGCGAGGGGCTTTCGGTTTTCTTCTGCGTCTCTTATGTCTTCTCATTAGACGAGATGCACTGCTCTGCTCTGTGGAATTGCTGAACCTGAAAACATAAGAAAATGTTTTTTGTTCCTTTATAAAGAAAAAAACATTAGCGTGTCCATTCAGCTTGGCCGAAGAGAGAAGGCGATAGAAGGGGCTATCATTTATCTAAAGGGAGGATTGGGCAGTTTGTCCAATACCAGATGTGAGCTGACTGGTCCTTCCCTTGATACTGTTGGTTACTGGAAAGTTGATGCCTATGGCTAGCTTTAGCTTAACCATCACTGGGTTCTTCAATAAGTGAACTAATAGGATTGAGAAAACAGACCTATGTACTGTAGACTTGTATTTATTCTGTTTGAGGGGAAATTAAAAGATAGCTGAACAATTATTTCGATTTTTTAATGTACAGATATAACTCCCAGAAGCCACCTCAACTTCAAGAGCTCTGCTAAAGAATTTTTCTACGTATGGGGTAATGCTACAACGAAGAGCGATACCAAAACGTTAAAACCTATATCTACCTACCTATACTTGATCATTAAAACTACAGGGAATCTCCAAATTCATTAGTGCTCACAATGGAGAGTGACTTGAACATAGGGGGCAGTGATGCCATGTTATCTCGCTACTAGTATAGAGCTTAGGCGCTAACATCTTTAGTGGTCTAGTGTTGTGAAGGGGTTAATGGTAATTTGTGATGGTGGTTATGGATATTAATACCGCTAGAGATCTAGGAACGGTTAACAGCCAATTTTTCTTTTTCAGGATGGTGAACAAGATCTTTAAGTAGTGACTGAGAATACATTTGTAAAAAAGGAATTAATTTTTCACCAACATTCTGAAAACAACTTCAAGAAAGTCATTTGGGATAGTTCAGAGATGCAGAAATCGTAACCTATGATGTCCGTGTTTAGCCCTTGGCAGGATGGGAACCACAAAGCTCAGTGGGAGATTACGCACTGGCATTCAAAGGTCACAATTTTCGCACACAAACCAAAAAGAGCTGTGGCTTTTCGAATATTTGGTCAGTGTTCAGTTTTGCCTTAGCAGGTAAGTTAGCTAAGAAAAAAAAATTACTCCCTCCCTCCATAAAAACCATGTGGGGTTGTTCAAATATATAAGTCAAACACACTATATGCAATAACTAATCCACGACTTATTACCCCGAACCCAATGTGCGAAAAAAACTATACTTATGACTAAAAGACCTTGAAGCCATGGTAAGCCTTGCACATAGGCCTGAAACTCAACCTACCTGCTTGTAGAATCATCCTCATCAGAGTCAAAGAAGCTAGTTGAGTCCAGCTCACTGCTCATTAGGGTGGACGAGCTTTCATAACCCCCTGTATCTCTGCGCCTCTCCATCTTTGATGTGCCATTGAGCCTGGGAGCTGCAACACAAAATGTAAATAGCGGATCAACCCAAATCCTTTGGTATGTTGTAGGGACCCCAACCATACAGCCATCCTCATTAACCTTCCTGAGGAGGTCCCATTTTTCGAATCTGACATGTGTCACTTTAGGACTTCGGAATGCTTCCTATTATGCAAGCAATTCTGAGAGCGTTTTTTTTCGTGAGAGATTGTACTTTGTTAGTGGTCAATTTTGGCCTACAATTTTACAAAAAAAAATAAATTCTAAAATTGAAAAGAAAATGGCAATTTTCAAACTTTTTTTTAAAAGCATTTTTCTGCTTCACACAAAATAGCTAGTACACAACATTTGCCACATCTACACTGGATGTTGGTACCATTTTGAAAGTGTCCTTTTAGACGTCAGAAAGCATGCAGCTATAGCGACAAGTTTTCGAATTTTGATAAAATTACCTAAATCAGTTTTTTTTTCTAAGAAAGACCAATTCAATTCTACAGTTACTTTCAGAGGTTTATGCATGTATTAGAACCCCCCACCCCACCCCCTACACACACATACACATACACATACACACACACACACACACACACACACACACACACAAACAAACACAAACAAAAACAAACATACAAAACCACCCCATTTTGAAAAGCACAAACCTCCGGAATTCCGCGGCGGAGCCCGTAACGGCGCCCCCCAGAGACCCCAATACTTACCTCCGGATCCGGCGTCTTCCATCCCGCATTACGCTTCCCCGCCCACCGCGTCATGTGACGCGGCTGGCGGGGAAGCGGTTTCACGCCATCTTCCACTGTGCTACAGCGGAAGATAGCGGGACAGACGGCTTCCATTGACTGCAATGGAAGCCGTCCGCGTGTACACCTGCGGCAAATAGAACATGCCGTGGGTGAGGTCGGGTGATTTCATGGTGCGGAATTCCGCGATGGAATTCCACACTGTGAGCATAGAGCTATTAGGTTCAATAGAACCCAATAGCTGCGGGCAACGTGGCGGATTTTCGCCGCGTGTTACGCGGCGGGCATCCGTCCGTGGGAAGGAGCCCTTAAAGTTTTAAAACAGGATTTACAAATTCTGTTAACTCTTTAGGCGGTTTATACAAGCTAAGGGCGCCTGTCCACGGGCATAGTGATATCCTGCGGCAGATCGCCGCCGCAAGAGCTGCCGGGAAGCAGGGGAGAGCTGATTGCTCTCTACGCTGAGCCTATTTGATAGGCTCACCGTGGAGAATCGCAGCATGCTGCAATTTAAATCCTGTGAGCGGAGAATCGCTATGATTCTCCAATCGTGGACAGCGGGCTGCGCTTTCTATAGTAGACAATAGAAAGCGTTCACTGCATTCCCCGCGGTTGGATTATCGCCGAGGGAAACTGAAAGAAAAAAAAATAAAAATTGCCTATGGACAGACAGCCTAAAGCAGAGTAAAAGTTGTTGCATTGTGTGAATTTGAACGCTGATCATCCAGTGTAAACATGGCCAACATTTGAGTGATGCATGAGAACTCGTCACTTCTCGTTCGTTTTATGCAGGCATAAAATAAATAATTGTTCGCATGTTAATGCGTGTGAACAGCGATCGTCGAGTACTTCACATTCACTGATACAGTGAATGATTGCATGGTATGGGAATACAATTGCGAATGATTTATCTGCCTGTATAAGCAGGTTACATGAGTAAACGGTCATTATCCCTTTTCTTTTTGGCCAATTCTGGTTTTTGTGTGGACAAGTCCTTACACTGTACAGTTACAGGAGTTTTCCAAGGAGAATACCATTTATGATCTGTACTCTGGATAGGTCATCAATAGTTGATCTGCGGGGTTCTATCACTCGGGACCCTGATTGATCAGCTGATTGTAGTGCTGTCAGTGGGCACTCAATTACACAGAAATTGGAGCGAAAGTGTCTGCTTAGACCGCTGTGTAGCGGTCGGTGCTTGTAACTGTAGGAACCGCGCTTGCAGTTTCACGCGCTGGCCACTTCAGAGGTCAAAGCAGAGAGTTCCACTCCGATCTCTGTATAATTGCGACGCTGTCCGCTGGCACACAACCAGCTGATCAGTCAGGATCCTGAGCGATGGACCCCAGCCGTTCAGCTATGGATCAAACAACTGAAATGAAATAGTTTTGCAAAACTTAGGCAGAGGAAAAGTGGTTTCTCTTTGTGAAAGAGGGCATAGCATAGCTTTCCTGGCTGAAATGTAAACCGGTCTAGTGGGAAAGTTCCCGCTGCAGCGAGCTGCCACACAATTGCATGTTAATCTTATACATCTTAGGAAGGATTTTTTTCCAGGATATGGACATTACTGGCCTATCCCTAGTATAAGCCATCAATGTGTCCTTTTTGGGGTCTCAACACCTGGAGCCCTACTGAAGAATCAAGTTACCCCTTCACTGCAGTGACAATCACTTTACTGCTGTCAATTTTAGTGTGATGAGGTTTGGTACATTTAAAAGGAATCTGTCACAATGGAAAAATGGCCCTGAACTACTATAATGTGTGGATAGCTGAAGAGGCCGATTCCAAGGAGGTCATTATTATTGAACTCACTTTCAATCTTCCAAAGTAAACTCTAGTTTAGACAATTATCGCTCAAAAGAGGTCTTTTGAGCGATAATTGATGTGTGCATTTACAGCACAAGGTGATCGCTTGAATGTTAAGCGATCGCTTTGCGCTCCGAGCGGGGTATACAGAAGACAAGCAGGGCTGCTTGTCTTCTGCATCCAACTGTTCTCTGCTCGGAGCACCCAGCTGTCAGAGCTGAGCGCTCCGAGTGGGGTATGCAGAACATAGCTGGACCGCTGTGTTCTTCATACCCTGGCCGCGTTCAGGGAGGGGAATACAGCTGAAACAATATATCAGCTGTATCCCGCTGTGAACTCCTGATAAGGCTGATGGTTGTCTTTCAGCATGCTGAAAGACGACGATGAGCGACAGGATAACGAAAAGTGCCCAATGTCAGTACAGTTAGACAGTGATTATCACTCAAAAGACGGCTTTTGAGTGAATTTTGAGTGATAACCGTGTCTAAATGGGCCTTAAGTACCCTGCACTATTTCTCTGTACTTAGAGAGTCCAGGTAATGCATTATAGTGCAAACAGATGGCTTGCTGGCTTACTGGTGTGGAGTGGGAGTTCATTCAGAGAGAATCGCGTTGTTGCAAATTTGTCTCTTCAATTATTCACACATTACAATAGTTAAGAGCCATTTTTCATGGTGACAGATTATCTAGAAGGAAGCCTGTCAGCCATGTCCTGTGCCTTCTAGAAGCAGGATGCAGTATTGACAGGCATGCCATTTTGAACATTGTGTCTGTTATTTATAATAAATTCTGGGTCTACTCCTTGGCCAGCGCCGTGAAGGCAGCCCTTGGCCAGCGCCGTGAAGGCAGCCCTTGGCCAGCGCCGTGAAGGCAGCCCTTGGCCAGCGCCGTGAAGGCAGCCCTTGGCCAGCGCCGTGAAGGCAGCCCTTGGCCAGCGCCGTGAAGGCAGCCCTTGGCCAGCGCCGTGAAGGCAGCCCTTGGCCAGCGCCGTGAAGGCAGCCCTTGGCCAGCGCCGTGAAGGCAGCCCTTGGCCAGCGCCGTGAAGGCAGCCCTTGGCCAGCGCCGTGAAAGCAGCCCTTGGCCAGCGCCGTGAAAGCAGCCCTTGGCCAGCGCCGTGAAAGCAGCCCTTGGCCAGCGCCGTGAAAGCAGCCCTTGGCCAGCGCCGTGAAAGCAGCCCTTGGCCAGCGCCGTGAAAGCAGCCCTTGGCCAGCGCCGTGAAAGCAGCCCTTGGCCAGCGCCGTGAAAGCAGCCCTTGGCCAGCGCCGTGAAAGCAGCCCTTGGCCAGCGCCGTGAAAGCAGCCCTTGGCCAGCGCCGTGAAAGCAGCCCTTGGCCAGCGCCGTGAAAGCAGCCCTTGGCCAGCGCCGTGAAAGCAGCCCTTGGCCAGCGCCGTGAAAGCAGCCCTTGGCCAGCGCCGTGAAAGCAGCCCTTGGCCAGCGCCGTGAAAGCAGCCCTTGGCCAGCGCCGTGAAAGCAGCCCTTGGCCAGCGCCGTGAAAGCAGCCCTTGGCCAGCGCCGT
Organism: Eleutherodactylus coqui; assembly: GCF_035609145.1. NCBI lineage: Eukaryota > Metazoa > Chordata > Amphibia > Anura > Eleutherodactylidae > Eleutherodactylus > Eleutherodactylus coqui. The sequence continues at coordinate 164,043,729 of NC_089837.1, read as the reverse complement.
GAAAGCAGCCCTTGGCCAGCGCCGTGAAAGCAGCCCTTGGCCAGCGCCGTGAAAGCAGCCCTTGGCCAGCGCCGTGAAAGCAGCCCTTGGCCAGCGCCGTGAAAGCAGCCCTTGGCCAGCGCTGTGAAAGCAGCCCTTGGCCAGCCACAGCGACAGCTTTCTTCATATAAGAAAACTCTGTCAATCAAGAGCGGAGGGGTGTAAGGTGAAGAAGTTCTAATGTTTATAAGTTGAGACAAGTCTTGATTAGAGGGATTATCTGCAAGATTTTATTTTGTAATAGGGCAGAATAATGACTCCATGAGTGTTTTAATTAGGATTTAAGTGGAACATGAATAGCTGACAAAACAGAAATCCACAAGTAGTACAGCAGGTATGAAGGGCAAATACAGGAGACACAGACTTTACACTGACATCCGATATGTGAGGTGTGACGTTTCCTTCAGCAACCAAAATAACCGGTTTAGCCAAACAAACAGGGCACTAACAAAACAGAAAACCAGGCAGTACTGAGCCGACGATACCTGCAGAACACGGGAGGCCTAATGAAAATGCAGTATTCCTGGGATCTCTTAATACACATTATAGATAAATAAAACTTAAGGTGGCCAGAAACATCATCTCGAAGACAGCAGAATCTGCCGATTTCATTGCCTCCAGGAACAACCCAAAAGTCCATGATAGAAGAGGTTTGCCTTGCATATAAGTCACTGTCAGAGGGGACTCACAACAGCTTATAGTCCTCTAACACAGGCAGATTTGCTCTATAGGAACGACCGATTGTTACCACAATCGTACGCCCCCCGTACGGCTGTCACTGAGCGGCTGCAGGTCTTCCTGTTTACATGGGGAGATATGCAGCCAACCATTTTATTCCCACATAAAAGACAATTGCTGGTTCGCCGATTCCTCTACACAGCCGGATTGTCACGCAAACAAGTGTTTGAAGGAACGCTCAGGCCCACCTATTGGCCTGTGTAAAAGGACCATTAATTTACTGGAAAGGGAAGGCAGAGGAGGGGTGTCAGGCAAAAGAAAACACACCATACATGCTCCGCCAATCTGAGGGACAGGTCTGGATTGCCAATCAGAAGACCAAAACAGTAAAATAGGTCCTGATGAGTTCATTACAAGCTATTTGGGAACAAATTAACATTACAGATTCAATGAAGGGATCACATCTGTATACAGAAAGTCACAGCAGCAAGCAATGTAAAGGCCAGTGGTCAGGATGGGAATGGTGGAATGGAGAGATGGGTATTAATTGTCTTTTTAAATTAATTTTTTAATCCATTCCCTAAACTTTATGCATTTTTTTTAAACTTTAAAAACACACAAAAAAATATTAAAATAAACATTGAGCAAAGCTTTTCATAAAACTTGCATAAAATTGAACCACGTTTGTAAAGAGACACTCACACTGCAGACCTCGCTGATCAGTACCTGGGTACCAGAAATCAGGGTGCGCATTGAGGGGGTGATGGGCTGTTGTTGACTGAGCTCTGGATGTCGAACGACTCCTCTCCTTACTTCCAAAGCAGAGAACCATGACCATTCTGGCAGTAGATCCCAACCACTCTAGACGCTCATCCAATAGATATTAATCAAACTATCAAGAGGCTGCCAATTACAGGTACATTAAAAGAGAAAAATCCACGTTTCGTCTATACATGTCAGAAGAGGTTCATCTCCATCAAGTAGTTCAATGCTGTAATCTTCTTCTAGACCCTAGTAAAGGTAAGAATTCTTGCAGAGCTGCTCACTCTTGTAGTCCTGTACAGCTTTATAGCTTATGTGCTCTTCCAGCATTTCATGTCCTGTCGGAGGGACTCCTCCCCCTCTCCCACGCTTCTACCGGAGGGGTGGGTAGGTGTCTCTCAGCAACACACTCCAACAATATAGCTACCTGCAGGGTGTAGGCCGGCCTTCATCTACTTCTACTTGTGACATACTTAACAGTGAATGAAGAGACAACCATTCCCTGCATTAAGCATACACCTGGTGCCACTGGAGCTTATACAGGGACTGAATAATTCACCAAGCGCTCTGGAGACAGACATCGCTGCCAGCAAAGAGCTTACTAAAGAGATACATTACAGTAATATGCAGTTTAATACTTTTTTTTTTGCAAACATCCTACTGTTGATCCGATTCTAAAGACTGTAGTAATGTAAGAATATAACCAGGCAGCAATTTTTTGCTAGAATGTAATCAATTCCTTTTAAAAACAAGGCAAACAAAACCAGTACCTTGCAGCACAAAATTTGCCACATGAATAAAATCCTTTAAGTGAACTACGAAAACATAAAAATTATTATTAATCCTCAAATTCCAAACCATGAAGGTAAATACTTCCATCCCAATGGCAGAAAATTACGAACAAACCAGAGATCATTTCAGGCCACTTAGGATACAGTTAGTAGCTCAAGACGGCCAGAAGAAGATTCAATAATGTTAGAAATGTGAACTACTACTGCGAGATCTATATCACAAATACCCACTAGACAGCGGGCTGCTGCAGACTGCTTGTATATAGGGCAAATGTAGCTATGGAATGTTAAATACCCCATGTCACAGTATAACCATCCAACAGGTGGCGCTGCAGAGGTATTGTTCCATCTTCCTTATTTGCACAGTATAGCTAAGCAGTTTTGCCATCCAGCATCCTGGAAAAGTTGGGTAATTTCTATTACAGACATACTGCTAGACACGTTTTCCAATTAGTGTGGATCAATATGTGGTAAAATCCACCACAAACAAATTTGTACCAAAAATTCTTCACGTCTTACATTTGGATTTGTTTTTAACTCATTTATGTTACTGTGTAAAGGCTCACTGGAAACGGCAAATTATGGCAATTATCGTCCTGTGTACATGAGCCACCTCAAGGGCACCGAGTGAAAAAAATCGGTCACCTGTTGGAGTAGCAGAACTAAAAACCAAGTGACTGTCAGGCCGTGTAAACAGGAGCCCCTCAATGTTTGATCAACTCCTATTTACCGTGAATGGAGGCAGACGGCTGGAACGATCCAAACCAAGTGACTCCGACAGGCAAGCGATTTGTTGCTCAGTGCCCTGTTGGCAGACATATGTACACAGGATTATTATTGCCCAAATTAGTTGTTTCCAGCAAGAATTCGGTTGATCATCGTCCCACTTTTAGATTGCAAACTACTTATGATAATGTTATTTAGAACTGCCCTAATTACTGCTTAAGAGGAGTCTGCACAAACGAGTCAACTAATGGTTTTGTGAAAACGTCCATAGAAATGTAAATTCTTCTGTCCATGAATTCTAATGGAGTCTTTAAATGAAAATTCCCAGACAGTTTTTCTTTACTGCTCCCACTCTGAGCAATCTACACTGCAAGGCAGGGCCAGAAATACAGAACACAAGCTTAGCATTACAGATAAACCAGTTTCTGAATGCTGAGAAAACTCTACACACCTGAGGGGTCTGCGCTGTCCGTGAAAACCCCCTGCTAAAAATGTACCTCAACTGCATGCTGGCGAGCACACCAGACAAAGCGGGTCGGTGGCACCACTGAGGATAAATAGCTGCAGTCCAATCTAAACAGGAGCCTGCCGAAGAACATAGCAAAGCTGGCTCAGTAATTGTAATTCTAGAGAGGTCTAATAAGCTATTCACAACCTGATCCATATATTACAAAGTTAGATCACTATGGGGGAAAAAACTATTATGGCACTCAAATCACAATGTGGCCACTTGTTTACCATTTTTTCAAGGATGCCAAGTAGAATTTTAGACTGGAAAGCACCCATGGACAAACCGAACACCCGACTCCTCAAGAAGTTCTAGTAGGACAAAGGTTCAGCCATTTACAAGAGCATAGTTCTTCACAGATTAACATCTGAAGTGTTCAGCTCTCCTCTACAAGATCAGTAATGAAACGAGGAAGATATTTTTATACAGTCACACACATTAATATCCACATCTTCACTTCCTTTAGTCACATCAGTAAGAATATGGCTACTGTGGTAGTCAGCCATGTTGCCACACTGGAGGTGAAGTGTTATTTGGAGAACAGAACAGAGAAGTTTCAGGCCTGCAACATCAAATCTATAAAAAGGAGGTGGAAATGTCAATTAAGTAGACCAGCAGATGAAACCACCCGTGTTCCCAACTAAACATGACAACTAGAATAGTAATAACTCTGATGCTGGGTTTAAGAGGACCACAGACATAGAAATAAATAGCTTAACCTTTTCACTGCCCAGGGCTGATACTAAACAGTGGAGCCCTGGGCAAAGTTAAAAATGGATTCCCAAATCCAGAAGTTTACCAAGTCACAATTGGTCCACTCAAAAAGGCAGGGTGCAATGGCAACCTCTGACACTTCCAGGAGTGCTGCTAGGGTCTTAAAATATTATAGGTACAACACCCAATGCATTTGTCTCCATGCAAGAAGAAAAAAAAATTTAAATTACCACCTCCATACTGTTACTGAACAAAACTAGACGACGATACGAAAGGCTAATGTTACTAATAATACTGCCACACTGTGACTAACACTACATTGTACCTGAATACCACCATACGGCTACTTATTAAAAGAACTAAACACACAAAGACCAATATTACTGGCATACAGTGACTATAATATAATATGGTAGATAACAGTTCTACACGGGTGCTCTGCACACCATACAAGTGATTACATTAATATCCAGGGAGTCAGGGGATTTCTGTTCCGATTCCAATTGTACCCCCAAGCCCCCCCATCTCTTCCATTTGGACTAGATGACATGGAGACTTCTTGCAGCAACAACCTCGGCAAAGTTTGCTGACATCCATACATCTTTGCCCCCTCACTTATGTAGCACCCTCCCTACACAAACTCCCTATCCAGCTGATACCTCCAATAAAGTGCCCATTTTCACAGGACCGTTCAGTTCACAGTACCAGTGAATGAGAACGTCATATCAATCTGTGTCTAAACTGAGCAAGTAGTGAAACAATGTTTAGGCTTGTATAAAATGAACAGTAAGCGAACTAAATTATCGTTGGACATGTTTACACTGAACGACTAGCATTCAAGTTCTAACGATCCACGATTTTTTAAACTATAATCGTCCCGTGTGAAAGCACCAGAGTGATCTAGACACTGATTGCATCGATATGTCTGTTTTGAGTATCTGTAAAATAGTCAGATTACCAATAAGTAATCTCACGTTTCTGCTTTCCATGAGCCCATGACAGCACCAAGAGACTGCCTCCCATATCCCTTTAAAAGGCCAGTACACCCTCCATATCCTCAGTTCTTGGCAAGATCCATAAATCCAAGGAAATGTAATCTGAACCTTATCTATAGTTGTATCACTTTTTTAATTTAACCTGCACTTAAAACTAACCATACATCTCCAAAAAGGGGGAAGGAATATTGAGGCAGATGGAAAAACAGTACTGTTTTTTTCTGAAGCTAGGGCTTCTTTTCAGCGTAGGGCTTATATTTCAATCAATAAAGTACGCTTTTTATTTTAGGGGTCCCCTCCTTTCTACTAGAGAATAGAGTAGAAATAACTATCTTAAAAACCCTTCTGTTTTAAAACCCACCTAATCAAATTCCAAGTGGTCAGGTGTAGACTTAATTTCCAAGTAAAACAAAGGGTCTTGGGGTCTTCCTTTCTGGAAGAACCCAAAAGGTCTATCAGTGACATTCTCAGGCAAGAAAGCCAAACCCTTCAGGGCCAAAATGGGCAATGAGATGCATAGATTATTGCTCTGGTCCCCTCCCTCCCCGATTTGGTCTGTCACTCTCAGGAGCAGATTTAGAGGAGGGAAGGTGTAAATAAAGGTGAAAATGGAAAAGTATCTACTGCGTTTGGTTGAAAATCTCCCTATTCAATATCCACTTCTCTTGCCTAATTCAATGGTGAAAGATAATCTGCCTAGAGATTTTCTGACCCCTAACTAGCATCAGGGAACGGGTGTTGATCTCTGCTAGATGTAAAAGCTGTTGAGCAATACTCCTCTGCTTCCGGGACCTGCTCCTGTTTGTTTACATATGCAACCACAGCTGCATTGTCTGATAATATTTTTATATGCCTCCCTGCCATAATTTGTATGGACTGGGACACTGCCAATAAAACAGCTCTCATCTCCCTCGCATTTGGTGACTCTTTCTGCCACGATGGATCCCACCGAAGCAGACTACTATGACCCTCCAAGATGGGCACCCCATCTCCAGGGGTTCGCATTTGTAGTAATAAGAGGTTCTTCTTTTAGCCAACTGTGCTCCTTTCTCTAGATTTGCAGGCAACATCCACCAATGAAGGTAAACGTCACTGGAGTTACTGAACTGCTGGTCCAGGGAGGAAGGAGATCCGTCCCAAAGATTCCGAATTTTAAACTGGAGTTGTCTGGCATGGAATTGCACCCAACTCACAGCATTAAGGAATCCCTGAAACCTGTTTGGGACAGGTTGGAACATAAACCGGGAAACATCTTCCCAAGTTGAACATAATTAATAAAACCCTCTGAAATTTGAGCTTTCTGAATCTTAACTGATGGACCACCTAGGAGAAATGGGGTGACAACTATATCCTGTTCTCTCACATGAGCCATCATCTATGCAACCAATTTTGCCTAGTGCACTGTTAGCATATCCGCATCCTCTGATATCTTAAACCTATCATAGATTGCTCAAATGCCCAGAGATTTTACACATTGCAAAATGTATCTTATAGTTAAACGTACCTTAAATTATTCCTTAACAGGCCATACATAAATCAAAGATAAACTACAGAATAAAAAACTTGCCAATTTCAGCAAGACCAGTCAAGCAGCTAAAGTGTTTGGGTGCCTCCAGACTCTTCTGGCAAAACTTGGAGAAGGAAGGACTGGGCATGTCGAACCACAACAAGCCTGAACCTCTGTTCCTGCCAGCAAAGCCCCATGAAAGTAAAGTAGGTTAAACACATTTTTTCTTTATATATTCGCGTGCACACTCACTGCAGAAAGGGTGTAAATGTATGTCCGATATATACTGGAAGAGTGCTGTGCAACGGGTGCAGGTTTCTTATCTTTACCCAATTAGAATTGGGAGCCCTTTATGTTAACAAGATTCTGTCAGAATAATAAATGCCATTATGCTTTGTGCGACACAATTCTAGGGATACATAGTTTGTGCGATTCATTGCCAACTACTATACCAGCGCAATTACCATGTTCCGATGTCTCCTTTCTCCTTGGTCTCTCCCGTTGTGCTGATACGACAGAATCCGTCTCCGTGTCATTATCCAGGTTTTCTTGGCTGCCTCGAGTATTTGGACTGTAAAGAAAAGATCACATATTCCACAACTTAAAATCTTGCACTTTTCAGCCTTAGGGATCTTCACAGATAGTCGTGCTCCATAAAGCTACAGCACTACAAAAGTAGTCAAGTATAATAATTTCAGTATTGTTCCAATATACAAGTCAGTGCCTACAGAGGGGAGTTGCTGGCTATTCATTCTCCTTACATTCTGCTGCTTCTTAGCTCCTCTCCACCATAGTAGAAGTGTGATCTGTAATTAGAATTTATTTGCAGTATCTATAGGGAGTCCTAGGTAGTCTAAGACACGCCCTGTCTCTTCATTGATTCAGTCTGCTACTTTGCCTCCCATGACAAACTTGTATTATATACGGCAGCCAATCCCAGGATCACTCGGAAGCCAGTGAATGAAGGGCTAAACACCAGTACAGTGAAGGAAGAATGATGATAAATTACACGTATTAAACCACCAGTAAGATAAAGATGATCATCAGGTTATCTCCAAACAACTGGGGGAAACCAGCCCAAGTATGAGGGGCCTGAAAGGTTCCGTTAAAGAGGGAACTTCTCATGTACCTAGAAGCATCATAAACTAAAATTATGCCCTTATGGCAGGAGATGGGTGTGGTATTTTTCATACTCAACCGATTCCTGTGTTGCCTGACAATCCAATAGGAAAGAGATGGTCCAGAAGAAGGGAAGCAAGGCTAGCCCTGAGCCATCCCATCTAGGGGACCACATTTCTTCATATTTTTTATTTATACAACCTTTTAGTACAGACATGCATTTCTATAGTAATCAACCAATTGGGCTCATCAATAATGCCTTTACATGTAGGAGGTATACATGTTCCATATCCAATTCTGCGCTACAGGCTTTCGGGCCATATAAAGCATTTTTGCCATGGCAAGCTTCAATAGATCAGAAAGTGGAAGATCCTCCACACAATCTAATACACATTTGTATGGTATGGGCTCTAGCTGAACCGCATATAAACCATCTCTAAACACAGCCTTCCAATATCCATTTAGTCGATCGCCATTCTTAGCAACCCTAGTTTTACATCTATTATACAATGGAAAATCTTGCCACCCTAGAGGGTGCAAGAAAGCTGGAGTTCTGTATACTCCATGTAGAAGATGTACTTGGGAAAAGTCTGAGATTCACTAAGCGCAAGTTTGGGAACCGGCTGACTATTCTTGCTTCAATAGGTCTCTAATCCCCTCCCCAGCAATATTTGAGAGTTGATGGGAATCAATCTAATTCTTTCGTCAATAGAAATGTGTCTATCTTAGAAATAAGACCAACGGAGGATTCAGAACAACCATTTGATTCTAGAAAGGGGCAATGTGTTGCCCATAGTCGTCCAGGCCCAATGGTAGCCACATCTTTCTGGAAAGCATGACGAAGCTGAAGATACTGATAAATGTACACTCTGTATTTGAAGCGCAGTTTCCAACATGTTGAACTGTTGTAATTACCCATTTATGCAAATCTGAAATACATATCTTATCCCCTTATATTTCCATCTCCTATACCACTCTAGGCTAACAAGCTCCGGTAACCAGGGTGTGTCCCATATAGGGGTATACTGTGTGCCGCCTAAGATACCAAGCATATCCGGCACTTTCCACCATATCTCATGGATCAGAGTGTAGGGAACAGAGTCCCAGACTGGTTAAATTTACTTGCAATGCCTCCAGTAGAGTTAGTTTTGATGAGTTGTAATAAGCTCTGTACAAAATTCTGCTCCTCCAACACCTAAAAAGTTGAAGTTGGGCAACCAAAAAATATATACTTAGGTACGGGACTGCCAAACAGTCCTTATATTTTACTATGCTCTAATGTCTAGTCTTATACAGACATGTCTCCCTTTCCTAATTAACTCTCGGAAATAGCCGGGTCACCTTATAGGAGACTCGTTGTGGGATCCATACTGGGCCGTCATAAAAATGATATGGCTGCTGTAGCTTCTCTATATCTTGCCTAAGGTTTATACTACCAATCATTTACAGCCAGTGGCAGCTTACTCCAGATTTCCAGTTTCTGTTTAAATTTCTGCAACAATGGGCCCTTTAGGCCTCATTTCCACTCAAAAAATACAATCCGCGCAGAATCTGCCGCGGATTCCGCGTGGATTTGCTTTAAATGGCATTTTTTTTGCATACAGATAGCCGCACACATTACTATCAATGTGGCAAATGGAGCATGCCGCGTTTTTTCTCCCGCGCGTGAAAAACGCAATTCTTTTAAAATACCATCCGCGGGTGCAAAAATCAATTTAATGGACCGCGGATGGCAATGATTCCCTATGGGCAAAATCCGCTGCGGATTCCGTGGCGGAAATCCGCAATTCCATTTACCCAGTGGACATGAGGCCTTAGTGTTTCATAGCTCGATATAGATATTTGAATGCCAAGGTATTTGAAGGTAGACGTGTACTCTAATGGTGTCCCAGGCCCAAGCCCTATGGGCCCAGGTCATCAGTTCAGACAGGCCCAATTTATGGATAAGTCAGAGTACTGATGAAATGTTTAATGGTACACAAGAAGGATTTTGCATCACCCAGGAAAAGCAGCACATTATTGTCATAAAGTGCCAACTGTACCAAGGGCATGCATAACCAGTCAAATAAGGTTTTGGGGAAAGAGATTAACATCAAAGAGTCTGACAAAACAGCCCTATTACTTATGGCTATGTGAAATAAAGCTGATTTTTCCTCTTTACTGGGATCAGAACTCATTATGTCTGTCTAACCATGTGTACAGAACATTACACCTAGTTGGACATTATGATATGCTGTTGAAAAGTGGGCACTCCCCTTTTAAGTGGCATAACTGGGTAATGTAAAGTGTGGCATTAGAGTGCAAAATCTTGATTAAACAGTTTTAAGATGTACTATGTAGTGAATATAGCATGCCAAACTATAATGCTGCGCAGTCTGCGCTAATTGCCTCGCACAAGAAAAACAAAACAAAACAAAAAAAAAAACAACAATCAATCGGACAACAATATACACAAACAACTTATATACTTACTGAAAAGATGGTGGACGGGAGTCTCCAATCCCCCCAGTTCGCTCAATTGGTGGAGGCAAGTCAGAATGACTGTCAGCGCAGACAGAGCCTGCATCCGACTGTGAACCGTCTGCAGAGACCAGCTGTAGAGACAGTCCATAGGAAGAGACGTTAACAGAGACCGCACATTGCCAACCTTACAGCACTTCTTATAACTGTCTACTGCCACCGTGTGCTGAAAGACAGGCACATCCTAAGAAATGCCTGCCTGTCAGCTCTGACTATAGTGTCTTGTACAGCACATCACTCACCGCCTCAGTTACAACACAGTCATGGCGTTATCTGCTTTTCTTTGGAAGTTTTACATATTTGATACTGTGTGTTCTGTAAGGCTAGATAAAACAATGTCTTTATGTGGACCCCAGAGCTTTTATTAAAGGGGTTGTCCCGCGGCAGCAAGTGGGTCTATACACTTCTGTATGGCCATAATAATGCACTTTGTAATGTACATTGTGCATTAATTATGAGCCATACAGAAGTTATCAAAAGTTTTTCACTTACCTGCTCCGTTGCTAGCGTCCTCGTTTCCATGGTTGCCGTCTAATTTTCGCCGTCTAATGGCCAAATTAGACGCGCTTGCGCAGTCCGGGTCTTCTGCTTTTCTCAATGGGGCTCCGTGTAGCTCCGCCCCGTCACGTGCCGATTCCAGCCAATCAGGAGGCTGGAATCAGCAATGGACCGCACAGAAGCCCTGCGGTCCACCGAGGGAGAAGATGCCGGCGGCCATCTTCACCAGGTAAGTAAGAAGTCACCGGAGCGCGGGGATTAAGGTAAGCGCTGTCCGGTGTTCTTTTTTAACCCCTGCATCGGGGTTGTCTCGCGCCGAACGGGTGGGGGGGGACAACCCCTTTAAAATTCTACCATGTTATAATGGCAAACAAACAAAAAGCATGCTTCATTTAAAGGCATAACGCACAAAAACATAACATCCAGGCCTAATGATATAATAATACATGTTGCAATGAACAACTCTAGACTCTGGTGTGCTTCTTTGAAGATGGCTGCTTCCCTATAATGCTGGTGTACACGCCACAATTAGAGGTTAAAGCTCTAGTCCTGACAAAATCTCATTACCTCATCTGACCTGTAGACCAAAAAGATAGAGGAGTCTGTGGTCAGCCATTCTCTCAAAGCAGAAAGACCTGGTGCACGCCATGACTCACAGCACAAGTATGTAGATAGGAAGAAGCTGGCCAAGTAAGGCGAAGACAAAGAGGAATGGAGTAAGGGATTCAATGGGAGAATGCTGAAGCAACACATGATAATAACAGAAGCCTGGCAGGCACAGAGATGGATTTCCTGGATAGGCACACAAGCGTGAAATAAGCTTTTCTTGATTTGGAAGAATACAGGGATAACTGTATCGGTACATAATGGCAGCGCAAACAGGTTAACATGACAGCATGATCAGACGGATGGGTCTGCTTTCATAGAACATATAAAACCAAGTGTGCAGTGCCAGGCAACAAGCTTCTTATGAGCAAAACCTTGTCAGCAAGTATGTCAGGTACAACAGCCAGGGTTGGGGGAAGAAAGAAGCCATTGTCATTTCCTGCAGCCTGGTGGGGAAGTAACAAACCGGGTGCAGGGAAAAGTTAGGAAACATGGGTGCCAATAGGCAAAAAAAAGTAGTACTACATTCATGGTCTCTCAAACTAAGAAAGAAAGGAGTGAAAAAGAAAAGGCAAAAAAAATAAGTGGCGCAACTTTTTTTTTTGAAAAATATGCACGTGTTCAATAAAAATATTTTTCCTTTATAAAATAAAATCCAGCACAAAACAGCAAGCGTTTTGAGGCAATTCTGCCTCTTTTTCAGTCCCACTGGAGACACACCACTGTGTGGCACAGCTAACGGTTGGCTGGTGAGTAGGAGGCAAAAGATAAAATACTATCTCTGAGAATATTTTGCCTCCTACTCACCAGCCAGCCCTCAGCCCTTGTGGAGTGTCTCCAGCTGGACTGAAGAGGATATCACTTGCACAGTTACTGATTTGGCAGCAACTGCAATTCTGATGCATGCACCTCCTTCTACCACAAAAGATAGGATCACCCCTTGAAAAAATAAAATAAAATAAAAATGAATACACCCAGTTTGTTTTCTCCCTTACCAGATCCTCACTGGAGTAGCCTCGCCTCCCTTTCCTTTTGTAACACCTCCTTTTAAACTTAGGAAAGGAAACCTGAAACACAATTTTTTCCCTACATCTTAAGACGGACAGTACAGGAATGCCATCCATGTGCTGTTTTCTTCTTTTCATCTAGTGTACTTGAATGGGCGAGTCTCGTCTGTTAACGGATCAGAACAGTGCATGTGACGCGGTTCTTCCACATGGTTAGTGTGGGGGAAAACCCCAAAACAAAAACAAAACTCGGTAGCGTGTGTTGCACCATAAAATAATGTGGGTTTGTATGCTGACCACGTGTATTTTTTCTTTTAAAACAGTGTGGAAATAAAATGCTACTGTGCAGCAAGCCTTAGTGTAATGTTAGGCCCAGGAGGAGAGATACGGTGTTTTTTTTCTCTTCTATTACTCTTTAATCACAAATTACAGATTGGTCAGCATTTTAAAGCAAAAAAAAAAAAATTATGAAATCCGGAGTGGAGACAAGGTAGCGAATTATAGATCTTTCCATTATATCTTGGATGTAGGATCAAGTCCTGCGGCTGGCTTCAAACCACCGACCAATTTTGCAATGTGTGAACAAGGCCTAAGATACAAACAGAACTCATGCTTCTATTAAGTCAATTCCCACTAACTAAAAAGTCAGACCTAATTACTAGAAAGGCTGAAAGCTAATCACATTAGCCAGGGGCTCATGCACATGGTTGTACAATGGATTGGTCAGTAAAGGTGCCAACAACTGTCCGGCCACACAAGAAGGCTGTTAAGGACTTAAAAGAAGGAGTAGAAAGAAGTTACTTTAGGCCTCCTTTCTATCTGCTCTGGGTGATTTCTATTGTTCGGCTCCTTGGAGCTGAACAAAACTACTGTACCAACCAGATTCAGCACATGCCCGAGTTGAGCAGTACCAAACGGACCTCCACTGCTATAATGTGGTCCACCTGGCATTCCAAACAGCATTGTAATGGACAAATAACACTGCATACTATTTTATCCATGATTTTCTGCCGATTTTGCGTCGGGGCGCCGAAAGGAATCCCCAGTACAGATGCCAATGGGCCCATAGAACATTAATTTAAAATGGGTTATCTGGGGACATTTTTTTCCCCAAAAGCTACCCACCATGCTGTGCCAACATAAAAAGCCACCTCCACCACTGGTGCCTGGTCTCCTGCCGGTCTTCCCTTCTTGCTGTAAGACATGACATGCAGACATAGGGACCGCTGCAGCTAATCACCGGCTGAAGTGAGCAGAAGACTGGCTTTAATGGTCATAAGGTCTCTGTGTCGGAGAAGTCATCGGTGGCTGCCTGCACTCAACAGTGCAGACCAGTGGGGACAGGACACCAGGGGGAGAGGGCAGGATGGAGTCATTTAATGTCGGAAGAGCATTAGGGCAGCTTCTGGAATAAAAGGGTCTTTGAATAGCCCCTTTAAATGCATCAACCAATTGTAAAGAATATACATTCAGAATATCTTGTTATTTAACTCCACTTACCCAGCATACAACTCTTCCATTGAAACATGGCAGTTTTGCATTGTCATCAGAAATCTCTTCTTTTACCACCCTACAAGAAACATATGAAGAATTCAGAACACTCAAATGGGGAGAACACAATAAACATTATTTCATAGTATGGGAAACCCCTCTGCTTGTGCCCCAGTGCAGTTAGGGACAACCCTCGCTGCAGCACCTGCCCTATAACTCTGCAGTACGCTAGTCTTCTTGGGATGACTGACAGCCCAGCTGTTTCTTTAATACCCAGTATCACAGAAACCTTCAGTATTGGCCATTTAACTCCTTAAATGTTGTGATCAATAGTGACTGCGGCATCTAAGGAGACTGACAGAGGAAGGAGGTTTCCTTCGTTAGCTCACTGGTGCCACATGGTGGCAGATGTTTTTATGGCAGCTGGGGCCCAAAATAGGCTACAAGATCCGCCATGGCATTGCTGCCTGTACATGCTCTACATTTAAAATAAAAATCCAGCCCCTAGGAGGAGTTGTCATTTTGCAGTAAAACTTTGCATGCAGTTACATCTCAGGCAGATATACAGATGATTACCATTGTGGTGTAATTAGATGAAGGCTCTTGCCTACTGAGGCCCTAAAAGTGGTTCCACCCTTGGTCTATAAAAAGGCTCTGAGGCTACTTGTGTAGTGGACCTCCATTTCCTTTGCTGTGTATAGTTTGTTGACCACTAGACATTCATTCCTCTAGGATGCAATGGAAGAGATTTTGCCCAGCTAACTAGTTTGAGAGTGGCACACTATTAAAATGTGAGAAGTGGATGGTCCCATTGATGAATTGCCCCCCACCTGGGCCGTTCTGACCACACTGTTACAAGGTGTTGTGACAGATGCGCGAGGGCACAAAAATAAATAAATAAATAGGCAACAAGACTTGGGATGCCCTCAACAGAGCACCACTAGAGAGGATTGGGATCTTGTCCAGTAACCACAAGTTGTTCCAACAGTTTTCCAATCATTACAGTTCTCTGTATGTCACAATCATTTCCAGGCACTTGGCTGAAGGACATTTGGTTGCACGACACTCCTTACATGTAATGCCTTTGACACCCGCCGTCGCCTCAGTTTGCAGTGATGTCGTGAAGGACAAAACTGGGGTACTAGAGCCTCCATCACCACCTACATGACATCTTGTATCCAAGCTAGAGGTGGTACAACAGGGTACTAGAGCCTCCATACTCACCCGTATCATATCTTGTATCCAAGCTAGAGGCGGTACAACAGGGTACTAGAGCCTCCATACTCACCCGTATCATATCTTGTATCCAAGCTAGAGGCAGTACAACAGGATACTAGAGCCTCCATGCCCGTCCGTATCACATTTTGTATACAAGCTAGAGGCGGTACAACTGGGTACTAGAGCCTCTATGCCCCCTGTATCACATCTTGTATCCAAGCTAGAGGTGGTACAACAGGGAACTAGAGCCTCCATGTCCGCATCACATCTGGCATCCAAACTGGTGGCGGTACAACAGGGTACTAGGGCTTCCCTTCTTGTGTGCCGTGTTCTGCAATAAATGCTTTTTTTGCTCTGATATTGTAATCACTTACATCAACGTTACAATCACACAGAGAAAGTTTCATTTCGACAACTCCTAGGTGTTTGAGTTTTTTGTGACAATGAGTGCATTATAGGCAATGCTGCTTTGTACCCCAAAACAAAAAAAAGTGTAAAGTTAAAGAGTTCAAAGAAAACTAAAACACTACTCTTGAAATTGTTAATAACTTTTCCCATTTAAAAAAAACAAAACGACATTTAAAAAAAAATAGTTTACCATAAAACTGGTAAATAAGATATAATTAGTACTGCAAAAAAATGTTAACATGCAGAATAAAAGAACGAAAATAGATTTGCTGTCCTTTTTTCCCACAATGCCCTTCCACTCTCACAAAAAAATACATTAATCTTCACATGGCTTCCTAGATGGAAAAATAAGTTTTGGCTCTCAAAATGTGCAAACATGATTTTCCATAAAATATACTTTTATTGTGCAAAAATACTAAAACAAAAATGCCCTTTGCATATCTGGTACACTGCACATCTACTGACCCGCAGCACAACGTCAGCATGGTATTTTTGCTGCATGGCAAGTTAAGACTTTTTAAAAAAAAAAATGAGTCAAGTCACAAGGAATGGTTTTAGAGAAAGTGTAGGCTGCATTCACACAGGGTGGATTTGCCGCGGTTCTGCCGCAGCAGATCCGCCCGCGGCCGCTAATCTCAGGATTAGCCAGCCATGTGGACGAGGTTTCTCAGAAACCTCGTCCACACGGGACGGCTAATCCGCTGCGGTAAATCCGGTTGAAACAAAGAAGCAGCATGTCTGTTTACTTTCGTTTTTTTGTTTATTTATGTTGCGGCCGCGCTCTCCTCTATGGGAGCGCCGGCCGCAACGGAAAAGCATGCGGCCGGGCCGGTTCAAAGCCGCGGCGCGACTGTTCTCCCGGCGGAAATTTTGCGGTTTTTGCTGCGGCCAAACCGTGATATATCCGACGAAAATACGCCCCGTGTGAACCCAGCCTAAAAGCTACAGTCTGCGGACAGGACTTTTGCTCTGACAGCATTCAATAAAATTGTTATACAATGGGAAATAATTCACTTTGCTTAACCATCGCCTTGTAGACAAACTGAAGCAAAGGGATTCATACGGAATCATAAGGAACAAAATCTTTCAACCTGGACTTAGCGCATTATGGCCGCCTGCAGACAGCCGAGTCGGATCCCACTGTGATAATTCTCGCAGCGGGATGTAGTCCCGTGCCCCTGCAGAGGCCTGCAGCTTACCCGCTCTCGGCATCTGCATTCTCAGCGCTAGCGTATGTGCAAAGAGGAGCCGGCCCGTCACCACTGACATTTCTGTGTGGGCCTCTGCGAGCCCCGCACAGGAATAGAAGATGCCGCGATTTGTTTTCCGTGCGTGCTTTCACACGGACAAATCACGGCCGTCTGCCTAGGATTGCATTATCTACGGCAATCCTATGCAGGCGGGCACGGGCGGAAATTCTGCAGGAAATTCCACCGCAAAATTTCCGCCTGTGTGCACTTGGCCTATGGAAAACACGCTCCTCAGCTGTTCCATTTTGCATTCTTTAAACTTGTGAATTCATAAGTGACTTAAGAAAGGCGCTTCTATTTATTTAATGTCTATCCATTTCAATTTTCACCTGCATATATTACTTTAATCTATCTGTAAGTTCCCCATTTAGAATGTGCTCCATGATTAACAATGCTGTCCAGTGTACATCCTGTGCCATGCATGCAGTCCAGGAGCAGCCACTCAAGGGTGCATACTGCTGTACAGGATGTCAGCGTGTTTGGAAGCGCAGATCCTGGATCTAAATACGCAGCTTAAGGGCTTATTCACACGTCCGTATACTGGCCAGGTTTTCATGCCCGGCCAATATACGGGGTCCCTTCCTGCAGGGGGAGGAGGCGGGCCAGAAGCAGTGCACTGAGCTACCGCCCCCCACCACTGTTTGCAATAGGAGGGTGGAGGAAGGGGGGGGGGGGGGAAATGGAGCCAAGTTCCACTCCATCCCACCCTCTCCCACTGCAAATAGTGGCGAGGGGTGGAGAAGGGGCGGGAGCTCAGTGCACTGCTCCTGTCCCGCCTCCACCCCCTGCAGGAAGGGACACTATCGGCCAGACGTCTGAATAAGCCCTAACAAAGAGATCCATTGGCAATATGTACAGGAGTTTGCTGCTGACTGCGTGGACAGTCCCTGGGGCAGATGTGGGGGTGGAGGTCAGTAACCATGCACATATGCGTGTAGATAAGTGCAAGAAACAGGTCGCAGACCGTTTAATTTCTCAGTGTACGAACGCGGCATAAGCCCTATTACTTTTCTATAGGCAGCATATGCTGTCCACATGCAATACATTGGCGTATGGGTAGCGATTTCATACGCAACCCCAATATGAAACAGAACGATGAATTTTAAAAGAGAAAAAAATTCAACAAAAACAAACAAAAACACAAGTCACACTGCGCATGACAGTGTGCGTTTGATACACCGCAATCCGCAGTCCACCCGCTGCCGCAGTCCACCCGCTGCCCACACCCGGTCTCTGGTAAAATGCTGTGGGGAGACCTGCAGCGTTCTACCGAACGCCCGTGGTCATGAGGCCTTTGAGTCATTACAGAATGAGCGTTAACGAAAGCATATCTAAAAGGCAACAATATACACACTAATGTCAGCAATAACAAGCAGCTTCAGACAAAATACACAAACACCGAGATACGCTTCCTCCAAAACAAGCCAGCGCACAATGCATATCAAGCTGAAAGCCAAGCAATGTGTTTCAAATCAGGCCAGTCACCGGCAGAGAATGAATGGGGAAATCAATGCTAAACAAAACCAAATGGCACATTAGGGTAGATGATTCGGATGCTCTCCAAGCCATGACCTTCTAATGTCCTAGTAAGCCTATAGCATTGTGACCTGCACACCCAATTACCTTCCCTTGGGACACGAACAGATGCCTGCAAGTCACAGAAGCAGACACTCCCAATAACAAGCCTTCCGAATAAATTCCATGTTGGGAATATACAAACACTATAAAAGCAGACGCAAGAATGGGGATTCCTGCTGGCACAGCTGAACAAACCTGCTAAGCTGGGGAGCACACACACAACAACACTGCTGTTCTGCTGTCAGGGATGCTAGAACTTCGCCTTTATTGGACGACACTTTGTGGAATACTTAGCTTGGATATACTATGGACATAAGAGCAGCACACAGTAGAACAAATAGGCGCGGAAAACACTTTGTTTTCTATGTGTTGTAAGCGAAGTGCTATGACGGTGCGTTGCGTTTGGCTTCCACCTGCCTAACCCCAACCAGTTCAGGTCACTGACTTTGTACATGAACTAATGACATTTTCAAAATACAATGACTTATGTAAGGATTAGACGGCCCAGAAGTCAATGTGCACCGACAACTGCAACTCCGTATTTGCTCAATCACACTATGCCAACTGCGTTACCAAGCAACACTGCTAAATGCATCACATCTTGTTTCACTAATTTTCTAATTGTTTTTAATTTCTGATTGCAGAAGTATTTTCTTAGTCTTGTCTGTACAAGACTATGGGGCGGCCATCTTGCCTGAACTACAGTTAATGACATTTAGAGAAGCTTTACAGCAGCCTCATGGGCCGTTCACACAATGGACAGGAGTTGACCTATTGACTTCCATGGAAGACTGTTCTAGACATGCTGTGACATGTGCAGGGAGGGGAGGAGGTGCGCTGAGTGTATCACCTATTGTGAAGGATACGTCCAAAATAATTTTCTGCGTGTTTTGTTTCAGGCTCCATTGATACCTGGGCTCTGGCAATGCTGACATTACTTATTTTCCCTCCTTTCATACCTGTTTTCCGTTTTTTTGGTTTTCTTTGTTGAAATTTATATTAGAAGATCAATTAGATATATTGTTATACAATATGATTAACTTTACAGGTTAATTTATTTACTAGGTTATAGATCTATTGTGGTATGATTATGTTTTCATTTGGCATTGGACTCTCAATCTATGTTGCCTGATTGACTGCTTTGGTCTGAGATCCTTCAACATAGATTGGTATTCTTTTGCTATGGCATGATGCCGGCCTAGTTGCTAGGCTTCCAGCTTGTATATGATGACTTGTGGTCACATGACCGCTCATCTCTGATGATGTGGTCAATCACAGTGCGATCATGTGATTCTAGTCCTGTGACACCGATGAGGTCTTCTGGACATGTGCAGACATTCTTCCGGACATTAAAGGGGTTGTCCCGCGAAAGCAAGTGGGTCTATACACTTCTGTATGGCCATAATAATGCACTTTGTAATGTACATTGTGCATTAATTATGAGCCATACAGAAGTTATAAGAAATTTTTCACTTACCTGTTCCGTTGCTAGTGTCCTCGTTTCCATGGAGCCGTCTAATTTTCAGCGTCGCGCTTGCGCAGTCCGGGTCTTCTTTTCTGAACGGGGCCGCTCGTGCCGGAGAGCAACTCCTTGTAGCTCCGCCCCGTCACGTGCCGATTCCAGCCAATCAGGAGGCTGGAACCGGCAATGGACCGCACAGAAGCCCTGCGGTCCACCGAGGGAGAAGATCCCGGCGGCCATCTTCAGCAGGTAAGTAAGAAGTCACCGGAGCGCGGGGATTCAGGTAAGCGCTGTCCGGTGTTCTTGTTTAACCCCTGCATCGGGGTTGTCTCGCGCCGAACGGGGGGGCTGTTGAAAAAAAAAAAACCCTGTTTCGGCGCGGGACAACCCCTTTAATATAACGCTGCCCATACTTAACTCATGGAGGACTGGAAGTTCTTTTACAGCAATTGCCTTGAGCCCTGCCATATAATGAAAAGGTACCGCTGGGGTTAATGTGAGCCTTGTTCATCTGTACATGTGTAATGGATCTGCTGTTGATTCTATTTGTATGTATGTGCATGTGTTCTGTCACTAATAAGCTTGAAAAAGACCTGAATACATAGGTCGAAACGTCGCTGCTGTGGGTGAATCTTTATGAAGCAAAGTCTTTGTAGATTTTACTCTTTTGCAGCTTCCATTGCTGCCATAATTTCTATTGTGAATGGTAGGTGCTGTATTCTATAAATCTAGGCGTTTTCTCTCATTGTAATCCTGCATGCGATAACGGAAAAGTTTACTCTAGAAAATAGTTTCAGACTATTAGGCTTAGGGTGCATTCACATAAGCGAGCTCTGTGTTGTGAGGCACATAAAACTCACACTCAGGGCTCCTGCACACTGGCGAGAGTGATAAATCGGGATGTGATTGATGCCCCAATATCGCTCTTGCAATCCTTCTTGAAGCGCTGGATGCGAGGAGTTTCCGCAGGGAAATAGCCTCCCATTCCTCCAGGGCTAAAGGAATCTGTAGGTGGGCTTAATATATACACCTCCCCCTTCCCTCCCATAATGTATTTCAAGCCCCACCCACCCCCAAAATCCTTGTTGTGGAGAGTCCCTTGCCATCCTCACCCATTGTTTTCGGTGGGGCTAGCGCTGCTGCCACTGCCGCCTCCATTGGAAAGATGGGCAAGATCGCAGAAAGAATGGACATGCCGCGATTTGGTTTAAACACTGCATCGCAAGTGTCAAAACATCGCAAGTGTGTATGGAGCCATTTGCTTCATAATTTTGCGATTTCTCACAGCGCTAGGAAATCATGCGATTCCCTCGCCAGTGTGAAGCCACCCCAAAAAAGACTTCATCGGTTTCAATTAGTCTATTTACTTGTGATTTTTCTCTCGCAGCAATGCTGAGACAGAATAGTCACAGCATGTTCTATTTTTCTGTGAGCCCGCACAAATCTCAGCCATTGTGTCCAGTGGGTGAGAAAATAAATCAAATTGCACCCCCATGTACATGCGAGTTTTATGCGACTGTGATGCAATTTTTAATTTTTCCTATTGAAAATGCATGTGAAACGAAAAAAAAAATTATATAAAATTAAATCACATGTTCAGCTATAATTTTGTTTTGCAAATTACAACACATTCACAGTGACTGTCTCAATTTTACAAATGTAATATCGGTTAAAGTTTCTCGGACAGAGATTCCGTTCGCCTGTGTGAATGCCCCCTAAGTAGGAAAAATGTAAGTTTATAGGATTTTTTTTTCTTCTTTCAATATAGATTGTGTGACTCAAAAAGAAAAAAGTAAAACCACCAAGAAGCTCTTTCCAAATAAACGTCCACAATAAATCAGATAATTGTTATTAGTGGGCAGTTCCATTGTGCTTCACTCTTCATGTCTCTATACAGAAGCCCATTCCTATTGTGGCCAGCTGTCATCGCAGGGCTGAAAGTCAACACAATCTGCCAGGCTGCAGCCTTATGTACCCCAAATGGTTCCATGGAGGTTTTCCTTCATCCAGCTCTTCTCTTGGATCGAATCCACTTTATACACAGGGAAAAAAAAAGATAAAATGCTAACATAGTAAACTAATCACCAAGCGTCTATTGCCACTAGTGTTTGCGGGGAGTCTTTGATTACATAATAAGGGCTTACTTTGACTTGTGTATATCGGCTGTTTTCTCGTCAGGGTTTAATAGGGATAGCCAATAGCTGCTCTTCCCTGTGGATTTGGATGTCAACACCAGCATACTAAGTATGTTGTATGGATACCATTACAAACCACGAACAGGTTTTTGGACCTAGCCACTTCTGAAGGGTAAGATTGTTCTGATGTTAATCATTGATGATCCTTGCTGTTGTAAATCACGCTTGGTTTGGTATCTTGATTGTGTTTTGCTGCAGCCATTATACTCATACGGTTCCAATATTACAAGTTTTATAGAATAAAAGTTACATTACAATATTGCTATTAGTCATCAATGAGTTCCCATGACAACCGGGGGCCTAACAAAAGGCCCTACTAAGCCTAGATTGTTAACCGTTGTTGTGTACTGCATTAGGGCATGGGGAAAGAAAAAAATATATAGGAATTGCCAATTCTGTGTGCAATTGATCTGAGAATCAATCAAATGCATTGGATTACACAATTCCGCTCACATCAACTGGTCGTAATTGCGCAAGCTGCTTGCGGATATAGAATACAGCTTGTTCTATTTTACCGCGGAATCCACGACAAAGAGCCCAATGTGCTCTACGGTTGTGGATATACCTGCAGCCCATACACAATTAAGAAACAGAGCGGGAAATCGAACCCCCCAAAACACACAGTACATTACACGGCCTCTGTTTGCCTCATTAAAGTGAATGGTTCCTCTGTGGGATTCGTCTGAATACTGTGTTGAGGTATACAGACAGAAGCCGCTGCCATTAAGCTCTGCAGACATCCAAGCCGATCCCAGACCATCACTTAAACCACACGGTGAACATTTAAAGAAAAAACGGGGAATTGCTTTCACTTTTCGAAAACCCTCCAAAAATATCAGAAGCTAGTTGATAATGGATTCCGTCAGATAAGGTATAAATGGACTATAATGGGTTCCCTCAATTTACCAGAAAAGCACTGCTTTCTTCCTGACATTTATGACAGAATGAGCCGACAGTAACCTGAACAGCGCTTATAATGCAGATCGGGATATCTAAGAAAAAAAAGTGTTAAAAAGTAGGATTACCAGAAAAACAGGATTTCTATAATAAGTGATTTTCTAATGACATATTCCATTTAAAAACAAAATTATTCACCACTTCTCATCTCTAGTTTTGCTGTAACCAGTGCCACGGCTTCTGTTTTTACAGGATGAATGACAGATGTGAAAGGACCATTAAAAACATCCCCCACCCCTCTTACTTATAATGGGTCCATCTGGTTGCACACGCTCACTTGGCATGTAAGCATCAGCAGCACATGGGTGCTTAGTAGTAGTGTCCGAACTATCCCCCAACTACGAGATCTCAACACGGCAGCCCTTAACTAAGGCCCCCTGCACACGGGCGGATATTCCGCGGTGGAATTTCCCACAGATTTTCCGCCCGTGCCCGCCTGCATAGGATTGCATTACAAAACGCAATCCTATGCACACAGCTGCGATTTGTCCGCACGGAAAACAAATCGCGGCATGTTCTATTTCTGTGCGGGTCTCGCAGAGGCCTGCACAGAAATGTCAGTGGTGACGGGCCGGCTCCTCTCTGCGCATGCGCCGGCTGGCCGGCAGCCGGCACATCACAGAGCAGAGGAGAGGAGAGGAGATGCCGGGAGCAGGTAAGCCACAGGCCTCTGCAGGGGCACGAGTCCGCATCTCTCGCAGCGGGATTCGACCCGGCCGTCTACAGACGGCCTATCTGATATATATTCACAACACCTTAACAGGGTTGTACCAGACTTTCAAGTTATCTCCTAACAACAGGATAAGGGATAACTTCATGATCAGTGGGGGTTTCCCATGTCTGTTGTGCGCCTACTGCAGTCCCCTGCAGCAAGGAGGAAACAAAGATACAACAGTCACACAAGCACACCATTCGCTTTCAGCTAGACCCCCGAGATACCCAAGCGGCACCCACTCTGGTATTTGTCAGCACCAATGAAATGAATAGAGCACTGACCGCACTCCATCCAGAGTGACATCACTGCAGAGGGAGAAGTGACCCCCACAGTGATAGGGGAGTGGGGCATAGAAGTCCTGTTCTTGCTGATCGGTGGGGGGAGTCCTGTTCTCCCTCTATGGAAAATAGACGTGTAACCCCAGAGGGAAACATAAAATCAATTACGGTTTCCGTGGATCAGTTTTTGTGTATATCCACATTAGAAATGGGAAAATCAAGTAGCCTGAGAGTCTGTTAACAAGGCCTGGTCTTCAGTGCTACCGTAGATTAGTAAGGGTCAGCAGAAAAACTGCCAGCCTAGAGGGGATCTCTCATGTAACGGTGAATGTGGTGATCAGGAAAAAAACAAAAACAAAAAAAAACATCCCATGGAAGGGGATGACAAAAAGGGGTCCGAGAAGGATTCCTGGGTTAGTTCTCAACATGCACAAGAATACAGAGTAATCTTAGGTTCCATCCAAAGACTCCAGCTGGGAGGGTAGGAGGAGAAAAGGAGCATTCAATATGGGGAGTGGGTGCCTGTCCAGACAGTGCTCCTTCCCCTTTCCTGCTCTTCTCACTTTCCTCCTCCCTTCACCCCCCCCCCCTCACTTTGTTCTACTCTATAAATCCCCATCGGTGATGGACTTTTCTTTCTTTTCATGGTTTATGTAGTTTGATTAGCGGTATTCTCATTGAACTTGAATCCTTACATCATTATGCCAGTTTGCTTTTCTTCTTGGAATACTTAAGAGTTATATAGCAAGTCGGAATGTCATAATTACAGACTGCAGACTCATCCCCTGGAGGATTATACCTTCTTCCACTTCTATGTCATTGTTAACCAATGTCAGTATCTAGTGGGGTTTTTTTTGGTTTTTTTTTTTAAACAAACGTTTTAGATAGAGAAATTAAACAAAAAAAAAGAAGAAAATCATCCTAACAAATGCAGAGTCAAGCCAACTGCATTCGAATACAACACTGGTGCTCCTAACAAGTCACAATATACAATTCATCATTTCCTACTACAAATTGGCTATATCAGCAGATGACCAGTTTGAGAAACTATAAGGCAAGCCGCCATAGGGGCGAGACGGCAAGCCGCCATAGGGGCGAGACGGCAAGCCTCCATAGGGGCGAGACGGCAAGCCTCCATAGGGGCGAGACGGCAAGCCTCCATAGGGGCGAGACGGCAAGCCTCCATAGGGGCGAGACGGCAAGCCTCCATAGGGGCGAGACGGCAAGCCTCCATAGGGCAAAAAGGCACAAACATTGCACCATGCTGATGGGAGTGAAGAATTTGGTACAAGTAGCATAAATTGATGAACCCTTCTTTTTGGAGTACTTCCATGCCTCCAATTAATTTACATCAACAAGAAGCCATCCTGTCCACATGGGCCAATATTCCTGCAGATTTACGTCAATACCCAGTACAATCTATGTTACGATGAAATGCTGCGATTCTGAATGCCAAAACTAGGTCCAACACGCTAATAGATTGGCCATTTTATTAGAAAAGCCTTTCGGTCTACATCCCAGATCACCACCGCTAGCTTTGCGCAGATATAGAAACAGTGAGGAATTCTGCTCAGAAGCCTATTGAACCAGGAATGTGCCTCTGGACTACAACTACCTTCTGTAGTCAGGATCAGTACACAGCGTAGGCATATTCACAAAACCCATTATGTCACCTGGCAAATGGTTTTTAAAAGGTGGACCGGCTTAGGCCTTTTTGCATGGCCAAGAAAAATCGTGTCCTATCTTTGGGCTTGCTCTCACATCTTCCTTTGTTCCCAGTGGGGCCAGCGGCAGTATCGCACCACATGCTAGGTGCACGCAGTGCGATGCGAAGTCTCCCCATTGAAGACAATGAGAGAAACGCCGCAATCCTCTACCACAGCTGTCAGCAGGAAGGGAGTATAGCCACGGCGGAGGTTCACCACCTCCCTGAAGTGACGGAGGCGGTTTTGCTACAAAAACACTTGGCATCCACGGGTAAGTAGTATGTTGGCGAGCGCGATATCGCACTTGCCTGTGTAAAGTTAGCCTTAGCAGATAAAAACAGTAATTCTACACCCGCAGCAAATACCTGCCATAGCATGTTATGCAAAGTCGCTTTTCCCTGCCCATGACGGAAATAAACTGCGATTTTTGTTACTCGCAGGTGAAAAATAAAGGAATAAAAATCACAGCATGCTTTATTCTAGTGCGGGCCTCACATGGATGGCTTCCATTGAAGTCAATAGAAGCAGTCCGTCCCATGGCCCTTCCACACTGAACTGCAGAAGAGTCGCGGGATCCGTATCAGCAACAGTGCAGGAGAATCTGTACTGCGCAACGGCCGGCACATGCGCAGCACAAAATGACAAGTACGCAGGCATGGCCGCCGAGGCACCGGGTCAGGTTCTGGTGCGAGCTCCCGCATCTGGAATCCGACCCGGCTGTGTGCATGCGGCCTAATGCAGGTAGCCTAAAATCATGACGTTCCTGATTAAAAATTTTAAAAAAATGAAAGTGTGTTAACATTTTTCTAATATTGGTATAAAAACAAAACCTTTCCACAACTGTGTATAAGGCCGGGCTCACACAAGCGGGTCAGATTCCTCACGCAGGAGGCCTGCAGTGGATTCAGGCTGTGAGCCCGGCTGGTGACCCGGTGTACCAACCTACTGTACTGCAGATGACTGGAGGCTCGCAGGTGGTCATGCACAGGACACCTTTTCTATTTGTATTCCCTGCGCCATCGCTAAGGCCGTCCGCATGGAGTCTGCGGCAAAATAGAGCACACTGCAATTTTTCTTCCTCTGGCAGAACACGCAATTCATATCCACAGGGTGTACGAAAAATAGAAAATGCATGCCTTTCAATGCCCGCGTTTTACCATGGTCGTCCACGCAGACGCCGATCATGGAATCCGCAATACAAAACCACCCGTATGAGCCCGGCCTCAAAGTAATGGCTTACAGTACAAAACAAATTGTGCAAAAAGAGCTGGTAAAGCAAAAACAGGTCTTTAAAGAAAAAGGGGGGGGGGGGGAAATAAGAAAAGAAAAAAGGGGGTGGGGGTGGGATTAGTCTCAGCAGGAGAAGAGAATACAATGTCTGTACCTGATGCACGCAATGGAAGATAGGTGAGGAAACAAATCCCTGCAAGGAGGCCAGAAGCTCCACCACAACTGCAGCCTGCCAACTATAAACAGCATTCACAGAGAACTCTGGAATCTACAGGGAACGGGCAGCCGCTAATATCACAAGAAACATAGCACAGTCCTGAAAAGGTATGGGTGTATGTGTTTGAGAAGTACCTTCTTGACAAAAAATAAATAAAATTACAGGCACCTAGAAGTTGTCGTTTTGCGGCAAAACTCGGGGCATATCTGCCCGAGATATCACTGCATGCAAATGAAAGATATGTCCTTCATGAGGTTTATAGTCAACAGAATATGCCAACTTCGACAGCCTATGCGGTCGCAATCTAGAGGCTCAGATACAACAAATGAGGACAGATACGCCACAGGATACCATACAGAACCTCCATGCCCACCAGTATCACATCTTGTATCCAAGCTAGAAGTGGTACAACAGGGTACTAGAGCCTCCATGCCTGTCCATATCACATCTTGTATCTGAGCGAGAGGTGATACAACAAGGTACTAGAGCTTTCTGTTAAGGCCTCATGTCCACGGGGAAAATTCAGGCCCGCTACGGATTCTCCATGGAGCGGGTCCCTCCTGCCCCGCGGACATCAGCGCTGAAAATAAGAATTAATAAGAATTAACTTACCCGCAGCGGACCGGGAAGTTCTTTTCTTCACGGCCGGATCTTCTTTCTTCGGCCGGCGGATGTACTCGGCACGCCGGCAGCGTGCCGCGCGCATGTGCTGGGCACATCCGCCGGGCCGAAGCAAGAAGATCCGGCCTTGAAGAAAAGACCTTTCCGGTCCGCTGCGGGTAAGTTATTCTTATTTTAGGTCTCCCGTGGATCCGGACGGCTTCCATAGGCTTCAATAGAAGCCTGCAGGAGCCGTCCCCGCAGGAGACCCGCACGAAAATGGAGCATGTCACGTTTTTTTTCATGCTCCATTTTTAAAAAAATGCACTTTTATTGACCATCCGCAGGTATTTATCTACCCGCGGGTGGTCAATGCATCCCTATGGGGTGCGTATCCGCATGCGGGTGATCCGCTGCAGATTTTAAATCCTATTTTGCCCGTGGACATGAGGCCTAAGTGTTCAGTTTTCTGTAATAAGTTATCCTTTTGCTCTGATACGGTTATCCCTTATATCAACGTTACAATCACACAGAGAAAGTTTCATTCGAATCCAACAACTTCTTCAAATGAGGAGCTGAAACCCATGAGGAATCCACACTAAACACCGCACATCAACAGATTCTGGAGATACAGTAATTACCTTAATAAAGTTCAAAGGCTATTCCTGTGTTAGGCATTAAAGGGGTTGTCCCGCGAAAGCAAGTGGGTCTATACTCTTCTGTATGGCCATATTAATGCACTTTGTAATGTACATTGTGCATTAATTATGAGCAATACAGAAGTTATCAGAAATTTTTCACTTACCTGCTCCGTTGCTGGCGTCCCCGTCTCCATGGTGCCGTCTAATTTTCAGCGTCTAATCGTCGGATTAGACGCGCTTGCGCAGTCCGGTCTTCTTTTCTGAATGGGGCCGCTCGTGCCGGAGAGCGGCTCCGTGTAGCTCCGCCCCGTGCCGATTCCAGCCAATCAGGAGGCTGGAATCGGCAATGGACCGCACAGAAGCCCTGCGGTCCACCGAGGGAGAAGATCCCGGCGGCCATCTTCAGCAGGTAAGTAAGAAGTCACCGGAGCGCGGGGATTCAGGTAAGCGCTGTGCGGATTTTTTTTAGGTCCCTGCATCGGGTTTGTCTCGCGCCGAACGGGGGGGGGGGGGGGGGGGGCTGTTGAAAAAAAAATAAAAAAAACCGTTTCGGCGCGGGACAACCCCTTTAAAAGGGGTTCTCCAAGTTCTTTGGGCTCCTCATGCTCAAAACTATAAAAGAAATATACTTTACACCACGCTAGTGCTAATAATGTAGAAGCCCCGAGGCAGGTTTACGGACGTCACAGCTGGCCTCCCATTGGCTTCAGCTGTCACGTAGGTTAACAACCCATGGCACGGCTGTAGTGGACGTTAAGGCCTCATGTCCACTAGCTAAATGGAATTGCGGATTCCGCCGCGGAATCCACAGTGGATTTTGCCCATAGGGAATCATTGGCCATCCGCAGGTCCATTAAATTGATTTTTGCACCCGCGGATGGCATTTTAAAAGAATTGCGTTTTTCACGCGCGGGAGAAAAAACGCAGCATGCTCTATTCTGTCGCGGATCGGCAACATTGCTATCACATTGATAGCAATGTGTGCAGATATCTGCATGCAAAAAAAAAAAAAAAAGACCATTTAAAGCAAATCCGCCACGGAAATCCACGGCGGATTCTGCGCGGATTGTATTTTTCAAGTGGACATGAGGCCTAACAGATCGGAGGGGAGCAGGAAGGGAGTAAAGAGGGGTTTGTTTTCTTAAATAGCTCATAATAAATAATACGTGGCTGCGTGTCGTGGCCAAAGACACCATGTAGCAGTGACCTAAGGAAAACCCACAGCAAACATACCACAAAGTCCTGTACCAGTTCTGCCATGGATTTAACCCCTCCACTTCCTGCAGCATAATTAAGCTTACTGCGATTTAGAATCCACTGCGTTTTTCAAAAATGCTGTAGATGTGGAAGTTTTCTACTCCATATAGAGGAGATTTTAGAAAGCTACTCCCCGTAGCTTGTACCAGAAATGCTGCAGAAACTCTGCGGCAGAAGCTCCGCAGCGATTACGGCCCGCAAGAGGGCAGCCTGACGTCTTAGGCCTCCTTCCCACGAACGGATTTCCGCCGCGTAATTCCTAATAGCTCCATGCTCACGATGCGTAATTCCACCGCGGAATTACGCACCGCGATTTCTCCCGTCCTCACCCGCAGCATGCTCTATTTTCTGCGGGTGAGGACGGGCTGTACGCACTGACGGCTTCCATTGCAGTCAATGGAAGCCGTCCGTTCACGCTATCTCCCGCTGTAACCAGCGGGAGATAGCGTGAAAAAACGCTTTCCCGCCCACCGCCGAGCGTCATATGACGCCAAATGACGCGGTCCGGCCGCGTCACGTGACACGGCTGGTGACGCGAGA
The DNA here is from genome assembly GCF_035609145.1 of Eleutherodactylus coqui. NCBI lineage: Eukaryota > Metazoa > Chordata > Amphibia > Anura > Eleutherodactylidae > Eleutherodactylus > Eleutherodactylus coqui. The sequence continues at coordinate 164,013,516 of NC_089837.1, read as the reverse complement.
GCGGTGGGCGGTGACGAGCGGTGACGAGCGGTGACGCGGCGGTGGTGGGCGGGGAAGCGATTTCACGCTATCTCCCGCAGGTAAGTATAGGGGCTCTGGGGGGCGCCGTGACGGGCTTCACAGCGGAATATTACGCTGCGGAGCCCGTCACGCTCGTGGGAAGGAGGCCTTATTCACACAATCGTACATACGCAGTTCTTTAGTCGCGTAAAAAAGAAATTAAAAAAAAAAAATACAAAATCACGACCATCTGAAGCATTGGATTCCAATGTAGTCGTAAAAACATTATGACCGGAAATAAATAAATAAAAAAATCAGCAACTGATTTTATAAGGCACGTCAAAGAGATACGTTTTGTCCTGTCTTTTGCCGAGATATGCTGGAGGCTCTCATAGAGTTCTATGGGAGCTGGGGGAAAAAAGGGGAGGGGGGAGGGAGTTTACCTGCATCCAATGCTAGGGAACAAAGACAGCTGGCCCTATTTATCAATTGATAGTCATTCTGAGGATTTCTGCTGACTGAGGGATTTCCGTGCCACAGCGCATGTTTTTTATCGCTACGCTGCAGCCTCCCATGTGAATGGACGATAAAGCACGGCTAAAGTTCAGGACTTGATTGCGGCAATTCTTCATTCATGCAATTTTTTGCTGCGATTGGCTGAGCGAAAACAGCATATGGTTGTGTAAAAAAGGCCTTATGGGGATATTCACATTCATCCTAATGGCCTTATTTTGGCAGCAAGCGTGTGCATTCCTACAACTCCGATTTGGATGAATGGGACAGTCTGAAACAAATCTGCTAGGTGCAAGTTCACCTCTCCTAAAAAAGGATTGTTGCCTACAGCAACCATCAGATAAACTCTTATTATATATGCTCGGGACAATAACTTTATATTTTAACAGTTTGTGTACAAGCCCCAATCTTCCTGGTAAACTAAGGCTTCATGAAGATCCCCGCTGGTCATACTGAAGGATTACTGTATCCAAACCTTGAATAAATCAAGTTTTTGATGGTAAAAACATTTAAAAACAATTTGTGATTTCCTTAATGTCCTGTACGAAATATTGTCACAAATAGGAACTTTTTTTACTTGGATGCAAGTCCAGGATTCCTTGCCTCCCATTTGTAGTCATCCCCCGTGCTGCACTCTTCAGATGGTCTGGCACAGTACTAGTAGGGTGTGTGTAGGGAGGGGGCATTTTCATAGACCAGAAGCCAGCCACAAATTCCTGCCTGCTTGTGACTGCCGAAAATGTACAACAGTTTCCATGCGCTGAGCTCTGTGTACATAAATTAGAGAACTCAAGTGGGATTTAAAAGAAGACTCAAACTTTTCCATTGTTGTTATTGTAGTACTGATATTTTCCATGTATTCCCTTTTGTTTAGTCTACAAATCCTCTTTAGTCCTGTTCCTGATGACTGGAGAATGGCCAATATTATACCCATCAATAAGGAGGGTAGTGGAGAAGAAGCCGGGAACTACCGGCCAGTTATTGGGACATCTGAAGCAGTTGATAGAAACTCTACTGAAAAAGAATATTTGACCACTTAAAAACCAACACCCTGTTGGACCCCAAACAGCACGGCTGCGCCCCAGTGGGGGCAGATCATGTCAAACTAATCTCATTGATTTCTTGGACTATGTCACAAAGGTGTTGGATGACGGTGGTGCCGTGGAGATCTATCTGGATTTCACTGAAGCCTCGGATACAGTTCCACATAAAGAGCTCATAGATAAGTTACTGAAAGTTGGACTAATCCTTTGGTAGTCCGGTGCATGCACAGTTAAACACTATCTTTTAACCAAGGGCATTCTGAAGAGGGACAAGTTATCAGTGGTAACCACAAGGGTCTGTTCTGGGTCCTATTCATAAAACCGGTATGCCCATAAGTGACATAAGAGAAGGGTTAATAGGTAAGCTCTGTCTGTTGATGGTACAAAAGTGTAGAATAGGGTTGATACTCCCGCTAGGGTCATGAACATGGAAAACTATTTAACCTTACTGGATAAGTGGTCAAAAATAAGGTAAACTGCAGTTTAATGTTTCTACGTGAAATAATGCACTTGGGGAGAAGGAATCAGTACTGTTGTATCTGGTCACCACCAGAAGTGATGGGTGGAGACAAGGGTTAGGCTGCTTGACAGCCAGGTGACGCCCCTAGTTCCTGATTGGCTGCAGGAGGTTCTCACTGTGGCTGATGGGCTTCCAATGCGCTGCAGGAGGTTCTCACTTTAGCTGATGGATTTCCATGCAGCTGCGCTGGCTACTCCCCGTTCACCCCTCCGCCGCTGTGCCTTGTGAGCTTTTCATGACAACCCCGATCCTCCGGCCTTCTGCCCCTCACGGCTCCTGTCAGTCACTCCGCCTCTCCCTTGTCCTGCATTCCTCCAGTCTCCCCTCACGGTCACCTTTGGCCTCCTGGTTCCTACCACTCACCCCTGAGGTCTCTGTTGTCCGGTCATGGCTCCTATGCTGTCAGTCTCCGCGGCCGCAGTGGTTATCGGCCCAGTAATCTGTGCTCCCGTCCTCCTCCTGCGCTGCTGAAGGCATATCTGGTCCCGTTGTTCTCCTGCGCTTCGCTGCTCCTGTTGTCCTCCTGCGCTGCTGAAGCGGGACCCACCCTCCGCATGCCTTAGTTTAAGTGTAAGGCTTACATAATTAGCTGTAAATGCTTCCATGTTACTGCTGCCCTGCTCTCACATGGAAGCATTTACAGCTAATAATGTAAGCCTAACACTTACCCTCCATCCCAGCCAAAACTCACTCCCCACACTGCTAGGACCTTGCTCCAGGCAGCCAATCAGCAACTTGTGGGCGTACACTGGGCGGATACAGCCCATCACTAGGTCTCCATCCATACTTGTGGTGGAGACAAGATATAACAGTTCCAAAGGAATCCTTGGTGTAACTATTGCATCCACTGTTCTGTATTATCCAGGACTTCAGAAGCGAAGGATTTAGGGGTTCTGCTTTCTAACAACCTCAAATTGTGTCCACAGTGCGGTGAGGCAGCAGGGGAAGCGAGGATGTTCGGCTGCAAAGCTAGAGGTATAACCAGCAGAAAGAGGGAGATTGCGATCCCTCTGCATAGAGCCGTAGTGCAGTCAGTTCTACAGAAAGACATTGATAACATCCAAGGACGGATGTGGAACAAAACTTATCAGGAAAGACTATAAGTTATAGCTCATCATTAAAAGCCCTTTTGAAGACAGTACCATAACAAACAGTGATGTACTCACCTCTCCCGCTCCAGTGCTCGGTCCTCCGCATCCGCGTTTGTTTACATGCTGCAGTTTGCCCAGTTTATGGGACATCACTGGCACTGCAACCAATCACTGAGCTCTGTTATTAGTTGCAGTGACTGCGACGTCCCGTAAACAGGCCGGGGCAACTTTTAAACGTGACGTCAGAGGGGAGACCGGAAGCAGCGACGAGGAACACAGCAAGAGGGGAAAGGGGAGTATATTACTATCACTCGGAATAGGCAGTGCCCTACAGGACAGGGTGTCTGTGTGCTGGGCGACGTGCCAGAGAATCTTGGGCACAATTCGCTCTCAGCCATGTAAATACAGCCAGAGGAGTCTTTCATATATGTCCACGCACGAAAATTCTGGCATGGATTTCCATGGGAATGCACAGTTACTGCGGATTCTCATTTGATGATGCCACAGTATAATACAAGGATTATTCTCACTGAATAGGGTTACACTGTGTACAAATTTTCCAATGCAGATTCTGTGGCAAAAATCAGCAGGTCCATTTTTTTCTGCAAGACGGATTTCAAATCCATGTGTGAAAAAAATCTACACTGTATGGACTATGGCACAGATTCCAACTCAACGCAAGGGGAGCCTAAAATTACCTGGATGCCAATACAGAATCTGGTGGCCATGAGGGACATGGAACCATACCTCTGCAGCGCCACCTATTAGAAGGCAGCATTCCTGCAAGTCAATGCTAGACTCTTTATACAAGACTTGTAACAATGACTGGGAATTGTAAGCCAAGCCAGATCTATATATAGATGCATTGTTCCATCTCCCTTATTTCTATATTACCCAGAGGAGCATGAATGGTCTTATAAGGCTCCTCACTCACGTACCCACCTTCTAGGCACTCTCCCCAAGAAGAAAAGATAGCTTTCCTGAACCACATTAAAGGCCTCTCACTAGCCAAGCCAGAAACCCACTACATACTGAAGAGGGGCATAAACACCAAAACAGCTGTCTGTGTAAGGATTTTGGCTTGGCTTTCAATTCCCAGTCATTATTACAAGGCTTGTATTAAGCGTCCACAATTAACTTGCAGGAATGCTGCCTTCTAACAGGTGGACCTGCAGAGATATTATTCCATCTCCCTAAGGCCCCCTGCACACGGGCGGAAATTTCGCAGCTGGATTTCCCACAGAATTTCCGCCCGTGGCCGCTGCCATAAGATTGCATTACAAAACACAATCCTAGGCAGACGGACGCGATTTGTCTGCGTGAAAAGACACACTGAAAACAAATCGCGGCATGTTCTATTTCTGTGTGGGTCTCGCAGAGGCCCGGGCAGAAATGTCAGTAGTGCCTGGCCGGCTCAGCTCTGCGTCGGCACATTACAAAGCCAGAGGCGCGGGAGCAGGTAAGAGCCACACTGGTCCCAGCAGGGGCGCGGGTCGGGTCCCGCTGCGAGAATTCCGACCCAGCTAAGGCAAACATACTCTCAGAGTTCTGTAACCTATATAATCAGCTCAGCTCATACAGCCTTCACAGGGCATCCCCACAAGTCCAGAGAGGCAGAGTACAGAGGTCACTGACTAGTATTACAGTCCTGGTCTCTAGATCTTCCACGCTTTGAGCATGCTCAGAGTCTCTTCAATTGGATAGTCAGACACATCCATATATTAACGATAGGCTCACCACGGAGAATCGCAGCATGCCGCGATTTTACTCACGTGAGCAGAAAATAGCTATGATTTTCCACTCGTGTGCAGTAGGCTACCCTTTCCATAGTTATCCTATGGAAAGTGTGTCATGCGAGCTCCACGTGTGATTTATCGACACGGATCTTGCAATGACACCTCACCCGTGGACAGCCAGACTAAAGTTCAAAAGTTATTACAAAAAACTGCTAAATATTAAAAAGTTTAAAAAAAAAGCCCTCTCCTGCTTTTAGAATCTAAAAATCAAAACAAAAAGATATTGGGCATTGCTGCGTTTGCAAAAGTCTAATTAAAATCATGCACTATTTATACAGCATGGTGAACACACTCGGGGGGGGGGGGGGGGGGGGGGGGGAGGAAACCGCCAGAATTGTGCTTTTTTGGTTTCCCCATCTTTAAGGAAAAGAAAAAAAAAACACTTAAAAGTAATCAAAAAGTCAGAAATATACCAAAATGGTATCAATAGAAACGACAGGTCATCCTGCAAAAAACAACCCCTAAGGCCAGCTTCAGAAGGCTGAGAAAATCACGTGAAATGCACAAATGAGCCTCACTCTTTTGAAAGTGGCCATACACTAGGGATGTTTTTCTGCATGGCACCGCAATGCTATGTGGCAAACATATTACAGCATGTCCCATCTTGCTGTGTGTTCTCGCATCACAGCACCCATTGTTTTTAATGGGGCCAGCAGTAGTATCGCACCACGTGCCAAGTGCATGAGATGCGAGGTTTCCCACTGAAAACAATGGGAGAGACAACCACTCCGGGGGATCCCTGCATCCCTGAAGTAATGCGAAGCTGTTTTGCTGTGCAAACGCCTTGCATCCATAGGGATTTCTTATGGTGAGGAGTGCGAAATGAGGGCGGGATCCATGGCCCCATATCGTGCCTGCCTGTGTAAAGTTAGGCTTACACAGCTGCATAGACTGAATAAAAAATTAAAATTAGTGGTCAGAACATGGAAACAGAAGAGAGGAAAAAAAACAAAAACACAATCACACATATTTGGCATCGTGAAAATAGCACAATTAAAAATTTATGAGAGTGAAATGAGGAAAAAAAAAATTTAATCACCTTAGGCTGGGGTCACATAGAACATATTCCCGGCGGAAATCTTGCAGATTGCCGCAGCAAAAAATGCAAGATTTCTGCCGGGAAAGCGCTGCTTCAAAACCCGCAACTCTTAGCCGTGAGTTTTGAAGGGGCTTGGCCGCATGCTTTTCAGTTGCGGCCAGCGCACTTGATTTCCGCTCATAGGCAGGAGAGAATCTGTTAACATAGTATGTCTATGGATGGCTACTGCTGCGGGATTCGCGGCGGGTGTCTGACCACGACTCCAGCAGCAATTATCCATCTGTGGGCATTCAGCCTGGAAATTTCACGGCGGGATTTCCCGCAGAATTTCCGCCTGTGGTCGCTGCCATAAGATTGCATTACAAAACACAATCCTAGGCAGACGGACGCGATTTCTCCTCGTGAAAAGCTGTGTTTGTGCTGTGACACGGAACAGCAGGAGTTCAAAAAAGAAGTGCATGTAGCATACACGCTGCGGGTGCGCCGAGCATATCCGCCAGTCTGAAGAAAGAAGATCCGGCCGCAGCATCCGGACAGGCAAGTATAATCGAATTTATTGGCCTCATGTCAGGTTCGGGAAAGGAGGGACCTGCTGTGGAATTCTGCATGGAGTATCTGTGCGGGCCCGAAGTTCCCCGTGGACATGAGGCCTTAGCAAATCCACACGTGAAATCCGCAGATCAATTTTCCCCTAGGGAATCATTGACCATCCACGGTTAATTTACCAGCCGCGGATGTGATTTATTTCGATTTGCGGATTTCACATGCAGAAAAAAAATGCAGCATGCACCATTTTACGCGGATGGGCCCAATTATCCTCTCTCTCAATTGATCTCACACATGCAAAAAAAAATAAAAAAGACAATTAATAGTGCATCTGCAGCTGAAATCCACACAGACCATATTTTTTCCCATGGACATGAGGCCTTAGTTTGATCTGGAGGTCTCAGGTCCTGTGCAGATGTGACGGTAGCTAGCTGATGACATCTACAATTAAGGCATTAATTCTATGCTGAGAAGCGTCGCCCAATAAAGTCTGCTCTATTCGTCTGCCGTGGATCCTGCGAGGATGGGCATGATAATCATTCAGTATAAATGCCTGCACCATCTGAAGGATGAAAAGTAAGTTGTCGTTTGATTTTCATGCCTGCACGATCTGATTGGCCCCTGGAAACAGGCAGTCATTCACATATGAACAACTGCCTATTTTTTTAAACTTTGTCTTTATTGACCAGGCCATGACAAACACTTGGCATTACGGTGAATTTGTTGGGTATCTTCTCTTTACATGGGTGTGCTGTCATAGCCTGCCTTTTTTATATTATTTATGTTAAACATAAACAAAACATTAAAACAAGTAAATTACATACATTAACTCAAACTCTTGACCCATTATGACCATAGATATTTTTTGGTCTGCAGACCTGTACCTTGAAGACCTTCAAAATCATGGAGTCCCCACATGGCTACGGCACGACCTAGATGTATCACCCTAGATGGGTATGTCCCCTGTTATTTATTCCTGGAACCAACAAGTTTGTCTTTTACCCTTTGTGGTAGTAATTGAATAAAGCTCCCCCAGGTTTCAAAGAAGGCTTGTACCATCTTTTCCTTAAAGAGTGATGTCTCCGTCCAGTCCATCTGGAACAGGAACACTAGTTTGTCCAGGAACAGCCTGAATGGGGGCCCTGTTGGTTGGATCCATGTTTGTAAGATGGCTTTCAGACCTGCCGCTGCGATGAAGTGTAATAGTTTCCCAACGCCTCTTGAGCAACAACTGCCTATTTACTGGGAATTGGAAAGTAGGCAGCCGTAGTCCTCTCCGGCCCTCTCTGTCCCCTCCATTCACCGAGTGATGATCGCTCCTGTGTAAAAGCAAAGGAGCGATTCGCTGGGACAGCAGTCGAGCGCTTCTGCGTCTGACCGTCATCTCGTGTAAAAGGACCTTTAGGCCTCCTGCACATGAGCCGAAATTCCACGGCGGGATTTCCCGCAGAATTTCCGTCCGTGGAAGCTGCCATAGGATTGCGTTAGCAAACGCAATCCTAGGCAGACGGACGAGATTTGTCTGCGCGAAATCTCGGTGGCAAACAAATCGCAGCATGTTCTATTTCTGTGCGGGGCTCGCAGAGCCTCACACAGAAATCTCACTCCTCGGCCGACGGCTGCGGTCTGCCCGGCAGCCGGCACATCAAACAGCCGGAGCCGCGGAAGCAGGCGAGTACGTGCTGGTCCCTGCAGGGGCGCGGGACAGGTCCCGCTGCAAGAATTCTCCCAGCCGGATCCGACCGTCTGCAGGCGGCCATAGTCTTGTTTCACTGCAATCACTCTCTTATCACTCGCTCAGCATCAGAGAAGACACAGCAACTTCAGAAGCAGCCGCTCATCACTCCAGGAACCCATCCACATTCATACAGTGGAGCCAAGAGAGAAGCAAGAATGAGCAAGTGGCTACTGAGGTAGACACAGAATAAAGACAGCAGGTGGCGCTATTCTAACATTAGTTCTGGATCATCTGGGATTAGGAACACTTTTTAACCAATGCTGTGCCGGAGAAATATCACTGTTTGTAGCAATATTTTTTTGCCATCAAATATGACAGAACTTGCAAATAGAGGCTCCTAACGGGTCACTTACAAAGTACAGTTCTAGTGGATGGGGCTTTACGAAAAATGTTATTATACTTTACATAACAAAGTGTATCAATATAATAGATACATGCATCTATCTAAAAGAAAAATGTGTGTATATATATATATATCCATTGTTATGAGAAATTTTTTCATGTGCTAGAGACAGAGTATTGAGAGGCCCTCCAGCCCTGGACTCGCTCCAAGCACCCATATTGCCTGGCTATTACAGGCCGAGAACAGACGGCTGCTTCACTGCACACCCAGAGCAGTTAAAAAAAATAATGCCAAGTTTAGTTGTTTTTCTGGAAGAAAAGTGGTTAAAAGCTGGAAGCATTAATTTAAAAAAAAAAGAAAAAAGACAACAAAAGAAACAAAAAACACCAGTACGAATGAAAATAATCCTTTTACAGCACAATGTATGGAAAAGCTGTAAGTACTATCCAGAATGGCTATGGGATATCGCATTCGGTCAGCAACACTTCTCATGGCGACTGTTTCTTTACATCTGACAGATAGTTACGGCTGGGTTCACACAGGGCGGATTTGCTGCGGTTTTTCTATTGCGGTTTTGCCGCAGAAGAAATGCTTCTGCGGCAAAACCTCTTCAAAGGTTAATTTTGGCTTGCGGATTTTCTTGCGGTAAAATCCGCAAGCGTTTTTTTTCCGCATCGTTTTTTACTTTTTGCCGCGTATTTGGTGCGGTTTTGGCTGCGTCCATAGAGGTCTTTGGACGAAAAAGCGCTGCGGAAAAGACAGAAGAATGGACATGCTGCATCTGTGAAAACCGCGACGCAGTTGCATTTCCGCACTGCGGCCGTGCGGAAAAAAATCCGTCCTGTGATAACAGCTTTTTTGCAAATCTCATTTGTGCTGCATTGCACTGCAAACGCAGCAGTTTTGCCGCAGTGCGGATATGCAACGGCAATCCGCGGCAAAACCGCAGCAAATCCGCCCTGTGTGAACCCAGGCTAAGGCCTCATGTCCACTTGAAAAATACTATCCGCACAGAATCTGCGGTGGATTTGCTTTAAATGGTATTTTTTTGCATGCAGATATCCGCACACATTGCTATCAATGTGATCCGGATATCTGCATGCGGAATCCGCGACAGAATGGAGCATGCCGCGTTTTTTCTCCCGCCCGTGAAAAACGCAATTCTTTTAAAAATGCCATCCGCGGGTGCAAAAATCAATTTAATGGACCGCGGATGGCCAATGACTCCCTATGGGCAAAATCCGCTGCGGATTCCGCAATTCCATTTAGCTAGTGGACATGAGGTTACTCTGCTTGGATAGAGACAGTAGAAGTGTACACACAAGTAATATCAGAATGGCTGCTACATTGTATCATCAGCTGCTACATTCTGATCTCCACAACATTGTAGCGCAGCCCTCCTGCTAGGCATGTGTATAGAGGCTGCTACAGCCATCACTGCCCAACCTCTGGCACGGAGATTTGATGACTTTCTTCCCTGCCACAGCCGCATTCCCTTCTACAGCTCTACTCGCTCTCCTGTGGACAAAAGGCCCAGGCAGAGCTTGCAGGAAGCAAACCGTCCTGAAGCCACGCCAATGTGCCTAGCGATGGCGGCTGACAGCTCATGTAATCACTGCATAACATCCGACCCGAATGACAACTGTTATCACGGCCTGATCCTCTAGAACAACGACACGTCCATCAGGAGCAGCCCGCTCCCACTTCTTGTCCCGCACATCATCGTTCCCCACAAGAGAGGGCTTGGAATAACAGCAGAATATAAGACCCAAAGTGGTCATTCCCACGGATGTCATGTGATACACGAATCTAGGAAGTGAGACACCGAAGGGTCTACGGGAGGCCAGAGGGAGCGTGTAACAGGGCCTAATCACAGGGACAGATTTCTGTGCGAGCAGCCCGATATTTGATCACACAGAAGAACCCAGTAACCTCACAAGCGGGGGGTTTTTTTTTTTTTTTTTAAACTACTTTAAAGAGAAAAAAAAAAATGCGAACGCAGCATGTCCTATCTTGGCCCAATCTCCCATTCAAGTTGATGGGTGCGTTTATACGAACAGACTGGACCTGCATGACGCAGGTGAGGTACGCTTTTAAGGCCTGCGGTACACAACTGAATTCAATTGTGGAATCCACGATAATCAACCACAGAGGACGATCTGCGGTATTCTGCGCCTATTGAAAAAAATAGAACATTCTCATGTCCGCTCTGATGAGAGGGTAGCGGTTGCGATTTCCGCGAATGGATCTAAAATCACAGTATGTTCTATTTTTGTGCAGGATCTGCACGGGCGGCGTCCATTGAAGTCAATGGAAGCCATCCGACCCGCAGCCCATCCGCAATTGACATTGCAGATAGGCCATGGGTACCTGCGTCATCGCCTAGCAACAGCGCGGGACACACTGATATTTAAAATTAAAAGTAATAATAATATCTGTAGTACACATGACTGATGGTGAGCGTCCGCGGTCATCCTCAAAACAGAAAAGAGAAGGTACGCGGGGACTGAGCCGGATTCTGCTGTGGGCTCCTGCGTGCAGCCGACTACTGCATATAATTAGGGGGAACATTTAAATAAAAAACTAAGAAAAGTTGTACGTAAAATTGGTCCTTTCTTTTCACGGATTGCAGTCGCTCACGTGAATAAGACTTCAGGGAGGTCAAAATGCCGATTACGACTAGTCAAAAGTCACCGTAAAGTAGGAGACGTTACGGAGACACATTTACGGCTTTTGGTCGGCGCACCGAGATATTGTGCAGGCCTGACGCCAAACATAACCAGACCGTCAACTCAATTCCCCAACTGTGGCCTGGTGAGGTGCGATCACCACATCCCTCCGGTTACAGGTCCGCGCTCATCCATGGCGGCTCGCTGCGCACTCCTCGTATTACCTAAAGTTCTGCGCCATTCTCTCAGGCGATTACCCCGGACACTATGTTCTTTACCAACCTCTCTATCCCTCCCACTAGATCTGCCCCATATTACCCGCAGCGCACCACAAGTCCCAGCAGGCACCAGCACTCACCCGAAGTCATCGTCCATGGACTTGAAGAAGAACTTGTAGCTCGGCTTGTTCAGCACCGCCTTGAAGTCTCCGAGCGTCACCCGGTCCGACGGCACCGGCAGCTTCACCAGGTACGGGGTCTCCTGCTCGTCCAGGTGGTAGATCACCTTGGTCTCCCCCATTGTGGTGCGGAGGGCACAGCAGGGGGCGCTCTATCCGGGGGGCCCCAGGAGCTGTCATACAAGGGCGGCCATAGAGGAGCGGCACCCACCGGCTGACACACAATGTACGGGGGGAGATGTCAGCAGGACGCGGTGGGGGTGGGGGACACTAATAAACAGTTTGCTGTGTGGCCTGTCAGCCGCTGCCCCGCAAGCAGCTCTCCCGGCCGCAACACGCTCCAGTCACACGCCCACAACTTGACGGTTGCGCTACCGGCGCACAGCCTTACGTATAGTCGCCCGGTGCCAGTCCCGGCAGGGCTCTCGGTCTGTTTCTGTCACTCGGTGTCCGTCTCTTCCAAACTGAGCATGCGCAAAAGACTCTAGAGCCAGCTGCTTCCTGCGCATGCGCTGCAGATGCAAGATGTAAGCGCCGGGCACGCCCCTTATCATGTGACCTGGTCCCGTGCCGGATATCCGCCCAAAAGCTAATTATTGGGAGGATGACCGCATATTACAGGCCGGGGTTACTGAAGGCTAATGCTGTAGGCTAGGCCGGCTTCTCGCCATGTCCCTGCGTCCTGTTACATAGTCCTCGGCAAAGCTGTGACACGTCACGTGATGCCCGGCCACCTTGTCATATCCTATTTTGTATAAAGTAGAAGTCATCCCTAAACATCCAGTTGTATCTTGGGTTAAAAGTACCTTTTTTTTCTACTTTTGGGGAAAAAAAAACTACACATTTCAATAGGATGCAGAATTGGTTGTGAACGAGGCCTTACATAATGTTCGCAGGGCGTCACGCCACAGAACAGACCTGGTAGCCATTTAATCCCCCATTAGTCACCATAAACCACCCTGAAAATGTCACTATTTTATTCTAGAATTTGAATTTATGTCTGATGTCAATATATTTGGTGCGGAACTCGGTTGCCTTAAATCCATTTTTAACCCCTCAGTGACATAACTAATTTTAGCCTTAACCGACAGTCAATCGTTTCCCTTGTATGACACCTTGTATTTTGCTGGATGAACTTTTGTTAGTATGGCAACCAATTTCGGGTACATATAATGTATGCAATAACTTTTATTAACTTTTTGCTGGAGGTCAAAAAGTGGTTGGTGTTTAATAAAATAATTCTGATTTTGTGTTGATCTCAAATGCTGATCCAGGGATTACTCTGGCTGCCATTGTGGAGTTAGGAAGGTCGTCTTCCTCTGGACCAACAAGGGTGGGGGTTAAAACAGGCTGAACTAGATGGACATTGTCTTCATTCAGCCTAACATACTATGTTACTAAAAAGAGAGTTTCTCTACTACAGAATAGGTTAATTAAAATATAATAAAAACACTTAAAATCACCTGCTCTTTGTAGCATGCAGAATCCAGCCCTGACAGCAGCAGCATCCGCGTGTACCTCTAGTTTCTTTCCCTTTTCTGTACTACAGATGGTCCGCACAGCTCGCTGTACAGATTTTTCTTCTTAAACTCCTGCTTTTCCCGTGTCGTCGCCTAGCGATGACACGGAATCTGTGACCTTTCCGCAATGTCAATTGCAGAAGGGCCGCAGATCAAACAGCTTCCATTGACTTCAATGGAAGCCATTCACGCAAAAATGGAGCATGCTGCGATATGTTCTCCAGGAGCGGAAACCACAACTGGTTTCCCTGAGTGTGCAGGAAGAATCGCTTTTCCAGAGCATGCTGTGGACTGTATTTGCTGCGGAACCCGGAGGCGGACGACTGCTCCGGATTTCACAATGCAAATCCACCCGTGTGCAGGCGGCCTAAAGGGGTAGTCCTGGGAAATATGTGATGTGCAAGTCAATAGGGAAATATTAAACAGTGCTAAGCTTTGGGTGCTGCTGTCACTTAAATCAGCTAATCATTATGAATCCCGAGCGGTGGATACCTGCCGATTGACTAGAGTTGAGCAAGCATACTCGATAAGGCAAACTACTCAAGCGAGTAGTGCCTTATTCGAGTACCTGCCCGCTCGTCTCTAAAGAATTGGGTGCAGGCAGGGGCCGTGGAGCGGCGGGGGAGAGCGGGGAGGAACGGAGGGGAGATCTCTCTCTCCCCCCCCCCCCCCCCCCGCTCCCACCTGCTCACCGCCGCAACTCACCTGTCACCCACACCGGCAGCCGAATCTTTAGAGACGAGCGGGCAGGTACTCGCATAAGGCACTACTCGCTCGAGTAGTTTGCCTTATCGAATATGCTTGCTCATCTCTACTATTGACCTATTCAAAGGATAGGTTATCAATATGATAGTGCTGGAAAACCCCTTTAATAATCATTTAATTCAAGGAGGAATATAGGGATCACATAATTTTTAATATGAAAAAATTAGCAGTAATATACAATTTGCAACACAAATACATAAACTTTGGCAAAATGCTACAAAAAATTGCATAGAATTGCCAGATATAATGCATATAATATTAAAAAGAACTGCGTTAATTTTTCATGTTTTTTTCTTGAGAAAAAAATGGTTGGTGTTGAGGAAGCCGGCTACGCTTGGCCGTAAACACTGCGGAATTTATATTACATGTGGAGGAGATTTCAGAAATTTCCTTCACACGGTGTGGAAATTTTCCACAACCAATCCGCAACATTTTTGTGGATTCTAAGAGTGTGTTCGCATAGAGCGTAAATGCTTCAGATCTTCCACAGCAGAAAATTCCGCAGCATTTCAGCCTCGCAAACCGCATCAAAGTCTACACTTAGGGCTTCTACCCACTAGCATTTTTTTAACGCTGTGATATGGCTACATTTTTATCAATGGGACTTTCTAATGTTAAAATCGCACAAAAATCGCAAGTTTGTGCTTTTGCGATTTTAACATTAGAAAGTCCCATTGAAAAAAACGCTGCGATATCGCAGGGTTTAAAAAAACGCTAGTGGGTAAAAGCCCTTATGGTGCTGATTTTGACTTGGTATCTGCTACATTTGCGCAGCTGATCTCAACCTTTCTCTAGCTCCTCTCACCTCATTGCCTGCACACAAAGAGAGCAGCTGTCAACTGCTCCTGAGCACCACCACCGCTGGTCAGGTAAGTTCCACAAAGCCTGACCAGAGGCACTTATGGTGAGGAGGCAGAGCAAACGTGCAGCTAAGAAACAAAATAATGCGCTGCGCTCTCGGTGTCCAGGAACTGAGGTGAGAGGAGCTCCTGAAAGGCTGAAATCATCTGTAGATACGCAGCAGATACACATCCGCACCAATGGTGAGGATATTGTTACGGTTTTGCTGTGGAATTTTCCACTGTGGAAGCTCCCCAGGATTTCTTCTGCGTGTGGACATACCTAAATCCACAGCATGTCTATTTATACTGCAGATTTTTCTATGGAATTCTATCCCGCAGCAGATCCGCAATTAATATCGTATCCTAATTCATATCATTTAGGTGCGAGTTTCCTGCTGCAGAAAAGCTCGCAGTGAATAAGCCATGTGTAAAGCTACCCTTAAAGAAAAGAAAATTACAATTACTGAGAAGCACACTGCTACCAGATGCACCATGGAGACATGATTATAATCCTTTCCCACCACAGCCACATTTTTCAAATTTGGCATGTGTCCCTATATGTGGTAATAACTTTTCAGTACTTTTACTTATGCAAGTGATTCCCAGATTGTTTTTTCATGACACATTGTACTTTATGTTAGTAGTACATTTTAGTCAATATGTTTTGAATTTATAAAAAGATATTCCACAATTTAGAGTCTATTTGGAAACATTAGTATTTTTGTAAGACACATAGTCATACCATACACAATAAATAATAAATTATGTTTACCGTATGTCTACTTCATATTGATATATTTTAAATGCCTTTTTATATTTTCAGGACATTAGAAGGCTTTTCCTGATCCTTCTAGGGCAGCACACAAATGGGTCAATAATAGAGATGAGCGAGAACGCTTGGATAAAGCAGTTACTCGAGCTTACTGGTCCGAGCAGGCTCAAGGAGGTGGTGAGGGTGAGCAGGGGGCGGCAGGTGTTAGCGGAGGGGGGGGGGGGGGGGTAAAGAGAGAGAGAGAAATCTCTCTCACTCTCACCCCCGCCCCCCCGAGCCTGCTCGGACCAGTAAGCAGTTACTTGAGAAGACCGATTTTCGCTTGAGTAACTGCTTTATCCGAGCGTGCTCGCTTATCTCTAGTCAATAACCCTTTTACTACTCAGATAGAAAAAGCAATTAAACAGCAGTAAGCAAGCAATCAACCAACGGCTCAATCGAATAAATAGCTGAAGAAATCTCAAACTGAATAGAAGATGACCACATTGTTCGGTTTATATATTATCCCTTTATATTGCGTGAGTTCTGTCCAGGTCCGAGACGGACAGAACTTGCAAGAAAAATGAGCATTAAAAATCACTTCATGTCTTATTTTTGTTTTATTCTCGCATGAGAATTGGACATGTAATGTGAGGTGTCTTGTAAGGACATGGTTCTTAGCTTGGGGCTTCCTGAACACTGCTGGAACATTCAAATCCCTGCTGGAGGTCAATTATCTCAGTTTTTTACCCATCTGGCGGACATGCAGGACCCATGGGTCCTAAACATTATTCGAGATCATTGCTCAATAGATCAAATTCATCCAGACAGGCCATCTCCCCACCGAGAGCCAATAATGGTGGAGGGTTCCATTGAACAATATCTAAAGAATGAAGCTCTGGAGCAATTTCACTGACCAGAGAAAAGATCAGGCATTTACTCATCCCTATTTCTAATACAGAAGCCATCAGGGGATTGAAGGATAATAACAGTTCCAAGGTTCCTCAATCGACAAATTTGAATGGAAACAATTTGTCTCCTCCATTCTTCAGCCAGGGGTTTTATGATCCCTCTGGATCTGAAGGATGCCTATTTGTATATTCCCATAGCACATAGGTGTAGGAAGTACCTCAGAATTCTGATCAAGTTTAAAGTCAGGTATTTTCATGTGCTCTTACTTTTGGGATTTTGTCATATTCATGAAAGTTATTTCTGCTGTCATTACTACTCTCAGAATTCAGGGTCTGTCAATCATACGTTATTTGGATGATTGGTTGATAAAAGCATAGAGTATAGAAATTACTAAAAGAATATCTGAAGACAGCCTCTTTCTTCCTCCGAGATCTACACTACCGTTCAAAAGTTTGGGGTCACATTGAAATGTCCTTATTTTTGAAGGAAAAGCACTGTACTTTTCAATGAAGATAACTTTAAACTAGTCCTAACTTTAATCAAATGCACTCTATACATTGCTAATGTGGTAAATGACTATTCTAGCTGCAAATGTCTGTTTTTTTGTGCAATATCTACAAAGGTGTATAGAGGCCCATTTCCAGCAACTATCACTCCAGTGTTCTAATGGTACAATGTGTTTGCTCATTGGCTCAGAAGGCTAATTGATGATTAGAAAACCCTTGTGCAATCATGTTCACACATCTGAAAACAGTCTAGCTCGTTACAGAAATACAAAACTGACCTTCCTGTGAGCAGATTGAGTTTCTGGAGCATCACATTTGTGGGGTCAATTAAACGCTCAAAATGGCCAGAAAAAGAGAACTTTCATCTGAAACTCGACAGTCTATTCTTGTTCTTAGAAATGAAGGCTATTCCATGCGAGAAATTGCTAAGAAATTGAAGATTTCCTACAACGGTGTGTACTACTCCCTTCAGAGGACAGCACAAACAGGCTCTAACCAGAGTAGAAAAAGAAGTGGGAGGCCGCGTTGCACAACTAAGCAAGAAGATAAGCACATTAGAGTCTCTAGTTTGAGAAACAGACGCCTCACAGGTACCCAACTGGCATCTTCATTAAATAGTACCCGCAAAACACCAGTGTCAACATCTACAGTGAAGAGGCGGCTGCGGGATTTTGGGCTTCAGGGCAGAGTGGCAAAGAAAAAGCCATATCTGAGACTGGCCAATAAAAGAAAAAGATTAAGATGGGCAAAAGAACACAGACATTGGACAGAGGAAGACTGGAAAAAAGTGTTGTGGACGGATGAATCCAAGTTTGAGGTGTTTGGATCACAAAGAAGAACGTTTGTGAGACGCAGAACAAATGAAAAGATGCTGGAAGAATGCCTGACGCCATCTGTTAAGCATGGTGGAGGTAATGTGATGGTCTGGGGTTGCTTTGGTGCTGGTAAGGTGGGAGATTTGTACAGGGTAAAAGGGATTCTGAATAAGGAAGGCTATCACTCCATTTTGCAACGCCATGCCATACCCAGTGGACAGCGCTTGATTGGAACCAATTTCATCCTACAACAGGACAATGACCCTAAACACACCTCCAAATTGTGCAAGAACTATTTACAGCAGAAGCAGGCAGCTGGTATTCTATCGGTAATGGAGTGGCCAGCGCAGTCACCAGATCTGAACCCCATTGAGCTGTTGTGGGAGCAGCTTGACCGTATGGTACGCCAGAAGTGCCCATCCAACCAATCCAACTTGTGGGAGATGCTTCTAGAAGCGTGGGGTGCAATTTCTCAAGCTTACCTCAACAAATTAACAGCTAGAATGTCAAAGGTGTGCAATGCTGTAATTGCTGCAAAAGGAGGATTCTTTGACGAAAGCAAAGTTTGATGTAAAAACAATGTTATTTCAAATACAAATCATTATTTCTAACCTTGTCAATGTCTTGACTCTATTTTCTATTCATTTCACAACGCATGGTGGTGAATAAGTGTGACTTTTCATGGAAAACACAAAATTGTTTGGGTGACCCCAAACTTTTGAACGGTAGTGTAGGTTGGATTGTGAACTGGGAGAAATCAGATGTGGTTCCTGGTGGCATGAAGAAATTCCTAGGCTTCACTGTGAATTCCATTTGTATGAAGATCTCCCCTCATGTTTGCAAGGAAATCCAAGAGTATGACAGTCACAAGATTTCTAGAAGTACCACTAGGGGCTACTATCAGAAACTTAATGAAGGTATCAGGACTGATGGTGGCAGTTTCAGCACTCTAGGCTCTCTAGCATCTATAGCTTGTACAGAATGAAGTTTTAGGTCAGTGAAACCATACCCCCCACCCCCGAAAGGTTAAAACTAACAGTGCTCCCTGTCATGGCAGACTCGTCACTCTTTCAAGTGATAGATCTTCGTAAAAGATGGGCAGTTCACAGCCCAGCATGTCTAGACCTGGTTGACTACGGATGCAACCCAATCAAGTAAGGAGCACATCTGGAAGAAGAACCATTTCAAGGCATTTGGACGAAACAGGAACAGAAAATATCATCCTTGCTTTAGTGCTTAACTATACTATGTGCAACACATATAGTATAAATTTGCTTGCTGAAACTTCTATTTCCGAGAGTTAGAGGCGTAACTCTAAGCTCCTGGACCCCAATGCAAAATCTGTATGAGGGCCCCCAACTATAATGCTTTATTCATGGTATTGGGCTATATGGAGAGGCCTTATGGGCCTCCTAACGCTCCTGAGCCCGGATGCAACCGCATCCTCTGCATCCCTCAAAGTTACGCCGCTGCCTGGAGTCCATTTACACTAGGAACCAAAGGGAGACCACAATGAAGCCTAGGCACTACAATTGTTGATAGAGAATGAGATCTGACTTGTTGAGATCAATAAAAATCCATGGTCTTGGAGGAGCTGAATTGTTACCTGAAGATCCTGCTTAAGTAAGTAACTTGAGGAGGCCTTCTATAACCAATTGTTTAGATATGGTATGATACCCTTTATTCTGAGAGCGGAGGTGATATGGCATGTGAACTGAAAATGGTGGAATCCAGTGTCTGTTTGAACTGCAATTCTCAAAAACATCTTGTGGCTGGGCAAGACTGGCACATAAAGGTAAGCATCTGTCAGGTCTACGATGGCAAAGAAATCTCTTTAATCTGTACTGATGACTGAGTGTATGGTCTCCATTTTGAATTTTTGTAAATAAATTGGTTGAGAGAGGTGAGGTCTATAGCCAGATGATACAAAATTACACAAAGTAATTAATACATTGGAGGATAATGTATGGCTGCAAATGGACCTGGATAGGTTGGGGGCTTGGATAGAAAACTGGCAAATGAAGTTCAATAATGCTAAATGTAGGGTTCTGCACACGGGCAGGAGAAATGGATGTAATCAATACACACTAAATGGGGTACTGCTAGGAAAAAGTGATATGGAAAAAGACCTGGTGGTACTAGTTGACTAGGTACTGGGAAACAGGCTGAACTAGATGGACATTGTCTCCCTTCCGCCTAACATACTATGTTACCTTTGCTGCAGTTGAATCAGATGCATAAGCTTTCTTTATACTGGATTCTGCTTCGTGGTCCATAGTATCCTTCAAAAGAGAGGACTCCTCAGAAGGAGCTATGGATTTTTCTTCAATTTTTAGAAAATGAAATTATCTTTCATGTTTAGATTTATGTGAAACATGGATTTCTGATTCTACTGATCATCTGTAACTGACGGTGAGGAATAGTGCGGAGAACTTCTTTTTTTTTTGTCTCTGTGAAGATCTCCATTTCTAAAACTGATGACAACTAATCTTTGAAGCAGCAAGGAATTTCTTGGATTCTCCTCCACAGCAGGTTCCCCCCTCTGCTAGCGACGGGAAACACTTCTATAGACAGAGGGAATAAGACAGCAGTAGTGAGCTTAAGATGTTGTGCTAGACACAAAGGAGACAGTCACCTACAAGCTACACCTTCAGACTAAGACTTTATTCCCACGAGCACATATACGCCGCATTTTAACCCCCGGGTGCATATATTGTAGCCATGTGAAGCATTAGTTTCCAATATGGGCGAATATATGGCACATATATACGCCGGCAGCGTGAAAAATAGAACATATACACGACGGGGGAAAAACCGCTCAGCCAAAAGACAGCTCTGGAACTATGTTTGGCCAATCTACGCCGGCGGGTCCTATAGCCTGCTATGGGAACAGGGAAAGAGAAGGGGGGAAGAGGCATTTTTGTAGCATCGAACTACGCTCACGGTCGTGTGAATGGATGAGAAAACGCTGTCCGTGATTGCGGAGAAACACAAATTCAGGCGCTTATACGGAGTAGGCGTGAAAACGTAAAAGCACCATTACCGTATATACACTCGTGTGAAACAGCCCTTAGGGACAGGAATCACAACCTCAATACGGCCTGGAAAGTAGATGAAATCCTTCAGGCGGAGGGACAGTGATCCCCCTGAATACGGCCTGGAAAGTAGAGATGAAATCCTACTAACAATTCCTTATTGTAGACACTTCGTAACAGGGAAGGAATCTGTCTTCTGATGCTCCTAAGAGATAAGGAAATAAAAACTGATTCTAAAGACATCCGTAATTTGCGTTGTGCCGTCTGCAAGAGGCACACAGCAAGTATGCAATAACACTAAATACTTGCTGCGTGCCACCCATCACCATATACTATCTTGGCGTGTATGCGCGAATAGGCATCAAAATAGAACATGCTGCGATTTTTCTTGCTGCAGCCTATGCGAGATTGCAACAGTGGATTACGCAAACAAAACACGCTATACCAACCTAAGGGCTCGTTCACACAGGTGTGCAAATCGTGCAAAAGTTGGCCATGCAAAAAAAAAAATTGCAGCTAACTGCGCTAATAATCGCGTGAACGGGCGATTTCTTGCTATCAGATCCCAATCTTAATTAGCAGTGAAATTGCCCACACGATTGGGAGTTGTACATCGCTGAAAACAAGCGCTGCTGTGCCAGGAGGTGAGAGAGACAGAGATGAGGGAAAGCCCCGCGGGGCTTTCCTTCATCTCTGGGGACTCCCTTCATCTCAGCAGGACTGGGGGGATATTCCTGCTGCAGGGAAATAGAGATTCCCCTGCAGAGGAGAAGAAGAGATTAGCGGCACAGACAATAATGGGTAAAGGCTAAAAGACATGACAGTCCATGTAATTGCGTCCTACAGGGGAACCCTTATCTGCCCGTTACAAGGGAATTCCGCCATAGCTGCGAAAGAGGGTGGGGCTAGAAGGAACACCCCGGGATTCCCCCATAGTGGAGAGAGGGGGCAGGGCTAGAGGGGTGGGGACAGTGGGCGGTTCCCTTGAGCCCCGCCATCCGTCCCCCGCTATCAGCAGAAGCCCTTTAACCCCGCCCCCTCTCTCTCTCCTCGCTGCAGGTATTCCCTCCTTCTCTCACCACTATGTTCAGAATTTGGGGGCAGCTGAACAGCAAGTTTAGGTTGTCCCGCTGTAAACTACTGTTTGTCTCTGCTGGGAAGAAAGGAAGCCCTGGAGAGATGAAGGGAACCACTCATCCCCGCGGGGACTATCAGGAGCTAACAGCGAGACATTTAAAATGAGCTTCTGGGTTTAGTGGCGCGGTGGCACTTCCTCCCTGTGGAATTTATTAACATTGGACCGTGAAAAATTGCAGTTTTTCCACTTGATTGCAGCCACACGGGCGACGCGAGAAAATCTGTGGTCCGTGCAATATCAGTGCATTTTCTCACGGTGATAACGCAATTTTGTGTCACTGCAAGTCGCGTAACTTTGTAGCACCATGTGTGAGGATTTTTGGGGGAGGGCTTGAAATATAAGACCTACCCTCAAAAATAAGCCCTAGCCACATACATTTTTTAAAAGAAAGTATACATCACCTTTTAGACCTTGCAGCACCCCACAAGCTCCTCAGCAGTCGCTTGAAGTCTCCTGCAGAGCTTCCTGGCCAGGTTTTTGAAAATCCCTGCCTCGAGGAAGCTCTGCTTTTGATTACTTCATCGAGCGCCGTCTATGATTTGCTGAGCCTGACATAGAGAAACAATCAAAGCCATTCAATGAATGGCTGTGATTGGTTCCTCGAGCGCTGGCTCCAATTTGCTGAGCTACGGCGATCGTGAACCAATCGCAGCCAGACCTTCCTGGAGGCAGGGATTTTGGTCCTCCAATCCAGGAAGGGCTGGTAGAAGACTGAAAAGACGTGTCGGGGAGCTTCAGGGTAGAAGACACACCGGAGATGACAGCGCCTCTTAGGTAATTTTTTTTTTTAATGCAGCTAGGGCTTATTTTAGGGCTTTTCAAGTAGGATTTCCTATTGCAAAAGTTGAATCGCGCAAAAAAAACCCGCACTTTCGTGCAATGCAACAGAAAGAAAGGCTCCATAGGGAAACATAGGCTACAAAACATCGCTGTGTAGAGCATGACGCGATTTTGTAGTCTCACAATGTTGCAGGCTACAACACATCGCTGGTGTGGAAGAACCCATAGGAAAGCATGGGCTCCACATACATGCGATTTGTAGCACTGTCTCATTGCGACAAATCATGCGATCTAGTCGCCCGGGTGGATACGACCTAAGGCTCATTCACAGAGGCATATTGTCACTGTGTATTAGGCACCTGTCTATCCCTACGCAACATGTGGTGAATGGAGGCAATGAAAGTCAATGGACTTCCATTCTGCCATGCACACCTGTGTGGGAAACTGTGTATCGATATGCAGAAGCAATAAAACGGAGTATGCTCTATGCCTCTGCATATCATACACAGCTTGTGTATGGGCTGAGTATGAAATGCTGTCCATACGCATGCATTGCCTATGAGCAGCTTTTCAATACGCATCCCCACTCTGAACAGAGCGGGGAAATCACACTGCGCATGTCTGTGATGTCAGATCCCTGGGCATGCGCAGTGCCAATCGCAGCCCATATGCGGTCTCTGGCGGCAGAGCACATGGGCTGTAATGCGTACAACACTGTAAGAGACTCGCAGAGTTGTGCGTATACGGCCGTGTGAGCGAGCCCCAATACGTAGGTTTTGCTCAAACTTTTTCATGAGTGGCTACAGAAGAAAAAGCCCCTCGCAAATTGCCAAGTAAAAATTTCCCTGAGTAGAAGTGCCCCATATGCACATAATAGGTGCTAAAAGTGTGATCTGTGGGAATCTCACCATTGAGACCACCACCGATCCTGAAAACAGAGATCCCATATCCCTCCCCACAATGAGGAGCATTTCCAATGGAACTGCTGAACATAGAGTAGAGTACAAACCATTTTCGGCCGCCCTATTGAAATGAATGGCATCTTTGAATGTTTAGCCATCACTGCATTCAATCTGATTTCACTGCAGGTGGAAGAAGTATCGCCGCAGTGAGGAGAAAAAGGGGTACATGGGTCCCCAGTCAGGGGATTGGTTGTGATCCCAGCAGTGAGACTCCCACAGTTCAGACTTTTATCACTTATTCTATGGCTAGGTGATAAAAGTTGACTCTTTACCCCTTCAATAACCTTGTGCATCTGTGCTTCCATATTACAGCATCAGGTTGCATCTTATTCCCAAATTTTTCCACTTTACTAATTAGATTTTGCAAAATAAAATCATTTTTCGTTGCTATACTCAGAGATCCATATCTGTTTTTTTCCTTCTATGGAACTTTGTGAGGCCTTGTTAAGCTGCTTTCACACCTGCATTAGGGTTCGGTTCATGGCTTCTGTCTCTCTGCTACATTTTTAGAGGAGAGAAACTGAACTAAAACTAAAAAAACAAAAAACCCACATCCGTTTTTTCCCCCCATTGGTTTCAATAGGGTTGCAAATATACAGAAAGGCTTCCGTCTGCTTCCATTCCGTCAGGGCTCTGCTTTTTTTTTTTTTGATTGAAAAAAAAAAAAAAAAAAATTGCACAGTTTGCAGCGTTTTTTAGTTAAAAAAAAAAAGCCCAAACCTGATGAATTGGAAGCAAACGGAAACCTTTCCATTTTCTTTCCGCTTTTTTTGAAACCTCACTAAAATCAATGGGGGAGGGGAAAGAGAATCGGTTTTATATCAGTTTCTCTCCTCCAAAAATGGAGCAGATAGACAGAGACTATGAACTGAGCCCTGTCTAATATAGGTAGGTTTTTTGTGAGCCACCCCCCCCCTCCCCCAACTGATGGTTTTTACTCACTATTTTTGCAGAGTAGACTTATAAAAGTTTTTTTTTTTTTTTTTAGATGTATCTCGGCTTAGATACCTATAAACTTCAATCAAAAAAATTAAGTGTTATTAGTACCAAGAGTGACCTCAAGATACATAAATAAATGATTGCCATATCTTAGATGTCCAGTTACTGCCTGTTGGTGGTGTTGTGCACACGCATCTTGCAATATTGTTAGACTATTTCTGCTCACAACCCATCAGCAATGAGCAATATTCTAAAAAACCCACATAAAACTATGTGTAGCTCCAACTTTCCGCAGCGCTTTCAGGTAATTTATTTATTACCCACCACCAAGCTGGGTACTCATTTTACCGACCTCGGAAGGATGGAAGGCTGAGTCAATCTTAAGCGGGCTACCTGAACCATGCAGAATTGAAATCGCAACCTTCAGGTCATGAGCGAGAGCTTAGGACTACATACTGTTGCCTTAACACTCTGCCACACACGAGAACCAACATACCATGCAGGATGAATCCACGTGAAAACATCAATGTGCATAGCCTCATAGGTTTATAATGGGGTAGTGTGCTGCCTGGATTAACACGGTCCCAAATACAGTAGGGTGTCAGAGGCCTTAAAGAAACTTTTTAGGCCAAGTTGTTAATCACACTGCCTGAACCACAGCACAGAGCCCACATTGTGAGCCATATACATCAACAATTGTCAAACATGTTTATTACCAAATGTGAATAGGGCAAGCAAACTGGTATCCGTGGGGAAAAAAAGTTTCAATTTGATAGATTCTTTATTCTCCGTGAGAACTTCAGCATCCCTGCTGAAAATCAAATAAAATTACACACACACTGTTGATCCAAGAATGACTGTTTGGGAGACTTAGTTGTTTGACAACCGATTGCTTCTATTACTGTATAGGACACTAAAATAGAACACATTTACTACCAAATTAATACATTTACATGAAAAACAGTAGAAACCATAGAATCAAAAAAGTTAGGATCCATATAGTCTTTATTTGTTCCCCAAAATAAATATTTGCACTCAAACACATCAGGTTTTAGTCCTGTGAAAGTTGGTACTGACTCAGTTGGTCATAGAGCAAACTCCCGTCACATTACTCTTGATTCAAAAGTATGGAGCAGTCGTCAGCTAATCAACCTTCGAGACATTTGTAAATGAGATGTCATAAGAGAAATCAAAGTTGTATGTTTAAGAGGGTTGTTTAAAAAGGAGCCCAGAGTGAGCAGCACAGAAGAACCATGCAAGCCTGCATATTCTTTTACCCTGATGTAATGCGTATATGAAAGGGTCGGTCTAAATAATCCTTGGCAGTTAATGGATGTATTTGCACTTTGTGGCACAATGGCCCATCGTTGTCTGAAAGCGGGTCTTCGCCTTCTGGTTTATCAATTAGTAGTGACTAGCCAACAAAAGCATATGGGACTTGAGTAGGAAGTATGGTCACATCACTCGTCATCTGAAGATTCCTCTTCAGCTTCTTCCAACCACTGTATAAACTTCTGTAGCTGTATTAACAAATAAGAAAGTTAACAAAATGCTGCAATCACAAATGAAGGCCCCCTGTCCACGAGCGTGATTTCGCCGGAGATTCACGCCATCTGAAGCTTTCCATAGCGTTGCTATGGAAAGCGCCGGCCCCCTGACCACGAGTGGAGAAGCATTGCGAGTCTCCACTCGCAGCATGCTGCAAATTGCCACGATTCTCCGCGGTCAGCCTATCTGTCAGATAGGCTGTCAGCAGAGATCCGTCTGCTGGCTCCTGCTCCCCGGCGGCGGCGATCTGCTGCGGGATACCGCAACGCCCATGGACAGGGGGCCAAACTATAAATCTGCAATACCCTCCACTTCAGTACTACCTGAGACAAGCATACAACAGTTACTGTAGAATGCCTTTCTCATCACATTAATTGGGGTCCTCAAGTCTTGGGTATAGCTCTTGTCACAAAGAGGCAGACACTAAGCAAGGCAAGAGTTAGTCCCTCCTACAAGCTATAGCCCTCCTGCAAGGACTAAGCTAAATCAGTTTGTACGTAAGCAGAAGGAGAGAACAAAACTAGCACATGAAGTTGACCAATGCAGACCATAACAAGAAACAAATAAAGCTGGGTAAGAACTAGGCCAGACTGGGGGTCCCTGATTGAAAAAAAAACACCACCAGTGCCTGCAAAAAGAAGAGAAAAAAAAAAAGACTGGATGCCGTCCCCCCCAATGAGAGTGACGAGAAAGGGGTTTTTATGGCAAGTAACAAAGCTTGTTCTCTTGTCCGTGTCATTGGGGGAAACAGTAGACCTTGAGACACTCTAGAGCAGTACTCAAGCTGGTGGAGTAGAAAAAAAAAGAAAAAGTAGTGTGGGGCAGCTCGTTGTTCCCAGTGGGCACAAGTAAGCAACAGGTCCACTAGCTGCTGGCAACTAAGGCCTTTTGTAGGTTAAAAAAAAATAATGAAGGCTGGAAAGCATACCTATCCTTAGAACAGCATGAACAGTTGCCAATGTCAAAAAAGCGCTTGCAAATGTTGTAGGGTGGTATTAAATAGGAAGGGTGATGCCCCTTGGCCTTTTAATAGGTATGGACAGACTAGCCGAATGTAGGTACAATCAGAGCTGTACATGCCAAGGATAAGTGACTTCTGTAGGAGAGACAGAGAGAAAGAGGAAAAGGGTGAATGACTGAATTCCCCTTGGAGGGGCAATAGTTCCATTAAAGAGCGACAGAAAAGAATGAGGATCCGGCTGCTCCAAGTGTCTGTTTTATTCTACCAACCAAGCGGGATGGTTGCCAGAATGCTAGCCCTGGCCAGGGAGCTGGCTATCAAATTGGGATTGCTGGGGGGCTCGAATGCAGTTTGAAAAAGCTTGGCGGTGAATGGGAAAGGTAAATTATGCACTAAATGTACGAAGGTTAGCCACTGAACTTGTACCAGACACATGGGACTGAGGTAAAGATGGAATGCCATTATGAGACCAGATGATAATCTGCATAGTATAGGTACCTTCAGTGTCGTGCCACCTGTAAAATTGCCCTCACTGAGCCGTGTACCCAGCAGAACTTGACAAATGGCTGTAAGGACAACTTTAATGCAGAGACAGGGTAATGGCTGCTTCATGTAGTTCTACAGCTTGCCCAGAGTGGACAATCATATAACTACCCACCTGTGTAAGGTAGAAGCATGGCCAAGGCCTGAATAGCAGGGTTATAACCGTAGGTTTGCCATGTGCAATTAGCCGTGCTAGGGAGGGAAGAGGGGAGGTGGTTTGCAACAAGAACTATATCAGATGCAGCGTATAGAAAACTACAGGAATTCTGTCCCTGGAAGGAGGGTAATAAGGTGGTCTGATACTTTGCCAGAGGAGGCAGAAAACAGTCCAGTAGTTGCGAGAACAGAGTCTAGGAGAATGTGGATGGCTGAGACTTGCAGTTGTTGTATAATTCTGTTAGAATTGCTGTTATTCCTTCCAGGATGAGATCCTAAGTGTTTGAGGTTAGCGAGCGCTGCATAACCATGCCAGGCACAGAGTCTGTCAGCATATGCCAGTCATGTAGGGGATCTTCGCTTAGCTCTACATTACTCCACCCTATGAAAGGGGGTAATAAGACAGCTATGCTCATCAAGGTCTCCTAAATTACTCCTTCTAAGGAAGGTAATGAGGTAGACTGATGCTCATATGAGTTAGAGAGCCATAGGAATCACAGTGGCGAATCCCATCTCCCATAAATGCGATCCGTTGGAAGCCCTGCCTTCCAATTAGTGCGCACGCACGCACGCACACACACCGGAAGACTGGCGTCTAATCAGCGCAGCCAACAGAAGTCCCGATATTGGCCTGCATAGGCTCGAGAGGTCGGGGCCTAGATTAGGGGGAATTTCCCCTTAATGAGGGGGAACCGTGACATGGGACCGGAGCCCGCAGAGGCGCGGACAGCGTACGCTGGAGGGAAAGGGAAAAAGGCACCAGCTGCTGCTGGTATGCTACACAAAAGCTGGGATATTTTTAATCACGGCCGTGTCGCGCCTCTAGGCTTCTGCATAGGGAAATGAGACGGCCCCAGAACAATGAACGACCAAGAGGACAGGGAGCCAAAAGGAAGCCCTTAGAAAAAAATCTGAATATGGCTAGAGACTGCTGAAAAGAGGGCTGTCAGAAACACCTGAAAAGAAGTTGGAATTGGAAGGGAAGCAATAAAGCATAGGATTCCCTACAATAAGTAATGGAAGGGGTTAGCGTACCTGATAGTGAACAGCAAAATTGCCCAAAAGACCAGAAACACTCCAGTTGAATACCCTCATTAAAATCTAACTTTTATTGAACTAATTTAAAATACTAAGTGGCAAAGGAATTAAAAATACAAACCCCTGCCTAGCAAACTTGGGAGCCCTAAACCACCTATAGTATATATGATTCAATGCTGCAGCAAAATACTGTATTGCAGTGCTTGATAGTAGCTATATAGGATATCAAGCAGATGACTGCTGCAGACTAATGACTGCCTAAATAATATCACCAGGTCTGCGTGTTTGAGCCAAAAGAAACATAGAATGAACCCCACACCAGCCATGGTTTGCCAACGTAGAAGCTATAGGAGGGGTATTGCTGATAGGTGGGACTAAGTCTTTCTTTGCTTAGTGTCTATGTTTTACTGGCAAGAGCTATAAAAGGTCTGCCGTGTCCCCTCCCAAATCCCTTTAAAAGGTGGTCATATACCTTACATAGCTGTTAGCAGAAGGAGACTCCCCATAGACCTGCACACTCGTTAGCAACGAATGTACATATATTTAAAGGCCCATTTACATGGAGCGATGATCGCTCAAAAACCATCTTTTGAGCGATAATTGTTGCATCTAAACGCGCGGCCATCGCACACTTTTCGTGCACTGTTCATTGATCGTTAAATTCAAGCATGCTTAAAAATCATTGTGCGGTCTTATCAGGACCGCACGCTGAGTTCTCCGTGGGTAGTGCTGCTAGTAACCCTCCAGAGAACAAAGGAGCTGAATGCAGATAAGAGACCTCCAGCTATGGCTTCATTTGCACGCTAATAAGCTATTAAGTAGCTGAGTAGCTACTTAATAGTTTATGCAAAATGATTGTTCAAAACTGTCACTCAAACTGTCAGTTGAGTGATCATCGCTCCGTGTAAATGGGCCTTTAAATGGGGAGAGTAATTGTCTCCTGCAAGAACAAAAGATGGGGGACTTGTTGGAATCGAACATGCTCCATTCCTTCGACATCTGCTACTGTGAGAGAGTTGGGACACTCCCATGCACATTAGATAGTTGGGTGCCCCTGCTGAAATAGGTGGGTTCAGCAAGATTATTGCACTATACAGGTAAAAACAAAGATGATCATAAATGACACCAATCTTACTGCTTGTTTTTTACGTAGCTGCCGTCCCTTTTCTGTTATTTCTGTTTGTGAAAACCAACGCAGAATCATCTCCTCTGCCAGCACATCCTGCTGGTAAAATCCCATTAGAACCTGTTGGGGAAAAAAAAACAACAAAAAAAAAACCCAGAACATTGAGAGAAATATTAAACCTCCAGAATCACTTTTACATGTCAGTGGAAAACTCTCTTCTCAGCGCGATAACGGCTGCATGAAATTTAAGAGGGAAATCCGGGATAACATCTCCGGACATTTTTCAGAACAGGTCATAAGTAGAGATGAGCGAGCGTACTCGCTAAGGCAAACTACTCGAGCGAGTAGTGCCTTTTGCGAGTACCTGCCTGCTCGTCTCTAAAGATTCGGGTGCCGGCAGGGGAGAGCGGTAAATTGCGGGAGTGATTAGGGTGGAGCGGGGAGAGAGACAGAGAGAGAGACAGAGAGAGAGACAGAGAGAGAGACAGAGAGAGACAGAGAGAGACAGAGAGACAGATCTCCCCCCCCGTTCCTCCCCACTCTCCCCCGCCGGCACCCGAATCTTTTGAGACGAGCGGGCAGGCACTCACATAAGGCACTACTCGCTCGAGTACTTTGCTTTAGCGAGTACGCTCGCTCATCTCTAGTCATAAGACATTAATAGTAGAGGGGCCGCAAGTATGGATATCTGCTGATTCATAAGCACAATACTCTATAGAACGGCCAAACCTTTTCTTGTGCTACTTTACTGTACTTTTTGATACATGCTCTTTAGCAACAGAAAAATGTCTATGTTCCACAACTAAGAAAGTGATAGTTTACAGTCCATTGCATATACACAGGATAGGACTCTTAAAGGGGTTGTCCCACGCCGAAACGGCTTTTTTTTTTTTTCAATAGGCCCCCCGTTCGGCGCGAGACAAACACAAGGGATGGGTTAAATAAAAAAACAGTTTAGTACTTACCCGAATCTCCGCTCTGCGGCGACTTCTTACTTACCTTACCAAGATGGCCGCCGGGATCTTCACCCACGATGCACCGCGGGTCTTCTCCCATGGTGCACCGTGGGCTCTGTGCGGTCCATTGCCGATTCCAGCCAATCAGTGACGGGGCGGAGCTACGCGATGACGCGTAGAAGGGGGCGGAGCCAGAACGCCGCTCGTGCCGAGACCCAAGAGAAGGGAGAAGACCCTTCTGCGCAAGCGCGTCTAATCGGGAGATTAGACGCTGAAATTAGACGGCACCATGGAGACAGGGACGCCAGCAACGGAGCAGGTAAGTGAATAACTTCTGTATGGCTCATATTTAATGCACGATGTATATTACAAAGTGCATTAATATGGCCATACAGAAGTGCTGAACCCCACTTGCTTTCTCGGGACAACCCCTTTAACTCTTTCCAATCCACTGTCTGACGTCTAAAGACATTCTATTTGAAGGCTATACAGCTCCAATGTTGGAAGACGTCTGGCAGGGTATTTTTACTGTATATTACTGGCCGCTCTGTTGTCGGGGGCCTCTCCAGCATGTCCCATACCACAGTACTGGCTCTAGCCAGCAGATGGCACCATTGTATAATGGCAGAAAGAGAAAGCCCCCTAGGAAACCCTGAATCCAAAATTTGATTGCAAAGGGTTAATGTTCAAGATCTAGTAGATTAACAAAAATCTAATTTACTTGGATTGGGTGAAAAGGCATCCACATTCTTAAAATTTAATTTAGGTGGTGTATACAAGAGAAAAAAAAAAGATTTCTGATTAACAGTACGGTTTCCCCTTCACAATAAAGAATGAAATTACTAAATGTCCATTTTGACTGTAAATATATACACATGTTTCTGCAGATGTTATTACGTTGTTATGAACTGGAATCCGACCAGTTTGTGTGCAGGCGGCCCAAGTCAGTTTATCTTTCACTCTGCTACTGTTACCTTTGCAGTTGCTGCCCAAAGTGGTTCATGTTCCAAAAAGAATTCTTCCATTGCACCAAGACAGCACAAGTGGTCAGATGCACGCTTTATGTAGTTCTTGAAAACTGGGGTCCATCTTTTCAGGAGCTGGGTAAATAAAAGTATCAACATGAAATGCATTCACTGGAATGCACAGTATGCTACTATCCTTTGTTGCCAGGGTCTTAAATATTAAACGTTATCTATACAGTGACCTAGAAACCAATTAAACATTTTCAGCGCATTAGTCAAGCACTGGTCAACATTTAAGTTACTCAGCAATATGGGAGTGGAGCATGTCTGAGAAAGCTGAAGGACAACAGTAAATAGCTGCTATATCGGTTGCCACTTCGACTTCTCAAAATCAGACAAACTAAGACCATAAGAAACTAATACTTTTAGTCTCAAAGCTAGAAAATACTGTGCTGGTAATTCAAGGGCGCTATACATATGAGAACAGGGGTTTAAATACATTGCTTAAGAAAAAACAAGTACAATAAAACGTGAACTACAAGGGTTCAACTGACAGAGGCAGATGGCTCTCAATGGCATGGTCCTTACAATCTACACGCTAAGGTTGGGATGAGAAGTAGGCGAGGGAAGAAGCCCCTAATTCTCAATCCTTGAGAGAGCGAGCAAACATAACACTCACAGGTAGTACTACACTGCAGTACGGATTCACATCAAGCACGCCATTCAGCTGCTGCAATGGGAACTCCAGGACCACTTTGCATAAAACTTCCATCACTTCCACAAGAGTGATATTATATGCATATCTGCAGGAAAGAGACATTTCAAAGTTTAAAAGTAACATTTTCTGCATGAATGCAATTCTCATTTAACTCTCATTTGATAAAACCACAACCATTCCAATAATATAATAAATGCCTGATGTCTTCAGGTCTTCAAATATGTTGTCCAGGGAGGTTAGATACTTTTATATGGACCCACGGTGTTGGATCCTCTGCATCAGCCATAACAGAGAAATGGGCTGGCTTAGTTAGTTAAATAGCCAAACAGCCAGCCCTCTTGACGATATGACAGAGAGGAGTCATACCATCTGACCCAGTGTCTGAACCTGGTCGGAAGTGGAAGTCTACCCAAGTGTTAAGCATCTCTGGACAACCCCTTTAAAAAAAAAGACAGCTTGTTTCTCAGTTAAATATTCCTTTCCAACTTACTTGAGAGAGTTGATTTCCAACACCAGGTTATCACAGGAGATATTTTCTTCCACACCTCTCTGCAACGTTCCCAAAACTTCATTCTGAAAAACTACATATAGAGTGAAACAATGTCACTAAACAGAACTAGATTAAAGGAAAGAACCTATGTAGCTAAAGACCCTCGAGTGAGGGTTAATATTTCAATGACTTCCATAGATATCATTTCATTCGGTACACATAGTAGCAAATTTTGTGGACTACATGGTAATAGACATTCAGGTTAAATCTACCTTTAACATCGTCCAGAAGGGGAGATGCAGAGCGGCTGTCTAAGTGCTCTGAGGATGCACTTTTTCCACTCTCACTATCACTGTCTTCTTCATTAGTAATTCTAAGGCCTGAAGAGAGAGAACAGTTTTAAGTAGATATGGAAACACCTGTTTAAAGTAATTATCCCAGAATCATGTTTAGCATGTATCAACAGGTTAGGCGATTTAAAAAAAAAAAAAAAAAAAATTGAACGGGGTGATCTCATGACCAAAACCGCCAACCAATCCCGAGAACTGGGGTCCCATGATCCCTTCACTGCATCACCTCCTGTGAGAAAAAGTCTGGATGCAGGGGTAGCCCTGCATGTGCAATGCAACTCTATTCATTTTAAATGGGTCTGCCGGAGATAGCTGAGTACAAGCACGCTACCATTTCCAGCAGCCCATCTAAAATGGAACGGCACTGTGCATGCTCAGCCGCTGCTCCATTCAAGATCCTCTTCACTGCAATCATCCTCCAGGATATACAGCGAACATGTTAGATTTTTACTAAGACCTTTTGATTCCCCAAGTTAAGAAACACCAGAATTGTCTCGCTGTCACTGCAACATACGCTTTTGTGCAGAGTGTTAATGGGGAAAGAGGCGCTGATGACAGCCGTATAACCAATTGACAGCTATCCAATGACAATGGCCACTATGAAAACAAACTATTCTATTGGAAAAAAAGGAACGCACAAGTTTATGACCGTTATTTTCTTATTTGCTTCTGTCTAATAAATTCTGCATGACAACACACCGGATTCCCGCAGCGGAGTTCGACCCGATGCCCGGCTGGTGACCCGTGTACCTGTTCGGTCTCTTCTGCACACGCTGCGGATGTGCCCACTGGCACTCCGTCGCGCATGCGCAGTAGCCGCTGGCGCTCTGCAATGACACAGGTCCCGCAATACTTCATCAGTGCTCACTGCGGAAGTGCCACGGGACGGATGGCTTCCATTGACGTCAATGGAAGCCAGCCATGCGTAGCCCGCACAAAATCGCAGCATGCGGCGATTTCTCACCCGTAAGCAGAAAATCGCATTTGATTTCCGCTCATGGCAGGAAATCGCAGATTGTCATTGCATGCTATGGGCTGGATTTGCTGTAGAATCTGGAGGCGGAATCCAGCTCCAGATTTTGCAATGTAAATCCGCCGTGTGCAGGAGGCCTTAAGGCTAGAAGTCCTGCACCTCTCAAAGACATGCTAGTGTGCAGACGACAAGAAGTAGGAAACAGCGAGAGGTTTTCATTTCGGCTGCTCATATTAGTACACTAAATACCTCACTAATGATAACATTTCTCCTGCCTTCTCTATCACATGAATACTCGGTTCAGCCAACTGTTCATGTGTCTTCCACAGGGACAGTGGATGAAGCTGCAGTCGGGCACGACTTCTCTCCAGGGAGAAAAGAAAGTTTCAGGTGTTGAAATCTAAAATGCCCGGATTCTTCTTCCCACCCACTGGCATAATCTGTCAGGGCAAAGTCAAGAGGCCCATTCCAACAGATGTCGGATCTTGCCAAAATCAGTGGGCTCAGACGACTTTTGTTCCATGTATATGGGACCTTTAAATCAAACAGCAATTGCAAAAATGCCTTTTAACAACTTACCCCAAAGGCTTTTCTCTAACACCTCCTCCTCCTCCTCATCTGGCATTGCTGAAGACTTCCACACATAACCTGCACCATGTGATCCAACTTCTGCTTTGTTGAACCCTATAAAAAGTTGAGTATCAAAATAAAAGTTCTCTTACACAAAATAGCGTGGCAAGTCTATAGACATACACATAAATATGCAGAAACGTGGACTGGGGCGCATTGCACCTAGAGCTATGATAACGCATAGCCAGATTATTCCCACTTCATATTTAGTATGCAGTACCCTACAGAAAACCAGTACAAGTAAAGCCTGCACAATGGAGGCAAGGTAAGTGCCAAGCATTTGATTGTATTCAGCAGATATTATCCACCAACACTGCAAACATTAACCCTTTCCAATCCAATCTCCCTGCCACTGCACACTTCCCAGCTCTTATTGATGTCACGTGGGAAAGAGCATTGTGGATTCCTTAGAATTACTCAACAAAAACACATACAAATGACCCCTCATGATGATTTTATTAGCAATTAAAAAATAAACCCGAGTTATGAGTGTTTCACATCAGGAAGATCATTTGTAATAATCCTGTAAATATATGTAAATTGATATTACATACATTTATATAATAAGACCATTCATCTCCAATTTCTTTAATGATATCTGTCTCTGTAATACAGCCCCATAGGCCAGACTCAGACTCAAGTATTTTGGCCATGTAATGTGAAGAGTCGCTAGAAAAATCTATAATGCTTGGACAGATCAATGACAAAAGACGACCCAGCTGCCAAAGAACACAATGGCTGATACTGGCACGGATATCATCCAACTGAATGAAGCAGTACAAAACATGGAGGGAGCTCGCCTTTAGGGTCGTGAACGACTAAACGGCTAACAGCACAGAGGCATTCTAGAACTGCATACAATGTGTTTCTAACACTATGCCAAGGAGGGCTCAGACATCGGAGTTCTCTTCTGCATACTAGAATATACATATGCCGAAGAGAACTCAAATAACTGTCTTCTCTCCTGCATAGTGTTAGAAACATGTGTCGTCCCTCCTCCAACGCGGCTGCTATGCATGGAAATCTCAATGTCAGAAAAGATCCAACACTGGATTGGAAAGGGTTTAAAGCTTAATTACATTTACTTTTAGGATCACACAAAGGAAACACACCAGAATTAAAATGTGGTCGAGCCAATACAGCCATAAGGAGGCTCAAATGCATTATGCTCATTAGAACAAAAAAAAAACCTTATATTGTGTCTATTTATTACCTTTGACCTTTGATTGTTCCTCCTTTTTGCCAGGCGCTGCATCATCACTGAATTCATCATCATCCTCGTTGTCGTCATCTGGATGATGCAGAGAAATAACAGTGTTCTCTGGCAGCTCTAAATCAGGGCCAACTATGACCTAAAGGTTGGTAAAGTAAAGCTAATTATGGGGAAATAGAGTTTACAATTAGGTCAGAGACTAGTGAGAAGTAATTCCATTACCTTTGAGGTCAGGACGCAACGTTCATTAATCTTTACTCTCTTCTTCACAACAACATTATTGCAAACCACAGATTTTCTAATTTTGACATCATCCTCAATACGAACCTTATCCCAAATATACACATTATCCAAAACTACTCGATCACCTAGGGAAAAAAAACGAAAATAGGGAGACAGCTGAATGTATTAGTAGTACTAACAAGGCTATTGGCCGTTGCATCTCCAATCTGCTAATAGCAGAGGCAAATGATGCTACCAATTATTTACAAACTGGCAACACCATCATGCACTGAATAAGCTGCTATATTCAGAATACTTTGCTAAAAAAGTTATATTAAGGGGGTTTACCAGGGAGAATACTATTCATGACCTATCCTCAGGATAGTGCAGCTCTTAGTGAAATCAATGGGAGCCGTGCCTGCAGTTACAAGCGCCGGCCACTACACAGAGGTATGAGCAGAGGCTTCTGCTGCGACCCCTGTGTAATTGCAGCGCTGTCAGCGGTCGCACAATCAGCTGATCAGTCAGTGTTCCAAGCCGAGCAACTATTGACCTATCCTGAGGATAGATCATCAATAGTATTCTCCCTGGAAAACCCCTTTGAAAGAGTCTTTTCTCAAGCCTTTCTTCAGTCATAGCTCACCAATTCTGCAGTTTTTCCCAATAGTGGTGTTGCTGATGTTGCATTCTGATCCAATTGTCGTGTTGCTCCCAATTAATACATTCTTACACAAGACACTGCCATGGCCACGGCTGACCTCCGACCCTCTGTAAATATTGTGACGGGAGTGTGTATAACTCTGCTCCTTCTGGTCAGTGAAGTTCGTCTCAGGGGTTATAGGATATAGCCAACGGCACAGGATGTCAGAAGTTACGGCCTCGTACATTGACAGGTTGGATACACGAGCACCATACTCGTCCTGAGTCACATAGATGTGTATCTGATTTCCTAAGATCTGCATAAATGACAGATGTCTTACAAGACGTAATTGTAACAATTGGTTACATGTACAAGTATATTTTGCCTTTTAAGAGAAAAAAAAAGTCCCAAGTAGATCATAAGTCATTGCATCCATCATTCCTTAGCTGTATTTTTCTCTGGGATAGCTGCTTCCCTGAACAGCAAACATGGAGGCCACCAATGAGCTTTTTCAATCTATATTAGGGTGGCTAGTACAAGCACCCTATAACCCAAATAAATCACATCAAATTTATGATTTTCTATTGCCGATATCAATATATTATGCATTGCTTTAACTGTGGACTGATATAAATTCAGTTTGTCGGTTCTTGTTTGAATACTTTAAAAAGGGGTTTTCAGAGTTATTTTATATAGTTTTGGGCCCTGTAAACCCAAAACAATATAAAATAAAATATACCCACAGCAGCACCGGGCTGCAGTTTCGGTGGTCTGACGCCACAGCATCCTGTCATGTCATAGCTGAGCTTGATAAAGACCAGTTTCTTGGTCGAAACGTCGCCAGTTTTTTATTGTATGGAGGAATAAAAATTGAAAGTTTTATATACATTGCATGTTGTCATGGATATATATACTATTGCTGGATGAAGTCTGGTCTGGTCCTGAGCCGACTGTGGCTTTTGCATTTTTTCTTTCTCCTTGCCCTGAGGGGTTACTACACCTTGGGAGTTTTTTTTGGCTCTTCTGCTGCTGATCCACTTGAGATTTTGGAAGCGACG
Organism: Eleutherodactylus coqui; assembly: GCF_035609145.1. Lineage (NCBI taxonomy): Eukaryota > Metazoa > Chordata > Amphibia > Anura > Eleutherodactylidae > Eleutherodactylus > Eleutherodactylus coqui. The sequence goes on along the minus strand of NC_089837.1, from coordinate 163,975,269 downwards.
CTACGGCATCAGACGTCATCCAGCCAGAAGGCCTTGTGGCATCCTGTAAACCTGTCAAGTAGACTTCTAATGTAGACGCCCATGGTAGGTTTATGGAACGTCATCAATAACATACCCGTTGGGCCTTTGATTGGCTAAAGCAGTTACATGGCTAAACAACCCATTTAACTGCTGCAGCACTTGCCAATAGAAAGCCAAAGGACCAGGGAAGCATGGCGGCAACAGGAGGAAAGTACTGAGTTTATTTAATTACTCTGCACCCACCACTGCCACCAATGTACTCAGAAAATCCCTTTAATAGATAAGCCTTTAAAAAAACAAACAAAAAAAACACCAAAGAACCCCAAGACTATGAGCAGGTACTGTGCTGCATATTACAGGCACAGCATTAAGACGGTGCAAGTATCCTCTAGGGAGTATTCCACAACCAGCAGCTCTTGGGCCCACTGCATGTGCTGTTGGCAGCTGCATATGCCATCGAGGACTAGTGGCACCAGAGATGTCATAATATTGCTAGAACTTAATACTATACTCAAACTATTTCACGGGTAGCTAATACTAGGGTAAAAGTTCAAACCATATCTTCACTGATATTTTTCCAATTTAGCAGTCAGTTGGAGCTCAATACCCATCATACATGTAGTGGCACACAACTTCCAAAAGGTTGTGGACCTCTGTTCTAGAGAAATGGCAAGTAACACTTAGGCACTCAACTTGTGATATGTGCACCCCAAACTCTTAAAGGCAATTGCCAAACATATGGGATTGGGGAAAAATGTAGAAGAACATCTGATACCGGTCCCCACTTTTTACCGTAAAAACTGCTCACCTCCTCATTAACAAGAATGCCACGAACAAAGTCATCTCTAGTCTGGTAGTCAAAGTTGTCTGTGAACAGCTCTGCAACCTACAATGTAGTAAAATGGAGAGCAAATATAATTTTAATACAGCAGCGTAGACAATTAAAAACACATTAATCAAAGGGATCAACATGCAGCTCTGTTATTTGTAAACGGGATTATACATTATCTTTTACACGCAAATATAATCTTTAGAACTAATGAAAGATTTAGCAATCTATTTGCAAAAAGTGTTAATGGCCATTAACACTTTATCATCTTCATTTGCATGTAAAAGGACCTCTAGGAGTTGTTTGCAGAGCCCAGCATGTGTTTGAAACACACGTCCAGCTGTTTAAACAGCTGCCGACACATTCTATTGTTCTCCTCCTGGCTACCAGCCGATTGCATGGTTGTCCTCCTGGCTAGTGTAAACATGCCGCGGGGAGAACATCCTGCAGTCTATTGAAAGATGAACGAAATGCATTCAAATGGAACGTATTTGCTCAGTCTTTCAGCGGCTGAATGATGGATTTTAAGTGAACCAAAATCCATCGTTCAAACGAAAAGTGCCCAATGCCCGCGTGTACATGTAACGATTATCGCTCAATTTTGGCCGTCTGGACGAATTTTGAGCGACAATCGTTGCGTATAAAAAGGCCTTTGGATTACTGCATTGCTAGCAATTCACTATATAATCTCACTAGCCACAATCTTATAACTAATCTACAGGTGATCAGCAGCAGGGAAATCAAATGCCCACTGCCCTTCTTTCCATCAACCTAATTTATTTTACCCTAATCTCCCGCTTTCTATCCGTAACGTGTTGGTGGGAATATGGATACAACTAGTAAGGGTGTATTAGGGGACTGGTGATCCTGATGCACATCAATATTTAAAATCTCTGGTTTGCTTACAATTGTCATGTTACCTAACAAATTCTTACCTGTGGAGAACAGATGCTAATGTGACAATCCAGCAAATCATGACGCAGCTCTATCTCATCAGCCTTACTCTGGAAAATGCTCTAAAATAGAGAAAACTGAACATTAAAGTAAGAATCATACAAAATGTATCACTCTACGCCAGCACCTAAAAACTAGGTGGAATGCACTGATATAAAATGTCATAAAGCACTATATATTGTGATGACAGTCAGATAATACAAGGCAGTTTTATAGACTACTAGGGAGATATAACTAGACCAGTTGGATTACATGCCCAATACAGGGTGATTCATAAAGAATGATACATGAATTGACATACAATAGCCAGAATGACATGATAAAACAGACGAACTCTTCAAGTGTTTAATGTGCGTTGTTTGAGGTGGACACTGTTGGCGACACAGCAGATGTTAAGTCAGTAGCCCAGTTCTGCAAAGTAGTATTCCAGCATATCCTCCGTTATCAAATCCACTGCAGCGAAGATGCATCGTTTTAGGTCGCCTTGTGTCACCAACATCGAAAACCTGTAGGGTGCAATAAAAACTGGGAAGAGTTTTTATATTTTTTTTTATATCGTTCTGGCTGTTGTACGTCAATTCACGTGTGAAGAAACCTGCTTTCCTTTTCCACCATTCTTTTTAATCCCCTTATTTCTATAAGCAGATGGATGAATGATCTCTAACCGTTGGAAAGTGGTAACGCTTCAAGTCCTGGCTTTTTTGGTAGAAGAGCACTCTATTGGTCTTGCTATCCATAGCAATGACGACATCATCTTCTTGACACCTTGTATGGTGCACTGGTGAGGACTCCTTAAGAATCATGGTCATAACTGAAATATTCTTTTGCAGTTTCCGTCGAGCCCTGAAAGAAAATACGGAAACAAATTAGAAAATGCTCTTAAAATCAAATCGAAGACTTCGAAAGAAATTTCAATTTCAGACCTGTGCTCCTGCAGAGCTGCTTCAACGTTTATATTAGAAACCACATCCCCCGTGACCAACAAAAAGTCTGAGCGCACCAAGGATTTGGCATCCACATCTCGGAGGACATCTCCAAGAGAGCGGTAAAGTTCGGAGGTCACCACACGAACTATATTGGAGCTTGTAGCCTGACACCACTTGGAATTCCTGCCAAGAAACAAATCATTTTAAAAGGCATCTTAAGATATGCTGGTAGTTATGTGGGTAATACCTAAATTTAATGGAAATCATCAAAGCATTACTCATTACTTGACTTCAATGGAAGCCGTCCACGTGGAATCTGTGAAAAAAATGGAGCATGCAGCAATTTTTCCTCCGTTTGCAGAAGCCGCAATTGGTTTCCGCAAGTGTGCAGGAAGAATCGACTTCCCATAGCATGCTATGGGCGCTATTTGCTGCGGATTCCGTAGCAAATATCCGTCCGTGTGCGGAAGCCCTTATATATAGAGCCTGTTAGAGTAGGTCGGCTATGCACTTTGCATCATTTTGATGTCATACAATCAAATGCTTAATATCAACGAGGTCAACATGCGAGTAAATGGCATTGTAGTTCTAGAACATGCAAAGGAAAATATTGATAGAAAAGACGGATTTTGCCTTTATTTTGAGTTTAGAGTCATTTTAACTTCATTTTTACCTTAGATGCTCTTTTATATCATTTGCCATCCAGCAACAGAACACAAATGTTTCTTTAACACCAGTGGCAGTGAGAAACTCCAAGGTATAATCAATCAGAGCTACATTCGCCACGGGTATAAGGGCCTGCGAAAAACAAATAAAAAAAATGAGCAAATGGCATGATTCTGCTGAAACCGTTATCCAGAAGATCAAAGACATGTAACAGTACAAGAAATTCCAGTCTAAGATACACTTTTGACTGCTAACCAAGAACAACGTTTAGGCACGTCCGGTAACGTTTCTGACAGATAGGATAAATTTCCACCGATGCCAGGCGATTGTTTGTGACTATACCAGTAATAGGCTCTAACAAGAATAAAACCCAGAGACCATCTCCCCATGTTCAATCACAGGGCCATCAGCTACTATACTGCATTTAAATCAGTCTCATCTCGTTTACTGTCTGGCATCACAAGACTAGTAATCGGCAACGAATCTACAGCAAAATCCTGGAGGCCGCATCCACATGGGCGATTTTGTCGCAATGAGACGGTGCTACAAACTGCATGTATTTAGAGCCCATGCTTTCCTATGGGTTCTTCCACACAATGTTTTGTAGCCTGCAACAAAATCGCAGCATGCTCTATACTGATGCGATTTGCGATTTTTTGTATCCCATATTGCCCTAAGGAGCCATGTTGCATCGCAGGAAAAAGCGGTTTTCGTGTGGTGCGATGCAACGTTTACAGTTGGAAATCCGACTGTAAAAGCCCTAAACTAAGCCCTGGCTGCATTTAAAAAAAACCTCTCCAGCACTGTCATCTTCCCGCATGTCTTGACTGAAGCTCCCCAGTAGTTGCTTGAAGTTCACCTGCAGAGCTTCCTGGTCAGGACTTTGAAAATCCATGCTTCCAGGAAGCTCTGCCTCTGATTAGTTCCTCGAGTGCTGGCTCCGATTGGTATCCAAGCACGATGCTCAGCCAATCACAGGCATTCAATGAATGGCTGTGATTGGTTCACGAGCGCCGTGGCTCAGCCAATCACAGCCAGCCCTTCCTAGAGGCAGGGATTTTGATCCTGCAATCAAGGAAGGGCTGGCAGAAGACTGAAGACGAGTGATGGGGAGCTTCAGGGAAGATGCGCCGGAGAGGACACTGCCTCTTAGACGATATCGCTGTGTCCATATCGTGTTGCCTGTGTGGATGTGGCCTAAGTCTAACATGTCAATCTTGCTGCAGATTCCACCCCAATCAAAGAAAGGAGTTAAAAGGTTCGGTACTGTAATAAACTGTGAATGTTCTGTGCGGTCCAGTGATGTCCCGTATACAGGTCACATATACTAGGAGCAGATACTCCTTGCCCTGTCTAATATAGGATGTCACAATGACGTTCCGCTTGCAGCCAGCAGTTGGAAGACTGCAACAGCCGTGTGTGTATACAAATATGTCACAGTTCTAGCACAAAGGACACTGTGACATCGCTGGTGCGGCAGATGATTAGGAGGAGAGTATTTATTTTAATTTTATAACATTTATAACACCCCTCCCACTGCCACCAATGGATTTTTAACACTCAGAAAACTCCTTAAAGGGCAACTGGCCAATTCCCCCCCCCCCCCCCCCCCCCCCCTCATGTCTGCTAGGTAGTGGCTTTAAAAATACTTAGGCTGCATTCACACGATTGTATGCGCATTTACATGCAAGTGTGTTTTTTTACTGTACTTTTTGCCTATGCAAAACCCACACATTTGCGCGCACAAATAATATAATAATAATCTTTATTTGTATAGCGCCAACTTATTCCGCAGCGCTTTCAGGCATGGATAAATGCAAAACAATACAACAATTGCAACAAATACAATGTGAGGTACATTGGGTTAGACACAAATGGGTTGAGGGTCGTACAGGAGGTGCAGGGGTGGGGAACACAGGCAATAGGAAATTTTATGTACAGATCATTTATCAGAAGGCAAACAGGGTGGAGCACCATAGGGAGGGGCGAGGGACTAGGTCAGGGGATTTGGTATGCTTCCCTGAAGAGGTGCGTTTTTAAGGCACGTCTGAAATTTCGTGCATCGGGAATTGTCCGGATGCCTTGGGGTAGAGCATTCCAGAGGATGGGTGCTGTTCAGGTGAAGTCCTGTAGGCGAGCATGTGAGGTTCGTATTACAGGGGTGTTTAGTCTGAGTGTGTTAGCCGATCGGAGTGAGCGGGCTGGGTGGTATATTGACAGTAGGGAGGCGATGTATGCTGGTGCAGCGCCATGCAGAGCTTTGTGAGTGAGGTAGAGGAGTTTAAATTTTGTTCTGCAGTGGATGGGCAGCCAATGCAGCGACTGGCATAATGCAGAGGCGTCTGAATAATGACTGGATAGAAAAGAAACACTAACCGATGCCCTCAGCCATGGAATGGCAGTTAGTTTAATGAGTTCAATATGTGTTCTTTCCCTACACAGGAAAATAGTTCATGGTGCATATTTTTTTGTGCGACCGAAATGCGTCTGCATATTATCTGTGTGGGAATAAGGCCATTGAAAAAATGGGTTCTATTCCCTGCGTATTGCAGGCACAAATCTGCTCATGTCAATCTGGCCTTAAGGCCCATTTACACACAACGATTATAAGATGTCTTTTGAGCGATAGTCGTCATGTCATTTACAGCGCAAGATGACCGCTCAAACGTTGAGCGATCACCTTGCGCTCCAGCTGTTTTCTCCATGAAGCGCTCGGCTGTATAACAGCCGAGCGCTCCGAGCGGAGGATGCAGAACAGCTTAACGAAAACTGCACGCTGTAAGTGCATTTACACACAACGCTTATCGCTCAGAAGACTGCTTTTGAGCAAATTTTGAGCGATAATCGTTGTGTCTAAATGGGCCTTCAGACAGGGTGCCTGCACACGAACGGAATTTCCAGTGCGTTATTTTAGGCACATTATCTGCCCCAGACCGCAGCCAATATACTCCTATGAGGATCCGCAGTTGTCCCCAGACGGACGGATTTGTATCGCGTTTTTTCACGCGCGTGAAAAAATCTGCGACCTGTTCTAATTTGGGTTGGATTCTGCGCGTGAAGCCTCCAATACAAGTGAATGGGTGCGTTTTTTCACGCAGTACATCCGCAGTGCAGCTGCGGATGGAGTCACTGGTTGCTATGACTACAGGAAGTAGGCATGGTAGGAGGCGTCCCAACACACAGCAGAGCTTCACAGGCAAATTTGTAGAGGGAGATAGGTAGTATTTCTTGCCAATGCAGGATGTAAGAATGCAAAATCTGTAGTAATGAATTCCTCTTGTGAATTTTTTTGCAGTGACTGAAATAAAGTCACGCTGGAGAAGCGCCTGAAAAAAGTTACATGGATCAACCATGCCCACAACGACATCTGCTCACCGGGTGAAAGCATGTTGCCAGAATAACTTAACGGTGCTCGCACAAGCAAGAGGGACAAAACGGAGTCTGGGTGTTGGTTTTTAAGCTGTTTTCCAAGGAATGGGCAGTTCTCTAGGGGTTGGGTTTACAATAAGTGGTGTCTGCTGGTTTTTCTGCGCGTTTTTTTCCGCAACACATCCACGTATATCCGCGCGTGATTTTTCACGCATCCGCAAGCACATTTAGGCCTCATGTCCACGGGGAAAATCAGATCCGCTGCAGATTCTCCATGTAGAATCTGCAGCGGGTCCCTCCTGCCCCGCGGACATGAGCGCCGAAAATAAGAATTTAAAAGTATTTACCATCCGGCGCGGGCGGAGAAGATCAGCTGTTCCTCACGGCCGGATCTTCATTTTCGGCCGGCGGATGAATTCCTGACGCCGGCGGCACGTCGCCGGCACGTCGCCGACGTGCCGCGCGCATGCGCCGGGCACATCCGCCGAGCCGAAGCAAGGAAGATGCGGCCGTGAGGAACAGCTGACCTTCCCCGCCCGCGCCGGATGGTAAATACTTTAAATTCCTATTTTAGGTCTCCCGCGGATCCGGACGGCTTCCATAGGCTTCAATAGAAGCCCGCGGGAGCCGTCCCCGCGGGAGACCCGCACGAAAATGGAGCATGGTCCGGATTTTTCCATGCTCCATTTTTTTTTAAATCCCTTTTATTGACGATCCGCGGGTATTTATCTACCCGCGGGTGGTCAATGCATCCCTATGGGATGCGGATCCGCATGCGGGAGATCCGCTGCGGATCTTAAATCATATTTTGCCCGTGGACATGAGCCCTTAGGTACCATACGCGCGTGAAAATCCGCTAGCGGAACCCGGAACGCTCGTGTGCAGGCGGCCTTGAATGTCATTGTGTGAGCAGCCAAACAAGTGTTTAATGCAGCCCTTTGTATAGAGCGACTTCTTTAGGCGGAACGACATCATTCAGAAAATCGTTAAAACAAGCAACGCCGAATGATAATCATTCAGGTTAAACACGAGCCAACGACTGAAGGACGAACAAAAATGATTTGTGTAGTCTAACACGTCTGCCCGACCGCGGACGGCTGTGATTTGTGCATCGAGCGCTGGCTCCGATTGGCTGAGCCAGCGCTTGAGAACCAATCAGAGCACTCTCTTGCTGGAAGCGGGGGTTTTCAGAGATGGTCTGTTGGAGGCTGACAACTTCATTGAAGCCTGCAGGAAAGCTGGAGACCCGGATGGCAAAATGCATGCTAATGCTGCTGAAACAACAGTAAACGCTTGTGTGAGGGTGGCCTGTCATAAATGCTGCGTTTTTGAAAAAAAAACAAAAAACAAACCCATCACCTATATCTGAGGTTGCAATAATGTATGAACAAGCAATTTTATGCATTCAAAGCAGTCTTGTGTGTATATGCATATGCCTGCTGACACGACATGCAAGTCTAGTGCCCTGGGACACGTCAGCCATGATGAAGACAGAGAAGTTAAACTACGCTATACTTGTGTTCGCGAGAAAGTCTGCTGCAAGCAAGATGATTTTGCACATACAAGCAGCTGATTTGCTAATTTGGATGGGCTGCGGGAGGGCAGCAAAGTCTGCTGAACGCTGCGGAGACCAGACAAGTCTTCACTGCATGCAAACACTGCCCTCTCATTATGGACCGGCGTGGAGTCCGCTCCAGGCGCTAAATGTCGGTTTTGCGGACAGCCAGCAATGGAACGGGGAGGCAGGGGAATATATATATATATATATATATATATATATATATATATATAGACACACATAGACATAGACACACACACACGACACCCCTGAACTTAGTGGCCTCTCGCCTATCAGCCCATAACTGTACTTTACGGGGCCAATAAGACACGTCCGGTTCCCTTTAAGAAGAGGGCGACATGATGGTGAAAATGTCAAGCTGCGACATCGCATGTAATGATCGTCTATTTGACTGCGGCACGCTACGCAACCTCCTGCAACACAACTATCGCAAGAAATCCAAACTGGTTAGATGTTTGGTCACAAGTCGCAGTGACTTTTCTATCATAGACAACAACGTAAATTGCGTGCAACAACTGTTAATAATCCCCAAGATTGTAGACGGACTAAATCTAAAAGGTTTGCGGAACAGAAAATCGCAGACGGATCACTTTTTTTTCCTCCATAGATTCCATAATTTGTGTAAGACATCGCGGTGCGGCCCGGCTCACATCCCCATTTTTCCCAAATATACAATAAGCGCTGCCATGCTGATTTGCGCAGAGGAAGAAGCAGCCAACTTGTCTTAGAGTGCGTTCACACGTTTTTTTGAGCGATGCCAGAGTGAGTGAAAACGCACAATTATGAAAGCAATGATTTTCAGTGGTTTCCTTCACATTTGCGATGTTTTGACTCATGCAGTGTGGCGTGAAAAAATAATGGCGGCATGTCCTATCTCTCTGCGTTTTTCTTTTTCCATGTTTCCCTATGGAGCCTCCTTTTTAGCGCAACGCACGAACCGGCGATTTTCAAGCAATGTGTTTTTAACATCAGAAACCTCTAGTGGCTTTTGCGCTCAAAAAATCGTGGACAACAGCGATGCAAGATTATTCGCGCTGACGCTCAAAAATCACGTGAAGCAATTTTCTCAATGCGATATTGCGATCGCCAGGGTGAAGGAGCTCTTCTTCAGCTTTCTTCTAGTGTCCTCCCTCTCAGCACGGAGATAGAATTCAAGATGGCAGCTATGTCATGTGTCGCCCCTCATTATGTGAAATACAGAGGTTGAGGCCGCCTTTACATGAGCGGAAGCGCACTAGCAAGCGCCACAATGCAACCTACTTGTGCCATGAACATTGTTTTTTTTGCACGTCCATCGTGGTATTTAGCAGTACCTTTTCCTTGCACATTCGTGCGCCCACCAATGATTTTGATGGGAACCTTTATTGCGCAAATGTAGAGAAAAATAAAACACATTCTATTTTTTTTTTTTGCCTGACCGAAACGCACACGCAAAATACGGAAATGTGAATGACCCCATTGAAATCAATTACTTCTATTCTGTGAGTATCGTGCGCGCAAATCTGCCCATGTGAAGCCGCTCTTATGCTGCAAACGATGAAGAATCCCTGGCGCTGCTCACACTGGTGTCATGGCGTCTGCGTCTAGAGGATCAGCGATACGGCAGATATGTTTTGTCAGATCGCAGTGACAGAGGGCCTGTTCCGTTCGCAGCCTCCATTACTGAATTCCGTTAAAATACCGGCGCTTGCAGCCATATTTCATTCTGTAAAATGTCGAATTCTCAGCGCCATTCGGTCTCATGATTAGATGGATGCAATCAGGTTGCGACTTACATTTTCCCATTCCCATAGTGCAAGAAAACAGAACTCCAAACGCTGACACGAATAAGGTCTTATAACGAGCGGCGCGGCTCTGTGACATACGAGAAACACAACAGAGCGGACGTGAGACGTAACCTCAGGGCTCTCCCACACGGGCGGTTTTTTTACTGCCTTTTGCACGTGTAATATGTGGTAACTAACTTTATATTATTGCCAACAGTGCTTCACAGAGTGCGCAAAAAAATAACACGCCATGCTCTATCTTAGCACGCGCACGAAATTGTATTGCGTACTGCGGCGCGCTCCCCACTCGGAAATCACTCAAATAAGAGAGCCCTTATAATAAGACGTGAGAGCGCCCCTAACTGCGAGCAGCGGCACTACGCCAAAGTCTCACTAATGTCATAGCAAACAGACTATACAGAGCAGATAGCAGAGCCGCACTGGGCGCTCTAGGAGACTGATGCAATAACCAAGCAACCAGAAGACACCCCAGCAGGCCATCAGGAGGCAGCACAGTGCAGCTCCGGCCCCTGCCCAGCCATCACATCTGTCAGCCCTCCGCTCACCCGGGGTCGGTCCTTGGTGATGGGGTAGAACCTCCTGTTAAAGCTGTCGGCGATCAGCACGGCCTGCAGGGGGGGCAGCTCATCGTCTCCCCCAACACCGCGTTTACCTACACGCGAGGCCATGTTTTCCACGCATGGGCTCTAAACCTCATCGGCCACCGTACTCGGTGCCGGGCGCCGCCTACGGCAGCCTAGAGGTGACAAACACTTCCTATTCATGAGGTCAGCCATCTTGGTGCACCCAGAGACATCGATCAGAGCGGGTCACAGAACAGCTAGCTGGGGGTTTTGTAGTTACAATAAAATAGAAGAGTTGCTGCTTAGTGTTTTTTTATCATTTGATATAGTCCGTGTAAAGCACAAATAATGCGATGCGTTGTTAGTCAAAACAATCAACGTGGTGTCATTTTTAAGGTCCGTTTGTGTACAGCACTTTAACACCACAGTGTCATCACAATGAATATAGCCACTGTCCATCTAAAGTGAGGGCCAGAATGAAGCCTCTGGATGATGCAGCTCACTGGGTGTTCACCCTCAGGGCTCCTTTCCACTTACGTTTTTTTTTTACGCGATTGTCAATGGGACTTTATAATGTTAAAAACGCATCACACAAAAATCACAAAGCACAAACTTGCATTCTTTGTGTGATGCGTTTTTAACATTAGAAAGTCCCATTGACAATCGCGTTAAAAAAACGCAGCAATATCGCAGCGTTAAAAAAAAATGCAAGTGGAAAGGCTCAATAGCTGCAATAGCGTTTTTGCGAGAAAAAAAATCGCTGCGATATCACAGGTGTGAACTTCTGTTTTTTATGCGATTGCGATGCGTTTTTGTTCTCTAAAAACTCGCATCGCATGGTTGCAGTATTTAATGCCTCTCTTGGGTTTTCTTATGGTCTTGCTTTTGTCCAAACCTCCGACGCACTGCTGACGTACTGCTGTTTTGCGTTTAGTGATGCGATATTACAGCACTCCAATGACTTACATAGGCGAGAAGAAAATAGCACATTGCAAAAAAATAGGACCATAGCACGCGAGAAAAAAACGCAACCTCACAGACGTGAAAACATTGCAAATGAGCACAGCTACATTGGACTCAATGCATTTCATACATTTCATACATGTCATACAAAAAAACGCAGCCTCGCAAAAACGCTATCGCAAGTGAGCGTGGGCCCTTAGTTAGCAGTTGCAGCCAAAATCGGGAGACCCCTGTCAGAATATGGCACCCAGTTCAAACAGCTGATTGTCCAGCTCCCAGCAAACAGTTGATGGTCCTGGGTCCTGCTCCCAGCAAACAGCTGATCGTCCTGGGTCCTGCTCCCAACAAACAGCCGATCGTCATTCATCCTTCGCCCAGCATACAGCTGATTATCCTGCTCGCAGCAAACAGTCTCTGGATGATCCAGCTCATCCGTATATTTTTTGCCTTTCATTTAATACCTTGTCTGCCATGTAAGTTAGCAGTTGCCGCCAAAATCAGGAGACCCCTGTCAGAATATGGCACCCAGTGCAAACAGCTGATCGCCCTGCTCCCAGCAAACAGATGATTATCCTGAGTCCTGCTCCCAGCAAACAGATGATTGTCCTGAGTCCTGCTCCCAGCAGACAGATGATTGTCCTGGTTCCTGCTCCCAGCAAACAGCTGATATTCCTGGGTCCTGCTCCCAGCAGACAGCTGATTGCCCCTGCTCCCAGCAGACAGCTGATTGTCCTGGGTCCTGCTCCCAGCAAACAGCTGATCGCCCTGGGTTCTGCTCCCAGCAAACAGCTGATCGCCCTGGGTTCTGCTCTCTGAAAACAGCTGATCGTCCTGGGTCCTGCTCTCTGAAAACAGCTGATCGTCCTGGGTCTTGCTCCCAGCAAACAGCTGATCATCCTGCTCGCAGCAAACAGCCTTTGGATGATCCAGCTCATCCGTATATTTTTTGCCTTTCATTTAATACAACGTCTGCCATGTAAGTTAGCAGTTGCAGCCAAAATCAGGAAACCCCTGTCAGTATATGGCACCCAGTGCAAACAGCTGATCGTCCTGCTCCCAGCAAACAGCTGATTATCCTGAGTCCTGCTCCCAGCAAACATGATCGGCCTGGTTCCTGTTCCCAGCAAACAGCTGATATTCCTGGGTCCTGCTCCCAGCAGACAGCTGATTGCACCTGCTCCCAGCAGACAGCTGATTGTCCTGAGTTCTGCTCCCAGCAAACAGCTGATCGTCCTGGATCCTGCTCCCAGCAAACAACTGATCGCCCTGGGTTCTGCTCTCTGCAAACAGCTGATCATCCTGGGTCTTGCTCCCAGCATACAGCTGATCGTCTTGGGTCTGGTTCCCAACAAACAGCTGATTGTCCTGGTTCCTGCTCCCAGCAAACAGCTGATTGTCCTGGATCCTGCTCCCTGCAAACGGCTGATCGTCCTGGGACCTGCTCCCGGCAAACAGCTGATCGTCCTGGGTCATGCTCCCAGCAAATAGCTGATCGTCCTGTGTCCTGCTGTCAGCTAACAGCTCATTTTGGCTGAAGAAGTCATAGCCAGACAGACAAATGTAGTATTAAAGGACCATCCTGTAATACAATGACAGCTCAGTGTCCATCAGAATGAGAGTCGACTCATAGAATGAGATCCCAAACAGGAAAGCACGCTCCATGACATTCATCAGCCCTAATAGGCATATGAACAGGGTTGGTGTTTTATGCACTCTTTAAGGGAAGAGTCTCACGTAGGAGACCCTAGATGCAGCTAAAAGTCCCAGTTCCGTGCAGCTGGCTAATGAATTGTTTAAGAGGTTGTGCAACTTTGAAAAAACTTTTCATCAACTGGCCATGTCCTAAAGGGGTTTTCCAGGCAGCATCAGCTGTCATACACCTGAGTTCTGCTCCCAGCAGACAGCTGATCGTCCTGGGTCCCGCTCCCAGCAAACAGCTGATTATACTGTGTCCTGCTCTCAGCAAACAGCTGATCATCCTGCATCATGCTCTCAGCAAACAGCTGATCATCCTCCCAGCAAACAGCTGATCGTCATGTGTCCTTGGACAGCAGACAGCTGATCGTCCTGGGTCCTGCTCCCAGCAAACAGCTGATTATCCTGCTCCCAGCAAAGAGCTGATAGTCCTGCTCACCGGGTCACCAGTATAATGATTACCAATGCATTGCTGCTGCTCCCTGGCCAGTAATCACTGCCGGCAGTGTGTATGTAGTGGCCCAGAGTTAGGCCGCCTGCAGACGGCCGGATTGGATCGCACTGCAAGAATTCTCACAGTGGGATGCGGACCCATGCCCCTGCACAGCCCTGCGGCTCACCCGCTCCCGGCATCTCCGCTCTGCGCTGTGTGCCAGCTGCCGGCCAGCCGGCGCATGCGCAGAAAGGAGCCGGCCCGTCACCACTGACATTTCTGTGCGGGCCTCTGCGAGACCTGCACAGAAATACAACATGCCGCAATTTGTTTTCCGCGTGTGTTTTCACAAATCGCGTCCGTCTGCCTAGGATTGCGTTATCTAATGCAATCCTATGCAGGCGGGCACGGGCGGAAATTCTGCGGAATTTCCGCCCGTGTGCAGGGGGCCTTAGTAGGGTCCCCTCTATAATGTTCTATGTCTGTCTCGTGTCAATGTCTTCTCAGTGTCTTGTCTGTGGCATGCATTTGATTTATGTGTATTGAATGTTTGCAGGACTGAGAGGGTTAAAATGTCTGGTATGTCTAGTCCTGTCTGGTAAATATATCATTTTGTTTGTATTGAACTGGATAATATTTTCCTCCAGCAGGCTTCAGGGTATTCTGTAGCTTCCAAATTGTATAGTGTGCACACATCATCGAGCAGATCAGACACAAGTGCGGGTCTAAGCTGAGTCTGCCCTACAATGTGTAGAGCCTCAGGCTTTATTGTAACACATGATACCTGCCCTTTTTTGGGCGTGCAACAGATTACATCAGTAACATATAGGATTCTCATTTGTCGGATCATATAGAATCCCCCCTCCTTCCTGCCCACCTTCTCTCAAGTCCAGTGTATAAGCAAGTCTTTGTCTTATCAACATGTGCTCAGGCTGAAGGAATTTCCTTTGTTGTAGAAGTTTCAGCGTTATTTAAGAAGTTTCTGTGTGGGGGGCAGGGCTGGGGAAAGTTCCAAGATGAACACAAGCAATACATATAGTATTGTGATTTAACTCTTTCCTTATGTAGCAGAGTTCCACATTAGGCTGAAGTCACAAAACACACATCTTTCACCATGCCATTGTCCAGCCACTACCATAATGAAATTATGCAGTCATTAGCCTCTATAGAGTCAAATCACTACAGCTGCGTAATACATCTAGTTTATTACAAATCAATAGACATTTTACGCTAACTAATCATCATGTCTATCACAGTATCATTTGTGGTCATGTGATCATGCTATGTATATGTGTTTGCAAGAATGCAAAGTAAGTCAGTAAGGGCTCCTGTCCATGGGCAATTTTGCATCGCGTTACTCGCAGCAATAATCCGGCCGCGAATAACACAGTGCACACTTTCCATAGCGATTCTCTGCTCGCAGGACTCAAATCGCAGCATGCTGCAATTTTGCCACGATTCTCGGTGCGGAGCCTTTCTGTCAGATAGGCTCACTACAGAGAACTGACAGTTATCTTCCCTGCTCTCTAGCGGCGGAATATCGCTAGCAGACAGGGGACAGGGGGCCTAAGTCAGTCAGTTGGTTAGGCTAGTTAGACCGTTAGTGGAAAAAATCTGCCAGAGAGTCCGTTAGATCGGCAGATGAGTGGAGAAATATGGAGGAAGCCGAGTGACTTCTTTACACTCAGCCTGGGCCCTTTCTACCCAGGAGATCTTAGTGCTTCTGCTGAGTGCTGAGAGAAAGACAAACCACTTTTTGGCGAGAAGAAGAAAAATTGAGATTGAGTGTTGACCGGTAGAGAGAGAAAGTTTGCAAGGAGAGGAATTTCATAGAAAAAGGTGAGAGAGGGAGGCCGAGCCTGAGATAGTTTAGTATCGCCTACAGACATGCTAGGCCAATTGACATGCTCTCGACTTGTTCTCAGCAGAGCTAGAACTGTTAGCTTCGCCTCCACCGGGCTCCCCCTCTCTCAGCGCCAAACCAGGCCTGCAAATTATTTGCTCCCACAGGAAGACCATATCCGACTTTAATCGCAGTCAGTGATCACTTCTTTAGTACTGACCCGTACCGCACAGCCGGCCTCAGGATAAATAGTACAGATACAGCGCTGACACCCGTATATAGGTAGGGGCTATGGAGATATACTG
Source organism: Eleutherodactylus coqui (assembly GCF_035609145.1). Taxonomy (NCBI): domain Eukaryota; kingdom Metazoa; phylum Chordata; class Amphibia; order Anura; family Eleutherodactylidae; genus Eleutherodactylus; species Eleutherodactylus coqui. The sequence goes on along the minus strand of NC_089837.1, from coordinate 163,959,336 downwards.
TACAGTTAGGAGGATGGGACAGCATATATGTGTGCGGAAGGCCCAAATAAAATCCAGTAAAATGCCTGGCAGCATGGCAGAAACCCAGCGGGTTCCAGTAGAGTGAATGAGTCTTTTGGGCACTGTTATAGTAATGATATTTGTATGCTATACATCATTTATTGTCTTGTCTTGTGTTTCTTATATTAGCTTAGGCAAATATATATATACTGTTATATCTACTCTCCTAAAGGTTAGCAGTTAAACGTGTTCATCTACAAACTTGTTCAGAATGTCTTAGGCCCTTGTATCTTCCTCCCACTCATGTTTCTCACAGAGCAGTTGTACATTCTGATTGGATAAGCTTCTCATTTACTGATAACGCTATATGTTTCCTCCAAATTCTTTCACTTTTGATACTTTACTAACGTGAATTACCATATCCTGGGACTAACCAATCCTGTATGAGCACAATAATTATTTTTGTATACTCCTAGTTTGTGATGTAACGCTTGTCCGTAAAAGCGATTGTATTCCTTTGAATAAGTCAGAAGCGTACAGGCCTGATACAGAGCATTGTCTCAATCTGTTACCTTTTGTGCACAAACTTCTGAATATCCAATTTGGCCCACGCAGTGAACGTAAGATATCGCTCCGATATTAGCTCCGATATCAGCACCGTTCAGGTCAGTTTTGTGCCAGATTTGGCACTTCTGTGAATTTTGCTGTTTGGTTCCTTTGATATAGCCGGACAATGGAAATATAAGTGCAGCATCTGAGGAGCGGGCCCTCAGCCGAGGAGACAGTAGGGTAGAGAAAGGCCTTGTCCTAGAGCTCTACCATCTACTCCCCTGGGGGTAGCTTAGGAACCGACCACGTTACCTATGGGGGAGATCATGAGGCAGTAACCGGGGGTTATCTTAAGTCCAGTTGTCACGCGTGACACCACCGTTCTGTCCTCTGCGGCGGATCTTTCAGATGTAATAAAGTAATCCACATATAGGGCAACTATCTAAACAAGAAGCGGAAATGGTTGGTTTTGCTCACTTTCTGTAAACTCTTGAACTCAGCTCCAAACAAACAGTCTTGGTACAGAAACAATAAGTCAAAGTTGTGCAACCGGGAAGATTCTGGGGCATTTGTATAGCCCACAGTCCAAGTTGTAAATCTGTAACATTCCTCTCCCGGCAAACTCGCTCTCCACCGGCAAACACATTCACTTAGAAGGTTCTATATAGCTTAACCTATAACAATGAATATACACCATGTATGTCATACCTTATACGCCCATAAAGGGCAGGTATTATGTGTTTAGATAAAAGGAGCTTCATGCATAATAAAGGAGCAGAGTTCTTTAGACTTCAGACTGAATTGTATGAATTATTTCTTTGCGTGCACATAAATGAGAGTTTACAATCAGGAGGCTACAAAATACCCCAGACCCTGCTGGAGAAATTTTGATCCAGAACACCTTATTATATACACCTCATCTGCTACAGGACTTTATTATATACAGCTCATCTGCTGCAGGACCTTATTACATACAGCTCATCTGCTGCAGAACCTTATTATATGCATCTCATCTGCTGCAGAACCTTATTATATACACCTTCGCTGCTGCAGAACCTTATTATATAAATCTCAGCTGCTGCAGAACCTTATTATATACGTCCTAGCTGCTGCAGAACCTTATTATATATATCCTAGCTGCTGCAGAACCTTATTATATGCATCTCATCTGCTGCAGAACTTTATTATATACACCATCTGCTGCAGGACCTTATTATATACAGCTCATCTGCTGCAGAACCTTTTTATATACATCTTATCTGCTGCAGAACCTGAGTATATACATCTCAGCTGCTGCAGAACCTCATTATATACATCCTAGCAGTTGCAGACCTTATTATATACATCATAGCTGTTGCAGAACCTTATTATATATACCTCATCTGCTGCAGAACCTTATTATATACACCTCGTCTGCAGCAGAACCTTATTATATACACTTCAGCTGCTGCAGAACCTTATTATATACATCTAAGCTGTTGCATAACCTTATTATATACATCTCACCCGCTGCAGAACCTTATTATATGCATCTCATCTGCTGCAGAACCTTTTTATATACATCTCATCTGCTGCAGAACCTTATTATATACATCTCAGCTGCTGCAGAACCTTATTAGATACATCTCAGCTGCTGCAGAACCTTATTAGATACATCTCAGCTGCTGCAGAACCTTATTATATATATCTCAGCTGCTGCAGAACTTCATAAAACATACATCAGTTGCTGCAGAATATTATAATACCCATAGAAGTCAGTAGTAGCTGAGCTGCTTGTTTGCCTTTTTCTGTAAATCCCTTGGATCGGGCCGAACAAAAACAGTCAAGCAACTGTCCAAATCCTGTGACCCTCTTTCTTCCAATAAGGCTTCCAGCACATGGGCAGATTTGAATTGCAGAATTCTGCACCATATTCCGTCCATAGCATGCAATGCAAAACTGATTCTTTATGCACACAAGCAGAAATTAATTGCGGTTTCCGCTCACAAATGAAAAATCGCATCATGCTCTGTTTTCCTGCGGATTCTGCATGGACTGTTTCCATTGAACCACAGTTCTTCATAGACTGCTTCCCGTCTGACCCACAGTTGACATTACATGCGGGCCACCGTTTTCACGGTCGGCCGATATGCGCTGTGATCTAATGCAGGAACCACTTGCTAAACACTCGCCATAATCTTTAAAAATTCCTGGAGAACACGCGAAGTCCCAGAAGATTGGAAAAGGGAAAATGTTGTCCCTATCTTCAAAAAAAGGGAAGAAGGTGGATCTAGGAAACTACAAGCCTGTGAGCCTGACTTCTATACCGGGAAAGATCTTTGAACAAATTATTAAACAGCATGTATGCAAGTACTTGGATAAGGATGGAGTAATTAACCAGAAGCAGCATGGGTTTGTAACAAACAAGTCATGCCATACTAATCTCATTTCCTTCTATGACCGTATCACGACTGGGTTGATTGGGAAAATGTGGTAGATATAGTTTATCTTGACCTTAGTAAAGCATTTAACAAAGTATCTCATACCATACTTATTGAAAAAATGACTAAATATGGGGTTGACAAGGCAACTGTTAGGTGGATTCACGACTGGCTGAGTGATCGTACTCAAAGAGTGGTCATAAATAACTGCACATCCAAGTGGAAGAATGTATCAAGTGGGGTACCACAAGGCTCTGTCCTTGGCCCAGTGTTCTTCAACACTTTTATAAATGATCTGGAGGAGGGAATTGATGGGAAACTGATCAAATTTGCTGATGGCACAAAGCTAGGAGGGATAGCCAACACTAGGGAAGAGAGAGGAAGTATTCAAAAAGATCTAGAAAAGCTTGAACAGTGGGCAGCGACTAACAGAATAGTATTTAACAAGGAGAAATGCAAAGTCCTACATCTGGGCAAGAAAAATGAAAGAAGCACATACAGAATGGGAGGATTTGAGCTAAGCAGCAGCACATGTGAAAAAGACTCGGGCATACTAATAGATCATAGACTGAACATGAGTCAACAATGTGATGCCGCAGCCAAAAAGGCAAACACAATTCTGGGATGTATTAAGAGAAGCCTAAAGTCTAGATCACGTAAGGTCACTATCCCTCTCTACTCTTCCTTAGTCAGACCTCATCTGGAATACTGTGTCCAGTTCTGGGCACCCCACTTTAAAAAAGACAGACAAACTGGAGCAAGTTCAGAGAGGAGTTACTAAGATGGTGAGCGGTCTGCAAATCATGTCCTATGAACAACAGTTAAAGGGTCTAGGAATGTTTAGCTTGCAAAAAAGAAAGCTGAGAGGAGACTTAGTAGCTGTCTACAAATATCTGAAGGGTTGTCGCAGTGCAGAGGGATCAGCCTTATTCTCATTTGCACAAGGAAAGACCAGAAGCAATGGGATAAAACTGAAAGGCAGGAGACACAAATTAGATATTAGAAAAAACTTTCTGACAGTGAGGGTGATCAATGAGTGGAACAGGTTACCACGGGAGATGCTGTAGTAGACATTGATCTGGATTATGGTTTTCTCCAGCAGGTTTCGGGATATTTTGTAGCTTCCAAATTGTATAGTGTGCACACATCATCGACCAGATCAGACACAAATGCTGGTCTAAAACCGGGAGAGTCTCTACACTGTGTAGAGGCTCAGGCTTTTTATTATAACACATGATAACCGCCCTTTAATGGGCGTGCAACAGATTACATCAGTAACATATAAGATTCTCATTTGTCGGATCATATAGTATCTCCCGCCTCTCTGCCCACCCTTCCTCAAGTCTTGATGTAGCGTGGACTTTGTCCTAGCTGAAGGCATTTCTGTGTGCGTGTCAACTCATTATTTAACTAACTTCAGTATGGGGGGGTGGAAGAGGGCTAGGTAAACACTCAGTATTGGACAAGTATACATATAACACTATGACCTTTAACTCTTAGAGGCTGTTTGTGCAACTTTATGTACTCAGCTAACATTACACCACACATCTTTCATCATGCCATTGTCTAGTGAATACCATGATGAGATTGCGTGGCCATTACCCTCCTCTAAGTTAAAAGTCATTACAATAGCATAATACATTTGGTTTATACAAATCAATAGACATTTTATACTAACTAATCATCATGTCTATCACAATCCCCCCTTAAAATGTCTATCCTCTAACACTCTATCTAATTTTTACAGTTCTCTGCGCATGAGCCTATAATCGGAGCGCGTTGAAGGTTCGTTTTAGACTCTTCAAGGGGGTGTAGGACTTGTCCACTCCTTCTGGGGATGCATCCAGCGAACTCATTGTGGGAGTAGCTTTTCCAGCATCCGTTTCACAGGTCTCTCTGTCACAGGGGATAACACAGCAGACTAGAACAGAAAAGGTAATCATCAGTTCACATACAACAGCGACGCCCGTCTGTGCCAGGATCCTTTACCAACCGCTCATGCATGGCGAGTGCTGGTGCCAAAGGTTAGCTCTTTTTAGTTAGTGCGGTCAGCTTCTTAATGGCAACTGCGTCTTTACCTGCGGGTCACGTGTCGTCTGGGATGTAGGTACAACAAGTCTCCCCTATCATCTTACACGAGAAGGTAAACCAGATAGCGCCTCAAGGTTGACATGCAGTGGTAATCAACACTATTTTGATCCTCCAATACCCGGGGGAGAGCTGCAGAAATAACTGGGGTCTCTCATAAGAGAGTGATCCCAAAGAAATGAAATACAAAAGAGCTATCAGCAAAACACAAAAATTTCTGCGCTCAATAAATAGTGTGAAACCACAAATGGTAATTAGTCAAAGAAAGTATAGGAGTTACACTTACTGGGGAGGAGCTTACCATGGTCATCATACCCCCCTCCTCCCCAGTAAGTGTAACTCCTATACTTTCTTTGACTAATTACCATTTGTGGTTTCACACTATTTATTGAGCGCAGAAATTTTTGTGTTTTGCTGATAGCTCTATCATCTTACAGACACTCCCCTTTTTAGCTAAAGTCATATCTAAGGCCATTCTATTTTGAAAAGTCATAGTCGAGGCAGGTCCTAATTGGTCAGCTAGTCCCTGTAAGGCGTCTCTAGTATAATTTATAAACCGCTGCTAATTATAATAAACATAATTAATCCAGTCAACGTTTATTTACCATAATGATCAGCAAAATGGACTCGAATCTAGTTTTAACTTGGTCTCTATTTTTTTAAAACTCGTCAGGTACCCCCTTGGCTATCCTATGACGTCAATGTACACGTGTAGATCAAAACTACCACCAGGGGTCTCTCTTCTCGCTCTAGTATAATATTACAATACTAGTAGTGTGCACAGGTACGCACGGCCTAGGACCCCCTAATCTTCACCCACACCAATGTCCCTCCTGGAGATAGTCTGGATGGTGAACACGTTCAGGCCGCCTGCACTGACCCTACACTACCTAGTGACAAGACTGGAAGGAACCGCCGTACCTATGCGGAAAACAAGGATAGACCAACATGACAGGATAACCACAAAACACAGACTGAGTTGGATCGAGATAAATTAACTATTGGGGGTAACCTCATTATCCTCAATGCTGTCTGACAGGATGTGGAGGAGCATAAGGGCTTTACTAAGGCACACTCCCCTGTCCAATTACCCTCCAGGCGTGTCCTCTACCTCATGTCTCCACAAAGCCAGTAAACGTCTCCTGAGGACTGGACCTGATTCTGGATCCATTCCCCTTCTATCGTACCGTAGGAGGAGCAATACCCGTTAGTGAGTTCCCCAAAATCTCCCTCCACCCTGCCCATTTGCCTGGCAGGTGTAGTTTCCAGGGTAGTCAGTAATACTCTCTCCGATGCAAAACACTTAAGTAGTTATAGAGTATTCCTTCTTCCACTTCTCACGGACAGTGTAATTAGCGGAAATGTTCGTGAAGAGACTAAAAAACCACTCTTCAGCATCTACAGGGAGATTTAGGGGGACCATCCCCGAGTGTGGTCGGGCACTACCGCACACGCAACAGTTAGACTTGTTGCTCCTGTTAGCATTGTACCTCATCAACTCCAACCAGAGATTCTGGTCAGAGTAGCCAGTCGCTACTGTCAAGGTGTCCTCAAAAGGTAGGGTCGGCTATGATCATCATGTTCGTCAAGGTCTTTATCTTACGGCGGAGGGGGTTAATTATGGGCAAGGGACTAAGTGAAGGCTTCCATTCGGGTGCATCTACCATACCCCTTATTTTAAACTTCCCTAAGGGATCTGTCTCCCCGTACCGGTATGTCCCCAGACTGTAAGTCCCCCCCTGTCCCCCGGGCTTGGATCTCCCATGGTTAGTGTAACAACCGCATTAAAACCAAGCAACATACTAAGTTCAGCCTTCCAACACCTGCTGTCCTTATTATTCTCAAGGAGGGTTATACGACTAATTAGGGATTTTCCTAATTAGTTACATCCCACTAATCCCCAATAACGGCAGTCTTCTCCCCAGACGTTATCAGTGGCGCAAACATATTGTATTCCCCGGGTATGTAAGTCATATAACCAGCTGGACTGAGCTAAATCTGGCCTGCGGTGGGATCTTGCGCCTAGACACGGGACCACAGCACAATAGTCGAAGGAATATGCGGCTACTTGAGCATTGAACGAGTTATACCAGAAGGTAACCATACCCTCATATTCTTCTGACTAAGGATTCCAGTTGCCACCCCCCTCTCTCACTAGCCCTAACCAGAATAATGTCTTTGGCAAAACTAAGACTGGTCTCCCGGATCTGAAGCTTTCTTACAGTATGAAGCATGGATCCATGTAAGTCTTTCGGCTAGTCTCACAGCTGTGGCAGTAGTCAGAAGCACCTGGTAGGGGCCATCAAATCGGGGCTCAAGAGGGTGCTTCCTGAGGAACTTCTTGACGCACACCCAATCCCCAGGCTGCAAGATATGTGTCCCAGTGTCTGCCTCTAAGTCTGGAAGAGAACACCTGTGCATAGGCTTTGGTTAGTTCTTTAACAACGGAAATCACATACTTAGTCAACACATCAGATTGTAATTGTAACTACTGAGGATACTAACAACTTAGCCTTGGGGCTAGCCCAAACAATCTCGTAGGGAGATAATGTATGATCCCCCCTTGGGTTCATATCTAACACTGTATAAGGCTATTGGATGACAGTCTTCCCAAAGTGGCGTCATTTTTAAGTATCTTACTTTTTAGCGTGCCACTAAGTCTCTCCACCTTTCCACTACTCTAAAGGTGGTAGAGTATGTAAAAGGCCTGGGATACATCCAGAGCAGACATGACATGTTACATTTACCTGCGAAGTTTATACCTCTGTCTAACTCTGAATCACTTCTGGTACCCCATATTCACAGTTTACCTCGTTCATGAGCTTCTTTGTGGTTACCTACTTGTTTGCCTTGGTAACAGGGTCAGCCTCCAACCTGCAAAGACATCAACAACAACAAGCACGTATTCATACTTCCCAACAAGTGGGAGCTGAACATAGTCAATTTGCAATCCCTGAAATGGGTAGAGTGGTCCCGGCAAGTGTGATGTGGCAAATTTACTTCTCCCCTGTCTCACCCATGGCATAGATCATACTAAACTGGACAAATGATGCAGCAGCTACAGAGAACCCAGAAGTCGCCCATCCTCTTTCAAGCGTCGTCGTCATTGCTGCTTTACTAGGTGGGTCTTTCCGTCCATCAGCTGGGCCATCATGGGATACAGGAACTGTGGTGGGCAAGTGCTGTTGACTGTTCACCATACACGGTCCTGTTTCTGCTGCTCCCATATTAGTCCATTTATTCTTTCCTTCCTTGCTGGCTTGTAACTGTAAAAGTCTTTAGCATATCAAAGTCCAAATTTTTGTCAATGTCCAAAGTTCTTACCACTGACTCATGCTGTCAGTATCTTTTCTTCTTTCTTCCACGGCTTGAGGGCCGCTGCCTTTGCTATGCTGTCGGCGAGGGTGTCGTCTCTCGCCTCTCCAGTGTAGGAATCGGTGCGAACTCTCAACTTTGTCAGGTAGAAGTAGGGCCTTCTATGAGACTCTGCACCGCTGCACCATTCTCAATTGGTTGTCCTGCCCAAAGGGGTTGTCTCGCGAAATCAAGTGGGGTTATACACTTCTGTATGGCCATATTAATGCACTTTGTAATATACATCGTGCATTAAATATGAGCCATACAGAAGTTATTCACTTACCTGCTCCGTTGCTAGCGTCCTCGTCTCCATGGTTCCGTCTAAATTCGCTGGCAGCTTGCTTTTTTAGACGCGCTTGCGCAGTCCGGTCTCCTCCTTTCAGCACGAGCCGCTTCAGTGTGCTCCCCGCTACAGCTCTTCTGCGCATGCGCAGACGAGCTGTCACTGCTCGGGAGCGCGCTGGAGCGGCCATTCTGTACCATCCTCTGTTAGAGGAAGGTGCAGAAACTGGAGCCGCCCAGCAGTGCCGAGAAGCCGCCCAGCCGTCCCGAGAAGCCGCCCAGGTAAGTGATGGGTCGGGGGTGATGTGTCACTAACAGGTGAAGGTCCCGGGCCACAGCGGTAGGCCCCGGAGCCCAGCACTAGGTTCCGGAGCCTAGCGCTGGGCTCCGGAGCCTAGCGCTGGGCTCCGGGGCCTACCGCTGGGCCGAGGGGCCTTCGTCTGTTGTCAGGGTCTAGCGCGGGGGGGCCGGGGCGTAGCGCTGGGGAGCCGGGGCATAGCGCTGGGGAGCCGGGGGCTAGCGCGGGGGAGCCGGGGGCTAGCGCCGGTTACCTGCTGCCTGGCGGTGGGTGACTGGTCGGCGGCGTTCAATCCCGGGGTCCGGTCGGCGGCTGGGGGGCATCTGGTTGTCAGGGAGACACAGCTGGTAGCGTCTCGGGAGCGCGCACGTCGGCCTGCTGCAAGCGAAGGGAAAAGAGCCGGCGGCCATCTTGGGGAAACTTTTATAAGTTGCTGAAACGCGGGTACAGTAAGTAGAAATCAGCTAGAAAAGTCATTTACAGGGGGGCTTAGTAATGTATGGTTAATTAGCGGGACTGGGCAAAAAAGAAATTCACTGCTTCCTCGAGACAACCCCTTTAAGGTAAAAAACTATCTGGCCTTTCATATTGGGCCGTAATCATGAGCTATGCCAAATGCATACCAGGAGTCAGTGTAAAGGATTGCCGTCTTACCTCTCGCCACTCTACTCGCCTCAGTGATGGCCTTCAATTCCGCTTCTTTTGCTGAGACATGCGGAGGCAGAGCTTCTGCTTCTAGGACAGCTTGTTGTGTGACCACTACATATCCGATGTGGAGTCATCAATCCTCACCCTGGCACCATCTGCAAAAAGCTCAACAAATGCATTATCAACAGAGGTTCCGGTAACTGCTTGCATACCTGCAGTTTCTTACTGTATTAGTACTAAATAATCGTGCTGATGTTCTATTCCACATGGCTCGGAATCTTGTAGCACAAAATCATTTATTTTATTTTATTTTTTTTAAACCGAATAGCTGATCTACAACACCTATATCATCTATGACCCAGATCACCTATGCCTCCCCCCTTTTGAACCAGAATACTCAATAAAAAAGAGTAATTGCGTTCAAACTAGTACAAGTTGAAAAAGGAAACCAAGAGGCACAAAAACAAGCACTTTGTAGGTCAAGGTGACATTGTATGCAGCGAAGTCTGAGCGAAAATATCCTTTAGATTTTTTTTTTTCTTCAGGTCACAATTAGCATTTTTTAACACAAGCGGGCGCAGCACAAGTAAAATTTTACGTCACCCAGTGTAATAGTATTTCAGGGAATGTCCAGCGTTTAACTTTCATTCTCCTGTCGGAATATAATTATAGCTTCAGTGTAGACTGACACTAGAATATACAAAAGACTTAAAGGGGTTGTCCCGCGAAAGCAAGTGGGTCTATACACTTCTGTATGGCCATATTAATGCACTTTGTAATGTACATTGTGCATTAATTATGAGCCATACAGAAGTTATAAGAAATTTTTCACTTACCTGTTCCGTTGCTAGCGTCCTCGTTTCCATGGAGCCGTCTAATTTTCAGCGTCTAATCGCTAGATTAGACGCGCTTGCGCAGTCCGGGTCTTCTTCTTTTCTCAATGGGGCCGCTCGTGCCGGAGAGCGACTCCGTGTAGCTCCGCCCTGTCACGTGCCGATTCCAGCCAATCAGGAGGCTGGAATCGGCAATGGACCGCACAGAAGCCCTGCGGTCCACCGAGGGAGAAGATCCCGGCGGCCATCTTCAGCAGGTAAGTAAGAAGTCACCGGAGCGCGGGGATTCAGGTAAGCGCTGTCCGGTGTTCTTGTTTAACCCCTGCATCGGGGTTGTCTCGCGCCGAACGGGGGGGCTGTTGAAAAAAAACAAAACCCGTTTCGGCGCGGGACAACCCCTTTAAGGAAAAACTAAAGAATACGGATGAATTAACATCCTACTCTGGGCAATTCAGTCCCTCTTTCTTCACATAAAAAGTAAAATTACTTCATCAAATTGCGTGAAAAAGTTTGCTGGGTGATTATAGGGAAATTATTCCATCTGTAGGAGCCTTCCATAACATCATCTGTCTGAGCATCCATTGGAGAAGCGGGCAGTGGAAAACAGAGCCCCTGGGAACATGAGAGAGCGTCCCCTGTCATGTATTCCTGGCCTCTGTCCCCCATGCATCAACTCCAATCTTCCATACACTATAAACCAGCTTAGTCATCTACTATGTCCCAAGTTGCATCTTCACAAAGGTTTGTTTCCCTGAACTTATCACACATCCAAAGTGGCCACATCTTGGAGTGTAACAAAGTCCGGTCAAACAAAACCTTACTTCAGACAACCATGAGGTTAGCACTGGATACAGTGGCATTGGGGAATATAGGCCTCTCAATTGCAGCAAAATGGCTGCCAGAGGCAGAAAGGGGCGGGGCTACAAATCTCCCAGGTAAGGCAAGATGGCTGCCGGAGGAAGGGGCGTGGCGAGGGGCGGCAGCACTTCCAGGTGAGGCAAAATGGCCGCTGGAGAAGGAAGGGGCGGGGCCAGGTCCGGTCCCGGATAGGGAGGGACCGGAAGTAACATCACACACCCTGAAAGTGAGCACATGGGGGGAAGTAACTTCAGGGTGGGGGCAGGGCTCACCACATTTGCCGCAGAGTCACACTATGTGGGGTTTTAAACACTGCAAGTGTGGCCGCCATTACAGGGAGGGGCTGTAGTCAACACAAAGGCATTACATTGTTCATAAGCAATACACATACCCCACTACATGCTTTCCCCTCTTGAATCTCTTAACTACGTTATACCAAAAACCTAGCTAAAACGCCTTTCTTTCTGCTGGGCTTCCTGCTCATCTTCTGAAAACTTTCTACAGTCTATCTTACCATACTCATTTCTGCTTATCTGTCTATAACCTGACATTTCTTTCTGCAACTTTTCCTGATCCTTTTCCTTGTAAAAAGTTTCTACATGTTTTGCATATTCCAAAACATCCTGTACTGATCCCTCATTCTATTCTGCCTGCTTATTCTATCCTATTTGAACTTTCTAGACACAGTAAAACTCCTCTTGTAAAATCTGCTTCCTTCAAATCCTTCCAATATAACCTCTCTTTCCCACTCAGATCACAATGCACATTAACGCTACAAAACACAAGACAAAGGGAACAGAAGGGTTAATTGAGAAATGCTTTCAGTGGCTTAACTTCAGTCCACTCTCTTATCAGCAACCCTCCCCCAATAATAAACACTGCACATTCTTTCTATAATACCGAACAGACAGGATTACTGGAGAATACCCACAACGGCTCAAGGTATATATCTCACCCTCTACTAGTAATCCCCAACAGCACTCCCTGCACACAGTCTGGACAGGACATTTAGCTATACACAGAGATTGACGATTATTTTCAATGACCAAAACCTCAACAATATCCTGGAGACGTCGGCCGTCACAAAGCACGGCTATAATTCTCCGCGTATATACCTTTCCACATATGAGAACATAATATGCTCAATCATACAGGTAAATATGCGTATCATAAATTTTCCTAACATCACACTAGTTTACCTAGGAGTAAGTGTCTCTCTGGCGTGTTCCCTCAGACTTAAACAGCCGAGTCCGCCCTTCTGACACATTAACCCTCACAGAATTTGTCTCTTGGTCTTGTATACACAATTTTTAACCGTCTCAGACTTAATATACACAGCATACAAAATACCCCTTAGGCAGGTTAAAACGGTGGCTTTTTCCGAGTAGAAAGAACTATATTACCTGCCTTTCATTGATTTATCACTCTGGATCCGAAACAGGCAGATTAGCAGTCAGAAATCAGCTCACATCGGTAGATTTTACATAAAGCAATCTTACCGTGTTCTGTAGATTTTCGGGCCCCTGAGTTCTGCGTGCTATCTGCCGATCTCTGTATTTTTCCAGAATGAAAGAAATCAAAATCTCTACTCGGCTCACCCAGAGACGCCACTGATCTGGATTATGGTTTTCTCCAGCAGGTTTCGGGGTATTTTGTAGCTTCCAAATTGTATAGTGTGCACACATCATCGACCAGATCAGACACAAATGCTGGTCTAAAACCGGGAGAGTCTCTACACTGTGTAGAGGCTCAGGCTTTTTATTATAACACATGATAACCGCCCTTTAATGGGCGTGCAACAGATTACATCAGTAACATATAAGATTCTCATTTGTCGGATCATATAGAATCTCCCGCCTCTCTGCCCACCCTTCCTCAAGTCTTGATGTAGCGTGGGCTTTGTCCTAGCTGAAGGCATTTCTGTGTGCGTGTCAACTCATTATTTAATTAACTTCAGTATGGGGGGGTGGTGGAAGAGGGCTAGGTAAACACTCAGTATTGGACAAGTATACATATAACACTATGACCTTTAACTCTTAGAGGCTGTTTGTGCAACTTTATGTACTCAGCTAACATTACACCACACATCTTTCATCATGCCATTGTCTAGTGAATACCATGATGAGATTGCGTGGCCATTACCCTCCTCTAAGTTAAAAGTCATTACAATAGCATAATACATTTGGTTTATACAAATCAATAGACATTTTATACTAACTAATCATCATGTCTATCGCAACATGATGGTTAGTTAGCATAAAATGTCTATTGATTTGTAATAAAACTAGAAGTATTACGCAGCTGTAGTGATTTAACTCTATAGAGGCTAATGGCTGCATAATCTCATTATGGTAATTGCTGGACAATGGCATGGTGAAAGATGTGTGTTTTATAACTTCAGCCTGATACAAAGTTTCCCAGCAGCCTCTAAGAGTTAAATCACAATACTATATGTATTGCTTGTATTCATTTTGGATGTTTCCCCAGCCCTGCCCCCACACAGAAACTTCTTCAACAACACTGAAACTTCTTAAACAAAGACTGCCACGTACACTGAGACCGCATGCTGAGAGGACAAAGTCCACACATACACTGGACTTGAGAGAAAGGTGGGCAGGGAGGCGGGGAATTCTATATGACCCAGCGAATAAGAATATGTATATGTTACTGATGTAATCTGTTGAATGCCCATAAAGGGCAGGTAAATGTGTTTCAATAAAACCTGAGGCTCTGCGATGGTAAGCCCAGAGGAGCTGGTTGAGATTCAAGGCTGATGAATTGTGTCTGATTGGTTTCTTTCATTATGTGTGCACACTATATAATTAGGAAGCTACAGAATACCCTGAAACCTGCTGGAGGAAAATATGATCCAGTTAATGCGGAGTTCTCCTTCAATGGAAGTGTTCAAACAAAGGCTGGACAAATATCTGTTTGGGATTATTTAGTAAATCCTGTACCCCAGAGGTCCCTTCCAAGTCTAACATTCTATGATTCTATGCATTGTATTCCAATGCATCAGATCACATGGCCGTATTCCTGTGATGTAACCACGCCTGGCTAGCCAAAATAGCACCAGGTGTTTTTATGTCGGGCCCAAAAGATAGTCCTGGAACTATCTTTTGGGCCGTAATATGTCGGCTGCTGTATGGGCTCCTATGTATGAGCACTTAGCTCTGCCCCCATCCCGCCCCCTCCCATCAGAATCAGCCGGAGGGGAGGCGAGAAGAGGGAGGGAGTTTAGAAGTTGCGCTGCTAAACTCCCTTCCCCTCCCTTTTTTTCAACTCCCATAGAAGTCTATGCGAGCCGTCAGCGTATCTCAGCAAAAGATAGTGCAAGACCTATCTTTTTACGCACTGTATAAAATTGGTTGCCAATGTACTATTTTTCCCGATGTGAAAATCGCTCATCTGAATGCATTGGAATCCAATCCTTCAGATCGTCACAATTTTTGGATGCAGCTGCAATAGCTGCATATCTACTTGTAGAATAATTTACAGTCCAAAAACAGTATACACACGCCAGCAGGAAAATGGTGCAGAACACAAAGTTGTGCAACAGAAAGGAAATCACAGGATGTCAGAAGAACCCACAGTCCCGGTTATCTGTGGGGTTTTGTTCCTGGCCACTCTCTTTCACTCTCTCCAGCTCTCTACCGGTCAACACTCACATTTGTAAGACGGGCACTCAACGCTGCATGGCGGCTCTTCTAATACTCTCAGTCCTCCTGATTAGTAGCATGAAGGCCTGGGTTATTGGGCCCAGGGCACACACAAGGCATTTGCTTAGCCTCTTCCATCCTGGGGTTCCTTGTAAGACAAGGCACAATTTCTCCTAATCAATGCAAGTCCTCTCTCTTGCCAGCCACTGTCCATGTTTGCCTCACTTGCATAAACTCCAAAACAGACTTCCCTCTTGCAAGGCTAGCTGGAATCTCTCACTGAGGGCTCCTTAATATGGGCAGATTTGCATTGCGATGTCCGGAGCAGGATTCTAACTCTGCAGCAAATCCAGCCTATAGCATTCAATGTAAAAACGCGATTTCCAGCCCACAAATGGAAATCGATTGCAATTTTCCGCTCACAGAGAAGAAATTGCAGCATGCGAAGTTAATGGAAGCAGTTCGTCCAGCGGCTATTTCGCGGAGTCCTCTGCACTGTGCATGCATGCCAAAGTGCAGGCTGGCACATCCGCAGCACAGGGGAGAAGATGCCAGACAGGTACGCAGGGCTCACTGGCCTGGCACAGGGTCGAACTCTGCTGTGGGACTCTGCATTCAGGCTCCAATCTAGCCATGCACAGGAGCCCTAACACCTGCACAGAATCCTTGCAATATATATATACAAAGTATGATCACATGACATACAACAAGATACATTTTTCAGACATCACACAAACCAGACATTTAACCCATCCAGTGCCGCAGCTATGCAATACACATCATATTCATGCAGCATAGAAGACAACAGTGGCATAACTGAGGCTCAAGGGCTCAGGTGCAAAAGTTCTGCCTGGAACCCATGCCCCTAGGCTAGTTTTACATGTGATCGTAAAACTGTGGCAATATTGCAATTTTTCTCATGGAGATGTCTGAGCATAAGTGATGCTTTTTTTCGCAAAAACATCGCTGCCGCTTGCAGTTTTCTTGCGAGAAAGACAATAGAAGTTTCTAATGTTAAAAATCACATTGCACGAAAGTCACAAGTTCGTGCGATGCGATAAAACGAAGGCTCCATAGGGAAACATGGTCGATAAAAAAAAGAGCAGAATGCAGAAAGATAGAGCATGCATTGCTTTTTTTCCATGCAACATCGCATGAGTGAAAACATCACAAATGTGAAGGAAACCATTGAAAAGCATGGGCTTCATAATTCTGCATTACTGCCCATGTGAAACTGGCCTTATGGGTATGTTCCCAAGTAGTGGAAAACAGCTCATGTTTGCTTCCAACGATCCACACAAAATTTCGCATCATAACCACAAAAGAAAATTGAAAGGGTGAAATCTGCTGTGGATATGCGTAAAAATCTGCGTCGAAGCCTTCACCAATGGCCTGGATTTTGACATTTTTTTCCGATCTGGTTTTGATGCAGAACTTGCTGTGAATTCTCTGCTGAGGATAATCTGCACCATTTTCCATACTTGGGAACATACCCTTAGGCCACTCTCACACACAACGCTTTTTTACAGTGTTTAGCGCGGCGTTTTAAACACTACGGTAAACGCTGTACAATGCCTCCATTGATTTCAATGTGGCTTCGCAGACTGACGTTTGAATAATGCGTTTCTAACACCGTGATTTTCAAGAGCTGTCTGCTCTATTTTTATGTGTTTAAGCACTTAACACACCTCATCGCCCATTATAATGATGGGGTGCGTAAAAAATGTGTGGAGCGCTATACAATACTGCTCAAAATCACGGTAGAATGCTGCATTCGACTGCAGTGTTTTGCCGCAATTTTACTTTCGTTTTTGGTCCATACTGAGTTTTAGCGCATGCCATCATTGATGATGTGCGCTATAACTGGCAAAATAGAGCAAACAGCGCTCCAAATCGTGGACCCTTCAATTCTACCTGATAAGATCTACTGATCGGTTTTAGTTCTGTCTCTATTGGATCATTAGGATTAAACTCTCTATATTTTTCTTCAAACTTTTTATTGGGATTCATTATGAAACTAGCTGATATACCCGGCTTCGCCCGAGTTAATTTGGTACTGGTGTTTATCTGGTGTTCACACGGAAAATCTTATGAAGTCGTTGTTACTTTCGAGATACTGAGGAAAAACATATGTTCACCATTTTGCATAGTTCTCTGCGTTACCCAGAAAACACCACATGGAGGTAACCATGCGACGTTTCCTTCATATAAAATGACATCAGGAAGTGAGAGAATTAGATTACGTACGTAAAATTTGGACGCTATTTCTTTTGCGCATAGAATTGAAAAATGGAGTTGGGACCCATTAGCTTTCCCTATTTATGACATAATCAATGCTCGTGCCAAATTTCCCGTTTCTATGACACCAGAAAGTGAGAAAATTACATTCCGCACGTAAAATTTGGACGCTAATTCTTTTGCGCATAGAATTGAATAATCGAGTTGGGACCCATTAGCTTTTCCTATTTATGACATAATCAATGCTCGTGCCAAATTTCACGTTTCTATGACACCGGAAAGTGAGAAAATTACATTCCGCACGTAAAATTTGGACGCTAATTCTTTTGCGCCAGAATTGAATAATGGAGTTGGGACCCATTAGCTTTTCCTATTTATGACATAATCAATGCTCGTGCTAAATTTCGAGTTTCTATGACACCGGAAAGTGAGAAAATTACATTCCGCACGTAAAATTTGGATGCTAATTCTTTTGCGCATAGAATTGAATAATCGAGTTGGGACCCATTAGCTTTTCCTACTTATGACATAATCAATGCTCGTGCCAAATTTCACGTTTCTATGACACCTGAAAGTGAGAAAATTACATTCCGCACGTAAAATTTGGACGCTAAATCTTTTGCGCTAGAATTGAATAATCGAGTTGGGACCCATTAGCTTTTCCTATTTATGACATAATCAATGCTCGTGCCAAATTTCCTGTTTCTATGACACTGGAAAGTGAAGAAATTACATTCCGCACGTAAAATTTCGACGCCAATTCTTTTGCGCTACAATTGAATAATCAAGTTGGGATCTATTAACTTTTCCTATTTATGACATAATCAATGCTCGTGCCAAATTTCATGTTTCTATGACACCAGAAAGTGAGAAAATTAGATTCCGTACGTAAAATTTGGACGCTAATTCTTTTGCGCATAGAATTGAATAATCGAGTTGGGACCCATTCGCTTTTCCTATTTATGACATAATCAATGCTCGTGCCAAATTTCACGTTTCTATGACACCGGAAAGTGAGAAAATTACATTCCGCACGTAAAATTTGGATGCTAATTCTTTTGCGCATAGAATTGAATAATCGAGTTGGGATCCATTAGCTTTTCCTTTTTATGACATAATCAATGCTCCTGCCAAATTTCACGTTTCTATGACATTGGGAAGTGAGAGATTTAGATTATGTACGTAAAATTTTGACGCCAATTCTTTTGCGCATAGAATTGAATAATCGAGTTGGGACCCATTAACTTTTCCTATTTATGACATAATCAATGCTCCTGCCAAATTTTCCGTTTCGATGACATTGGGAAGTGAGTGATTTAGATTATGTACATTAAATTTCGACGCCAATTCTTTTGCGCTAAAATTGAATAATCGAGTTGGGACCCAATTTCTTTTCCTATTTTGGAGATAATCTATGCTCGCGCCAAATTTCATGTTTCTACGACATCGGGAAGTTGGAGAACTTTTGGCGAGTCAGTCAGTCAGTCAGTCAGTCAGTCAGTGAGTGAGTTAGTGAGGGCTTTCAGCTTTATATATATAGATATCTATTCAAACAGTGAAAAAACTATATCAGAATCACTTGGATATGCAAAACCTTTACGGAGCTATTCTATGTTAAAGTGACACATGTCAGATTTTCTAAATTTGGCCTGGTCATTAAGGGGTTAACAGAGTGCCCTTGTGGGCTTAAATATATAGGGAGAACCAAAAATAAACTACGAGTTAGATTCAATAAACATAGATTTAATATTAAAAATAATTTCCTACATCATAGTTTATTCAGACATTTTAGTGAGATGCATAACTGTCAATACAAAGGCTTAAAAATCACACCATTGGAGAAACTGACATCCAGGTCGATCTCCGAACTACATAAAAAGGAGACCTGGATTTTTTGTCCCAAGACCTTGGCATCTTATAGACTCAACGAAGTCCTAGAAAAGATCTAATATGTATCCAGCTATTGATCCTATAAATAGTATTATATGAATCACTATAATAAATAGTCGTCCCTTTTATATTGTCTTTTTAGTCACCCGACTATTGGTATATATTATATCATTGTATCACACATTTAACATTCTAGGTATTCATATTTCATCTGATGGATAGTTTGCCGTGTTTATGAATGTGTACCTGTATATATATTTTTATGGAATGGATATTATTTTGCCATGATTATGAATGCGTCCTTCTTTATTAGTTTACGTTTTATATATCTAATGAATTTATATTATATATTTTAGTTACATTTACTGTACTATGATTAACCCTTTCCAATCCACTGTCTGACGTCTAAAGACATTATGATTTAAAGGAGATGTCTCGAGGAAGCAGTGATTTTTTTTTTTTGCCCAGTCCCCCTAATTAAACATACATTACTAAGCCCCCCTGTAAATGACTTTCCTAGCTGGTTTGTACTTACCGTTCCAGCAACTTATAAAAGTTTCCCCAAGATGGCCGCCGGCTCTTTCCCCGTCGCTCGCTGCAGCCCGACGTGCGCGCTCCCGAGACGCTGCCAGCTGTGTCTCCATGGCAACCGGACGCCCCGCAGCCGCCGACCAGACGCCCCGCAGCCGCCGACCAGACGCCCCGCAGCCGCCGACCAGACGCCCCGCAGCCGCCGACCAGTCACCCACCGCCAGGCAGCAGGTAACCGGCGCTAGCCCCCGGCTCCCCAGCGCTACGCTCCCGGCTCCCCAGCGCTAGACCCTCAGCCCAGGTGAAGGCCCCGGAGCCCAGCGCTAGGTTCCGGAGCCCAGCGCTAGGTTCCGGAGCCCAGGTGAAGGCCCCGGAGCCCAGCGCTGGGCTCCGGGGCCTTCACCTGTCAGTGAACATCACCCCCGACCCATCACTTACCCCCCTGGCCCAGCGCTAGTTCCCCCGGCCTAGCGACAGCCCCCCCCGGCCTAGCGACAGCCCCCCCGGCCTAGCGACAGCCACCCCATCGCAGCCCCCCCCCCCATCGCAGCGACAGCGACGACAGCCCCCCCCCCCCCGGCGCAGCGGCAGCCTCCCCCCGGCCCATCACTTACCTGGACGGCAGGACAGCTGGACGGCAGGACAGCTGGGCGGCTTCTCCGGACAGCTGGGCGGCTCTGCACCTTCCTCTAACAGAGGAAGGTACAGAATGGCCGCTCCAGCGCGCTCCCGAGCAGTGACAGCTCAACTGCGCATGCGCAGAAGAGCTGTAGCGGGGAGCACACTGAAGCGGCTCGTGCTGAAAGGAGAAGACCGGACTGCGCAAGCGCGTCTAAAAAAGCAAGCTGCCAGCGAATTTAGACGGAACCATGGAGACGAGGACGCTAGCAACGGAGCAGGTAAGTGGAATAACTTCTGTATGGCTCATATTTAATGCACGATGTATATTACAAAGTGCATTAATATGGCCATACGGAAGTGTATACCCCCACTTGGTTTCGCGAGACCACCCCTTTAAGGCTGTACAGCTCCGATGTTGGAAGACATCCGTCAGGGTTCTCTTACTGTATATTGCCAGCCTCTCTGCTGTTGGAGCCTATCCAACGTGTCACCTCATGCAGTACTGGCTTTAGCCAGCATATAGCGCTGTTGTATAATGGCAGAAAAAGAGTAAGCAGGATTGGAAAGGGTTAATTGGCTGTAGGATATTAGACATTTATTGGATTTTTAGAATTTTTCACTAATTATAACTAGGAGCTTCTAAAAATCACTCCACATCATACACATATGCATGAACGTTCTTTTCCAAGAAGAATGGATAAATAAAGTTTGATTGAAAATTTGGAACGCACGTTGTGCTCCAGGGACAGATCACATGATTGTTTTACGCAAAGGGAGGAGATTCCACCCGCATTCCGATTACATCAGAATGTTCTGACTGGAACACATGATGGACGCCTACATGTGAGTGTTTTATTTAAATACCTGTAACTGTTCTATATTGGATGTTTGCTTGATAAAGGTACATTCGTTTTAAGTGCCGAAACACGTAGCATTAACCCTTCCCGCAACAGGGCGTAAACTAACGTCCTGGGGATAGCGCGAGATCACAAATGATCCCGCGCTATCCCGCAGCGGGAGCCGGCTGTCAGTCACAGCCGGTGTCCTGCTGCAACAGCGGGGGGGCATCGGAGATGCGCGCCCCCCGCTGTTAACCCCTTCCCTGCCGCGATCTAAGTAGATTGCGGCAGGGAAGGAGTTCACAGGGGGAGCATGCTCCCTCTGTGCCTTCGGCCGGCTTTCACGATGTTATCGCGAGAGCCCGGCCTGACGCCATGGCAACAGGACGCCAGACACTGGCGTCCCGTCTTGCCAGTGCCTGAGATCGCTGTATAAGCGATAAGGCAATGCAGGGCAGTAGCTGATTGGCTGCTTGGCTACAGCGTGTGATGTCACGGAATGTTGTGGCTGTTCGCCCCTCCCCCACTCATTATCACATTGTGACATCTCATAGGTTATATAAGGAGCTGCAGCACCAATATTCTGTTGAGGGTTGTATTTGGAGTTGTGGTAAGTCTGCTCTATGTGCAGCTCCTGTTGTGTCCTTTATTACCTCCTATCTTCTGTCCTCTTCTTCTATCTTGTGTCTTCTTCAGTTGTGATCACTTCTTTCCTTTCCATCCTTTTCCAGTAAATCCATTTGTGTTGTAAATGTACAATGTGACGTTATAGGGGGTGGGGAGGTAGACAAGCTGTTATGTAGCAGGTGTTAGCATGTCATTCAGCGCCAGAACGCTTCAAGGGAATCTGTTATCCCCTATAAGCATCACCTAACTTCAGGGGCTTCTAGTTTAGGTAACGTGGAGTTCGGGAGCCTCTTTTAATTCTCATCCGGTTCCACATTTCTGCGGTGCAAAGTCAGCTCACAGCAAATTTGCCTCTTTTAGAAGGATGTGAGCGCGCTCTCAGACATGAGTGGGTTAATATGTATACCTATTATTCTTCTCAATGACATCCGTCAGATATTAGACATGGATTCTACTGTTTTCACCATGATGCTGGTGGTCCCGCAGTCACTCGTCTGCCTACCATACTTGGGGTCAGTCATGGATTCTACAGTTTTCACCATGTGCTTGTAGTCCAGCGGTCGCTCCCCTGTCTACCATACTTGGAGTCAGTCATGGATTCTACAGTTTTCACCATGTTGCTGGTGTTTCAGCGGTTGCTTCCCTGTCTACCATACTTGGGGTCAGACATGCATTATACTGTTTTCACCATGTTGCTGGTGGTCCAGCAGCCGCTCCCCTGTCTACCATACTTGGGGTCTAGGTTTGCTTTCAGTAGAGGGTTTTGTTGTCCTTCTGACCAACATCCAGTAATTACATGTGATAGGTCCGGAGTGTGATACTGATTTACCAGCTGCAGATAGTGGAGGGTAAGGCCCCCTGTCCATGGGCGTTGCGGGAGCCGCCGCCGAATCTCCGCCGGTCAGGCTGACCGCGGTGAATCGAGGCAATTCACAGCATGCTGCGAATTGCCCGCCGCGAGCGGTGAATCGCAGTGATTCTCCGCTCGTGGACAGTGTGCCGGCGCTTTCCATAGCAATGCTATGGAAAGCTTCACACGGCGTGATTCGCCGTCGGTAAACCGCCAGCGAATCACTGCCGTGGACGGGGGCCTAAATCACTGGTTAATTTCCAGGAACAGACCATGATTGTATTTACTTTGTGTCTTTTGTTACTTTGTGTTGTATACAGTATTAAGTAATACAATATGTCTATAATACAGAATTGCAGCAGTCTGCTTATTTTTATATCCCCTATTTCCTAATTATCACATCCTTTACTTTATTAGTATGCTCTGGCTGATTTAAATTCTAATAGGTTGCTTTCATACTTGGTGGATTTAGTGCGAATTTTCCACAGCAGAAAATCCATACCGTTCAGTACTTCAAATAAATTGAACTGAATGGTTGACATAATGTTAAATTCGCATTGCACAATTACGTGTCCCCGCTTGTCTTCTGCATCTAGCTGTTCCCCGCTCTGAGCGCCCGGCTGTATAACAGAGGAGGATGCAGAAGACAAGCGGGGTGTCCCCGCTTGTCTGCTGCATCCAGCTGTTCTCCGCTCGGAGCGCCCGGCTGTTGTACAGCCAGGCACTCGGGGCGGAGAATGCAGAAGACAAGCGGGGTGTCCCCACTATTTTCTGCATGGAGCGCCCGACTGTTATACAGCCGAGCGCTCCATGTGGGGTATGGAGAACAGAGCTGGACTGCTCTGGTCTTCATACCCAGCCTGTGATCAGGGAGCAGGATACAGCTGAAACAATAGTATCAGCTGTATCCCACTGTAAATCCCTGATAAGACTCATCGTTGTCTTTCAGCACACTGAAAGACAACGATAAGCGATGGCATAACGAAAACTGTATGATGTCGGTGCAGTTAGACACAACGATTATCGCTCAAAAGACGGCTTTTGAGCGAATTTTGAGCAATAATTGTTGTGTCTAAATGTGCCTTTACACAGTAAGATATTTGTCCTCTAAATATAGATTACAGTCAACTAAGTAGTAATCAAGGAGAAGAAAGGATTTTTTTAGGTTGTTTTTTTAATGCTTTTTGCCTCGCAAGATAAAGAGTGTGTAAAAAATTCCATATTTAAATAACTATTTTAATGAATCACAGTTTTTATATCAGGTGAAGCTCCTATCAGTTCCGAAAGAAAGGAGTGCTGCTATTTGGAACAGACATTTGAGTCATGTGATATATAGGATGCCGTAATCATGCCATACTAGAACGCACCATCACGTGTTTGACGTGCCATTAGAGATGAGCGAGCACCAAAATGCTCGGGTGCTCGTTACTCGGGACGAAAATTTCGCGATGCTCGAGGGTTCGTTTCGAATAACGAACCCCATTGAAGTCAATGGGTGACCCGAGCATTTTTGTATATTGCCGATGCTCGCTAAGGTTTCCATTTGTGAAAATCTGGGCAATTCAAGAAAGTGATGGGAACGACACAGCAACGGATAGGGCAGGCGAGGGGCTACATGTTGGGCTGCATCTCAAGTTCCCAGGTCCCACTATTAAGCCACAATAGCGGCAAGAGTGCCCCCCCCCTCCCAACAATTTTTACTTCTGAAAAGCCCTCATTAGCAAGGCATACCTTAGCTAAGCACCACACTACATCCAACAAAGCACAATCACTGCCTGCTTGACACTCCGCTGCCACTTTTCCTGGGTTACATGCTGCCCAACCGCCCCCCCCCCCGCACGACCCAGTGTCCACAGCGCACACCAAAGTGTCCCTGCGCAGCCTTCAGCTGCCCTGATGCCACACCACCCTCATGTCTATTTATAAGTGCGTCTGCCATGAGGAGGAACCACAGGCACACACTGCAGAGGGTTGGCACGGCTAGACAGCGACCCTCTTTAAAAGGGGCAGGACGATAGCCCACAATGCTGTACAGAAGCAATGAGAAATATAATCGTGTGCCACCGCCATCAGGAGCTGCACACGTGGGCATAGCAATGGGGAACCTATGTGCCACACACTATTCATTCTGTCAAGGTGTCTGCATGCCCCAGTCAGACCGCGGTTTTTTATAAATAGTCACAGGCAGGTACAACTCTGCAATGGAAATTCCGTGTGCACCCACAGCATGGGTGGCTCCCTGGAACCCACCGACTGTACATAAATGTATCCCATTGCAGTGCCCTGGACAGCAGAGCTAACGTCAGATTAAATGCAGGTGGACTTCGGCCCACACTACATGCCCCAACCTGACCGGGGTTTTTAATTCATAGACACAGGCAGGTACAACTCCCTATTGTGAAGTCCCTGTGGACCGACAGCATGGGTGGGTGCCAGGAAGCCACCGGCGGCACATAAATATATCCCATTGCATTGCCCATCGCAGCTGAGGTAATGTCATGTTTAATGCAGGTGGGATTCGGCCCACACTGCATGCCCCAGTCAGACTGGGGTTCTTTAGAAGTGGACACATGCAGTTACAACTCTGTGTGGACCGACAGCATGGGTGGCTCCCTGAAACCCACCGGTGGTACATAAATATATCCCATTGCAGTGCCCATCACAGCTGAGGTAATGTCAGGTTTAATGCAGGTGGGCTTCGGCCCACACTGCATGCCCCAGTCAGACTGGGGTTCTTTAGAAGTGGACACATGCAGTTACAACTCCGTGTGGACCGACAGCATGGGTGGCTCCCTGGAACCCACCGGCGGTACATAAATATATCCCATTGCAGTGCCCATCACAGCTGAGGTAATATCAGGTTTAATGCAGGTGAGCTTCGGCCCACACTGCATGCCCCAGTCAGACTGGGGTTCTTTAGAAGTGGACACATGCAGTTACAACTCCGTGTGGACCGACAGCATGGGTAGCTCCCTGGAACCCACCGGCGGTACATAAATATATCCCATTGCATTGCCCATCACAGCTGAGGTAATGTCAGGTTTAATGCAGGTGGGCTTCGGCCCACACTGCATGCCCCAGTCAGACTGGGGTTATTTAGATGTGGACACATGCAGTTACAACTCCGTGTGGACCGACAGCATGGGTGGGTACCAGTAAGCCACCGGTGGTACATAAATATATCCCATTGCAGTGCCCAGCACAGCTGAGGTAACGTCAGCTTTAATGCAGGTGGGCAAAAAATTAATTGGATTACACTGTAGGCGAGGGCCCCAAAAAATTGGTGTACCAACAGTACTAATGTACCTCAGAAAAATTGCCCATGCCCAACCTAGAGGGCAGGTGAAACCCATTAATCGCTTTGGTTAATGTGGCTTAATTTGTAACTAGGCCTGGAGGCAGCCCAGTTAAAATAAAAATTGGTTCAGGTGCAAGTTTCAACGCTTTAATGAGCATTGAAACGTATAAAAATTGTTTACAAAAATTATATGACTGAGCCTTGTGGGCCTAAGAAAAATTGCCCGTTCGGCGTGATTACGTGAGGTTTCAGGAGGAGGAGCAGGAGGAGGATGAATAGAATACACAGATTCATGAAGCAAAAAGGTCCCCGTTTTTGATGGTGATAGAGAATGATGCTTCCATCCGCGGGTGCAGCCTACGTATTGCTTAGGTATCGCTGCTGTCCGCTGGTGGAGAAGAGAAGTCTGGGGAAATCCAGGCTTTGTTCATCTTGATGAGTGTAAGCCTTTCGGCACTGTCGGTTGACAGGCGGGTACGCTTATCCGTGATGATTCCCCCAGCCGCACTAAACACCCTCTCTGACAAGACGCTAGCCGCAGGACAAGCAAGCACCTCCAGGGCATACAGCGCGAGTTCAGGCCACGTGTCCAGCTTCGACACCCAGTAGTTGTAGGGGGCAGAGGCGTCACCGAGGACGGTCGTGCGATCGGCTACGTACTCCCTCACCATCCTTTTACAGTGCTCCCGCCAACTCAGCCTTGACTGGGGAGCGGTGACACAGTCTTGCTGGGGATCCATAAAGCTGGCAAAGGCCTTGGAGAATGTTCCCCTGCCTGCGCTGTACATGCTGCCTGATCTCTGCGCCTCCCCTGCTACCTGGCCCTCGGAACTGCGCCTTCTGCCACTAGCGCTGTCGGATGGGAATGTTACTATCAGTTTGTCCGCCCGGGTCCTGTGGTATAGCATCACTCTCGAACCCCTTTCCTCTTCGGGTATGAGAGTGGAAAGGTTCTCCTTATAGCGTGGGTCGAGCAGTGTGTACACCCAGTAATCCGTAGTGGCCAGAATGCGTGTAACGCAAGGGTCTCGAGAAAGGCATCCTAACATGAAGTCAGCCATGTGTGCCAGGGTACCTGTACGCAACACATGGCTGTCCTCACTAGGAAGATCACTTTCAGGATCCTCCTCCTCCTCCTCCTCAGGCCATACACGCTGAAAGGATGACAGGCAAGCAGCATGGGTACCCTCAGCAGTGGGCCAAGCTGTCTCTTCCCCCTCCTCCTCATGCTCCTCCCCCTCCTCCTCCTCCTCCTCAACGCGCTGAGATATAGACATGAGGGTGCTCTGACTATCCAGCGACATACTGTCTTCCCCTACCTCCGTTTCCGAGTGCAAAGCGTCTGCCTTTATGATTTGCAGGGAACTTCTCAAGAGGCATAGCAGAGGAATGGTGACGCTAATGATTGCAGCATCCCCGCTCACCATCTGGGTTGACTCCTCAAAGTTTCCAAGGACCTGGCAGATGGCTGCCAACCAGGCCCACTCTTCTGTAAAGAATTGAGGAGGCTGACTCCCACTACGCCGCCCATGTTGGAGTTGGTATTCCACTATAGCTCTACGCTGCTCATAGAGTTTGGCCAAGATGTGGAGCGTAGAGTTCCACTGTGTGGGCACGTCGCACAGCACTCGGTGCACTGGCAGATTAAACCGATGTTGCAGGGTCCGCAGGGTGGCAGCGTCTGTCTTGGACTTGCGGAAATGTGCGCTGACCCGGCGCACCTTTAGGAGCAGGTATGACAAGTGTGGGTAGCTTTTCAGAAAGCGCTGAACCACCAAATTAAAGACATGGGCCAGGCATGGCACATGCGTGAGGCTGCCGAGCTGCAGAGCCGCCACCAGGTTACGGCCATTGTCACACACGACCATGCCCGGTTGGAGGCTCAGCGGCGAAAGCCAGCGGTCGGTCTGCTCTGTCAGACCCTGCAGCAGTTCGTGGGCCGTGTGCCTCTTCTCTCCTAAGCTGAGTAGTTTCAGCACGGCCTGCTGACGCTTGCCCACCGCTGTGCTGCCACGCCGCGCGACACCGACTGCTGGCGACGTGCTGCTGCTGACACATCTTGATTGCGAGACAGAGGTTGCGTTGGAGGAGGAGGAGGAGGAGGAGGGTGGTTTAGTGGAGGAAGCATACACCGCCGCAGATACCACCACCGAGCTGGGGACCGCAATTCTGGGGGTGGGTAGGATGTGAGCGGTCCCAGGCTCTGACTCGGTCCCAGCCTCCACTAAATTCACCCAATGTGCCGTCAGGGAGATATAGTGGCCCTGCCCGCCTGTGCTTGTCCACGTGTCCGTTGTTAAGTGGACCTTGGCAGTAACCGCGTTGGTGAGGGCGCATACAATGTTGCGGGAGACGTGGTCATGCAGGGCTGGGACGGCACATCGGGAAAAGTAGTGGCAACTGGGAACCGAGTAGCGTGGGGCCGCCATCATGCTTTTGAAAGCCTCCGTTTCCACAAGCCTATACGGCAGCATCTCCAGGCTGATCAATTTGGCTATGTGCACGTTTAACGCTTGAGCGTGCTGGTGCGTGGCGGCGTACTTGCGCTTGCGCTCAAACAGTTGCGCTAGCGACGTCTGGACGCTGCGCTGAGAGACATTGCTGGATGGGGCCGAGGACAGCGGAGGTGAGGGTGTGGGTGCAGGCCAGGAGACGGTAGTGCCTGTGTCCGCAGAGGGGGGTTGGATCTCAGTGGCAGGTTGGGGCACAGGGGGAGAGGCAGTGGTGCAAACCGGAGGCGGTGAACGGCCTTCGTCCCACCTTGTGGGGTGCTTGGCCATCATATGCCTGCGCATGCTGGTGGTGGTGGCTCCCCAGCTGATCTTGGCGCGACAAAGGTTGCACACCACTGTTCGTCGGTCGTCAGGCGTCTCTGTGAAAAACTGCCACACCGTAGAGCACCTTGGCCTCTGCAGGGTGACATGGCGCGAGGGGGCGCTTTGGGAAACCGTTGGTGGATTATTCGGTCTGGCCCTGCCTCTACCCCTGGCTACTGCACTGGCTCGGCCTGTGCCCACACCCTGACTTGGGCCTCCGCGTCCTCGCCCGCGTCCACGTCCCCTAGGCCTACCCCTACCCCTCAGCATGCTGTATTACCAGTAGTGCAGAAACAGAACGCTGTAATTAAATGTGCCGCTTATTGGCCTGTGGTTGGAGGCTGACTTTGCTTACGGAACGCACAACAGAGCCAGGAAAGAATTTTGCGCAAGCCTGCTGTAACACTTAGCTGGCTGCGTATGAATTAGGACAACTACCCCCAGCAGAGACCCAGTACACTGAGGACGGTCACAGGCAGCCCAAATAGTTTTTTTCTACCAAATGTTTTTGGAAAGGCCCACTGCCTATATACACTAAATATGTCTTCTGTCCCTGCCTCACCACTACTGTCCCTGGACTATGTAAAATTACTGCAGAGTCAGACAGTATCACTGTGGACAGGAATACAGCGGTGATGTAACAGGCAACACAGAGCCAGGAAAGAATTTTGTGCAAGCCTGCTGTAACACTTAGCTGGCTGCGTATGAATTAGGACAACTACCCCCAGCAGAGACCCAGTACACTGAGGACGGTCACAGGCAGCCCAAATAGATTTTTTTCCCCAAATGTTTTTGGAAAGGCCCACTGCCTATATACACTAAATATGTCTTCTGTCCCTGCCTCACCACTACTGGCCCTGGACTATGTAAAATTACTGCAGACTGTTGCACTGTGGACAGGAATACAGCGGTGATGTAACAGCCAACACAGAGCCAGGAAAGAATTTTGCGCAAGCCTGCTGTAACACTTAGCTGGCTGCGTATGAATTAGGACAACTACCCCCAGCAGAGACCCAGTACACTGAGGACGGTCACAGGCAGCCCAAATAGATTTTTTTCCCCAAATGTTTTTGGAAAGGCCCACTGCCTATATACACTAAATATGTCTTCTGTCCCTGCCTCACCACTACTGGCCCTGAACTATGTAAAATTACTGCAGGACGCAATGCTCTGCACGGCCGATATACAAAAAAAAAAAAAAAGTGCAACACTGCAAAAAGCAGTCTCCACACTACTGCACACGGTTAGATGTGGCCCTAAGAAGGACCATTGGGGTTCTTGAAGCCTACAATAACTCCTAACACTCTCCCTATAGCAGCTCCAGCAAGACAGCACTTTCCCTGATCTCTGTCAGAATGCAAATGTGGCGAGCCGCGGGAGGGGCCGATTTATATAATCGGGTGACACCTGATCTCGCCAGCCACTCACTGCAGGGGGGTGGTATAGGGCTTGAACGTCGCAGTGGGAAGTTGTAATGCCTTCCCTGTCTTTCTATTGGCCAGAAAAGCGCGCAAACGTCTCAGAGATGAAAGTGAAAGTAACTCGAACATCGCGTGGTGCTCGTTTTCGAATAACGAGCATCTCGAACACGCTAATACTCGAATGAGCATCAAGCTCAGACGAGTACGTTCGCTCATCTCTACGTGCCATGCATCATCCCGTGGTGAATTCTGGGAGATCTAACAAGTCACGTGATGGACACATTGGCGTCATCACACTCAATACTGAAACACATTATGCGTTACAAACGAGCGTGAGACCCCGCCACGCAACAGGCGCAACGTCATTAGTATACGCCAATCTACTTCCTGTCCAGACAGGAGAGATCGGAGGGTAGGATAACGATTGTTGAAATATGTATATATATATATATGTGTGTGTGTGTGTGTGTGTGTGTGCTAAATGTTTGTAAGTGTTATTGTGCTTGAAAAAGGCTTGTTACTAAGCCGAAACGCGTTGCATTTTGAAATAAAGTTGCATTTTTTGGATTAAAAAGGATCCTATCTATTTGAGAAACCAGATGATTGCCCTGCCAGGAAAATCGCTTGCTGGATAATTCATTGCTCTATTGGATTTGGGGTGCCCTGTGAGGAGGCACCCCTGTGAAGTAAGTTCTATCCCCTTAATTATTGTGCACTACCTGGAGCATTGGGGATTTTTGGCTGGTGTTTGACCACATATCTCTGACATCTTTATCTATTCTCTGGTTATTCCCTCTGTATACCCGGGTCCCCCACCGATGCTCTCCTTTATGTGATGTCCTCTGGACCAGTGTGTGTCTGCTGACCAGTACCCGTGAACGTACCCGTGTTTCCCTCATTGTAGGGATAACCCGGGTACGTCAGGGGGAGTTGATTTACTTTTTTTCACCACCTTTCTAAAGTACCCTAGTCCACTGCCCTTATAAAAATCCCCCGATCCATTCTTCGGAGCGCTGCTTTTGTTTACAATTGTTTTTTCAGAACATTGTAAGGTACATCAAATAGTACCATTGAAAAAAAACTACTCGTCCTGCAAAAAACAAGCCCTCAGACATCTACGCCGATGGATAATTAAAAGAATTGTGACTTTATAAAAGGGGGGAGAAAAAAACAAAAACGGAAACCTTCTGACCTCAAGACAATGATGGACGAATCTGACATCAGTGTGTAAGTACAGGCTCATCTTCAATGCACTTACTGTATAAATACACCATATATTACACAACACTGTATATATATATAATGTTATGTGTTGTTTAATAGCGAAGAAGACAAAGGAAAAGAACAGGAAGAAAATATTGCCTATGTGATTGATGCCATGCTGGAGCTATGTAATATCATTAGCGCGTAAGTACAGAATCATCTCCAAAAGGCTTACTGTATAAATACACCATATATTTCACAACATTAGATATATATTCATATATATATATAATATTTTTGTATTGTTCAATAGAGAAGAAAACAAGGAAGATAATGATGACAATATTGTGTGTCTACTTGACTCTGTTCTGGACGTCTTCACCAGCATCGTTCGGTAAGTACAGAATCTTCTATGATGGGCTTATTGAACAACATTACAGATTGTTCATTGATAATGACTTGTATTACACACTGGGTATCACATAGATGAGGAGTCGGTTCACAGGATAACTGATAGGTTGCATCCTATAGTAGGGAGATGAGTCACCATCTTCTTTACTCTCCAATAGGACCCATGAGGTAATAAAATGCGTCCTGGCCAGATCCTTGGTGGAAGAGACGTAAGTATCTGACTGCTGAACCCACAATAGTCACCATTATAAAGCCTATAAATGTCATATGTAGATTTTTTTTCTTCTTAGGCCAGGATCACATGGTCGCATATGGCAATGAAATTGTGCTGCACGTTGTCAGACCACCTTCACGTATGGGCCCGTGTATATACGCGTCCATAGAGAACAATGTGCTCTATCTGGCATACATACGCGGCAAAATAGAACATGCTGCACTCTATTTTGCGCTTGTTGATTATGCAGTTCCGACAGATTAACATGAGCAAAACTACATAAGACAAAGTAATTCATTGCCTGCGAGTTACTGCGTATCACACAGGCGGGCGTACAGAGCCCGCATAATATGCAGTAAACATATGCCTATGTGAGCGCAGCCATAACACAGATGGCTCTAGAACATTATAGAGAGAGTAATCTTTTTTCTGTGACTATCGTCTATCACAATGACCCTATTTCTGCAGTTTTCCTGCAGAGTGATCTAGGAATATTCCTGGGGGAGCACTAATACCATATGTCCACATAAAGGACAATCATCCCCTATAACATATGGGAACACATATAGACCTTCAGCCCCTGGTTATCTACCAGCAGCACAGTATATAGAGGATATATTTGGTAGGTGTCATCGCTTCCTTTATAACATGTTCGTATTTTCTCTTCCAGGCCAAGACTTGGATATTCCACCTGTTTTGTTCTGGTCCTTGAGAAAATCCTGTAAGTCTATAAAAGAAGCTGGATTCCATTCACCCTGATGTACATAACATTCCCTAATGTATCGGTTACTGAAACTGTAGTTTTTTTGGTTCATTCTCCTCCTAATTAAAGGAATAACAGTTTATTAATAACCCCCATGTATCCCAAAATGGTGAACTTCAAAAAATGTAATTATCCTAGTATAATAAGCCCCATATGGAGCCGCTGATGGTAAAAGTTACGGCTATTAGAACATGGGGATGCAAGAATACCAAAAGTTGCTGCTTCCTTAAAGCTCAAAATAGACCGGTCCTTAAGGGGTTAACCCTACCACCTATAGGTTTACCTTTTATATTTAGAGTTATATTATCCTCTTCTCCCATTAACTAAATGTTAAAGGGGTTGTCCCGCGAAACAAAGTTGGGGTATACACTTCTGTATGGCCATATTAATGCACTTTGTAATGTACATTGTGCATTAATTATGAGCCATACAGAAGTTATTCACTTACCTGTTCCGTTGCTTGCGTCCTCGTCTCCATGGTGCCGTCTAATTTTCAGCGTCTATTCGCCCGATTAGACGCGCTTGCGCAGTCCGGTCTTCTCCCTTCTGAATGGGGCCGCTCGTGCCAGAGAGCTGCTCCTCGTAGCTCCGCCCTGTCACGTGTGCCGATTCCAGCCAATCAGGAGGCTGGAATCGGCAGTGGACCGCACAGAAGACCTGCGGTCCACCGAGGGTGAAGATCCCGGCGGCCATCTTCGCAAGGTAAGTAAGAAGTCACCGGAGCGCGGGGATTCGGGTAAGTACTATGTTTTTTTTTTAAACCCCTGCATCGGGTTTGTCTCGCGCTGAAAGGGGGGGCTATTGAAAAAAAAAAAAAACCCGTTTCGGCGCGGGACAACCCCTTTAATGGGAGAAGAGAATAACATAACTCTAATATGTTATGCATTGTATAATAGACAAGAAGAAGATGAGGAGGAAAATGATGAAGGGGATGAACCGGAGTACATCAAAAAGTAAATACAGAATCCTCTACAATGTGCTTATTGTATACACACCACATATTACATAACATTAGTGATATGTAACAGATGATTCATAAGTGTCTCTAATAGGATGGAGAAGGATACGGGTGGGATAACATGTAGCAGAATGAGGAATTGGAGGGTGAGGAGGAGGAGGATGAGGCAGGATGCATGATGGGATGGATCTCATTGTAGGACCCCGCGGCAGTTACTGTTACTCCAATATCTGGGCTTATCCTCCTGGACAACACCCCACACTCCCTCATCAGAAGTCACCCTTCAGAGACAAGGGACGTGGTGAAAGGTAAGTAATACAGAATAACCCTTCATACAAGCATTACATCATCAGTTCATGGTATATCATGGACGGACACAGAATATAATGTTTTAGTTTTGTTTTGGGACATTTGGTTTCTCATCATGTATCTTTTATTTCAGAAGCAGAAGTGGCCGACCCATCGGACGATGGGCCAGATTTACCAGGTGAATACAAGATTCATTCATTTTTTATGTCTTACGGTATTTTTTCTGTGAGGTTCATGGAGGCAGGGAAGGAAGACTTAGGCTGTGTTCACATTTGCATTGGGGATTTTGTTTTCCTGCTCTATTTTGAGAACAAGAAAACAGAATCCCTGGCCAAAAAGTCCCTTTTTGTAATGGAACCGTATGGCGGTGAGCAGACCCTATTGACTATAATGGGGTCTGTTCAGTTGCTGTCATCCCGCCCAGCAATTGGTCCTGCATGCAGCATTATTTTGTCTAGCGTTTCATGCATGATCTGCGCCAGCGGCTCCGAACAAACTGGCACTGATGTGAGCAAAGCTTTATAGCTTGGTTTTCTCCCTACATTTGTCTATGTAAAGATTAGCATTAATGGCGATCCATTGGTTATTAGGTAGCTGTACTGTGCTCAGTGTATAATACTGGGAGTTATATGTTCTGTGGGTATATGAACATATAATGACCAGTAGTGATGAATGAACTTTTCAAAAGTTCGATTTGGCAGGTTCCCTGAATTTCGGCATAAAGTTTGGTTTGTTCCAGATTAGTTTAAACTGAACTGGAACTCCACCAATACCCCTAGAACTAGTATATAACAGTGGTGGTGGTCCGGCTGAGACAAACCGCCCGTGATTCTGGTTCACGGTGAACTGAACTTTTAGTGACATTTAAATCAAAACAAGGTTGAACTGTTTCAGTTCGCTCATCACTAATGAGCAGATTCATGTTCAGTAGCTAAAACCACAGCCTATTGAGACAATGATAAGTACATATAGTCCTTGTGGGGAAGGATAATGGGGGCAAGCACCTTCTGAACCCTCACATTGGTTTATTGTATTACCTAGAGTTGAAGCCTTATATACATCATTGCCCACAAGACTTGTCTTCTCTCAAGAAAGTCTCACACTTGTTTTCTCTTTTATTTAGAGCCTTCTGAAGACTATTCGCCTTCTGCCGACTAAGAATATCTGATGATAATGGCTGATACCCATCCCCTTCCCTCCCCAATCCCTCTTCCCTTTCCCCTTCCCCATAACCCTCTCCTCTACCCACTCCCATAGCCCTATCCCCAAACACCTCCCCCACCCCCATAACTCTCTCCCCTACCCACACCCATCAGAAAATCACATTTGAGAGACAATAACATTAAATAAACTTTGGGGCATTCATTCAACACTTGGCATCATGTTTGTGTTTCTTCCTTATTTAGATACTTCAGAAAAGTACTTTCCACCTACCTCCACAAGATGACCATGCCTAAAACCTTTCCCCTCCCCAATCTTCTTCCCCCACCCACATCACTCTCTTCAGTCCACAATCCCCCTTCTCTCCCATCCCCAAACATAAAAAATGGATGGACTTGTACCGGACTCTCCACTGGTTTGGCGACATGAGTGCTCAAGGATGGAGTGAATCAGAACCTTGGTCAGGACCGGCTCCAGGTGTTCAAGGGGCCTTGGGCAACAAAGTCAAAGTGGGCCCCATTAGCAACTATAGACCACACTCTGCCCTATTAGTAATTTATAAGCCTGAGTCATTATGAAGGCCCCATTGTGCCCTCCAAGGGCATTTATAGGCCCCGCTGGGCATCGGCCCAAAAATAAACTTGCTCACCTCCATCATGCTCCCACAGCGCCCTCTGTCCTCTGCCTTGGACTGTTTTGGCCAAAATTGTGCAGAATGCTAAAAACAACCAGTGCTAAGTACCATCATTTCAATTCTTCTACGTATTCTTTAACATAGAAAATATGGCTGCATTGACAACAGCACTAGTACTATCTGTTGTTCAACTCTGTCCTGGGAGCCAAAGAAGAGAAATACTGAAATTGCTGGATTTGGCATATGCCAGACCCGAATGGCACCCTTGACTATAGGATGCCATTGATTTTAGGGGGGACGATCCAGTTTTCAGCATGTTGGACTCTTTCCAGATGTAACACTGTAGCATTGTGCTCTACTGTGTCCTGCAGAGTAAATGTGACCTAGCCGAACCTTAACTGATGCAAGCTAAAGCAGACAGATTTGTCAAAAATCAGATACTTGGCTTCAGTGTGTATCAGTTATGATGGTTTCACACCTGCGTTGGGGGTTCTGCTTTCCTGTTTTGTTCGAGGAGCAAGAAAGGGGAACCTGACGAAACCGAACAGCGCCAAACAGACCCCATTAACTACAATGGGGTCCATTCTGTTTCCACTCAGCTGCCCGGTATTTTACTGCTATTTCTTCTGATATTTTGTGCTGGATCTGCGTTTGAACCTCCGATCTGTGGCTCCATCACAGATGTGTACTCCACCTTAGGCCAGGCTCACAGGACCATGTGGTAAAACGCATTTACACTGGCTGTGTATCACCGTGTTCGTGATGGCATATGCCTGCACATGAAAGCATATCTCATGCACTCCGTCATGCACTGGCTTCTTGGAGGGTTTCTCCTTTTTTTTTTAAATTTTAACATTTTATAGCAAAATGCGTAAACAAAAGCCGTACATATGCAATGTAATAAGGCTCTATTGCCCGGAATACATGGTAAACTAGAACATGCTGCATTCTCAGAACTACTTGGATTTGCAAAACCTTACGAAGTTGTTCTATGTTAAAGTGACACATCAGATTTCCAAAATTTGGCCTGGACGAATTTTGGAAATCTGACATGTGTCACTTAACATATCATAACTCGGTAAAGGCTTTGCATATCCAAGTGATTCTAACATTGTTTTTTCGCCACATATTGAACTTCATTTAGATGGTAAAAATAGACCCATAGAATTTGTGCATATTTATTAAAAGTGCCAATATTGGGAAAATTTTGAAAAAATTTAAATTTTTTTCACATTTTCAACTGTAATATCTCATATTTCAGGAATCTTCAACCACAGTCAGGTGTCTTCAGAGTAATGGGGTCTTCTCCAATACATGGGTCCGTGGTAAATGCTGGCCATCAGATCTTCTGGTCCTCAGTGGTTCGTGCTCAGGAGGCTCAGGTATGCGGCTCAGCTTGCTCTGATGACATTGTGGAGGTGGTATCTGTGGGAAAAAAAATCCGGCCTCCTCCTTACCCCTTAATAGCCGGCCATCTCACACCTTCTTCCTTATCACCCATGACAGCACTGTCATAAGGATGAGGAAATAACCGGTAAAGGTACAATAGTCATAGACATGTGATTAGATGTTAAGGTAAAAAAAAAATCCGGCCTCCTCTTCACCCCTTCATAGCCGGCCATTACACACCTGTGTATTTCCCCTCTGCCCAAGACAGCACTAGAAGCTACTGCTATCCTGAGCATGGGGAAAATCATTTACTGGTAAGATGAAAAAGTGTAACACATGCCTATGACATGTAGCGCGGATGTTATAGTGCTTACTTACCACCAGCTGCTAGGTGGATCTGCTGGCTTCTCCTCGGGTCTTCTCCTCCAGGAATCTTCAACCACAGTCAGGTGTCTTCAGAGTAATGGGGTCTTTTTCCATACAGGGACTGTGGTAAATGCTGGCCATCAGATCTTCTGGTCTTCTCTGGATGGTCCTCTAGAGGGCATACAGCTTGCTCTGATGACATTGTGGGGCTGGTGTCTGTGGAAAAAAAAAATCCGGCCTCCTCCTTACCCCTTAATAGCCGGCCATCTCACACCTTCTTCCTTATCACCCATGACAGCACTGTCATAAGGATGAGGAAATGTAAAAACTAGTAAAGATACAATAGTCATAGACCTGTGATTAGATGTTAAGGTGAAAAAAAAAATCCGGCCTCCTCTTCACCCCTTCATAGCCGGCCATCACACACCTGTATTTCCCCTCTGCCCAAGACAGCACTAGAAGCTATTGCTATCCGAGCATCGGGAGATTCAATATGGTACACATGCCTATGACGTGTAGCGTGGATGTTATAGCGCTTACTTACCACCAGCTGCTAGGTGGATCTGCTGGCTTCTCCTCGGGTCTTCTCCTCCAGGAATCTTCAACCACAGTCAGGTGTCTTCAGAGTAATGGGGTCTTCTCCAATACATGGGTCCGTGGTAAATGCTGTCCATCAGATCTTCTGGTCCTCTGTGGTTGGTTCTCAGAAGGCTCAGGTATGCGGCTCAGCTTGCTTTGATGACATTGTGGAGGTGGTATCTGTGGGGAAAAAAAAATCCGGCCTCCTCCTTACCCCTTAATAGCCGGCCATCTCACACCTTCTTCCTTATCACCCATGACAGCACTGTCATAAGGATGAGGAAATGTAAAAACTAGTAAAGGTACAATAGTCATAGACATGTGATTAGATGTTGAGGTGAAAAAAAAACCCGGCCTCCGCTTCACCCCTTCATAGCCGGCCATCACACACCTGTATTTCCCCTCTGCCCAAGACAGCACTAGAAGCTATTGCTATCCAAGCATGGGGAGATTCAATATGGTACACATGTCTATGAAATGTAGCGCTGATGTTATGGCGCTTACTTACCCCAAGCTGCTAGGTGGATCTGCTGGCTTCTCCATACAGGGGTCCAGGGTCACTGCTGGCCATTGGGTCTTCTTGTCTTCTCTAGATGGCCTTCTAGAGGCTGAGGTACACGGCTCGCACTGATGATGTTATTCAGCAGGTGTCTCGCTGAAAGCTTTCCAGTTGACGAATGAAAACGCTGGGAACCTCATCTGAGTATCTGCTGGTAGAGATACATCGGCCTCCGCTGCTTCAATCTCATCCAGGTTGGCTACTTGGAAAGCGGGATGAAAATTAGGTGGCTACAAAAGAAGGAAGCAGAAGAATGTTATAACACAATGTAAGGAAGACACTATCCATCTTATAACATAGTAACTTTACCAACTCCAGAGGACAATCACGTTAAACAAAACAAATAATTGAACCCTGACAAAACCCAATCTTCTGTTTTATTCTGCACTGAGAATACAAGCATGATAGAAAAATATATTCCATAAATGGTCTAATCCCATTAAGGCTGGAAGAACAAAAACAAGAAGCCTTCACAGGCTTCATATAAACTGGGCCAAGTTCTGTTTTGAGGAATTCCTATATATATACATAACTTGTTTTATTTTAGCAGACAGATTGAGTGGAGCCTAGGAGCCTATACTGACAAGAGAGATTTAGGAAAGTTTTTTAATACTTTTTATTTCATACATTTTTAAGTTTTATTAAAATATATGGAAAATGTCTGAACTTGTCCTATGGAAAAACATTTGAATTGTTTTATACTACAGACCTTTTCTTCAATTGTAAATTACAGATAGATGCCTCTCTATAGTGTGCTGCAACAACTCACAACTTACAAAGCTCATATATATTTGCATGAATGATGCAAAAACTAAAAATCATGGAGTACAGTTACATAAAAACATAGCATTAAGGCCGTTTTCATATGGCCAAGAAAATCTTTTGAAGAGGGTCATATACATGAGCAATTCCCCCTCCACACCCCCCACACCCCCCACTACGCATTGTGGCGTGGGAACAAAATCGTGGCATGTCCTATCTTTGGGCATTCCCTTGGCAAGCCTCACATTGCTCATTGTTTTCAATGGGTCCATCACAGCATCACATGGTGTGAGAGGTGCACGCGAGCTTTATACATTAAGAACAATGGGAAATGCTCCACGATCCTCTGCTACAGCTAAAAGCTGCGGCAGAGGATCGCTACTTCCCTGACATGATGTGATGCGGTCTTAACACAAACGCGTGGCATCCGTGGGGACATCATATGTTGGCGAGTGCGATATCGGACCGAGTTTCACAGCCCGATATCGCACTTGCCTGTGTGAAATTAGCCTCAGTGGATCGCTGGTAGATATAGAATGATAGAATAATATCCACCAATACATCCTTCTACTCCTAACATCACTCATGATGTATAACAGAAGTAGAATTGAAGGAGTGGAGATTATTTAGGATATGGTGACATTTCTGTAGGGTAACTTACTTCAGGGATGTATGGTGGAGCCATCTTCAGTGTTTCCACGGAGTCCCAGTCAATACTCCGGAAGAAGCGATGTCTTCTGATGTCTCCATGTTGTCCTAGGCGCCGGGCAGGATCCTTCTGGAGGAGCTAAAAATGAGAAATGTATCTAGAATTTAGTAACTGAAGCCTGGGACCTGGGAGCAGTATGGGCAGAAGCGGTGACTTTTACCGGACTGCTGCTCTCCAAATTGTGTCATCTGACGTAATGTGCGATGAATGTCATCTACTGCTGACGTCGGTGATTGGGATACAATGTGTATCAGCTACGATTAATTGTGTATAAGCCCTAGTACTAGAACCTTATAACAAAAACATACTCACCTTTTCAATTATGTCTTTGGCACTATAATTAATCCCACGGAGGAGTGCAGGAACGTATGTACACTTGCCGGTCAGCATTTTGTTTAAGGTGACTCCAAACGAATACCAGTCAACAGCCATATTGAAATTCTTCCTGGCCTCCATCTGCAATAAAGAAGCGCACTATTATGAGTAGAGCGACATCTTATATGTGACCACACTGATATATCGCTCTCCATATCATATAGTAGTCTACCACTACATTATATCCTTTCCCATAGTCCTACATACAAATTAGTACAATTAAAAAAGTAGTAAAGTTCTCTTCTTACCTCCGGAGCGATATAACCTACTGTACCGGCCTTACGTGTGGATGTTCGGCCTCCGTGCATGTTGACAAGGGCAAGACCAAAATCCGTGATCTTGATATGGCCGGTATCAGCTACCAAGATATTCGCAGGTTTGAGGTCTCTGTGAAAGATATAAAAACATGGATATAAAGTCAATGTTCATCTTATAACAATATGTGGTAAAACAGTGATTTATAGTGGAATTAAGAGGTTGTCTCATGAAGTGAAACCCATTTAAATGGCAGCTAATCCCCACCACAGTCCCATCTTCTCTAACCACTGGTCATCAGCTGTTATCACCATGGGAATACAAGTCTAGCCTGAAATGTTGGACTTTTCAGGGAAAATCTGGCATTACATGATAACCATTTAGTGCAGGGCAGGTTAGGTCCTTCTCAGACAGACATCCATATGCCATACCAGGGTGTTTGGATAAGGGTTGTATTCATGAGACACCCCTTCAAGAAGAGACTAATAGAGAATCAGAAAGTCATTACCTGTGGATGACTCCTTTAAGGTGAAGAAACTGGATCCCACACACGAGTTCGGCGGCATAAAATCTTGAAAAGGAAAATGAATGAGTATTATATCCCAAAAATAAGACAAGGAGCTCACAGAAATGTTATTCTTTATTATTCAACATCTCATATATGTACAATGTAGTAGAGTTTCACCTGGAACTGGTGACATCAAGTCTCCCCTTCTTCTTTAGAAGGTCACGAAGGTCCCCGCAGCTCACGTACTCCAAGCCAAATAGGATATTCATCTGTAATATAGGACCAATATGGTCACATCACCAAATCG
The DNA here is from genome assembly GCF_035609145.1 of Eleutherodactylus coqui. Classification (NCBI taxonomy): domain Eukaryota; kingdom Metazoa; phylum Chordata; class Amphibia; order Anura; family Eleutherodactylidae; genus Eleutherodactylus; species Eleutherodactylus coqui. The sequence continues at coordinate 163,917,751 of NC_089837.1, read as the reverse complement.
CCCTGCGCACATTTACATAGTAACATAGTATTTTAGGCTGAAAAAAGACTTGTGCTCATCCAGTTCAGCATATTACAGCCCAATATTGATCCAGAGGAAGGCAAAAAAAACCAATGAGGTAGAAGCCAATTTTTCTCATTTAGGAAAAAAAGTCCTTTCCTATTCCAAGTCTAGCAATCAGAATAATCCCTGGATCACCAACCCTTCTGAAGTAATCAATGACTATAGCATTGAATATAAAATGCAATATATGTAGTTACACTCAAGAAAGGCGTCCAGGCCCCTCTTATACTCTTTTAGTGAATTCACCATCAACACATGCTCAGGCAGAGAGTTCCACAGTCTCACTGCTCTTACAGTAAAGAACCCCCTTCTATGTCAGTGTAAAAACCTTTTTTCCTCCAGACATAGAAGGCACCCCCTTATTACAGTCACAGTCCTGGGTATAGATGATGGGAGAGATTCTTGTATTGACCCCTTATATATCTATGTATAGATTTATTGCATAGTATAGATACGTATAGTTATTAAACTAGCTACTTAAGCAAGTGCCAGCAAATTTAGATGATATGTTATTACTCTCCGATCATTAGTTATCTGACTGTTGTAATCCCTGCCAGTTAGTAGAATGATTGAAGGGATCACACTCTGTGGAGCACTATGGCACCTTTTACATGTTTCACTGCTTAGCACTGTTCCTGTCCATGCGCTGCACCATTATAATACTCTGCACTGCTTTCTAACCTTTTTAATCAGAGCACCACTGTGCAGAGAACATTTAGATTGGGCATTAGCCTCTTTTTCTGTCGATTGCTGGGCATCGGTGTTGTTCTTGGGTACCTAGGGCCCACTGATATAACTGATTCTGAGGGCTCACCTTACAGTGATATGGAAATATTAAATGCTGTGTTTTTGTGCCCATGATGGCCTGTAGTACACTGCGCAAATCATAACTGAATTACGCATTAAATCCTGTAAAAAACCTGCCCCTCTGGTCTGACATCACTGACCAATTCCTCTCTGCTGTGATTCCCCGCTGAAACATGAAGCAATGATGTAACGTTCATCGCTCACATGACCACTACAGCCAATCACTGGCGTCAGCGGTTATGTGAGTAATGAATGTGACGTCATTGCTTCTTGTTTCTTTGGGGCTCAGAACGAAGGGAACCGGGTTGGCGGAAGTGTAGTGGAAGGCTGAATAATGACTTTGTTTTTTAGGCCATTCCCAACTCTGGGACAAGTTTTTTTGAAAGGTCAGAAAACCTTTTTAAATAGGGATTCTGTGTTTTGGACCGAGTTTTTTCCCTAGAAGTAGTGAACAACGCTTATTGGGGAGAACTTAAGCCGTTAACTCTGACAACAGCATTTAAATGCCCCAATCAATGTTCAGTGGCCCCGCACTGCCCCATGATAAAATCCCAGGGCTGCCATTGCAGATTGATAGATCAAGCCATTATACTGCAGGTGCGATCAAACCATAGTAAGTTCTTGTCCCCTATGTCCCACTAAAAAAACTGTAAAGGATAGTTTAAAAAAAAAGTTTTATTAATTAATAAAAAAATAATAAAAGGTAAGGAAAGTTAAAAAAACAAACGCCTTTTGCCAAATATATAACAAAAGAATCTAAATAATAAAACATCCTTAACGGGTTAATCTGATTTATAGATATATGTAATAAATGAGATGAAGTATGATTAAAAAATGATAAGTACACATAAAACCAAACTGTATATATGCTCACATATAAAAATCCATATACACATTGCAAATATATACAGAATATATTGTACAAAAGGGGTGGACACTCAGAGCAAGAAGCATATCTGGGGCGATGGGTGACATCACACATGCGCATTTTGCATGCGCCAAATTTCCGTGCACATTTTGCAAAGAATAGAATCCATTGATCTCAATAGGTTTGTATACATTTCCATATTTTTCTCTGCTAAACTGTCTTCCCCTTCCCTTCCCCAGCAAGGGGAGGAGGCGGAAGCTAGTGTGCTAAGCTCCTGCCCCCTCTCCGCCCCTTGTAAGCAGCCAGCAATGGGATGGGGTGGGAGCTTAGCAACTTGCTCCACCCCTGGAATCCAATGCACCAGATGGTAGCATATATTGTGTGAATAAAGCCTATAACGTAAGAAAACCTGCTCATGGGTTTAAACCTTTATGCTCAACAACGCTCTGTAACGGCAAACAAAGTTTTGCCCATCTGTATAAGCCCTTTCGCTATGGATTTGGATTTGTTTAAAAAATAGCTAGTTGATAAAGTTTGGAAAAACGATGCAGTATTTTTTGGTGCTATAGACCACACAAAAATTGGAACTATAACACCATTATCAGTACTCCTGAAGGGTATATAATTTATGGTCACTCTGGTGGGGGGGTATGGCCTATGTCATGCAAGTGAAAAAAAACTATATGTACCATATATGGATGACAGAAAGGGAGATAATGCATGTAGGTGACACTAATGGAGAAAGTGATGTGGCTGGAACTTTCTTCATGGCAGGATTAGAACCAATAAATAGTAATAATCTTTATTTGTTTGGCACCAACTTATTCTGCAGCCCTTAACTATTGTTATTCTGGCTTAAAGGGGACAATTTCCTCCTCTTGTTCTGTGACCCTAGTACTTTTCTATATGTGCCGGCCGGTGTTCTACATAGAGCAGTGACGCCTGTAGTGTATGACATTAGTAATACCAGGTAGTCCCAGTTATACCTCAGTCTGGATAACAAAGGCTGCATGTACAAGGAAAGGCGATCCGGATGCCAGCTGTAGAACTCTCCTCTCCGCGATGACGTACTTCTCTTTCCCTCGCACGGCCGCCTTGCGGATCATCTTCACTGCAAATTTCTGGCGTGTTAAAGTGTCTTCGGCCTTCATGACGATTCCATAACCTCCCTTGCCGAGCACCTGGTGGAATAATAGTCTCTCCTTGACGGAATCCGAGATTGTGCCAGAGCCGGTTGGTCGAACACCACTGGATCCTAGCAGGGGAGATAAATGGAATGTATTACAATAAGTCTGCCATTTACTAGACACTATTCACACAGAGGGGATACTGCAAATTCCTATACTAAGAAGCAACTGCAGGATTTTTAACACCTTTCCATTCAACTACATAATGGTACGCCCCAGTCCCTATGTATTTAGCATGAGCCTTGGTACTATTACAAGGTAGTAATGGTGCAGGTACAAGAGCTGTGCCCCCCCCCATCACTTGTGGGGGCTAGCTATATTATATAGCTTACAACCTGGGCTAGCAAGTGGATTCAGAGAGAACTCTGATCCTAGTCATTTAGCCTCTTAGATATCTCAGTCAATGCTGACCGCAACATCTAAGTGGTTAACAGACATAGGACCCCTGTCACCATATTGGCTTTCCACAATTCGATTGTTGGGAGCCAATGGTTTGTCATGGCACCTAGGGGCCATAAGGGCTATCCTGGGATATAGTTTTGTTCAAAAACCTCTTTAGCTTCCAACAGTGAAATCACAGAATTCATGCTCCCTCCCCTACATTCCCCCGTAGTTGCCGTTTAACCGGCCCTCCAATACCTGCTGAATGTCACTTTCTGACATTGGGTAACATAAGCGCCGCAGTTATTTACCAGCTAAAGGAAGACTGTGATTGGCTGCATCAGTTATGTGGCCCTTTTGTTGGAGACGTGATTGCCAGCTTCCCACACCAGGAAGTGAAGACCGGAGAGCCGTCGATACTGTAGCTGTGGGGGATTCTAGGATTTTACTGCCACGGGCTGAAGAAGTTTTTGAACGAATCTATGTCCCTGGGATTGCAGTTGGAATTCATAAAAAAAGAATACTTAACTATTCCTCCTCTGTCATTCTGCTTACCATATCTTCTCCTCGATGATCTTCTCCTGGTTCCTCTAGTCTCCCAGGTCACCTCACCTCCAGCCGGTCGGATCCTCTTCTTCCTGTTGGAGCGTACATTGGCAGCATTCTACTGCCTGCAGGTCAGTGTACGCTATGTCACTAGAGATGTAACGTTTACTGCCTAGCAGGAAATGCAGAATACTATATCGGGATATTGCCGAGGCTGTGCATGCACAGTGACTTACTGCGAGTGGTCCCATACTTATCCTGCGAAACACCGCGCATGCGCAGTCGAGGCAGTAGCCCAGCATAGGATTTGACATTTTCCGCTAGTCACTGAAGGCTATATCACTAGGGACCTGTAGGAAGCGGAATGCTGCGAATGTACATTACATCGCAGGAAGAAGAGGATCCGGCCAGCTGGAGGTGATGTGACCCGGGAGACTGGAGGAGCCAGAAGAAGATCGGCGAGGAGAAGATGCAGTAAGAAGGGTGACTGGGGAGAAATAGGTGACTATAGATTTTTTATCTAATGACAGAAGACCTTTAAAGGGGTTGTCCCGCGCCGAAACGGGTTTTTTTTTTCAACCCCCCCCCCCCCCGTTCGGCGCGAGACAACCCCGATGCAGGGACTTAAAAAAAAAAACCGCACAGCGCTTACCTGAATCCCCGCGCTCCGGTGACTTCTTACTTACCGGTTGAAGATGGCCGCCGGGATCTTCTCCCTCGGTGGACCGCAGGGCTTCTGTGCGGTCCATTGCCGATTCCAGCCTCCTGATTGGCTGGAATCGGCACGTGACGGGGCGGAGCTACACGGAGCCAGCATCCTGCACGAGCAGCCCCATTGAGAAAAGAAGAAGAGCCGGACTGCGCAAGCGCGTCTAATTTGGCCATTAGACGCCGAAAATTAGGCGGCTCCATGGAAACGAGGACGCTAGCAACGGAGCAGGTAAGTGAAAAACTTCTTATAACTTCTGTTTGGCTCATATTTAATGCACGATGTACATTACAAAGTGCATTAATATGGCCATACAGAAGTGTATAGACCCACTTGCTGCCGCGGGACAACCCCTTTAACTCCTTCCCTCTCCATGACGTATAGGTATGTCATGGAGAAGCGGGGTATGTATGAAGAAAGGGTTGCGGGGCAACCTCTCTGCATGCAGTGCGGGCGTCAGCTGTTTGTTACAGCTGACACCCCCGGGCAATAGCCGCTATCGGCCGTTCAGCCAATCGCAGCTATTAACCATTTAAATCCCCCGAACGATGCTCTGAGGTTCCGCACGGCCCCCCGCGGTGAGATCAGGGGAGCCGTGCAGATGTTATGGCAGCTGAGGGCCTTCTGAAAGGCCTCAGGGCTGCCTTACCAGACTGCCTATCAAGCCATCCCCGTAGGGCTGTGAACGAGGTAAATTTGTGCATGTCGTCACTTTTTAATGCACTTTTTGCACACGTAGGGCATGTTTTTTTTTGCGCACGGGACATAACCACTCCCCAATTTAAATGGCTATTTACCTAGAAAGGTAGTTCTTTTTTTCATGAAATTGTGCATTGAGTGAACATTTTTACCCCCACCCCCCATAGACTTGCATGGTGACCTTTGGTGCGCAAATGTGAAGAAAGAGCACGTTTTCTTTTTTTGAGCACACATTTTTTGAGTGCACCAGAAAGGAAATGTGAATGAATTCATTGAAATCACCGGGTTCTATTCTCTATGTATTATGTGCACAAATACAGCCGCTTGAAGACGCCTCAAATCTGTTGTGGTGGATTCTTGAGCTCTCTAAAATTTTAAGGAGCACAATAATCCGCCCAAAACTACACTCTTATTAAAGCCGTCTAAAAGAAAATCTGTTTCTGTTGCCCATAGCAAACCAATCACAGCGCAGCTTTCATTTATCACAGTAGTATCAGAATTAAAAGCTGTGATGTGATTGGTTGCTATGGGCAACACGGATTTTCTTTTAGACAGTTTTCATAAGAGTGTCGGGCTAATCCAGAACATCCCATGTACCCCAAAACTGTGAAAAATATAACTAGTCTCACATAAAACAAGCCTTCATGTAGATTTGTCGAAATGCCAACAATCACCCTTCATTATACCCCAACCGGGGCAGTTTGGGGTTATCTATTCAAGAACACAACCTTCACAGTGGCGGACATTTCTTTAGGAACACTTTTTTTTTGTATTACTTTATTTTCCCTATTATGGTAAACTGAGCCTATTCCATCATCATCATCGCTCTAACATAAGGGGATGTTCACATGGAGCACAAATGGGGAGGAGTTTCTGTAGCCCAAAATCCATGTCAAAAACTGCATCACAACCAGCCTCACTGATCCGGATCTGGTGGGGATCCGCAGCTGAAGTCCGCTGCGGATCAGCAATAAAATCTGCATGAATGGTGTGAATTTTGATTTTAGTGCAGATTTCCCACTGTGGAAAATTTGCAACATTTCTGCTGCATGTGAACGTTCCCTGAAAATGCTTTTAGTAATTTCATGTTATAGCAGGTAAGTGTGAAATAATGACTATCCCTGGATTACATGTGGAGATACAGAACATGTGTGCAGTGGATATATTCCTTCTACCTGAGCCTCTCTGCTCATCAGGCCCTTCAGTTTTCCTCTGAAGCTTGGCCTCCATCGATGGCCTCTTTGCTTCCTCTGAACAGTTCTCGTTGGTTCTCCTGTTCTTTGATCTTTTTCCCTGGGGAATGACGTCCTGTTCATCCACCGCTGGGGTGGCAGACGTCTTCGGTCCTGGAATTGGATCACTCCTCTTCCTCTTACTTGTCTTCTTTCTCCTCTTTTTGGTCTCCGGGATTGAAGACATCTCATCAGCCGATGAGTTTTCGATGTTCTTTCTCTTCTCCACTCTCTTCCTCCCCTCAACAACTTTCTCTTTCTCCATAAAAGCACTTTTTTCACAGTCTGTGAACAACTCTCCTATATCGTCACCGGTCAACTCCAACTGTCACTTTGTGCATGTGCCAACTGCCTTATATGTACATCATCACAATACACCTGGATGGCATTGGTCATGTGATCAGTAACTGACCAATGAGATTCAGGTATATATGCTATAGCCTAAGTATTTGAAAATTTCAGCTTAATATTTAGGTTATAATAAAAATCCTTTTTTGTTTTTTTACTCTTCCTAGTGTGTTAATGTAAATTCTGTTTTTTTTAGTTTTATCTTCAGTTTTGAACTTCATTAAAGTAAAACTCCATTTACACTGCAGCATCCGCTTACAGATGGAGGATTTTAGGCCCATTTTAATCATTTGTCAATTTGTATGCAGCGTTGTTTATTAAAATCATGCATCAATCATCCATCCACCTGCTCATTGTAGGTATTTGGGGCTTGGATCCTATATTTTATGTGTATTGTTTTATGTCTGTTGGTATTTACTATTATACAACGACCATTACTATGAAAGCATCAAAAGATTGTTCCTGAACCTTATGTCGCTTCTACATGGCTTCTCCAGGCGTTCATTTGCCATGAACTGTAATTTAGGGAGATGGGGCATATTTATAAAACGGTCTATGTTGCCCATAGCAACCAATCACAGTGCAGCTTTCACTTACCAGACCAGAATACAAGATAAAGCTGTGCTGTGATTGGTTGCTATGGGCAACAAGGGATAGTCTTACTGCTAGACACTTTTGATAAATGAGGCCCTGTAGTTTACATTTATCTGATGGCTAAGTATGACAGTATGCAGCTTACAGGCTGTCACAAATATTACCCTCCACACCTGAGCTTCACTAAGGCCTCATGTCCACGGGGAAAACAAGAATTAAAATCCGCAGCGGATTTTAACTCTTCTCCCGCACACGGATCCGCACCCCATAGGGATGCATTGACCACCCACGGGTAGATAAAAACCCGCGGATGGTCAATAAAAGGGATTTAAAAAAAAATGGAGCATGAAAAAATCTGGACCATGCTCGATTTTCGTGCGGGTCTCCCGCGGGGACGGCTCCCGCGGGCTTCTATTGAAGCCTATGGAAGCCGTCCGGATCCGCGGGAGACCTAAAATAGGAATTTAAAAGAATTAACTCACCCGCAGCGGACCGGGAAGGATCCTCACGGCCGGATCTTTCTTGCTTTGGCTCGGCGGATGTGCCCGGCGCATGCGCGCGGCACTTCGGCGACGTGCCGTTGGCGTGACGAGTTCATCCGCCGGCCGAAAAAGAAGATCCGGCCGTGAGGAAGAGAAGACCTTCCCGGCCCGCTGCGGGTGAGTTAATTCTTTTAAATTCCTATTTTAAGCGCTCATGTCCGCGGGGCAGGAGGGACCCTCTGCAGATTCTACATGTAGAATCCGTAGCGGGCCTGATTTTCCCCGTGGACATGAGGCCTAAAACCTGAACTCAGTTCTTTCTTGGTCCAATTAGCAGCCAGGATTTCCTCTAGAAGCTCTGGTGGACATTTCCTATCACTCACGTATCTTATGTCAGTCTACATAAAGGAGCTGCTGTAGTTTGGCCGATAATTGTAGATCAAAATATTCCTAGGCTGGTTTCACACGGGCGTAAGCGTATTTGTGGAATGGGGGTTGCATTTTTGTGCGAGTGAAAAAACATGATTCACTGAGTAATTACATTTCGTTTAATATGTGCTATTTTCGTACACAATATGCACTAAAATAGGACATGCTGCGTTTCTTTGCACGAACAAAATGCATGCAAAAAACCCTCACATGTGACTGACCCCACTGAAACCAATGGGTTCTATTCACTGCATATTGCGCACGCAAATTTTGCACACATAATACGCATTTGTGTGAATCAGCCCTTAGGCTTCATGAGGAGAGCGCGAGTTGTGCCCAAGAATCTTGGGTACGACTTACCTTGGACAGCAGATGGACACCCACCCGTGTGCCGTCTGCTCCGCATACACAGCGCACATTCTATTGCCGTCAGTGATATGGAGGAGAATAGGACATGCAGCAGTTTTGCTCACATGGACCATGAGTTCCTATGGGGATGATCGGGGTAATCTCTTGAAAGGCTGAAGTAGGACCCTGTGCTGTCCGTGAAATACTTGGATGGACAATACACTGGTGTGAACGGCCTGGATTGATCTTTTTTTCTGCAATATAGATGATAAATTGTAACTACAAGGACTAGTCTTATTATTAACTACTGTGTCTTATTATATTGTTTTCAAATTGTGTGTCATTTCTTAACGTATCTTTAAAGCGTCCAAGACTTTGTTTATCTATATCTGCAAGGATGTAGATTTAAAGGGATGACCAGGGTTAGAAAAACCTGCTTTCTTCCAAACACACCACCACCATTGTCTATGGCAGTGGTCCCCAACCTTTTTGGCACCAGGGACCGGCTTCAAGCAAGACCATTTTTACAAGGCCCGGCAGGGTTGGGCGGGACATGGGCGGGGCTTTGGTTATATGGGGCGGGGTTAAAGGGGGTTGGAGTTTAGTGCATTCTTATTTAATTATGACATTTAGAATGTCCTGGCAGTACACACATAGGGCAGTATAATATATCCCCCCTCCCTGCCTGGCAGCACACACATAGGGCAGTATATAATCAATCCCCCCCTCAGCACACACATAGGGCAGCATATAAATTTATCTCCCCCCCCAGTAATAGACAGCCCCCACCTCTCAGTAATTAGCAGCCCATCCCTCTGTAATAAGTAGCCCCCACCCCCAGTAATAAGCAGCTCCCCCCAGTAATAAGCAGGTCCCCCCAGTAATAAGCAGGTCCCCCCCAGTAATAAGCAGGTCCCCCCCAGTAATAGGCAGCGCCCCCCCATTAATAGGCAGTCCCCCCCCCAGTAATAGGCAGCCCCCTCCCCTGTAATAAGTAGCCCCCACCCCCCAGTAATAGGCACCCCCCCATAATATGCAGCCCACCCCAGTAGTAAGCAGCCCCCCAACCCACATACTTACTACAGCGTCGCTCTCTGTCTACTTGCCCTGACGTCAGTGTGCAGCCCGGAACGCTTCCTCCCCGAGTCCTCTCCTGCGGATCTAATGAGCAGGGGACTCGGGGAGGAGAATCCTGGCTGCACACTGAGGTCAGTGTACGCCGGGATCAGCGCGATTACCAGCGGGCTGCGGCACCCCCGCTGGTAATCGCTTCAGTGGTCAGTGGCGTCGGCACACCGCGGGCCACATAACACAAGGCAGCGGGCCGTGCGTTTAGAGCAAAAGTTCCCGGCGGTGCCGCGGACCGGCGCTAAACACCCAACGGCCCGGCCCCCGGTCCTTGGCCCGGTGGTTGGGGACCCCTGGTCTATGGTAATGCACCGTGTACTGCTTCATTGAGTTCACAGTATGCAGCTGCTCCCTCTAGTGATGGCTGCAGGTAGTGAGAATCTTATAATTTACCTCCATACCTACATGTGGGATTTGGAGTTCTGTAGTACAAAAACGGAGCTCCAGCCTTCATAAAGATATATTCAATTAATCGGCACCAAATTTTTAAGCTATATACAAAAAAAGGTAGTTGTGAACATTCAAAAGGGGTATTCAATGAGACACAGTTATCCACTTGATCAGTGGGGGTCCTACTGCTGGAAATCATACAAGTGCTTAGAAAGATTTCTCCATCCCTTGTGCCCATCCACTCCATTGTAACTACTATATTTTATGCCGTTCATACATTGCAGGGTGTGCTTGTATGCAAAAACATGCTAGTAACCCATTACAGAATATTGGTCACGTGACCGGGTAGAAAGAGAAGAGCAAGTTATTCTGTCAGGTGCATCTGCCAGTAGATTACAGAGGACATGGCTGCCGATTCTGGTCTTAACTATCTGCCTACTCAAATGATATTGCAGGGCAGCTTTCTGTTCAGACATCTAGAAAAGAGCCCAGAGTCAGGGACAAGTGACCGTTGCAGTTAGCCATTGGCTACAGAAAGTGAGCTGATGATTAGCTATAGCGGTCACGTGTCCCTTGTGGCAGTAAAGTCGTTGCTAGCTTGCTGCAATAGGAAGTGAAATCCACTGGACCAGACAGAACAGGAGTGGAAGGGGACTGGGTCATGTAGGACTGAGCAGATAGGAGAAGGTTTCTTGTTCCCGGCTAACCACTTTAAAGACCACTTTAATTTTTGTCTCAAATTCCTTCACATTCCTTTCTGTTTATATACTATTATTCTAGATTTATATTTTCAGGACCAAAGAAATTTTTGAACATCTACAGCGAATCCAGGAAGGAAACACAGCCCGCTGCAAAGATGTCACTGTCCCCAAGTGAAGTGAAAAACAAGGATTATGCTCTGAAAACAGCTCCTAGCAGGTAGTGGGATATAGTGAAAGAAAAATCTTATTTGTATAGTGCCAACTTATTCTGCAGCACTTTCAACTAATTTATTTATTACCCCCCACCAAGCTGGGTACTCATTTTACTGACCTCAGAAGGATGGAAGGCTGAGTCAACCTTAAGCTGGCTACCTGAACCCCACGAGTATTGAATTTGCAAACCTTCAGGTCATGAGCGACAGCTTAGGACTGCATTCTGCTACCTTAATACTCTGCGTCACACACAGGACTCTATATATATATTAGGGCAGTCACTCCTTCGTTTAACCATGTTAGAAGCAAGAAAAACATGCAACCAAAAGGACATCAGCGACAAGGGCTAAATTGTGATGTGTAGACAACCGGGTCAGAGCATCTCAGAAACAGCAGGTCTTGTGAGGTGTTCCTGGTATACAGTGGTTACTAGCTACAATGTTTCCCCAATAATAAGTCCTAACTCAATAATAAGCCCTCCCCTGAAAATACGCCCTATGTACAATACATGAAAAATAAATAAAAAACAACAATCCTCACCTAGCAGGCGCTCCAGCAGTCTTTCGTGTAGTCTTCGGTGCTGAGAAAGCAATATTTTTCTGGTAACAGGATTTGAATAACCCCCCTTCGGCAAGAGATTGCTGTGATTGGATCACGAGCACCATGGCTCAGTCAATCAGAGCTGGCTCCCAATGAGCCAATCACAGCCATTCAATGATGTCATTCACTGAATGGCTGTGATTGGTTCATCAAGCATCACCTCTGACTGGCTGATCTATGGCGCTTGTGATCCAATCACAGCAATATCTTAGTGGTGGTGGGGTATTCACCCATTACCAGGAAGAGATTTTTTTCTCAGCACCGAGGACTACATGGAAAATTGCCAGAGCGCCGCAGCTCAGCATGAGGAACGAGGACACCACGTGTTAGGTGAGTATTAAGACACCCCCCATAAATAAGACACTGTGCCTCTTTGGGGGCTAAAATTAATATAAGACAGTGTCTTACTTTTTGGAAAATACGGTAGCAAAAGTGGTCAAAGGAAGGATAACCCGTAAACTGCCAAAAGGGCCATGGGGACTCAACTTACAAGAGTTAAAGGATCTGCTGCTAATGTCTTGGTGCCAGATAGGACAGGACACTTTCAGAGGCCTTGTGAAGTCCTTTACAGCTGGGACAAGCTGGGGGCCCCCATACACATTAGTGTTTAGTCATCCAAATCTGCCACTTTAGCAGGGCTGGAAGACTCCAAAATGTGTAGGATTACCTCCCAACCCCTTCCCGGCTGATTATGTCAGGGTAAAGAAGTATCCGGATTGCAGATTTTCAACTTCTGGCATTTTGTTTGGCTGCAGCTTTTTCCACAAAAAAATGCTTGGCCGAACTGAACGTTTGTGTGTTTGGGAGAGTCAGGAGAAAAGAAATAGAAAAAAAAAGGAGAACATCTACTTAAGGTGTATTGGCACATTTAGCTATTAGCCTAATCCATAAAAGTGCTTAATATAACTAGTAAACGGGTTGTCTACCTCTACACTATTGATGAGCGATCCTCAGGATCATCAATGGCTGATCAGGGGTGATCCACCTCTCAGAACTACAGCCGATCAGCGGCTGTCAATGTGTGCGAAGCCGGAAGCAGATGGCTCTGCACACACTGCAGCGGCCTGGCTTGTATTCAGTGGGAACAGTGCTTGCATTATCAGCATGTACAGAGCTATTTGCACCTTACTTAATCCAAAATGACAATTGCACAGGAGAACAGCTGGGGTACCAAGTGGTGGACTTTCCCTGATCAACTATTGAGGACGTATCCTGAGGTTAGGTCATTGATAGTGTAGAGGTGGACAACCCCTTTAAGCTCTAAAATTGCATCTTATTGGAATAACCACTTACTATATGCCTTGTTAGGCATCATTTCTGCCACTTGTATGTATTGGCAAACAGTACCTACCTGCACCAGTTTGTAGATCTCATCCCGGACTTCATCATTACTGAGAATATTAACTTTCTCTTTAATCTCCTGAAGATGACTGCACAGGGCCAAGATTGCTTGCTGGGACTGAAAGAAGCTTACATTCTTTGCATCCCTGAAGACATCATATTCAGAAACTGGAGGGCTGTGCAAAGAAAGTCAGAGATGCTTATTTATTCTCTTCATGCTCGGCTGCTTTTAGGACACAGATATGATCATTTGCACTGTTTGTTGGAGTTTGTAGGAAGCCTCTTGCTGCACTGCATACGCAGACCTTGGCTCTGACCCTCCGCATGCTTTACACTTATAAGCTGAGCAGGTTTGAATTGATTGTGGTTATATACAGCAACCAAACAGAAAACTCACCATAGCATGGAACAAGTTTGCTGCATACAACAAGGACACGCTAAACTACAAGCAACTTCTTAAAGGGGTTTTCAAAAATTTTACATTTCTTATCCTGTGGATAGAGATAACAAGTATCTAACCAGTGGGATCTGACAGCTGAAACCCTCACTAGTGACAAGAATGGTGGTCCCATGTACCACTCAATGAACAGGGCAGTAGGCACCCATGCATACCATCACACCAGTCATTTCAATAGGACAGATGGAGATTGCCAAGCATTTGAGGTCTCATTGTAATGAATGGAGCAGTAGCATGCATACTCTGCTAGGTTTACACCAGATGGGGATATAGTACATCCTTATAGTAATCAAAGCGAAAATCACTGCCAGTGAGCACTGCATATATCAGTGGGACTGGCACCCTTTGTATGCCTTATCAAGTGCAAGTATAATACTAATTAGCCACTCCCCTCAATATGTGGTAGGCATGCAAGTGGTTGTTCATCACCATCTTAGGCTGCCTGTCCACAGGCGATATGTCACTGCGTTATCCGGGGGGATAATCCGGCCGCGGGTAATGCCATGTACGCTTTCCATAAGCTAACTTTGGAAAGCACAGCCCAACATCCATGAGCGGAGAATCATAGCGATTCTCCCCTCATGGAATTAAAATCGTGGCATGCTGTGATTTGCCACGATTCTCCGCGGTGAGCCTATCTATTAGATAAGCTTATCGCAGTGGCCTGTCAGTGCTCCCCCCTCCTCCTGCGTGGCCAAATATCGCTAGCGATATTCCCTCATGGCCGTGGACAGGCAGCCTAAGGCTGGGTTCACACAGGGCGGATTTGCCATGGAAATTCCGCGCGGAATTTCGCCACGGCAAATCTGCCTGCGGCCGCTAATCTCGGGATTAGCCAGCCATGTGGACGAGATTTCTCGTCCACACGGGAAGGCCAATCCGCTGCGGTAAATCAGGCTGGAACCGCAGCTGCGGCGCCCGCAACCGCTGTTTCAGAATATGCAGCATGTCTATTTTTTTTTATATCCGCCGCAGCCGCGCACTCCTCTATGGGAGCGCCGGCCGCAGCGGAAGAGCGAGCGGCCGTGCCGCTTCAAAGCCGGTTCTCCCGGTGGAAATCTCGCGGTTTGTGCTGCGGCCAAACCGCGGGATTTCCGGTAGGAAAACGCCCCGTTTGAACCCAGCCTTAGGCCGCCTGCAGACGAGCGGGTCGGATCCGGCGGCGAGAATTCTCGCCGCGGGACCCGACCCGAGCGCCTGCAGAGACGAGCGCGTACTCACCCGCGCCCGGCGGCCCTGGCTCTTTTATGTGCCGGCTGCCGGGCAGCCGGCGTATGTGCAGACCGGAGCCGGCGGCCGGGTGAGTGACGTTTCTGTGCGAAAAATAGGACATGCCGCGGTTTTTTTGCCGCGCGAAATTTCAAGCGTCCAAACCGCGGCTGTCTGCATAGGAGTGCGTAGTGTAATGCACTCCTATGCAGGCTTTCAGTGTCGGAAATCCGGCGGCCCATGTGCAGGCGGCCTTACACTTGTGCAATGCTCTTCCAATTTGCCTTTCCACATTGTCTTGCGAAGGGGTGTGTACCTCAGCTTGTGTATTTTTGTATCAGTATATTGGTAAATATGGCCACTGGCAGTAACATTTGTGTTGACTTGTCTTTTTTGCAATGATAGGTTAGTAATCAAAGTGGGTTTTTTCTGTGCCGCATTGCTTCAGACCCTTTACATAGACAGTGATAATATTGTGTCTGCCTGCAGCCACCACTAGAGGGATCCTACTGAATACTTAAAAGGGTTGTGCCAAGGACACAACCCTCTTTATATGCTCTGTTAGGTTAACCCCTTAGTGGCCAAACTTATTTGCGCCTTAATGACCAAATACTTTTTCAGTGTTTTTCATCATCGAATTCTTGACGCCACCGGAAGCTAGGGATTTGACAAGAGTAACGGCCCTCTCACACCACTAGTTCCCGACAGGGTTAAGGCAGGAAGGTCCTTGCAGCGTGTGGAAAGATTTGAGCCTGCCCTGTAGGCTTAGAGTGAGGGTTAGTTGTTCTTTTAGGTTTTTACAGTAGTCGCAGTAAATGCTGACATGTTACTGCTGTAACATGTCAGTATTTACATGTAATAAACTAAGCCTAACAAGCAAAGTAACCCTCAGCCTAACCCTTAAGCACAAATCAATTCAGATGCTGCAGCGTGTGTGCACCATCCCGCCCGTCCGTCCGCCGCCTCACGCCTCCATCCCGGCGTCCTCCTCTCTGTTGCGTCCCAGCAGCCGCCTGTCAGCTCCATGCCTGTGGCCGCCTCTGTGCTCCGTGACGGCTGCTCCCCTGCTTACTGCTCCCAATGATGCCGCAGTCCGCAGGATGGCACCTCGCCCATGAAGGTGGAGGAAAGGCTTGTAGGCCACCACCGGGAAACCAGATTCATGTCGCTTTGTCCTCCCTGCTGCCGAGCCCGCGCTGCGCTTCTACACTGGGGGGTAGTTGTCCAGGATGTTACGGTTGCACTACCAACTCCTCCACTGAGGGACGCGTGCAACCTTTGCCATGGCACCAACAGGCCTCCTCCAGGCAACATTGGGACAGCGGTTACCTGAATAAATGGTGTAGTGGACTTGAAGAAATATGTCATGGGTGACACCACCCTTCTTTATTCCGTAGGATGTCTGACGAAAAAAAAAAAAGTCCACACTTGATAAACTCAGTCACTGGGAGCGGGCAGCAACTGGAACTTTACTTGCAAATTGGACACTACAATAGTGTCCCTTATATCGACCCTAGTAGTAAGAGTGACCCCCCACCCCCCACAGTAGTAGGTGGATAATGGGACACTGGCATCTAAGTAGTTAACATAAGCAATCAGAGCTAATTCAGATTAGTTTATTATTACTACTGTGGCCGATATAGGTGACACTGTTACTACTAAGGCCACTATGGATATTAATATTACTACTGGGGCCACTATGGGGGTCACTATTACTACTGGCGCTACTGTGGAGGTTACTATTTCTACTGGGAACAATGGGGCTGATATAGGGGACAATATTACAACCGATGCTGCTGTGGGGGTCACTATTACTACTTTGGTAGATATAGGGGACATTATTACTAATGAGGCAGATATAGGGGACACTATTACTATTGAGGTCACTTTGGGGGACACTATTGCTACTGAGTCTTTTTTGAAGTGGCCATGTACTTTTTATAATGACACAGGTAAAATCATAAGCCACGTCCCTGACCACACCCCTTTCTCCCACATTAACCCTAGGAAAATGGTCATCTTAGGCCTCCTGCACACAGGCGGATTTGCATTGCGGAGTCCGCTGTGGGCTTCCACCTCCAAACTTCACAGCAAATCGCTGTTTCATCTCCACCAGCAGAAAGCTATTTCAATTTTCCATTTGTGGAGAAGAAATCGCAGCTTGCTATGCGGGCTACACACAGACGGCTTCTATTGAAGTCAATGGAAGCGATCTGTCCCACGGCACTTCTGCAGTGAGCACTGCGGAAGTATCGCGGGATCCGCACCATCGCCTTGTCCTGGCAGCTTCTGCGCATGCGTGACGGAATGTTGGCCAACACATCCGCAGTGCAGAAAGAAGCTGTCGGACAGGTACGCAGGGGTTTTCATTCATTTCAATGAGGAAAATTGATTTGACTTTGCATGGCTAGAGAAAGAAAGCTCAAGTAATGTGAGCATTGACCAGTAGAGAGTGAGAGAGTCACCGAGAGCGGGATCACACAGATAACTTGGACTGTGGATCATCCGGAATACCCTGAGAATCCTCCCTGTTGCACCACCTTATCTTGTTGTATCTATACCAGCACTGCTGTTGTGAGTTAGACTTTGCTGAAGTCACAGTAAATGTACACTACCGACTATTCCCGATTTTGTCCAGAATGTTTTCCCTGTATGAGGACTACTTTATTCTATCTTCAAGATTCACCACAGAGGACGGAACAGTGGCGTCACGTGTGACATTTAGATTTCATCTAACCTCCAGTTACTTTGCCCTGTGACCTTCTCCAGCAGTAACTTGGTCGGGTCCCGAGCTACCCCAAAGGGAGGAGATGGTAGATACCCGTGAAAAGGTCTTTTTCTACCCCTCTATCTTCTTGGCTGTGGGCCTGCTCCTCAGACGCTGCACACACAGCCTGTGAATTTGCTGATTGTTGTGCAGCACCCGAGGAGTGGGTCTTGGCCTAGGAAACAGCGGGGTTTAGAATAGGGCTTTGTCACAGTGGCACTGCTGTCTCCCAGGTGGAGGGTAACCAGAAAGCATGTCCCAGGGGCCAAGGGCAGGCTATTAAATGGGGGGTCTTTGCGTCCTCTGTTTGTCACTTGTGATGCTCCTTCCTCTGCGGTGGAGATGATGATGGAATAAAGTCCACACACACAGAGTAGTTGAACCAACAGTTTCCGGGAACGATTGACAGCTGTAACTTTACTTGGATAAATACAAGTCACAGTAGATTGAAGTACACTCAGCAAAACACACCGATGCAGGCAGAATTAGCAGTGAGGACAGGGAGGCAGACACAGGATGACACTGGGCCCACAGTCCAAGTTATTTGTGCAGCTCCTGGAAAATACTCCTTAACCCATTCCCGCTGCAGGGCGTAAGTTTACGTCCTGGGAGCGGGGTACTTCCCGCAACAGGGCGTAAACTTACGTCCTGGAGATAGCGCTGGATCATATGTGATCCAGCGCTATCCCGCAGCGGGAGCCGGCTGTCAGTCACAGCCGGCGTCTCGCTGCAGCAGCGGGGGGACATCGGAGATGCGCCCGCCACTGTTAACCCCTGTCGCGGCAGGGAAAGAGTTCACAGCGGGAGCGCGGCTCCCTCTGTGTCTCCGGCCGGAACTCGCGATGTCATCGCGAGAGCCCGGCCTGTCACCATGGCAACAGGATGCCAGACACTGGCGTCCTGTATTGCCTATGCCTGAGATCGCTGTATGAGCGATAAGGCATGGGAGAGCAGTAGCTCTGCCATGCCTTATGACAGCGATCAACAGGGCAGTGATTAAAGTCCCTCAGAGGGACACAAACAGTGTAAAAAAAAAGAAAGATTTAAAAAATGAATTAAAAAAAATGTAAAAAAAAAGAGTAAAAAAACCATTTTTTATGCTTTTTCTCAGATTAGCATAAAAAAAGGTAAAAAAAAAATAAAACCCCACATATTTGGTATTGTCGCGTCCATAACGATGCGTACAATAAGTTGCACATGCTTTTGACTGTGCACCAAAAAAAACGCTAAAAAAAAAGCTAAAAAACTGAGGCAAAATGCTCATTTTTAGCATTTTGCCTCACTAAAAACGCAATAAAAGTGATCAAAAAAGTCGTATGTACACCAAAATGGTACCAATGAAATCTACAGCTCGTCTCGCAAGAAATAAGCCCTCATAGAGCTCTGTACATCAAAAAATAAAAAAGTTACGTGACTTTGAATGCAGCAATTTAGAATAGAAAAAAGATTTCCAAAAAAAAGGGTTTTTATTGCAGAAAAGTGGGAAAACCTAAAAAAAATGTTAGAATTTTGGTATCGTTGTAACCGTACCAGTCTGCAGAAAAAATGGAAAGTCTCATTTATGCTGCATGATTAACGGTGTAAAAAAAAATAAAAAAATCTATGGCAGAATTGATGTGTTTTCTCTCTCTGCTATCATTAAAAAAAATATAAAAATTTTACAATATAGTCTATGTACCCAAAATTGGCATCAATAAAAACTACAGTTCGCCACACAAAAAACAAGCCCTTATACGGCCGCGTCCACGGAAAAATAAAAAAGTTATGGCTTTTGAAAAATGGAGATGGAAAAATACCAAAAAATCGCTTGGTCCTCAACGCCAAAATAGGCCATGTCATGAAGGGGTTAAAAAGCACAAACTCTCTACCGGTCACTCACTCCTGACATCTACTAATCTGCACGGTGGACTCCAATACACCAGTCATATGGCACAATGCTTGTAAGAAGTGGTCCTAGGGAAGACATCTTGGCCACCTCTCCTTCTCCTCCATCTTCACCATATGCAGGTTGAAGGTACCTGCATGTGGGCAGCACTCTAATACTACAGAACACTCTGCTCTCCGTGCCCACACCCCTGGTCCTGTCACCTGGCCCTGGTTACCTCCTCAGCGCCGGGTTGTTAGGGACATGAGGGGTGCCGCCCCCTACCGCGTCCTGGGGCCCATGGCAACCAGGGACACGTCTTGATCCCCGTCTGTCCTGCAGGACTGGGGGCAGGTTCCACAGCACCACTGTGTGTATTCTGTTGCTGTCAGACTCCCTGCCCCAATCAGCTGCTGGGGTGGGAGCTTTGACAGCATTTAAATCTGTCTGCATGCTCAGATCCTTGCCAGTGTTAGTTTGGTCTTCCAGCGGAACCCGCGTTTTCTTGTATTTTGACTCTCTGCTTTCTGGACCCAACTTTGCCTCTGCCTGACCTTTTTGTACCACGTACCCTCCCATTGCCGACCCAGATAGTCTGACTTGCCTTCATGTAGTTTGTTCCAGTGTCTGTCTGTTTGTCAGCCCCCGTGCCCCGCTTCCCAAGTGAGTGTAGGGACCGTCGCCCAGTTGTCGCCCTGGGGCTTAGCCCAGGGGGGTAAGTAGGTAGGGACAGGGGTTGCGGGCTTTCAGGGACTTCCAGTATCCCAGGCCCCAGTCCTGACAGCGATGCTGTACACAAAGACAATGGTCAAACTTAAGCGGTATAGTGGCTGCATCAATATGACTGCAGGGGGCAGTTGATTGCAGATAGCAGGGATTGCAGTTGGTAGGACAGGGAGCATGTTATCAGGGGGAGTACAGAGGGGTTTGGTTTAGGAAATATGGTATGCCTCCATGAAGAGGTGCGCTTTTAGCACCGCCTTGTGAAACGCGCCTTATTGTTCCTCCTGCCTCTACCATGCATACTAGGCTTACTGTGCGTGCAGCGCCCTTCGTCTCCTATGCAGGATGCTTCAGCAGATAATTACATTGTAATCACTAGCTTGCCTCTGAAGGTTCGTCATTCAAGGGATATAGTTTGATTGTCACATTTGGAGTCGGGAAGGAACTTTTCCCCTAAAATCAGGAAAATTGGCTTCTACCCCATGAGTTTTTGTTGACTTCCACTGGGTTAACATTCATAGCAATAGAAGGAATAATAATAGATAACCATGTACAGTAGGTCTTTTTTCAGCCTTCCTTAACTATAACTCTATAGATATATTGATGTATATATCTATAGATATATATTTGGGAACAGAAGTGACGCCCAACTCAAGCGAGAAGGCAGAGGAGAAAATAAGCATCGTCTATCATCAACAATGGATAGCAATGAGACGCCATTCACTGGGTCTCCCATCTCCTGACAATGTGTTACGTCACCTTCCTATATTCCTAATGTCTTGTAGAGATCTGCTCATCTCCTAGCTTTCATAAAGTGATTTTTCTGAGCCCAAGTGGCTGTTAGAAAAACCGTGGTTACAAATATTGTGCCAGATTTGTCATATTTTTCATTCTTGTAAAACTTTTATTGGAGACGTCAGCATCTTACAAAAGAAATAAAAATTATGTAAACGTCATGAATGACTTCTCCACACGTGACCAATTTGTGGGTTGTGGCTTATAGGAACACCTTAATCCTTTGCTCATCCTCCTGCAATTGCAGACATTTCCTTTTCTTTAAGTGCGGGATATTTATCTGCAGCATAGTGAGAATCACTTTGACCTGGTCAATATTTGTCCTCCCCTTCTGTAAAGTTGAAAACCTTTAACCCCTTAAGGACACGGCCTATTTTGGGCATAAGGACACCTCGATTTTTGGGGGGATATTCATCTTCTGCTTACCTCTTCCTAGTCTTCACATCACCAACGCTCCTCTGAGCACTGCTGCTGGCGGGCAGAAGTGTGTGCATCCACAGCAGCGCCTCCTACCTTCTCCTCTCCTCTTGTGGAACCGAAGAGGAGAGTTGAGGGGAGGAGGGGACAAAGATCCCAGATGCATATGCAGCATCCAAGGAGCGGGCCCACAGCCGAGGAGATAGCAGGGTATAAAAAGGCCTTGTCACAGGGCACTACCATCTCCTCCCCTTGGGGGTAGCTTGGGACCGGACCCCGTTACCGCTGGGGAGGTCACAGGGGTATTAACCAGGGGTCACCTAAAGTCCAGTTGTCACTCATAATGACACTATTCCGTCCTCTGTGGTAGATCTCTCAGACGCAACAAAGTAGTCCACACACGGTAATTTTCTGAACAAGAACATGAAACTGTCGGTTCAGCTCGTTTACTGTAAACTCAAACTCAAATCCACATAAACAGTCTTTGTACAGAAACAACAAGTCAGAGTAGTGCAACAGGGAGGATTCTCGGGGTATTTGGATAATCCACAGTCCAAGTTATCTGTGAAATTCCTTTCCCTACAAACTCTCTCTCTCTACCGATCAACACTCACTCTCAATTTTTCTTCTTCTCACCATAAAGTGGTTTGTCCTTCTCTCAGCAGAAGCACCAAGGTCTCCTGGGTAGAGTGGGCTCAGGCTGAGTGTAAAGTAGTTGCTCGGCTTTCTCCATATTTCTCCACACACCTGCTGATCTCACAGACTCTCTGCCAGATTTCTTCCACAGATGGACTAACTAATCTAACCAATTTACTGACTTACTTTGCATTCTTGCAAACACATATACATAGCATGACCACATGACCACAAACGATACACACAAAATGATACATTTACCAAACAGGACTAGACATACCAGATATAAACCCTCTCAGTCCTGTAAACATTCAATACACATGAAACTAATACACTTTACAAACAAGTCACTGACAAAACATTGACATGAGACAAACCCAGTAGTGACCCCCACAGTAGCCCCTGTAGTAATAGTGTAACCCACAATGGCCTCAGTAGCAATAGTGCCCCCCACAATGGCTCCAGTAATAATAGTGACCCCCACAGTGCCGTAGTACTAACAGTTACCCCCACAGTAGCCCCAGTAGTAATAATGACCTCAGTAGTAAAAGTGTCCCCACTGTAGTCTCAGTATTAACCCTTTACAATCCAATTTTTGATTCAGAGTTTCCTAGGGGGCTTTCTCTTTCTGCCATTTTACTATGGTGCCATCTGCTGGCTAGAGCCAGTACTTTGGTTTGTGACAATGCAGAGAGGCCCCTGACAACAGAGGGGCCAGTAATGTACAGTAAGAATAACCCGCCGGATGTCTTCCGACATTGGAGCTGTACAGGCTTCAATTAGAATGCTGGAAGACATCAGACAGTGGATTGGAAAGGGTTAATAGTGTCGCCTATATCAGCCCCAGTAGTAAGTGTCCCACACAGTAGCTCCAGTAGTAATATTGTCCCCTATATTAATCTTAGTAGTAATAGTGACCCACACAATGGCCTCAGTAGTAATAATAACCCCTATATTAACCTCAGTAGTAATAGTGACCTCCTTAATAATAGTATCTCCCAAAGAAGTCCCAGTATTGTGTTGCCTATATCAGCCCTAGTAGTAAGTGTCCCCCACAGTAGTCCCAGTAGTAATATTGTCCGCTATATTAACCTCAGTAGTAACAGTGACCCCCACAGTAGCTCTCAGTAGTAAGAGTGACTTCCACAGTGGTCTCAGTAGCAATAGTGGCCCCCACAATGGCTCCAGTAGTAATAGTGACCCCTTAGTGCCCCAGTAGTCATAGTGACCCCCCACAGTAGCCCCAGTAGTAAAAGTCACCTCAGTAGTAATAATGTCCCCCACAGTAGTCCCAGTATTAATAGTGTGACGTATATCAGTCCCAGTAGTAAGAGTCCCCCACAGTAGCCCCAGTACTAATATTGTCCCCTATGTTAACCTCAGTAGTAATAGTGACCCCCACAGTGGCCTTAGTAGTAATAGTGACCCCGATATTAACCTCAGTGATATTAGTGAACTCAGTAGTAATAGTGTTTCTACATGGTAGTCCCAGTATTAATAATGTCGACTATATAGACCACAGTAGTAAGTGCCCCCCACAGTAGCCCCTGTAGTAATATTGTCCCATATATTAACCTCAGTAGTACGGTAACAGTGACCCTCACAGTAGTTCTCAGTAAGAACGTTGACCTCTACAGTAGCCTCAGTGGCAATACTATTACTACTGGGGCTGATATAGGGGAGACTATTACTAATAGTGACCCCTATATCAACTCCAGTAGTAACAGTGACCCCCCACAGAAGCTCCAATACTAATAGATGTCTTTGTAACCCATATGCTTACCCTCCTTCTGGACTTCAGAGTGCTGCTGCTCCTCTTCTCAATGCTGCTGCGGGCAAGATCCTAGATGCACACACTGCCGTCAGTGGTTCCGGCACTGGAGCCGCAGAGTGACCAGCCGGGGAGCCGCGGCACCCCAGCTGGTAATCACTTTAACCTCTTAATGACATGGTCCTTTTTTTTTTCCATTTTCATTTTTTAATTAACTGCAACAAAAATTACATGATAACTTTATTCTATGGGTCAGTACAATTACTACGAAACCAAACTTATATAGTTTTTTCTTTGCTGTATTACTTTTATTTTTTTCAAAGACATTTATTTTTTTTAATTATTTTCCCAGTATAGAAGTCAGGCTCACTGGCCTGTAGTTTCCAGGATCCATCGTCTTCCCTTTTTTGAAGATAGGGATGACATTTGCCCTTTTCCAATCTTCTGAGACTTTGCGTGTTCTCCAGGAATTTTCAAAGATTATGGGGAGTAGTTCAGCAATTACCTCCGCTGCTTCCTTTAGTATTCTAGGATGTAATTCATCTGGACCTGACTTGAATTCATTTAAGTTAGCTAAGTGTTCACTCACCATCTCTCATTATCATCACATTATCATCACAGGCAGGGTTACAATGAAAGGCAGTGAATATATAGAGATAATACAGGATCCACCCTTCACAATAGGTGATATCACAGCTCACCTCCTCGGCCTCCTTGCACAATGACCTCTGTAAAGGTCAGAGAACATGCCCATAAGATTCTCCAATAGACATCAATGGGTTCCCTCTACTGTGTGAATTGCCCATGGTTGATACTGCAGTTAAATGCAGCTTAGGCAACATGGCCGCCCCATAGTCATGTACAGACAATACATTTTTAAAAAAATCTTCAATCAGAAAATAAAAACAGATGAGAAAACTGGAACATATTTGACTATCTGTTTCTAACTAGTCATATATAAGTGATGCATTCCCTAGGGACGTAGTGTATGGTAGTACAGTTAAAGGGGTTTTCCAGTTGTAAACTATTGATGGCTTACCCCAGAACAAGTCATCAGTAGTAGCTTGGTGGGGGTCTGTTTCCCAGAACTTTTTCAGATCAGCTGTTTTCCAGGCCAGCATGCTAGTGCATTGAGCTGATTTCTGCAGGAAGCAGACAGCTCCTTTCCCACTGCAGTGGCCAGGCGTGGTATTGCAAGCAAAGTTACAATTCATTATAAAGGGAATTTGGTATGTTATACCACGTTTGGCCACTACAGTAAGAACGGAGCTGTCTGCTTCCTGTGAAATTCAGTTCAGTACATAAGTTCACACAGCTGATCAGCAGGGGTCCCAGGCAACGAACCCCAGCCAATCTACTCTTGATGATATATCCTAGAGGATATGTCAATAGTTTACAACTGAAAAAACACTTTAATGCACTTACTAATTAGTTTATGCATAAATGAGCTCAAGTGCAATACTAAGTTGTCTCAGGTGACCACTGCTGTGACTAGCCAAATCTTACAGCAAACAGAAGTCACTTTATTCATCGCTATGAAACTCACAGAATAAGAATGAATCAAGAAAGTGGCTTTCGGTCCATACAACAGACGCTGTTGGGTTCAATAGCCAAAGCCGGGGTCATATGGGACAATAGAGGAGCGGCCTGGACCAGGTCTGTCATAGATAAAGTGATAAGAGCAATAACTGCATTACCCGAGGTGGATTGGCCAAGTGTCTTATTGGAAATCTTCCAAAAGGACCGACTGTTCCTGTGACTATATCCTGGGCCGGCCGCTGGGCTCATTATACATAGGGCTGACTGCTGTCACTGACTCCACAGCAGATTTCTGCTAACGTTGACAGAGGAGAGTCGGAGCTGAGAAAGTTGAATGCCTACAGCCATGCTAAGCCAATTTACATTGTTACCATGCAGGGCGGCGCAGGGAGCCGTGGTCGGCGCGCGTCGCTCCAGCGTCCTGGAGCTCTGTGTCGGGGCTTTCCCAGCAGCTTGGGGCGGCCGGTGGGCGGCGGTGTGGGCGTGTCTGTCCGTAGGGTGCCGCCCACACTCCTCCACCCTTCTTATACAGTAGTGGGAGAGTCGGCTCCTCCTACTCTCCGCCCTTGGGCGGAGCCTTACAGTTATAAGGCTGGCAGTGACTTGAGCGCACTGCCAGTTATTGGTTCTGCTAGTCACTAGTCAGTTCTGCCTGTGTCAGTCAGTTAGTACTAGTTGCCAGTCAGTCTCTTCCTAGTGTGCTTTCTACTCAGTCTGTTTTGGTTCTGTCTGCTTCTACTCTCAGCTAGCCCTAGTTCGCCAGTCAGTTTCCTTCAGCCTGCCTGTAGCCTGGTTTGTTCTGTTGGTCTGTTCCACCTGCCTCCTCTGTCGGCACTCTGTCCCCCCATCAGTTAGTTTCTCTTGTCAGTCGCGAGGTCCCTAGCCAGAGCAGGGACCGCCGCCCAGTTGTCCGCCTGGGGTTAACCAGGTCCGAGGCAAGTAGGCAGGGACAGTGGGGTGCGGGAAGTTCAGGGCACCCCATCCTGGCGCTCGGGGGGCAGAGTGCCGTAACATAATAACTGGCCCTTTAAACAGTTTTTTTTCCATGGAGGCGATCAGCTCCCTCACAACTCAGCTGCAAGCCCTGGTGCCTGTGATCCAGGATTTGTCAGCTCGCATGGTGGCCCAGGAGCAGTGGGCATTGTCGCAGGGGCGGGACGCCTCAACCAGTCCCGAACCCAAGTGCCCTCTTCCCGAGGTGTTCTCTGGAGAGAGGAACAAGTTTTTTGTTTTTCAACAGGCGTGTCGGTTGTTTTTTCGGATGCGTCCCCGTTCGTCCGGGTCAGAGGCCCAGAGGGTCGGGCTTATAATGTCCCTGCTGCGGGGCTCTGCCCAGACCTGGGCTTTTTCCATTTCCGAGGGCTCCCCCTGCCTGCAGTCGGTGGACTCCTTTTTCCAGGAACTCGGGGGTATCTTCGATGAACCGGACCGTGTGGCGTTGGCGGTTTCTCGGCTGTTGGCGTTGCATCAGGGGTCGCTTTGTGTGGAGGATTATTGCTCCAATTTCAGACGCTATGCGGTGATACTGCATGGAACGATAGCGCTCTGAAAGACGTTTTTCTGCAGGGCCTCTCGGATGCGGTTAAAGAACTGCTGATTTCCCATCCCGTTCCCGGGTCCTTAAAGGAGGCTATGGAGCTGGCAGTGAAGGCAGATAGGATGCTCAGGGCTGGGAAGCAAGATAGACAGTCTCGTAGAGTCAGGGAGGTCATTTGTCCTGTTCCCTCCTCTTCCATGCCAGTCTCTGTTCCCGAGCCTATGGAGCTGGACCCGCTGGACCCCAAGGAGCGACGCCGGATTCGTTTATTGCATCGTCTCTGCCTCTACTGCGGGAAAGCTGGACATCGGGTGATAACCTGCCCCCTGAGGCCTCAGCGCTCACAGTCTGAGCTCCAAGTCCTAGGCGATTGCAGGGAGGATCGCTTAGGACTACAGGTACCTCCTAAACTTTTGGTACCGTGTCATGTTAGATTCCGGGATTTTTCCCGATCAGAGCGGGCGTTTATTGATTCTGGAGCGACCGCTAACCTGATAAGCATGCGTTTCGCTAGACCCCTGATGGCTGAATTTGTGGCGCTGAAAACGCCAATTCGTTTTGCTAGCATTGATGCTGCCCCTCTTGCTGCGGGCTTGGTGTGATGGAGGACCGCAGTGTTGCAGTTCACGGTGGGGAGTTCCCACTCGGAAGAACTGTCATTCCTGGTGATGGAGAAAATGTAGGTAGACATGGTGCTAGGGATGCCGTGGTTAGCGTTGCACAACCCCCAATTTGATTGGGCCACTGGGGAGCTGACCCAGTGTGGACCATCCTGCCATAGCCATCTTGCTCCCCTTCCTCTCTGCTCAGTTGATACCGCGCTCAGTCCCCCTGGTCTGACTTCCCTTCCTGCACCGTCTGCCTGTCCTGCTGCTGATGTCGCCACCGATGTGCTGCAGGGGGGATGGAAGGAAGTGCAAAGGAGTCTAGAAGTGGTGGGGTCTCGTATGCAGTTGCGTAGTGGGAAAAGTCTGTCTGTAATTGAGCTGTACAGGGTGGGACAGAAGGTGTACCGGTCCTCTGGAATTCGCAAAAGGAGGGTTCGCAGGGTGTTCCATAAGTCGTTATCGAAACCTTTTGTCCCTTCGGTGATGGCCTTGTCCCAGGGCTCTAACATCTCCTCCCCTGGGGGTAGCTTGGGACCCGACCACGTTACCACTGGGGGAGATCATAGGGGCAGTAATGGGGGTTATCTTAAGTCCAGTTGTCACTTATGATGCCACCGTTTTGTACTCTGCGGTGGATCTTTCAGACATAATAAAGTAATCAATACATAGGGCAACTTTCTGAAGAAGAAGAGTCGGTCGGTTCCACTCGGTTTCTGTAAACTCTTGAACTCAGCTTCAAACAAACAGTCTTTGTACAGAAACAACAAGTCAAAGTGGTGCAACTGAGAGGATTCTTATCTCTATCTCTCAGGGTCGTTCCACAGAGTTTCTGCTGCCCAACATTGAAACTTAGCACAATAATCTTCAACAGTGGAGTCTCTCTGTCGCAAACGTCTGATATTTCCCTCAGCTACCGATATCTTATCTGGGTCATCATAGATAAGACCTAATGCCGCAAAAAAGTTATTCACTGAGGCCAAGGCCTCAGACGTCGGGGGCAATGAAAAAGCCCATGCCTGTGGGCCCCCTGCAGTCTGGACATTACAATGCCCACCCTCTGGGCATCATCCTCTGAAGAGCTAGGACGCAGTCTAAAATAGAGCTTACAGGCATCCCAAAAGGATCCGAATTTCTGCCTATCACCAGAAAAACGGTCAGGAAGCTCAATTTTGGGTTCCTTGCTGGGAACCTGCAGCGCAAGTTGTCGCTGTTTTATCTCTGCGACCTCAGCAGCCAGCGTGCCCAGCTGGCATGACAAAACCTCAAGGGGATTCATAATAACCACACCGAATCTCCCTGAGTAGGTAAGGGCTGGTCAATCTGTTGCATCCAACCGGACATGCAATATCCAAAACAAACGAAAAAGGCACAACTGTTTAAAGGAAACATAAAACTACGGGAAATCCTCTCCCTATAAACCCCTAACCCAGGAGGGGGCCCTGCCTACTCGGCGGGCCAATTGCTCCGAAAGGCGCGGACCCGCACGCGTGCCTGGGCCACTGACACGTCCCTATCAGGGAGCCCTAGAACAAAAGAAAAGGGAAACAGAAAACCAAACAAAGCAGAAATAGGGACTTAGCTCGCACGAAGGAGTTTCAGCCAGGATGCGTTCCTCAGTAGCTGTTCAGCGGCAACTGAAGCATTGACCAGCACAGGAGTCAATACTAGCACTGCTTAAATAGGAGCAGGGCTATTCAGTACCAGGTGAGGACTGACATTACTCTTGCAACCACCACACCCCTCAGCTCCAGGAGAGGTAGGAATACTGCTAAACCCTGGTCTGGCCTGAAAGCAAGGTGGGAACCTCCGAACGGCTGCAACAGTCCTGCTCCCAGCAGACAGCTGATCGTCCTGGGTTCTGATCCCAGCAAACAGATGATTGTAGTGGGTCCTGCTCCCACCAAATAGTTGATTGTCCTGGGTCCTGATCCCAGCAAATAGCTGTTCGTCCTTCTCCCTCCAAACAGCTGATCATCCTGCGTCCTTCTCCCAGCAAACAGCTGATTATCATGCTTGCAGCAAACAGCTTATCATCCAGCATTCTGCTCCCAGCAAACAGCTGATCATCCTGTGTCCTGCTCCCAGCATACAGCTGATAGTCCTGGGTCTTGCTCCAGGCAAAGAGCTGATCATCCTGCTCCCAGCAAACAGTTAACCATCTTGCTACATCAAACAGCTGATCCTCCTGCTCTCAGCAAACAGCTGATCATACTGCGTCCTGCTCTCAGCAAACAGCTGATTATCCTGCATCCTGCTCACCACAAACAGCTGATCATCCTGCATCCTGTTTTCAGCAAACAGCTGATTATCCTGCATCCTGCTCACCGCAAACAGCTGATCATCCTGCATCCTGTTTTCAGCAAACAGCTAATCATCCTGCATCCTGCTCTCGGCAAACAGCTGATCTTTCTGTGTCCTTCTTCCAGCAAACAGTTGATCGTCCTGCTCCCAACAGACAGCTGATCATCCTGGGTTCTGCTTCCAGCAAACAGCTGATCATCCTGGGCCCTGGTCCCAGCAAACAGCTGATTGCCCTGGGTCTTGCTCCCAGCAAAGAGCTGATCATTCTGGTCCCTGCTCCCAGCAAACAGCTCATTTTGGCTGAAGACGTCATAGCCAGCAAGACAAATATAGTATTAAAGGACCATCCTGTAATACAAGGACAGCTAATAGGCATATGAACAAGGTTGGTGTTTTACGCACTCTTTAAGGGAAGGGTCTCACATAGGAGGCCCTAGATGCAGCTGTAGGGGGTCTTTTTAAAGGAGACCAAATGCTGATGTTGCCCGGGTCCAAATCAATATAACCTATCAACGAGTACTCGGAGAAGACATGAGCTGACAACACAGGCAATGTGTGATCAGAATGAATTCTAGTTTATTGAAGCAAAAACATCAGATTATAAAGACCATAGACCATTGTCCAGGCATGATGTGCTTATCTCACAGTCAGCATTATTATTGCAAGAACACATTCCTTCTTAATGAACTATTGCAAAGAAAAACAAAACTTAGAGACAGAACATCATGTGAGTTACTACAAGAGATAAGGAAGACCTTGAACAGCTCAGTTCTCAACCACCTGGTTCCTGTCTTCCCTAACCAAAGCATATTTTGTATTTCAACTATTTATTCTTATTTTGATAGCTTAGCAACAAAATTAACCCCTTACACAGCCAAAAGCCCCAGGTCTGTGCAGCTGGCTAATGAATTGTTTAAGAGGTTGTGCAACTTTGAAAAACTTTTAATCAACTGGCCATGTCTTAAAGGGGTTTTCCAGGCAGCATTGGCTGTCATACACCAGAGTCGGATTGGAAGCTGTTGCTCTGCCACCCGTTTTGAACTCTTGGCTTCATGGTGCCCAGGACATGAGCACTAATGCTAGAACGGGCGGTGATACTGCATCCTCTCATTGGCTGCAGCGGTCATGTGACATTCGCTGTCAGTACAGACTAAGGCCTCCTTCCCACGAACGGATTTCCGCCGCGTAATTCGCGGCGAAAATCCGCTGCGTTGCCCGCAGCTATTAGGTTCTATTGAACCTAATAGCACAATGCTCACGATGCGTAATTCCAGCGCGGAATTACGCACCGCGATTTCTCCCGTCCTCACCCGCAGCATGCTCTATTTTCTGCGGGTGAGGACGGGCTGTACGCACTGACGGCTTCCATTGCAGTCAATGGAAGCCGTCCGTTCACGCTATCTCCCGCTGTAACCAGCGGGAGATAGCGTGAAAAAACGCTTTCCCGCCCACCGCCGCGCGTCATCTGACGCCAAATGACGCGGCCGGCCGCGTCACGTGACACGGCCGGCCGCGTCACGTGACACGCTCGGTGACGCGGCGGTGGTGGGCGGTGACGGGCGGTGACGCGGCGGTGGTGGGCGGGGAAGCGATTTCACGCTATCTCCCGCAGGTAAGTATAGGGGCTCTGGGGGGCGCCGTGACGGGCTTCACTGCGTAATATTACGCGGCGGACCCCGTCACGCTCGTGGGAAGGAGGCCTAAGAGCACCGTGGGACACTCTGCACTTTTTTCTGGAGGGAGAAGAGAAGCGAGTTTTGCCATCTGTTTATTTATTTATTTTTTCAAAGTCAAACAACCCCTTTAACTGCATGATAATTGTTCATAGCCACATGCTTTACTTTGGCCGTCAGCACATAAATGTGTGAGATTCCGCAGCAGAAACCAACCCTGTGCCCATCCGGTGACCCCGCGCACAGCCTTCTTTGTACTGTGGATGTGCCACTTATTGATCGAAGTGCATTCAAAGGCAATGCAATGTTTCAGCAAACAGCCCCACCTTTTCAAGCAATACGTAAGTAGAATTCTTTATGAAAATAAAAACTCCAAAGACTAATGTAAGTCACACAGTGATTGCACTCTTGCCTTGCAGCACTGGGGTTCTAGGTTCAAATCTAGCTATGGACAACATCTGGATGGAGTTTGTATGTTCTCCCTATTTGCATGGGTTTCCTCCTATACTACAAAAACAAACTGTAGTGACCCAGAGTAGGGTCCCTCCATCATTTTGTAAGACTGTTTGTCTTTGAGTAACTTCGCTTGTCTCCTTGTCCTATCAGTGTGTTGTGATTGGTGGTTCGGAGGAAGAGGGAGGAGAAGAAGTGGAAGAGTAAGAGAAGTATGGTGTGGTTGAAGAAGGAGGTGCGCACAGGAGAGACAGGCTGGTGCTTCTGCCGTAGCTATGTCTCTGCTGCTATAAAGCTTGTCTCCTCCAGGGACGAGAGCACAGGAGATGCTGCTTAAGAATTAGCTTGGGAATGCAAGAGCCGCATGCACCCCCACTGAACTGCATATGAAGGGGAAGTGCAGAAACCTGTTATAGCCGACAGCTGAAGTGAATGTGATTAGAGAGACCAGACCGTGTAACACAAGAAGGTGTCCTTCAGATAACAGGGACGCGGGAGGTGTGTGTTTTGGGAGAAGAACCTTCTGTTGTCTAATGTGTTCAGAAAGGTAGAGCTCAGTAATCTGTTCCGAAGCCTGTATCTTCATGTTGAGAAGTACAAATAATCTGCCTATGTTGTAAAATCAAAGTTAGAATGCAAGTAAAAGGAAACGTGTTCCCGGTTTTGAAAAGCACCTGTTTGTCTGTGAACTCATTTATTTATCACAAGTCACTTATGACTTATCTAGGGACACTGGAGTCACAACAATAATATAGGAGTGAACTGCAGTTTTCAGGTGTGCCAAAATCTTATCTCCCTTGCTAGTGACTGAGCTGGGCTATACTTTAGTTTTGGGGGGAAGGAGACGGTAGAGCCACCATAAACCGTTGCTACCTTGTACCCCTCTGTCTCCTCATCTGAAGGCGTTGTTCTCGGTCGCTGCAATACTAATATGTGAATTAAAAAATTGTGAGCCCCAATTGGGACAGAACCCAAATATCAAGTGATGTGCAATGTGTACAGGCTATAAAAATAAAGATTTAATTAATGTGTTACATCTGTAACTAAAAACATTAGAAAAAATCAACCTCTAAAGGAAGCCTGAGGCCTCCCTCACACAGGCGCTTTTTACTACGATTAGTGCAGCATTTTCAATTGAGCCTCTCAAACAGCCACTCGATCGATTTTAGAGTGGCGTCTGTTAGATTTTTGACGTTTACCACACCTCATTCATGATAAGTTATGCTAAACTCTGCTGTCGGCCACAGGGAGCTACGGCTGAAAGTGAAAGCAAAATAGTGGCACAGTGCCGCGATTGAAATCACGGCGCTTTGCCCAATGCCTGTGTGAGGGAGGCCTTATGGTGTCAGTCAATCTTCATTTCCAGGATGGTAAAATAATGAGACTACACTATCTAAAAGTATATTTCCCCCAGTCGTCTCCATGACAGCACCAATTGAGATTGCCTCCTCCTGATAGGACAGGAACACACTGAGAGGTTAAAAGCTCCCCCCCTTCCCCACTTTCCTCAGTGTCTTCCTGTCCTGCCAGGAGGCAGGATCTCTGAGAGGGGCTGGTGGAGAAGCCAGCCAAAGCATACTCACGGGCGGATCGGAAGGCAGTGGGTCAGCCTGTCCTCCCTTCCCAGCCAGACGACTCCCGGGACGCCACATGTGGTGGTAACCCCCGGGCCAGGTTCCTCCCGCGGCGGCCCATGGGGGGTACAAAGCGGGAGCCTCAGTCCCCCTCCTCCTCCTTGTATAGTCACAGCGCGGTGCTCCAGGAAGCCCTTTGACGGCAGGGGGCGGGGCGTCACGTCACGTGTCCAGCGTGGTGAAGTCATCACGCTCGCATCAGGAGCCGCACGGAGGGGGCGGGGCTTAGCGCAGGAGCGCGAAAATTCAAAATAAGGATCCTGAGAGAAGCCAGAAGGTGGACCAGCACTACAGGTCGCAGGGTGTCTGCAGCACCGGTACAGTAATGAGTGCTCCAGCCCCAGAGATAGCTGAAACCTCAGCCTCAGCGGCCGTAAGTAGCCAGTGCTGCAAAAAATACAAAATGCAAAATTCAATGTATTGTATATGGAAAAATTGCATATTTACCCGCAAAAAATACTTTCCCTTTTTTTGTCAGGGGGATAAAAAAGACATCCCCCCCAGAACAAAACATAAAAAATGCGTGGAGTGCGGGACGAGACTGCCAGCTACGTACCAGAGGCCTCTATGCAAGGCATGCGTAGCTAGGCTAGTCAAAGAGGAATCGGGGGGATTCATGGATGACGTTAGGAAGCTGGTGAAGGAGGAGGTTCGATCAGCCCTAACGTCACAGCTGGCGCCGCCAGAGAAACGCCAGAAAAAGGCGTATGTTCCTGACGAGCCTTCCGACTCCGAGAGTTCTATCGGATCGGAGCAAGAGGAACAGGCGGCCGAGGAGTCCTCAGACGATGAGGACTACAAAAGATACCTTTTCCATCAGGACGACTTAACAGAATTGATTAAAGGGGTTGTCCCGCGGCAGCAAGTGGGTCTATACACTTCTGCATGGCCATAATAATGCACTTTGTAATGTACATTGTGCATTAATTATGAGCCATACAGAAGTTATAAAAAGTTTTATACTTACCTGCTCCGTTGCTGGCGTCCTCGTTCCCATGGAGCCGACTAATTTTCGCCCTCCGATGGCCAAATTAGCCGCGCTTGCGCAGTCCGGGTCTTCTGCAGTCTTCTATGGGGCCGCTCGTGTAGAATGCCGGCTCCGTGTAGCTCCGCCCCGTCACGTGCCGATTCCAGCCAATCAGGAGGCTGGAATCGGCAATGGACCGCACAGAAGCCCTGCGGTCCACGGAGACAGAGGATCCCGGCGGCCATCTTCAGCAGGTAAGTATGAAGACGCCGGACCGCCGGGATTCAGGTAAGCGCTGTGCGGGTTGTTTTTTTAACCCCTGCATCGGGGTTGTCTCGCGCCGAACGGGGGGGGGGGTTAAAAAAAAAAAAAAAAAAACCCGTTTCGGCGCGGGACAACCCCTTTAAGTCAGTCAGGGCTACATTAAAAATGGAAGAGCCCAGAGAACCACGCACCCTGCAAGATGAGATATTCGGGGGACTAGGGGAGAGGCGTAAACATACCTTCCCTGTCCACAAAAACATCATTAAAATTATCCAAAAGGAGTGGAAGAAACCGGACGCAGGTTCCTTCTCCGCTAGAGGGGTAAAAGGAAGGTACCCATCCAAGGAGGAAGTTTGCGCAAGCTGGGAAGAGATACCCAAGGTAGACGTCCCAGTGGCCGAAGTAGCTAGGAGGACGAGCCTGCCCTTTGAGGACGCCGCACAATTAAAAGATCCCATGGATCGCAAAGCCGAAGGCCTTCTAAAAAAATCATGGGAGGCAGCGGCAAACATACTTAGGCCAGGGATCGCAGCCACTTGCGTGGCGCGCACTCTGGGGGTATGGCTCTCCTGGGAAGCCTAACGTCATGCATTCCTGGAGTAGCATGGGCCCAGGCTCACACCAGAGCTCTACAGGCCTCCATCCTATCCACATGAGACAAAAAGCAGTCCTCGCTAGGGACAAAAATGTATATCCCAAATACAGTGAAAACATCCCTGCGTTGGTGGACATCCCCAGCGAACCTGCAGGAAGGGGTTCATTGGCTATAAAACCCAGCCCCGCACATCACAACGGACGCAAGCGCCTGGGGATGGGGAGCGCATGTGGGGAACCAGTTCTTTCAGGGCCCGTGGTCCCAAAGGATAAAAGAACAATCCTCCAATTACAGAGAGCTACAGGCCGTATGGCGGGTCCTACAGCAGTTAGGAAACTCGCTACGGAACCAGCATATAAAGATACTGTCGGACAATACCACCACGGTCGCCCATATTCGGCACCAGGGGGGCACAAAGTCTCCTGCCCTGCAAAACATTTCGCAGAAAATCTTCCACTGGGCAGAGGGCCGGATCCTTTCGATCACGGCAACACACTTAAAAGGGACGCTAAACCAAAAAGCGGACTTCCTCGGCAGGAGGCAGATAGACCCAGGAGAATGGTCTCTCTCCCTGGAGGCATTCAGAATCCTGACCAACCGGTGGGGGTCCCCACAATTGGACCTATTTGCAACCAGGGAGAACGCCAAAGTAGGCAATTTCTTCTCCCTCTGGCCAGGAGATCGTCCTACAGCAATAGACGCCCTAGGCCAGGACTGGGGAAAGGGGCTAGCGTACGCGTTTCCTCCGAAACCGCTGATTCCCAGGGTCTTACAACATTTCAGAACCCAGGTATGCACGCTAATCCTGGTGACCCCCTTCTGGCCCAAGAGAAGTTGGTTCGGTCTTCTGACAACATTGAGTGTCCAGGACCCAGTCACCTTTCCGACCTGGACAGATCTGCTATCACAGGGGCCACTGAACCACCCGGGCTTAGACAGACTCCACTTAACAGCATGGCTCTTGAGGAATCCTCACTAAGGGGGAAGGGATTCTCACAAAGAGTGGTAGAAACGTTAATGTCCAGCAAAAAAAAGACGACCCACCTTATCTACCAGAAGGTTTGGAGAAGGTTCTCCTCATGAAGACAGGGAAGGGATTCCGGGGATTCTATCCCGAGCATCCCTTTGATCTTAGAATTCTTGCAGGAGGGCCTACAGATGGGCCTCTCTCCAAGTACCCTGAAGGTCCAGGTCGCAGCCCTTAGCGCCATATGCGACACAAAGTTCGCAGACAATAGATGGGTCAACAGGTTTCTGACAGCAGCAGCTAGATTACGACCTAGACCCATAAAACTTGTTCCAGACTGGAACCTTAATTGGGTTCTAAGGGCCATGTCAGCGGAACCATTCGAGCCAATCGAAGCACTACCGATAAAAATGCTTACGATCAAGACCGTTTTTCTAGTAGCCATCACGTCTGCGAGGAGGGTTAGCGAGCTTCAGGCTTTGTCAATTCGCCACCCATTTCTAAAAATCTCGGACTCCAAATTAGTATTTAAAACGGACCCTGCCTTCATGCCAAAGGTTGTATCACATTTACATAGGTCCCAGGACGTAATAGTTCCCTCATTTTTTAGCAAACCTAAAAACGAGGAAGAAAAAATCCTAAGCTGCCTGGACGTCAGGAGAGCAGTCCTAGGCTACATAGATGCGACAAGCCACTGGAGACGGGACGACAACCTGTTCGTCCAGTTCAGTGGCCCAAATAAAGGGAACAAAGCGGCAAAAAACTCCATAGGCAGGTGGATCCGCCTGGCCATCATAGAGTCCTATAAGGCCCTCGGGAAGGAAATCCCCTTAGCTCTTAAAGCCCATTCTACAAGGGCAGTAGCATCCTCATGGGCCGAACATAGCTCAGCTTCGGTTGAGCAGACATGCAAGACCGCAGTCTGGAAAAAACCCTACACGTTCATTAAACATTATAGGGTAAAAGTGCAGCAGGACGAGGACATGGCCTTCGGCCACAAAGTCCTCTCGCCAGCAATCCCACCCTAATAAACTTTAGTTGGTACATCTCAATTGGTGCTGTCGTGGAGACGACTGGGGGGAAAAATGGATTATACCTACCTGATAATCAGGTTTCCAGGAGTCTCCACAGCAGCACCCGCCCCCCCCCCCTAAATGGATAGAAAAGAATCTATAGAATATAATATAAAAAATAAATAAATAAATATATTATATAATATCATTTTATAATCAACAAAAAACCCCGGTTAAGGGAAGAAATTTAAGTTGAGCTCCTACCCCGGCAATTCGTTAGAATCCACTGAGGAAAGTGGGGAAGGGGGGGAGCTTTTAACCTCTCAGTGTGTTCCTGTCCTATCAGGAGGAGGCAATCTCAATTGGTGCTGTCGTGGAGACTCCTGGAAACCTGATTATCAGGTAGGTATAATCCATTTTTTTCACTTACGTCCCATTCACAAGTCCATGCCACTTTAGCATTCTATCAACCATGGCACAGATTTTGAAATTCATGTTGCAAAAAAGAATTGACCTGTCAATTCTTGACAGAGTTTCTGCGTTGGATGGTTGTACATGGATTTTCCCAATTGACTGGGGCTAAATCCCTGTGCATACCCACATGAAAATCCACAGCAGGACTCCGAGACTTATCCTGGGATTTCTGGCGCAGATTAACGTGTCAAAACCAAAACCGTGTGAACGAGGCCTTAAATTTAAATAAAATTAAAATTTGATTCAAATTTTGTTGTGGTGCAGTGTCTGTGGGGTGAGGTCATCCAGTGCCTTGGGGGCTTCGCCAGACAGCAATGGTGTTACAGGATCACTCCCCTACCAGGCGCTTTATTGTGGAGGCAAATGTTGCCATGCAGTACTGCAGCCAGTAGTGTTAGGGACGCACTAAAAGAGTTCACTGTAAAGTGGGTGGTGGACATGGCCCTCACATGGTTGAAACAGCCTTACCCGTGGCCAAAGGGCCCGACCAATGGCAAAACACAACGTATGTTACCTTGTCATGTCCCCACAGCACCTTAACCTTGTTACCCTAACCAGGAGGATGTGATTTTACTCACCGGGTTCACGCTGACAGCCTGTCTTCTCCCCTGCAGTGTCAGCTTTTCACTTTACTGTACTAAAGCGAGATGCCGTCAGGTTAGATGGAAGACCATCTGTTGGCATGAATGCTGCAAAGTGTAAAAATCACATCCCTAGGTCCCAAACATGTCTCCTCAGTACCCATGGGTGCAGTCCATATTTTTTAATTCTGGCTCCATTTGATTGAAAAAAATTGAAGTAGGAAAGCTTTACCCCAAACTGCACTTTCCAATATTCCCAGCCGCACTCAGAGTTGATTATAATTTTTTCACTGAAGCAGGAGAATCTACTAGATAGTTTAGATATAGAATTTTCACAGTTTAGGATTCTATGCAGCT
The DNA here is from genome assembly GCF_035609145.1 of Eleutherodactylus coqui. Taxonomy (NCBI): domain Eukaryota; kingdom Metazoa; phylum Chordata; class Amphibia; order Anura; family Eleutherodactylidae; genus Eleutherodactylus; species Eleutherodactylus coqui. The sequence continues at coordinate 163,879,083 of NC_089837.1, read as the reverse complement.
TAAGGCCTCCTTTCCACGAACGGATTTCCGCCGCGTTGCGCGCAGCTATTAGGTTCTTTTGAACCTAATAGCTCAATGCTCACGGTGCGGAATTCCATCGCGGAATTCCGCACCGTGAAATCTCCCGTCCTCGCCCGCGGCATGCTGCGGGTGTACGCGCGGACGGTTTCCATTGCAGTCAATGGAAGCCGTTCGTTCACGCTATCTACCGCTGTAGCACAGCGGAAGATAGCGTGAAACCGCTGCCCCGCCCAGACGTTTTTTGGTCTGGCTTTCTTGATTAAGGATACATGTCCTGGTATAGAGGGCTTTCTGCATAGAGGCATTGTTCTTGGCCTCTCCCTCTTGCCCTCCTTCTTCCTTTCCCTCCAGCCCTGGTTTCTACTCATATAGTAGGGCTATGAGGAATTTTTTGTGACTTTTTTTATGTTTGTGTGTCCTATTTCTAGACTTTAAGTCTATTTTAAGTTTTGAGTGGATATTTATTAAAAGTTACGTTTCAAGCTGCACAGAGTTGATTATAAGGAATATGTCACCCCTTTTTTTTAATTTTAAAGATTAAATAAGATTTTTAATTTATTTTTAGAATTTTTTTATTTTTGTTTTCTCACTTAGCAAGAAGCCTGAAAAGTAAAATAATTGTATATATTCCCCACTACTGACCAGCAGAGGGCACTAAAACAAAAAAATGGGGAAGGCAAACAATCTGTGGAATAGTGGCTGCAAATCTGTCCTGCCCCCTCTCTGTGCTGGGGACCTCATACCTCCACTCTGATTGTAGCTCAGTGTCAAAGGTGAGGGGGGGGGGGGGGGAGGTTTTTCAATACCACCATGAAGTTTATTTTCGGTCACAGTTAAAGTCTATAGTGGACACCCAGTCACCCAGTGCCCAGGATGTACAAACTTACACAATTCGATATAACAGAAGTGGTCATATACAAACTGCTGTATTATGTCTTATAGTGCAGTGAATTCTATCTGCCCTCTATATCGTGCATGCGTTGATGTATCTGAGCTGTTCTCTATAGAATTCACAGCTCTGAGCGGAAATGTATCTAAGCTCCTCTTTATATGATCTAACGTATATTATATATTAAAGGGGTTGTCCAGTTTTTGGGCAACATGTCCCCTTTAATTCCCACTGTCTGAAAATAAGAAAAGGAGCAGTAGTTAGCTGTTCCCTGCCACCGCTCTGCAGTCCTGGCGTTTGTTGTAACACCTGGTGCTGTTGTAAGGGCTCCTGCACATTTGCGTTTTTCTTGCGTGTTTTTTTTCCACGCGATATCGCTGCGTTTGTTTCATGCGATTGTCAATGGGACTTTCTAATGTTAAAACGCATCACAAGTTGGTGCTTTGCAATTTTTGTGTGATGCGTTTTTAACATTAGAAAGTTCTATTGACAATCACGTATAAAAAAAACGCAGTGATATCACATGAAAAAAAGGCGCAAGAAAAACGCTAGAGTGCAGGTGCCCTAAGGGCTTAAACACATGAGCGTGTTTTTTCCACCTATGCAGCCATGATAATCACGGCTGTATAACTGGACAAAACGAAACCGCTGATTTCACTAGGGGTTAAGTGGTTTTGTTTTCACTGCTGGGATTTCGCCGGCCATAGCTTCGATAAGCCGTGCAGCTCAACGTTAACTCTTTAAATACCGCTGTCAATTCTGACAGCAGCATTTAAATCCCCCAGGGTGACTTTCAGGGGTCCTGTACGGCCACCCGCGATGAGAACACGGGAGCTATGCGGGTGTCATAGCAGCCGGGAGCCTTCTGAAAGGCCCCAGGGCTGTCATGGCAGAATGCCTATTAAGGCATGCCGGTGCTTAATGCTTAATAGAATGCCTGCCTGATCGCAGTATGATGTAATGCTATGGCATTACATCATACTGCAGGAGCAATTAGAGCATCACTAGTTGTTGTCCCCCCTGGGAACTAAGAAAAAAAGTTAAAATTAGATTAATAAAGTTTTACTAATTATTAAAAAAGAAAGTAATAAAAGTAATACATATTTGGTATTGCTGCGTCCGTAAAAGCCTAATCTATCAAAGTAATGAATTATATACTCTGCACGATGAACGTCATCAGAAGAAAAAAAAAGAACGCCAGAAATGCGTGGGATCATGGATTGAGAGGATTGATTATACGCATAACTGGGCACAAGGTGCTGATGGGGTTCCCTCTGCCAGGGTTAACCCATCATGCACCAGGTGAGTAATATACCACCTATTGAATTCACTTTTTTGTGAATAAGCTTTAATGCTAAACTTTAATTACAAGGCGCATTCTAATACAGAGTTTTGTTTGAATGATACCTGTTGAGACGGAATCCCCTCCTGACCCTAATTTGGCAGCGGAACGGGACACAAATCCTCCACTATTGTGGATGGACGGACAGTTGCCATAAGGAGTACTCTGTAATTTCAGAGCAGTCTCAACTATGCTCCTTGAGCATTCTCCATGGATTCTTCCTACCCAGGTATAATGTGTAGGGTTCAGGTCCAATTTTGGAGCCTGTCCGACATCTGCTTCGATAATCCAAACAGTTGGAATGCTTGCATCCTCTAGTGTCTAGATTGGCGACAGTCAACTTGCTTTCTGGGACTCTCCTTTCTTCAGATGGGTGAAATTGCGTCGGCAGAGTGTTTGCTGGGAGTCCTAAGCAATTACGCCAAGACAAGTTAATTTCTATTCCTTTGCATGAGGAATCGTATGGGGAAGTTGACAGTGAAACTTTCCATATACGTCAAACTCTTTGATTTCACCGGCTCAGGCATCCATGGACTCTGTTCCTGGAGTTACTGTCCTTGGGGTTATCATCTCTGGACACAAATGCCATTTTTCAATGTCCTCTTGTTTGGCGCCAAACTCTGCAACCAGTGCATATTGTCGGCTTCTCACATGTTGGGTTCAGTTTGAACTACGCCTTGTAGAGCGCCGTCCAGTAGACAAAGCGTTTAAATCGGATAGATCCAAAAGCATCCTGCAATCATCCCGCGCTGTGCCCTACTGCATTATTGCTTCCTTGCAGGAGACCGTGAAATAGTATATACTTATACTGCTTTTAATTCTTAGTGCTCATCCCTCCCTACTCCTGATGTTTCCTCAAAAGGACCAGCGAGATTCCCATACTGGTGTAATCTTGCCGTAATGCCATCTTTTCTTGTGCCTAGTGAGAATCATGCGGCTGCAATGCTATTTTGGTACAGGGCCAACCCTGGTTGACTACCCAGTAAGTCGCCATTTCCAAGCCTAGACTTTTTCAAAAATCCATAGGCTTCAAGTCACAGCTTCAGAGGGCTGATGAATCTCCTGGCACGTCTTTTTTACCCTACAGCTAACAAGACAGATGACGTCGCGAATGGAGGTTGTCGGGATGTGCAGCACCAGGGCCATGCTGCGCTTCAACTTTGCGGCCTGGGGCCACAGAGCAGTGCCGGTGTTCTGGGTTCCCACATTCTGGCAGGAATCAGCTGGATGTATGACTTCTTCAAGACAGTCGAATGGGGGAACTGAGGACCTCTCCCTGCAAGCTTTCCAGCAATGTTTAACATAGGACTCTGACCAGACGCGGAATGCAACAAGTCTTTTCTTCTTTGGCGTGTGAAATCGATCCACTTCATTCTTCATGTAGGGGCTGTAAAGGTGGTGTTGACAGTCTGGATTTCTGTGGAAGCTGCTGTCCAACTAGGTTCACAGCTAGAAGGCCCTCAGTTCTCTGAAGTTTCAGCGCTGATGAGACTACAGCTTTTCTCTGGATACTTATTCGTACTAAGGCTGGGTTCACACAGGGTGGATTCCCGTCGGAAATCTCGCGGTTTGGCCGCAGCAAAACCCGCAAGATTTCCGCCGGGAGAACCGCCACGGTTTAAGCCGCGGCGGCTTTGAAGCGGCCCGGCCGCTTGTTTTTCCGTTGCGGCTGGTGCTCCCATAGAGGAGAGCGCGGCCGTGACATAAATAAACAAAAAAGAAAAGGTAAATAGACATGCTGCTCCTTTTGAAACCGCGGCTGCGGCCGCCGCGGCCGCGGTTTTAGCCGGATTTACCGCAGCGGATTAGCCGTCCCGTGTGGACGAGGTTTCCGAGAAATCTCGTCCACATGGCTGGCTAATCCCGAGATTAGCAGCCGCAGGCGGTTTTGCCGCGGGCGGATCTGCTGCGGCAAAACCGCGCCAAATCCGCCCTGTGTGAACCCAGCCTAAAGGTGTTACAGACACTTTTTTTTTTTTTTTTGAGGTCACATCCAGCTTGCATTGGCTCACCATCCCCCTTCCGAGCAGGAGGCTCTATCTGGCGGATATTTTTTTGGTCGTTTTTTCATCAGGAGATGGCTGTTATCGACCTGTTCCATAATCCCTCGCTGCTGCTGGTATCTTCAATGAAGATTTTGTTGGCACTTTTCTCAGATCCGGCTTCTTCAAAGGAACTCGCCGATCACAAGTGGGCTCTGTCTGACTTCGCAAGATTACTTCTCTCAAGTGGCATTCTTCAGTTGCCCTGGCTCTCTGCTGGTACTCCTGACAACCCAAGTCGTGTCCTTGGTTTTCCAAGGTGGGCTCCTCAGACTACCTCTGCTCCGTGGCAGTACAGGGTTACCGTACCAGGTGCATCATATCTTCAGGCCGTTTTATGGCACATATTACTCAGACAGCGTGTGCCTCGTTGGTGGGGAGATGGGACCATTATTTGGGCCTCTCTATATTTTATCTATGAGCATGCTGAATATCTAGGCATCTATTATGCTTGTCGAAGTCGAAGAGCTGGTTACGCTTTCTTTACACATGCGGCTCCTTATATTTTCCCACCCCTTTGGCTACTGCTCTGGAATGTCCCAAGGTCTTGCTGTGTCCCCCAATGATACGGACAAAAAAACAAGATTTTTGGTATAGCTTACCGTAAAATCACTTTCTTGTCGCGCTCATTAAGGGACACAGCACCCACCCAGCCTAATATTAGGACTGTAACATATACTCCCCTTGGTTGGAGTGTTCTCAGTGCAGTCACACATGCTGTTAAATGAGTTACAGTTCTTGAGCATTGTTATTTATTAACTATTGTTGTCATATCCTACTTGGCTGCTTTGACTGCTTGCATACAAACTGAGCTAGCTTGGTGTTTGCAGGAGGGGTATAGCTAGTAGGAGGAGTTAACACTTTTATGTTAGTGTTGCCTCCTAGTGGCAGAAGCTTTAAGGTCTTGCGGTTGATCCCAATAATACAGACAAGAAAGTGATTTTACTGTAAGTTATACCAAAATTCTTTATATTGTCTTTTTTGAAAGGCAAATAAAAGAAAAATAGAAATTCTGGCATTATTTTCACAATATTCCACATGTGTGATTAATAACAAAATATTTTCATTGTCTGGGTCATTATAAATGCCGTAATACATATTATGTGTTGCTTTTTTGAAAATTTTGGGGGACTTTTTGCGCTATTTTTTTAGTCCCTCAAGGTGACTTGAAGATGCAATTGTTTGATTGCAAGGATATTACACTGCATTACTTATAGTACACTGCATTACTTATGTAGTGCGTTCTATTAAGCCTATGACGGCAGCATATTAGACTCTGCTGAAGGCGGGGCCTCATAGTCTGAGTTACTTGGCAGACACGGAGGCCTTTTATCAGGTTTTAGGCTGCCAAAGAAACCCATTGGTATCTTGCAATCGCACTGTGGGGTGCACCTTTCCCCTGCCATCTGCTTACATGCTACAGTTGCTATTGATTGCAACATATAAGTGGTTAAACTACCAGGATCTGAGGTTTCTCTGCTACTGGCGGTTGCAGCAGGAGTCTAGCTGTCAGTAGTCAGCCTTAAAAAGATGCATGTGTAGATGTAAAGTCCATTACTGAGGACAGTAAAAAGGCGTATTCGCCATCACTAAGGTGTTAATGTTTTTTTTCCTTTTAGACTCAACAGCAGCACAATAGTGGGGTGTATTTGCCCCTGTACACCTTCACAGAGTGATAGTCGCACAGCAAGTCACAGCAAAAATGGAGAGGCCTTTCAAGGCTTGTGGCAAGCCTACAGCAGGAGTACCATTTTGAATACAGCAAGAGTTTTTAAAACAGTGAATTTAATGTATACACCCCCTTTAGCCTATTGGTATTCTGCACATCCCTTGATAATATATATAAGAAATTGCATAAGACAACTTTTTAACACTTAGGGCTTAGACAGCGTGGCTCAGCTCAAGTAGCCAGATACCAGTTCCACTTAGTAGTAATGATTACAGTGCAGTTTTCTCCAGTGATCACAGGTGATATCTTCTCTGATTGGAGTCACCCGCTTGCATTTTTCTTCTCTCTGGTCACAGTCCACCATGTAGGTTTCTTCCAGCCACAGCTCATATTTGCACACACACTCGCTATCCTGCTGCTATCTCTGCCACTACTAGTGCCCCCTACACAATAATGGTGCCCCTTGTTGTGCCACAAAACATTATAATGTCACCACATAGTAATAATCTTTTTATTTTGCCAATCACAAAATTATTATACTGCCCTCTAAGTGCCCCACAGTTGTACTACTCTTCTTTTTGTCCCTTTGTTATGTCCCTCCAAATAGTAGTAAATCTGTAATTATATTTAGGGTTCCCCCTTTATGCCGCCCACAAAGTAATAGTGTCCATTTTGTGCCTCCACAAGGCAATAGTGCCCACATGACCTTTTTGTGCCCCCACAAAATAGTGGCACCTTAGTGCTCCCCACAAAAATCTAGTGCCCCCTTTGTGGCCTTCACAAGTCTCTCTGTCTCTTCCTGGCTACACTAATGGTTTAATAATTAATTAGTTCGCTACTTGCACTGCAGTACGATATTATCTTCAATGGTGTTCTTCTGTCTGTGCGCCTCTTTGTGTATATCTACAATCATTCTCTTTGTCTAGTGCAGAGAGGAGCATAGTCAGAAAAAATCTCACAGAGAAGAGAACAGACAGAAGAAGAGCATTGAAGATAATACAGCACTGCAGAAGAAGCAGAGAACTGTTTGATTATCCAGGTGAATAAAGGGAGTCCCTGGGAGACCAGGTAAGGGAACACAAAACCTAAGTAACTTCCAGGAAAATTGTTAGAGGCTTCTTATTTGTATAGTGCTAACCTTTTCAGCAATGCTTTTCAAGCTGGATACTCATTTTACCGACCTCAGAAAGATGAAAGTTAACCTTGAGCCGGCTACCTGAACTACGTGGGGATTGAACTCACAACCTTCTGGTCGTGAACAAGAGCTTAGAACTGTATTTCTGCTACCTTAGCATCACACAAAGTGAATATCTTCTAAAGAAACAAACAGAAAATTGGAGTGCAGCCTGTGCTGCTGTTGGGGCAAAGGGTAAACAGATTAACTTTTGTATAAATCTAGTCTTCCCTGGCATCCCACAACAGCAGAATAATAGGGATTTTGCAAGTATTACCTACACAGGTCCACATGCTTAGCCAAATTTAGATTTGACTGCCTAAAGTCCATCTCTTTCAAATATCTAGAATGTAACCTGTAATATCTGAAAAAAGTGAGTGTACAGCTTCATGTGGCTGATTTACAGATCTGTTCAAGAAGAGCAGAACTTGTCTTCATTCGTGAAAGAGAAATAGCCCTAAGTGGAGTAAGCCATGGTAAATTCTGGAGGCTCCATGTAAGCCGTTAAATAGGCCAATTTCATAGCCTCAGAAATCCATCTAGATTGTTGAGAGGCCTTTTTTTGCAGTATTCTTCCTTACTGAAAAGCATAAGTTTATCTTCTTTATGAATAGTAGGGAAGAGTCTCACCTGTTCAGGTATTTAAGGGCTGCCTGGGGACACAGAAAACCTGTCTGTGTGACACTAAATTGTAAGGTTGTTAAACGTATTTTGTAAGCCGACAGGGAGAAGTTCTACAGCTAGTAGAGAGGACTTATTTTGTATAGTAACTGTCGGACAGGCAAGAATTTAATTTTGTACCTGTTTTGTTTTATTTTGTTTGGCTTGCAACTTTATTAATAAACCTGATCATGTGTTGTCTGAAACTTGCACCTTGCTGCTTGGCTTCTTTTGGATAAAACAGATATGTCCTTTGACCCCAACAAAAGTGATCCCGAGCTCAAATCTTAAAATATACACGCAGAAGCATTGGCCTTCATCTGAAGAAGGGAAGAAGTCCTCTTCCTGGGATAATGATAAAACATAGGTAAAGTAATGACCTAGTTAACATTATCAAAAGAGGAAATCTTTTGCCTAAAGACTGGGAGAAGTCTCAACAGAATTTTTTTTTTAGGATAAAAGATAATTTAGGGCTCCATAGCTGCTAGGCCTGCTATTCGCTTACTCTCTTGATGGATGTTGCAGCCAGCAAGAAGATAGTCTTCAGGGTAATGTATTGTATATCTATATCCTCCAGAGGTTCAAATGGAAAAGAACACATTTGCTTAATTACCTTTGAGACATCCCATTGACGTATAGGTTTATAAATATTTGGTCTGAGTCAGAGGCAGAACTTGAAGCTCTTGGGCCCCAATGCAAAACCTGTAACAGGACTCCCAAATATAATGCTTTGTTCATAGTACTGGGCTTCTTATATGGAGAAGAGAGACCTAATGGGCCCCCTAAGGCTCCTGGGCCCAGGTGCAACCGCATCCTCTGCATTCCCTATAGTTACGCTAGTGGCCTGAGTCTGGAGCTACCTCTTACAAATGTTTTTGCTCTTCAGAAAGCTGTAAATAAAAGGGAAATGGACGAGATTCGTACTTTAATTGAACTAGGCCAAAAGCACTTGACAAATTAATCCTGTAAAAATTGTAGAATTTCTTCTACTGATGAAGCCACAGGATCTTTTCCTTTAGACCTACAGTAGGTCTGGAAAATATTCTTGGCTCTCAGGTATGACCTGTCGGTTGCCTCACTCCTAGAGTGAGAAATGGTTACCGACACCTTAGCTGAAAAATCTTTGGCTTTTAGTAAGGAGCTGTCAATTTCCATGCTGTCAGATCCACCATCTTCAGGTTTTGACAGAGCTGTATACCCTGCGATACTAGGTTCTGCATAAAAGGAAGCCTCCAATATATCCCTCGACTCATCGATGTGAGTTGTTTAAACAATGGAGTATCATGGAACTGGTAGAAAAAATTATGCTTGGTTGAATGCCAATCAAATGGACAATGCATCTACTGCCATCAGGTTGTCCACCTGATATAATACCTTACAAAATACCTGCAACTTGGCATTCTGCCAAATTGTCATGAGGTCTACCTCAAGCAAAGCTGATCTCTGGGTTAATTGGGTGACCCCCTCTAGATTCCGTGACCACTCCCCTTGAATTGTCTGGTTGTGACTGAGGCGTTCTGCAACGATGTTCAGCATACCTTTTATATCAACCACTGCTAACCTAGTTACCCTTGGTTCTGTCCCCTGCAAGATCTTCCCTACGTCTCTCAGAAGGGTTCACGATCTGGTTCCCTCTTGCTTGTTAATTTAAAAAAAACAGAGGTCACTTCCTGGTTCTTATTTGTGTTCATTGCTATAAACTACGGTGTTGATCCTAATTCTAATCTTGGCTTTGTTTCTGACCATGCTCCTGCCTTGTCCTTCAAACTGTCGGTGTAGTGGCTGTTCTACTTTTGGCTCTGACTCTTGGCTACACTTCTGACTACGTTCCTAATTCATATTCTGGCCTGTCATAACGTGACTGCTAACCTGGCAATGACTCTTGGCTCTGTTGCCAACTACAACTGTATCAGTGCTACTGACACTAATCCATCACTATTTTAAGGACTGCAAACTAGGGACCCTTTTGCAGGCACGCCTGAAGTTCCTACTGCCTTGTGAGGCTGAAAGGGGTTCTGACATTAAAAAAAAAATCTATACTTCCCTATTCCTCCTCAGGCAGTCCTCTTACCAGCTCTTCAACTCCCTGATCCTCTCCCGACTCCTCCCTAGGGGTCACGTCACCTCCATCACTAGTAATGTAGCGTTAACTGCCTAGCAGGGAATGCCGAATCATCAGCAGTCTGCTTTAGCATGACTGTGCATGCGCGATGTCTCTCCACTAGTGTTTCATATATAATAAATGAAACACTAGCGGCGAGATATTGCACATGTGCGCTAAAGCAGGCTGCCAATGTTTCGGCATTCCCTGCTAGGCAATGAACGCTATGTCAACCTTAGCGTTCACTGCCCTGCAGGAAGTGAACTGCAGCTAAAGGACGTGTCAAAACAGGAAGAAGAGCATCCGGATGGCTGGAGGTGACCTGACCCAGGGGACTGGAGGAGCCAGGAGGAGATAGGTAAGAAGACTGCCTTGGGAGTAATAGGTAAGTATTAATTTTTTTTTCTAATACAAAACTCCTTTGAGGTTGAAAAACAGGGGATCACTTAGACCCCCCAACCCAGTATAGCAAGTGCCAAACAAGGAGCCCAGGAAGACTCCCAACTGCAAGAAATTACACTAACTCATCAGGGTATCTCCAGTCACCTGTATGCCATGTAACCGTTTGCCATTTGAACCACAGCTTCTGTGGTTCAGCAGAGTTCCCTTCTTACCACTCAACCAGAGTATTTCACATCTGTCCTTGTACTTCATCTTTCAGCACCTCTACAATTTTATGTGGCTCCTAATGCCTGTTGAGGATTTGTCAAGTAATGTACCATACACTTTGAAATGTGAATCCAACAGTTTATACTGACTGAGACAAGGTGGTCTCCATAATCTCTGCGTGCAAAGGAGGTGCCCTGGCCTAGGCATTACTTCTCTAGAATTACATCTCTAGAAGTTGAACAACCTCTTTTCTCTCAACCCTTTCCTGGCTGCATTTACAATGGTAAACTCCAGCACCTGTGTGCTGTGCACTGGTAGACTACATAGATGTATTTACATATGGCATCCACCCTCATTAAACTAAAGCCCCATTTACACAGAGCGATGATCACTCAAAGATCGCTCAAACGACAGTTTGAGTGACAGCTTTGAGCGATCATTTTGCATAAACTATTAAGTAGCTACTCAGCTACTTCAGAGCAATTTAGTGTGCAAATGAAGCCTTTAGCTGAAAGCATTTAATAGCCTGAGGGCTCTTATCTCCATTCAGCTCCTGTGTTCTGTTCTCCAACGGGAAACAATGCTATCAGCACTACCGGTGGGGAACTGCTGATAAGGTTGAACGATGATATTTAGTTTGGCCTGAACTTAACGATCAGCTAGCAGTGCATGAAAAGTGCACGATGGTCGCGCATTTAGACACAACGATAATTGCTCAAACTATCGCTTTTTGAGTGATCATCGCTCCGTGTAAATGGGCCTTAAGTATGTTTAGCTAAAATAACTATTAACATGAAACTATTTTTCAGTACATCCTTATATTAAATCAGATTTAATTACGAAAAAAGTGACGTATTTCCTTTGGGGTTGTGTATTGATAACCAGGGTTGACAAAATTAACCTTCACAAATAACATCTTCAGCTAATCTCACAACAGGGATCCCATTACTTTACCAAATTGTTACATGGGGACATACAACATAATCCAAATTAAAAAGGCTAAAGAATGGAAGACTGCTGCCAATGCCAATGCTTGGGGCGGGCACTATGAGTACTTAGTGATGTCTTGCAATTTCTGTAATACTCTAGCTGTTTTTCAACAGTTTGTGAAAGGAATTTTTAGATGTGTTCTCCATTATCTAGTTAATAGTCTACCTCAATTATATCCTAATTAGAGATGAGCGAGCACCAAAATGCTCGGGTGCTCGTTACGCGGGACGAAATTTTCGCGATGCTCGAGGGTTCGTTTCGAAAAACAAACCCCATTGAAGTCAATGGGCGACCCGATCATTTTTGTATATCGCCGATGCTCGCTAAGGTTTCCATTTGTGAAAATCGGGGCAATTCAAGAAAGTGATGCGAACGACACAGCAACGGATAGGGCAGGCGAGGGGCTACATGTTGGGCTGCATCTCAAGTTCCCAGGTCCCACTATTAAGCCACAATAGCGGCAAGAGTGCCCCCCCCCCCCCAACAATTTTTACTTCTGAAAAGCCCTCATTAGTAATACATACCTTAGCTAAGCACCACACTACCTCCAACAAAGCACAATCACTGCCTGCATGAGACTCCGCTGCCACTTCTCCTGGGTTAAATGCTGCCCCCCACCCCCCCGCACGACCCAGTGTCCACAGCGCACACCAAAGTGTCCCTGCGCAGCCTTCAGCTGCCCTCATGCCACACCACCCTCATGTCTATTTATAAGTGCATCTGCCATGAGGAGGAACCGCAGGCACACACTGCAGAGGGTTGGCACGGCTAGGCAGCGACCCTCTTTAAAAGGGGCGGGGAGATAGCCCACAATGCTGTACAGAAGCAATGAGAAAAATAATCCTGTGCCACCGCCATCAGGAGCTGCACAGATGGGCATAGCAATGGGGAACCTATGTGCCACACACTATTCATTCTGTCAAGGTGTCTGCATGCCCCAGTCAGACCGCGTTTTTTTATAAATAGTCACAGGCAGGTACAACTCCGCAATGGGAATTCCGTGTGCACCCACAGCATGGGTGGCTCCCTGGAACCCACCGGCTGTACATAAATGTATCCCATTGCAGTGCCCTGGACAGCAGAGCTAACGTCAGATTAAATGCAGGTGGGCTTCGGCCCACACTGCATGCCCCAACCTGACCGGGGTTTTTAATTCATAGACACAGGCAGGTACAACTCCCTATTGTGAAGTCCCTGTGGACCGCCAGCATGGGTGGGTGCCAGGAAGCCACCGGCGGTACATAAATATATCCCATTGCAGTGCCCAGCACAGCTGAGGTAATGTCATGTTTAATGCAGGTGGGCTTTGGCCCACACTGCATGCCCCAGTCAGACTGGGGTTCTTTAGAAGTGGACACATGCAGTTACAACTCCGTGTGGACCGACAGCATGGGTGGCTCCCTGGAACCCACCGGCGGTACATAAATATATCCCATTGCAGTGCCCAGCACAGCTGAGGTAATGTCATGTTTAATGCAGGTGGGCTTCGGCCCACACTGCATGCCCCAGTCAGACTGGGGTTCTTTAGAAGTGGACACATGCAGTTACAACTCCGTGTGAACCGACAGCATGGGTGGCTCCCTGGAACCCACCGACGGTACATAAATATATCCCATTGCAGTGCCCAGCACAGCTGATGTAACGTCAGCTTTAATGCAGGTGGGCAAAAAATTAATTGGATTACACTGTAGGCGAGGGCCCCAAAAAATTGGTGTACCAACAGTACTAATGTACGTCAGAAAAATTGCCCATGCCCAACCAAGAGGGCAGGTGAAACCCATTAATCGCTTTGGTTAATATCGCTTAATTTGTAACTAGGCCTGGAGGCAGCCCAGTTAAAATAAAAATTGGTTCAGGTGAAACTTTCAACGCTTTAATGAGCATTGAAATGTATAAAAATTGTTTACAAAAATTATATGACTGAGCCTTGTGGGCCTAAGAAAAATTGCCCGTTCGGCGTGATTACGTCAGGTTTCAGGAGGAGGAGCAGGAGGAGGAGGATGAATATTATACACAGATTGATGAAGCTAAAAGGTCCACGTTTTTGATGGTGATAGAGAACAATGCTTCCATCCGCGGGTGCAGCCTACGTATTGTTTAGGTATCGCTGGTGTCCGCTGGTGGAGAAGAGAAGTCTGGGGAAATCCAGGCTTTGTTCATCTTGATGAGTGTAAGCCTGTCGGCACTGTCGGTTGACAGGCGGGTACGCTTATCTGTGATGATTCCCCCAGCCGCACTAAACACCCTCTCTGACAAGACGCTAGCCGCAGGACAAGCAAGCACCTCCAGGGCATACAGCGCGAGTTCAGGCCACGTGTCCAGCTTCGACACCCAGTAGTTGTAGGGGGCAGAGGCGTCACGGAGGATGGTCGTGCGATCGGCTACGTACTCCCTCACCATCCTTTTACAGTGCTCCCGCCGACTCAGCCTTGACTGGGGAGCGGTGACACAGTCTTGCTGGGGAGCCAGAAAGCTGTCAAAGGCCTTAGAGAGTGTTCCCCTGCTGTGCTGTACATGCTGCCTGATCTCCGCACCTCCCCTGCTACCTGACCCTCAGATCGGCGCCTTCTGCCACTAGCGCTGTCGGATGGGAATTTTACCATCAGCTTGTCCGCCAGGGTCCTGTGGTATAGCATCACTCTCGAACCCCTTTCCTCTTCGGGTATGAGAGTGGAAAGGTTCTCCTTATACCGTGGGTCGAGCAGTGTGTACACCCAGTAATCCGTAGTGGCCAGAATGCGTGTAACGCGAGGGTCACGAGAAAGGCATCCTAACATGAAGTCAGCCATGTGTGCCAGGGTACCTGTACGCAACACATGGCTGTCCTCACTAGGAAGATCACTTTCAGGATCCTCCTGCTCCACCTCCTCCTCCTCAGGCCATACACGCTGAAAGGATGACAGGCAAGCAGCATGGGTACCCTCAGCAGTGGGCCAAGCTGTCTCTTCCCCCTCCTCCTCCTCCTCCTCCTCCTCCTCAACGCGCTGAGATATAGACAGGAGGGTGCTCTGACTATCCAGCGACATACTGTCTTCCCCCGCCTCTGTTTCCGAGCGCAAAGCGTCTGCCTTTATGCTTTGCAGGGAACTTCTCAAGAGGCATAGCAGAGGAATGGTGACTCTAATGATTGCAGCATCGCCGCTCACCATCTGGGTAGACTCCTCAAAGTTTCCAAGGACCTGGCAGATGTCTGCCAACCAGGCCCACTCTTCTGTAAAGAATTGAGGAGGCTGACTCCCACTGCGCCGCCCATGTTGGAGTTGGTATTCCACTATAGCTCTATGCTGCTCATAGAGCCTGGCCAACATTTGGAGCGTAGAGTTCCACTGTGTGGGCATGTCGCACAGCAGTCGGAGCACTGGCAGATGAAACCGATGTTGCAGGGTGCGCAGGGTGGCAGCGTCCGTGTGGGACTTGCGGAAATGTGCGCAGAGGCGGCGTACCTTTCCGAGCAGGTCTGACAAGCGTGGGTAGCTTTTCAGAAAGCGCTGAACCACCAAATTAAAGACGTGGGCCAGGCATGGCACGTGCGTGAGGCTGCCGAGCTGCAGAGCCGCCACCAGGTTACGGCCGTTGTCACACACGACCATGCCCGGTTGGAGGCTCAGCGGCGCAAGCCAGCGGTCGGTCTGCTCTGTCAGACCCTGCAGCAGTTCGTGGGCCGTGTGCCTCTTCTGTCCTAAGCTGACTAGTTTCAGCAGGGCCTGCTGACGCTTGCCCACCGCTGTGCTGCCGTGCCGCGCAACACCGACTGCTGGCGACGTGCTGCTGCTGACACATCTTGATTGCGAGACAGAGGTTGCGTAGGAGGAAGAGGAGGAGGAGGAGGGTGCTTTAGTGGAGGAAGCATACACCGCCGCAGATACCACCACCGAGCTGGGGCCCGCAATTCTGGGGGTGGGTAGGACGTGAGCGGTCCCAGGCTCTGACTCTGTCCCAGCCTCCACTAAATTCACCCAATGTGCCGTCAGGGGGATATAGTGGCCCTGCCCACCTGTGCTTGTCCACGTGTCCGTTGTTAAGTGGACCTTGGCAGTAACCGCGTTTGTGAGGGCGCGTACAATGTTGCGGGAGATGTGGTCGTGCAGGGCTGGGACGGCACATCGGGAAAAGTAGTGGCGACTGGGAACTGAGTAGCGTGGGGCCGCCGCCGCCATCATACCTTTGAAAGCCTCCGTTTCCACAACCCTATACGGCAGCATCTCCAGGCTGATAAATGTGGCTATGTGCACATTTAACGCTTGAGCGTGCAGGTGCGTGGCGGCGTACTTGCGCTTGCGCTCCAACACTTGCGCTAGCGACGGCTGGACGGTGCGCTGAGAGACATTGGTGGGTGGGGCCGAGGACAGCGGAGGTGAGGGTGTGGGTGCAGGCCAGGAGACGGTAGTGCCTGTGTCCTGAGAGGGGGGTTGGATCTCAGTGGCAGGTTGGGGCACAGGGGGAGAGGCAGCGGTGCAAACCGGAGGCGGTGAACGGCCTTCGTCCCACCTTGTGGAGTGCTTGGCCATCATATGTCTGCGCATGCTGGTGGTGGTGAGGCTGGTGGTGGTGGCTCCCCGGCTGATCTTGGCGCGACAAAGGTTACACACCACAGTTCGTCGGTCGTCTGCACTCTCAGTGAAAAACTGCCAGACCTTTGAGCACCTCGGCCTCTGCAGGGTGGCATGGCGCGAGGGGGCGCTTTGGGAAACAGTTGGTGGATTATTCGGTCTGGCCCTGCCTCTACCCCTGGCCACCGCACTGCCTCTTCCAACCTGCCCTGCTGCTGCACTTGCCTCCCCCTCTGAAGACCTGTCCTCAGTAGGCGTAGCAAACCAGGTGGGGTCAGTCACCTCATCGTCCTGCTGCTCTTCCTCCGAATCCTCTGTGCGCTCCTCCCTCGGACTTACTCCAATTACTACTACCTGAGTGATAGACAACTGTGTCTCATCGTCATCGTCCTCTTCACCCACTGAAAGCTCTTGAGACAGTTGCCGGAAGTCCCCAGCCTCATCCCCCGGACCCCGGGAAATTTCCAAAGGTTGGGCATCGGTCACGACAAACTCCTCCAGTGGGAGAGGATTCGGAACCATTGCTGCCCATTCTGGGCAGGGGCCCGAGAACAGTTCCTGGGAGTCTGCCTGCTCCTCAGAATGTGTCATTGTAATGGAGTGAGGAGGCTGGGAGGAAGGAGGAGCAGCAGCCAGAGTATTCAGAGTTGCAGCAGTGGATGGCGCAGAACTCTGGGTGGTCGATAGATTGCTGGATGCACTTTCTGCCATCCACGACAGGACCTGCTCACACTGCTCATTTTCTAATAAAGGTCTACCGCGTGGACCCATTAATTGTGAGATGAATGTGGGGACGCCAGAAACGTGCCTCTCTCCTAATCCCGCAGCAGTCGGCTGCGATACACCTGGATCAGGAGCTCGGCCTGTGCCCACACCCTGACTTGGGCCTCCGCGTCCTCGCCCGCGTCCACGTCCTCTAGGCCTACCCCTATCCCTCAGCATTCTGTATTACCAATAGTGCAGAAACAGAACGCTGTAATTAAATGTGCCGCTTATTGGCCTGTGGTTGGAGGCTGACTTCGCTTACGGAACGCACAGCAGAGCCAGGAAAGAATTTTGCACAAGCCTGCTGTAACACTTAGCTGGCTGCGTATGAATTAGGACAACTACCCCCAGCAGAGACGCAGTACAGTCAGGACGGTCACAGGCAGCCCAAATAGATTTTTTTTCCCAAATTTTTTTGGAAAAGCCCACTGCCTATATAGACTGTATATGTCTTTCACTGTCCCTGCCTCACCACCACTACTGGCCCTGGACTATGTAAAATTACTGCAGACTGTTTCACTCTGGACAGGATGACAGCGGTGATGTAAGAGGCAACACAGAGCCAGGAAAGAATTTAGCGCAAGCCTGCTGTAACACTTAGCTGGCTGCGTATGAATTAGGACAACTACCCCCAGCAGAGACGGAGTACACCGAGGACGGTCACAGGCAGCCCAAATAGATTTTTTTTCCCAAATTTTTTGGGAAAAGCCCACTGCCTATATAGACTGTATATGTCTTTCACTGTCCCTGCCTCACCACCACTACTGGCCCTGCACTATGTAAAATTACTGCAGACTGTTTCACTCTGGACAGGATGACAGCGGTGATGTAAGAGGCAACGCAGAGCCAGGAAAGAATTTTGCGCAAGCCTGCTGTAACACTTAGCTGGCTGCGTATGAATTAGGACAACTACCCCCAGCAGAGACGCAGTACAGTCAGGACGGTCACAGGCAGCCCAAATAGATTTTTTTTCCCAAATTTTTTTGGAAAAGCCCACTGCCTATATAGACTGTATATGTCTTTCACTGTCCCTGCCTCACCACCACTACTGGCCCTGGACTATGTAAAATTACTGCAGGACGCAATGCTCTGGACGCAATGCTCTGCATGGCCGATATACAAAAAAAAATGTGCAACACTGCAAAATGCAGCCTCAACAGTATTGCACACGGTTAGAAGTGGCCCTAAGAAGGACCGTTGGGGTTCTTGAACCCTAAAATCAATCCTAACACTCTCCCTATAGCAGCTCCGGCATCAGCAGCACTTTCCCTGATCTCTGTCAGAATGCATCTGTGGCGAGCCGCGGGAGGGGCCAATTTATATACTCGGGTGACACCTGATCTCGCCAGCCACTCACTGCAGGGGGGTGGTATAGGGCTTGAACGTCGCAGGGGGAAGTTATAATGCCTTCCCTGTCTTTCTATTGGCCAGAAAAGCGTGCTAACGTCTCAGAGATGAAAGTGAAAGTAACTCGAACATCGCGTGGTGCTCGCCTCTAGTAACGAGCATCTCGAACACGCTAATACTCGAACGAGTATCAAGCTCGGACGAGTACGTTCGCTCATCTCTAATCCTAATCTATTCAAGAGATCTGAAGATCCATTTACTATGTCTGCACTGTGTTGCTTTGACTTTGTGATAATTCCTTAAACACCAAATTGGAAAAGAGCCTTTTTGAACAAGAACTACTCTTGATGGGTTACTTCTTTTTTTTTCTTGGGGCTTTCACATGTATCCTGTCAAATGTCTGTAGTCTGAACAGTGCAGAAGAAACAAGTTGGCATTAGAAAGACAATAAAGGTTCTTTTTTAAGTAAACTGGTGACTGTGGGGGGATTCAGTATACATAAAAAAATAGACACTGCTCCCTTCCCGCTGTGGTCCTGGTCCTCCTATATTCTGTTTACAAGTGCTGAATTATTGTAATTGAGGCATGTGCCTCTGTAAAAACTGATTCCTGTCAATCAATAACTAGATAACTTTTTATCACATCCATTTGTGTTTTCGTGAAAGTTATTTCTATCCTCTAACTGAATTTGGACCCCAGAAGCATATTATATAGATAATAGATTTATTTGCACTAACAGTTTGGTACCTGTAGATCTTCCCCTGGTTGTGAGTCTTGGTTACACCTTTGATTACACATCCTGATCCTGGTGATGACTCTAAGCTCTATTTCTGACTACTAGAGATGAGCAAGCGTACTCGCTAAGGCAAATTACTCGAGCGAGCATTGCCATTTTTGAGTACATGCCCGCTCGTGCCAAAAAATTCAGGGGACGGCGGGGGTGAGTGGTGAGTTGTGGGAGTGAGCATAGGGGAGCCGGGGGGAGAGAGAGAGATCTCCACCCCCCCCCCTCCTCCCCGTTCCTCCCCGCTCTCCCCTGCTGGACCCCTAATCTTTTGGGACAAGCGGGCATGTACTCGAAAATGGCAATACTCGCTCGAGTAATTTGCCTTAGCGAGAACGCCCGCTCATCTCTACTGACTACGCTACTACTGCATCAGCACTACTGTGACTATTCTGGGAACTGCAACCTAGGGAGCTCCCTGCAGCATACCTCATTGTAGGGATTAAAGGGGTTGTCCCGCGCCGAAACGGGTTTTTTTTTTTTTCAATAGCCCCCCCGTTCGGCGCGAGACAAACCCGATGCAGGGATAAAAAAAACAAAACAGATAGTAATTACCCGAATCCCCGCGGTCCGGCGTCTTCATACTTACCTTGTGAAGATGGCCGCCGGGATCTTCACCCTCGGTGGACCGCAAGGCTTCTGCGCGGTCCATTGCCGATTCCAGCCTCCTGATTGGCTGGAATCGGCACACGTCACGGGGCTGAGCTACGAGGAGCCGCTCTCCGGCACGAGCGGCCCCATTCAGAAGACAGAAGACAGGACTGCGCAAGCGCTTCTAATCGGGCGATTAGACGCTGAAGATTAGACGGCACCATGGAGACGGGGACGCCAGCAACGGAACAGGTAAGTGAATAACTTCTGTATGGCTCATAATTAATGCACAATGTACGTTACAAAGTGCATTAATATGGCCATACAGAAGTGTATACCCCCACTTGCTTTTGCGGGACAACCCCTTTAACTGTGAAAACCACAGGATCCCTTAGACTTTGCACTCCAATCTAGTCATCACCAAATGGGTTATGGTTTAGAGAATCCATATTTACGGTACAGAGAATCCATATTTACGGTATGTAACTGCAACATATCCAGAATTTATAAGAAATAATAATAAGATTCTCAGCAATCAGAGGAGTCCCATTGGTTGTGCTTGGTAATAAGGCATTCATAATAAGTACAAACAGTCTATAATATCAGGCTAATTTCCCCCCTTAAACTCCCCAGTTTTCTCTTTCCTTCCTCTTTTCTTTCTCTGCTCTCACTTTCTTTAACTCTCTTATCTAATCTTATACATTTCTGGTATGCTTTTGGATTGAATAAGTGTTTGAAAGGAGATAGTGTTGGATCCACTGGGCGCTGCCCGGGGGGGGGGGTCCTCACAGCCCAGTGGCAGACAGGTGTTCATTGGGCACAGCATAGGAAGGCGGTGAAATGTTTATTTTTATATATACAGGAAAGTGAAATATTTGTTGCGACAGAAGAAGACAACAATTCCAGTAATGTTATATATAACTGTAAAATGTTCTTCTGTTAATGCACACTGTTTAATTCAATATCAGATACTTCAATTCAGACTGTAATTTCTCTATGAAATTAAATAGAACCTTTTTGAACATAATAAGTACAAACACAGTGTATCCTAAGAACGAGGTCATTTTAAATGAAACACTGTCAATTTTGTGCAGTGGAAAGAAGCTCAGTATATCAATCAGCATCAAGAAGGCACTGGAGATAAGTACATTCTTCACATAGAGGACTGGGTGATGTCTGATCACTACTGGAGTGAAAGGGATCAGAATCGGAGCATGAGCCACTATTTATAGAACACAATATTTATTATTAATAAATGTATTTCTTCCCTACTTATCTCTCTGTATCAGTTTAGTGTTCCTCTTATAAAACATCCGTCTGATGTAATGAGAGACTGCAGAACAAT
The DNA here is from genome assembly GCF_035609145.1 of Eleutherodactylus coqui. Classification (NCBI taxonomy): domain Eukaryota; kingdom Metazoa; phylum Chordata; class Amphibia; order Anura; family Eleutherodactylidae; genus Eleutherodactylus; species Eleutherodactylus coqui. The sequence goes on along the minus strand of NC_089837.1, from coordinate 163,858,204 downwards.
GCTCTAGCAAATTTGCTAGAATTTAAGGGGGTTAACCATCAAGATTAAAACCTGATATGAATCACTTCTGACTTCACTGCACCTTCCTTGAATGGTGATCATTGCCACATTAAATTTTATGACAATGGTACCTGTCCCAGGATGGAATATATTCTGCAGCACATTAATAGTGAATTCTTGAAGTTGACATGTTTGAAAAAAAATAGCCAGGTGTAAGGACTTAGATGAGGCCAATTTCACATGTACGTTGAAACCTTCGGCTGGAGATTCCATCACAGATGTAGCTCAAAATAGCCAGGTGGTTGGGTGGAAAGTGGACGAACCTTATTATAGTCGATGCGGTCTGTCGGGCACTGTTCAGTTCTGTCCAGAGACGGAGCCATTCAGCAGCAGGGATTCCTCTTTCCTGCTCCCCCGTTCCTACCTTGAATCTGACAATGGCCAATGTTGATGGCTGGATGACTAAGTCAGAGCATTTCCAAAACGACAGGTCATATGGAGTGTTTCAAGTATATAGTGGCTAAAGGCTCCTGCACACTTGCGTTTTTCTTGCGCGTTTTTTTCACTCAATATTGCAGCGTTTTTTTCATGTGATTGTCAATGGGACTTTCTAATGTTAAAAATGCAACGCAAGTTGGTGCTTTGCAATTTTAGTGCAATGTGTTTTTAACATTAGAAAGTCCCATTGACAATCGCGTGAAAAAAGCGCAGAGATATTGCGTGAAAAAAACGCGTAAGAAAAACGCAAGTGTGCAGGAGCCCTTATACCTACCAAAAGTGGTCCAAGAACAAACAACTGGTAAACCAGCAGCAACAGGGTGCCCAAAGCTCATTGATGCATATGAGGAAAGATTTTGCTAGCCAGATTGGTCTGATCCCACAGAAGAGCTACTGTACCATGACTTGCTGAAACAGTTAATGCTAGCTGTGTGAGAAAGGTGTCAGAATGCATTGTGCATTGTAGCTTTTTGAGTATGGGGCTGCAGAGCAACAGTCCAAGTCCTACCGCCAAATTGCCTACAATGAGCTCTTTTCTTTTACCTCATGTGAATGGTCTACCTGGAGAAGAGATGGCACCAAGATGCATTCAGTGAAGAAGGCAAGTTGGGTCAGGGTGTATTATGATACTGGTGGGTCACAGGTAGAATCCAAATTCTTGGAGAAGGTGAGCAGAGCACAGTTTATGGCCGCCTGCACACGTCTGGGTCGGATCCGGCTGCAAGAATTCTGGCAGCGGATGCAACATATTCACCGGTATTGAGCTTATACTCACCCGTCCGGCATCGTCTCTCTCTGCACTGCGATGTGCCGACTGGTGAACAGCCTCACAAGCACAGTGCAGAGCCAACGTGTCAGCCTTGACGTTTCTGCGCGGGCCTCTGCGAGGCTCGCACAGAAATAGGACATGCAGTGATTTGTTTACTACGCGTGTTTGCACGTGATTAAATCGCGACTGTCTGCATAGGATTGCTTTATCTAATGCAATCCTATGGCAGCTTGCACGGGCAGAAATTCTGAGGGAAATCCCACCACGGAATATCCGCCCGTGTGCATGAGGCCTCTAACATAGACAATGTGCAAGGAACACACTGTGCTTGCTAATCGATACATGTATGAAAAAAGGCTGGTAATGACAGTTTCGTGGGGCACAAGGAAGGAGCTAGGCAGAACATTTTAAAATAATCTACTCCAACAAAAAATTACAGAAAAGAAGAAAATATTGCAAAATCACAGAAACAAGTATGGTCATATTTACTTAGCAATGTACTACCGTGTTTCTCCGAAAGTAAGACCCTGTATTATATTAATTTTTTCCCCAAAAGAGGCTCCGGGTTTTATTTTCGGGGGTGGTCTTATTATACTTACTTAGTAGGCTTAGTCCAGGCCCAGGTCCCTCCTGTTCTTCTTCATAGCTCCGGCACACGCTTCCCGCAGTCCTCGGCGCTTTTACAGCATCACTTCTTGGTTACTGGATTCATAAATCCTGCCTCCAGGAAGTGAAGTCTGTAATTGGTTAATTGACCACTGCTCTGCCAATCAATGCAGCACTGGATGAACCAATGCGATGGCTGTGATTGGTTCATTCAGTGTTGGATTGATTGGCTGAGCAGCAGTCGAAGAACCAATCAACAACCATTTTAAATCCCCACCTGCTGAGAGTGCTGGACAGCAGTGCAGGGGAGCCAGCCGGAGGACGCGTCTGAGCGGTAGAGAGGTAAGTAAATTTTTTTTTAGTTTTTTTTTAACCAGCTAATAATGATTTTCAGGGAAGGGCTTATATTTCAAGCCCTTCCCCGAAAATCATGCTGCGGGGGTTACCACAAACTACTGCTTTCAATGGGGTCGGCAGCAGTGCCGAGTCCATTGAAAGCAATGGGATAGCATTGCTGTCACAGCTCTGGAAGAAGTCCGCAGTATCCTCCCTATGTTTTCAATGGGGCTCAGAAACACTCTTTTCTCCTTAGGGAGAGCAACTATATACTATAAACTAAATGAGGAGACTCAAATGGCCACGCACGCTCCTCTGGGTAATATGCTTCTGCCGCTGGCCCCATTGAAAACACTGGCGATATCCCAGCGTCATTCCGGCGTCTTTCTTGCGCTGCAAAGTGAGTTTTTACACTTGCTCACGCAGCGCAAGAGAGAATAAAACGCCAGTGGGTGTCAGCCCTGAATGTCACAATCAGCATTGATTGCAGAATTTAAAGAGGTAAACGCTGAAGATCAGGGGCTCTTCTCATCGAACACATGTGCTGTGTCTTTTGCTATTCTGTGTCTTTTCCTATTGAGAGACAAGTCTTGGGTTGTGACATATTAATTGTTCCTTTAAGCTGCCCATAGACATGAAATTCTAACTATCCAACAGATGGAAGACAAATCAGTCTGGTGTCATAACAAGCATTTATGGCCATGTATATTTAAATATTTCTAGATGAAACAATCAACAGAAAAAACACTGTTTTATACCATCTGTTATCCATTGCTCAGCCGATAATACTATAAACGACAAATTATGATCGACTGGAAAAATCCAACAAGATCTAACAATATGATAATATTGCCGGGTTGTCTATCAGAACCCAATCATTTGCACAATCATTTGTATTATAGTTAAAAATGACTGCTTCTATCAATGTTTATCCCTATCAGGCCTGCTGTAGATCCACTCCTGTTTTATTCTCATAACCTTCTGTCTGCTTACTGGGAAATCTGCAGACTCATTTGTACTGAAATGGAATTTCATGCAATGTTATATTGAGCACAATTAATATTTCAGTCTTTTGTAATGGACAATTATTTATTGTGTATTATGGGATATTATTCATAGTTCATCCAGTATGTGATCCTTACCCGAGTTTGAAGAACTTTCCATGTGTTTTTCCCTTCTTCTTGTCTATAGTGTATTAACCCCTTAGGCTCCTTTCACATAAGCGCATATCGGCCGGCGTTTTAATAGCCGGACGATATGTGCTGTGATCTGATGCATTGGATTCCAATGCATCAGATCACATGGGCGTATTTGTGAGACGTAAAAACACCCGGCTAAGCCAATATAGCACCGGGCGTTTTTACGTCAGGGCCAAAACATTGTTCTGGAACTATGTTTTGGCTGGAATACGTCCAGCCGCTGCACGGGCTCCTATGGGAGCCCATTGCAGCGGCCGTAGGTGGGAGGGAGTTTAGCAGTGTGGCTGATAAATTCCCTCCCACTATTCTCCCCCCCACCCACGCAGGCTCACCTGTCTTCCTCCCCTCTCATTCTGTGCAATGAAAGGGGCGGGGCGGAGCCAAGTGCCCGTCTGCCTTGCCTTCTCCCATTGATGCTATGGACAAGTGGTGGGATGGAGGCGGAGCTAAGTGCTCACCCTCTCCCCGCCCCTTGTCCATAGCCATCAATGGGAGGAGGCGAGGCGAACCGGAGCTTAGCTCCGCCCCTGCCCCCTCCCATTGCAGAGAATAAGGAAGAGAGATGAGCCTGCGATGGGGATGGAGGGGAAGTGGGCGATGGCCTGGTGAGCTCACCATGCCATATGAACGGGCACACAAACGTTTAATTTGTGCGCCCATTCACCAAATCTTTCACTAAACAACGTAGTGTATATCAGCCGGCTATGAAAAGGGCCGGCCAATATGCGCTCGTGTGCAAGAAGCCTTAAGGTCATGGCCTATTTTGGGCATAAGGACGCAACGATTTTTGGTGGATTTTCATCTCCATTTTTCAAAAGCCATAACTTTTGTATTTTTCTGTCGGTGTGGCCATATAAGGGTTTGTTTTTTTGCGTGGCGAACTGTAGTTTTTATCGGTGCCATTTTTGGGTACATAGACTATATTGTAAAACTTTTATTATTATTTTTATGATAACAGGGAGAGAAAATGCATCAATTCTGCCATAGATTTTTGTTATTTTTTCTTTACAGCGCTCCCTCTGTGAACACTTCCCATGCCGGGATCTTCATAGATCGCGGCAGGGAGGGTGTTAACAGCAGGGGTCACATCTCCGATGTACCCCTGCTGTTGCAGCAGGAGCCCGGCTGTCAGTGACAGCTGACTCCCACTGCTGGATAGCGCAAGATCTCTTCTAACCTTGCGCTATTCCCAGGATGTAAGTTTATGCCCTATTGCGGAAAGTACCCCGCTGCCAGGACGTAAACTTACTCCCTGGAGCAGGAAGGGGTAAGTATCTGTCTATTCTGTTATATTTAAGTAAGATATTCCTATAAATATTGCATAAGTAAGGTACAATTATATAATTAGATCACAGACCAGTTGAGTAGTATGTGGATTCAGTAACAGAATAGAAATATGTCAGGAAACAGAAAGCAGATTTGTGTGAGGTGTTAGTGTCAGTGATGTGGTAGGTGAGAGGTTAAGAAGGTCATTTAATTATAGCAAAGCAGGAGTGGATTTAAGATTAGACTCTGGCGATGCATTTATTATTAGCGCACAGAGGAACTGCCTGTCAGGGAGTAATGGCAGTGATGGAAGAGATTGATCAGATACAACTGGAAGACTATTGCCCCTTTTCCACGAGACAATTATCTCCGATTGAGTAGCTTGCATGATAATTGTGCATTGTGACTGCATGTAGTGAAAGACCGATTCTTACCGCTGAAAGGATCTTTCATGCTGACAATAAAATTATCGTAGGTTTGCTGCTGCATCATTCAGTTTAAACAGGCAGTTGTTCATCTATGAAAGACTGCCTGTTTACTGTGAATGAAGACGGGATCTCCATTCACTGAATGATGATCGCTCCTGTGTAAAAGCATAGGAGCGATCATCACTGCTTCAACGCCCGACAGTTGCCCCGGTAATAGGGGCTTATAGAACCTTTTTACATTGCAAGATAAATTGGAAGGAGCATGCAATCAGCAGTGAACTGGCGACTGTATATTGTTCGCTTGGCATGCTTTTGCACAGAATAATAATTGGGTAGTTTCAATTGTTCATTGCTTCTACACAAGTCTTCTGCCACTTCTTTCTATTCAGCACATCTTTAAGATGTCTATTTATACCAAAAGATTTGCAGCAGCAGAACAATGATTTCTAGATCTAAATTAAAAATCCAATTAACAGTAATCAAACATTTCATTGCAGATTCTTTGGTCGCTCCCTGTGTTTACATTTAACAATTATTGTGCATACCAATGAATCTAACAATTATTTGCACACTAATTGTACTGCGCAAAAGGGCTTAAAGCTGATTGAACAACAGTTACATTACTTAGGATACCAGTGTGTCTATCGATTTTCAGCTTTAATAAACAGACTATAGATCTATGGATGCTGAAAAGTAATGAGCGTGTAGTTCACTAAAAAGGTCAAGTCAGCAAACAATTTACAATCAAAATTAGAAAGCAAGGCCATAAATTCAGGTAATTTATACAAATATCTAAATGCGTATATATGCCATGCAAGATGTAAGGACAAGTGTCACAAACACAGAACCCTAAATTAAAGGCCCATTTACACGCAACAATTATCGCTCAAAACTCATTAAAACAATGGCATAATTGCGATATAGTTGCGTGTAAATGCTACCATCAAGCAAGCTCACTGAGGCACATTTGCACACAAATGAAGCTGATAAAGTACTAATGAGTATTAGTGCCCATTAGTACTTTATGCAAAATTATCGCTAAAACTCAATCTTTCAATCATTTGAAAGATTGTCTTTGCATGTAAATGAGCATTAAGTGTTTAATAATAAGATACTATTATAGTTATATACGGTAGTAAAAGATTAATTTTTTTTAGCCCAATGAGAAATAATAGGAAGGTCTTCTTTACGTAGCTTGTTCACAAAGCAAAACAAAATGACAACAGTGCTTATGTTCACAAGACTCTAATTTATGGGACTGCAACAAAGCACGGCCTGTTTAGATTTGCCAAATAAACGAAATAACAAATCAGAGGGAAAAGTGCTTGTTCGCTACGATGGTCCAGCTATTTTTTTCTGCATAAAGTTCTATACAAGCTACATTAGTTGGTCACCAGCCACTATTTGTCTATATACAGGTATGAAGTATATCAGGGATTGAGGTATATGAGTTTGGGGAGATGCAGTGGGATGAAAGTCTCAGGTTCTGAGGGAGAACTGTTTAACGTGTTTTTTATTTTAATTTTTTTACATTTTTATTTTATTTTTAAAAAATAATTTGTATTTGCTTATTTTGTTATATATTTCATTTTTAGAAATGTTTTCTCTGTATAATATTCAGTGAAATGATTTTCTATATACTCCATGGATCCATTTAGAGTTTAGGGAATAATTCAAAATGGCTATAAAAAGAAAGTAGAGATTACCCTGGAACCATTAGCCACTGAGTAAGAGGCAAGGGTGCCTTGAAATGCATTTGGCATGTCACAACACCAGATTATACCTGGATTGAACTATTTGGTAATATGATGTCTGTTATGGATTTAGTGGATCCACTGTGTCTCCCTGCCAAAAGGAACCACTCGGCAGGGGAGGCAGCTGACACTTAGGTGATTGCAGTACGAATGCGAGAACTCGGTGCAGGAATAGAAATGGGTCTTACCCTGATCTAGACGGATGAGGTGTTCCTGTCCTGGAGGTACTCCAGATGAAAAAGCCCAGGCTGCCTTTCCTGACCCTGGCTCCTAGATGTCCCTCCCTACCTATCCAGGATCACTGCACCGAGCTACATGAATATGCAGGACTAAACAGAAAGTGGAACCATAAGCAGACCTGAGCAGCGATAACATAGCTATTAAAATCGCGACCGGAAATCGTCGAATTGCCGCCGATTTTCAGCCACGATTTTTCCCCACAGTGTCAAAATATAGACCATGTCCTATCTTTTGATGGAAATCACAGGGACTCTCATAGATGGCTATGGGAGCTGAAAAAAAGGGAGGGAGTTTACTTGCTGTGCTGCTCGTTGCAGAGGATAGCTGGCTTCTATTTACCTATAAGGCTAAACAGAAGTCATTCTGCCGACCACTGCTGAAGAGTCTATTCAAGTGATGCACTCGTGTAAATGGACGAGAAAAGGTTAATTCCGAAAGGAATTAGATTGCGACAATGCTGCATTGCCATGATTTTTCATGTGACACGTTTTGCCTAAAAACGCAATGCTCATGTGAAGGAGGCCTCAATCTGCAAAAGAGATGCGTCTCCTGAAAGTGATGACTCAGTAATATACTCTTAATCTGTGTCATATTGGAGCTGAGACTCTACCACCCTGCTGTAGAACTAATTGCCTTGTTTGTACAACAGGACCACCAGTGATGCTACATTACATTCTCAGAGACATGGACACGTGGTAACACTGATATAACGGGTTAAGAGTATATTGATAGTAGTGGGAGAAGAGTGCTGGTGCCTGACATTTAGTCTATGAAACAGTTGCTATTTGTGAACTGCGATACTTGTTTTTAAGTATCACCTCAGCAATATACTGTTAATTTGTGGCATATTGGAGTTACATTCTCACATATACAGGAAGACTTATTGAAGTTTCTCTTGGACATTGACATATGTAGACACTATTTATATTACGGTATAAGGCGGAGTGACCGAAGCAATGAAAAAATTAAACCTGTGTGTTGTTTGTGTGTCCAGGGGTAGAATGTTCCTGATGGTATTAGTGTAGTATGTCTCCATTGGAAGTATGGGTTGCCCGGGCTCACCTACAGTTAACGCCCAGGTCACGCCCCAAGTTGGCAAAAGCTCCCGATTGGTGGAGACATACTACACTAATACCGCTCAGTACAAGTAGGCGGCTCCCAGCCAAGAAGCTCCCGGACATTCCTTCCAAGCAGTGCTGGACTGGAGGGCTAACACTTTGGCACCGGGCCAATACTCAGCTCCTGCATCACTACAGCCAGGAAGCTCTCTCTAGACACTCCTACCGACCAACCGGTGCCAGACCGGAGGGCTAACAATCCAGCACCAGTCGGGATGTGGAGGGCTGTCACTATGGCAGCGGTTGGCAGAAGGAGGAGGTGGACTGGAAGCCGCCTACTAGTACTGAGCTGTTCTAGTGTAGTATGTCTCTGCCAATCAGGAGCTTTTGCCAGCTTGGGGAGTAACCTGGGCATTACCTGTAGGTGAGCCCGGCCAACCCATACTTCCGGTGGAGACATACTTCAATAACACCCTTCCTGGCAATGTGACATGTACATGTATTTAGTACTGCTGCTCTCTGTGGCAACATGAATATGTTTTTGTTTAGGTATAAAGTTTCTTGACCTTTGTGTAGTGTATGTGGTCCAATCCCAGTGGTAGAAAGGATGATAGGCACAATATGTACCCCATCCATTCTCCACAGGCATCTCACCTCCTGGGCGAGTTCAGTTGATTTATTGATTTTCTCAGTATATGTATTGTGAATGTTGTGAGTGTTTGATGTGTGCAGTTTCGTTATGTCTGTCAGTGAGTGTGATGTCTGGTCTGTTGTGATGGATTGTTTTGTCAAATCTATGAGCCATGTTGTAGTACAATTTGTGCGTGTTGTTTTCTAGGACTGTCTGTGGAGGATATTTGTAGTATGGAATATGAGTGTCTGATAGTTTGTTCTTGTCTACAAGCTCTTGGTGGATTAGATTTGCTATTTGATTATGTCTGTGTAAATCATCTGTCTGTGCCAAGAGTTTGTAACTGGAGGTGATGTGTTACATTGTTTCTGCCACAATGTAGCATTTTCTGCATGTGCCATCAGAAAGTGTGGTGTCTTTTAGAATGTGTTTTCTGTAGTTTTTTGTGTTTATGACTTGATCCTATATGGCAGTGGTCCCCAACCTTTTTGGCACCAGGGACCGGCTGCAAGCAAGACCATTTTTACAAGGCCCGGCAGGGTTGGGCGGGACATGGGTGGGGCTTTGGTTATAGGGGGCGGGGTTATGAAGGGGGTTGGAGTTTAGTGCATTCTTATTTAGTTATGACATTAGAATGTCCTGGCAGTACACACATAGGGCAGTGTATAATCTCCCCCCCCCCAGCACACACATAGGGCAGCATATAATTTATCTCCCCCCCCAGTAATAGACAGCCCCCATCCCTCAGTAATGGACAGCCCCCACCTCTCAGTAATTAGCAGCCCCTCCCCCTGTAATAAGCAGGTCCCCCCCCCCCACAGTAATAAGCAGGTCCCCTCCCAGTAATAAGCAGGTCCCCCCCCCCCAGTAATAAGCAGGTCCCCCCCCCCAGTAATAGGCAGCGCCCCACCCCCAGTAATAGGCAGCGCCCCCCCCCAAGTAATAGGCAGCCCCCCCCCAGTAATAGGCAGCCTCCCCAGTAATAGGCAGCCTCCCCAGTAATAGGCAGCCCCTTCCCCTGTAATAAGTAGCCCCCACCCCACCCCAGTAATAAGCAGCCCCCCCAGTAAGCAATCCCCCCCAGTAATACGCAGGCCCCCCCCCAGTAATAACCAGCCCCCACAGTAATAAGCAACCCCATTCCCCTGTAATAAGAACACCCCCCCCCCCCAGTAATAAGCAGCCCCCCCAGTAATAAGCAGGTTCCCCCCAGTAATAAGCAGGTCCCCCCAGCCAGTAATAGGCAGCCCCTTCCCCTGTAATAAGTATCCCCCCCAGTAATAAGCAGCCCCCCCAGTAAACAACCCCTCCAGTAATAAGCAGGTCCCCCCCCCCGTAATAGGCAGCCCCCCCGTAATAGGCAGCCCCCCAGTAATAGGCAGCCCCTTCCCCTGTAATAAGTAGCCCCCCCCCCCAGTAATAACCAGCCCCTTCCCCTGTAATAAGTAGCCCTCCCCCCAGTAATAAGCACACCCCCTCCCCAGTAAGCAACCCCCCAGTAATAAGCAGGTCCCCCAGTAGTAAGTAGCCCCCCCAGTAATAGGCAGCCCCTTCCCCTGTAATAAGTAGCCCCCACCCCCCAGTAATAACCAGCCCCCCAGTAATAGGCAGCCCCTTCCCCTGTAATAAGTAGCCCCCCCCCCCGTAATAGGCAGCCCCCCAACCCATATACTTACCTCCTCCCTGCTGTCGCTCTCTGTCTGCTTGCCCTGACGTCAGCCCGGAACGCTTCCTCCCCGAGTCCTCTCCTGCGGAACTAATGAGCAGGGGACTCGGGGAAGAGTATCCTGGCTGCACAGACGTCAGTGTGCGCCGGCATCAGCGCGATTACCAGCGGGGAGCTGCGGCGCCCTCGCTGGTAATCGCTTCGGTGGTCAGCGGCGTCGGCACGCCGCGGGCCACATAGCACAAGGCAGCGGGCCGGATTCGGCCCGCGGGCCTTGTGTTTAGAGTAAAAGTTCCCGGCGGTGCAGCGGACCGGCGCTAAACACCCAACGGCCCGGGACCGGTCCGCGGCCCGGCGGTTGGGGACCCCTGCTATATGGCATTCGTGAACCCCCTCTGTTTCTCTAAAGAGGTTACCCTGAGCCAGCCAACAGTTTGATGCAGTTTTTGTCAATATAATCCCGATTGAGGTGAAAGGCATGCCTACCATGGAGCTTCTTGTTGTCATGATTGCTTAATGGTGTCGGCAATTTTCACGTGTTGTGCAATGTCTCGATTAGAGAAGTGTAAATTTAGCGCTGTGTTGTTTCTGTCTGTTGGGGCTACTGCTTTATGCAGCTGTGATCTCTTGTGTTCTGTAAAAGAACTCTCTGTCTGTATTTTTTTGTAGTGTAAGTTTATTACGTTAACAAGCCTCATCCTTCCTCTTTACGAGGGAGAATTAGCCTCTCTATTGCAGACTTTGGATGGTGCTGTTGATGCTTTGTTAGTGTTGTTCCTACTTTTCTTTGAAGTTGTTCTAGTTCTGTGTGTGTCCAGGGAACAACTCCAAAGGAATAAGTAAGCAATGGAATGATATATATATTTATAGCTTTGTGTGTTTGGCATTTAAGTGTGTTCTTAGAATGGAGTTTGATCTGTTGTTTTACGTTTAGATCATTTTTGTCTTATTTGTGCCTGTTTTGTAAGTTTGGCTTACTGGAATCCTTAATACTTGTAGATCTCATCACCTTCCAAGGATTCAATAATGTCTCCATTTGGAAGCATAAAGTCTTCTTCCTTTAGAATTCCTTTTTCTGTACGTCCATGACAGCATGTGCTTCATTAGATAAGATCAACATGCCTTTAGTAATGGTGTCATCCAATCTAACCCTTTGTTTTTCAGCACTGTTATAGAGAGACTGTGGTGCGCTGCTTGCAAGCACTGGTAATGGCGGCACCTCTGTATTGGATTGCAGGTCTCCATGAAGCTATTGAGAAGATGCAGAGACCCCCACTTTTCTTGTTGGGTCAGCAGCACTGGAAGATGGAGAAGAAGGCTGGAGTAGAGGATCACCCCATCACCTGAGACAAGCTGCCACTGCTCTCGGATATCCTGGGGGAGGCTGTGGGACAGAAAGAAGTCCGTCAACCATTTTGGTTCCCTCTTTGCTGCTGTCTTTCTTGTCATGGTGAGTATTTCCCCAAACTGGACCGCTGTAGGTAAAGCTGGAGGATGCTGCAAGAAGTCTTTTTCAAGGAGCTCAAAGAGACCTGTCTGTCTTGAAACTCAATCAGGTCTCACCCCCGCCCCACGTAACATTGTGATACAGATTCCACATCAGGTTTATTGCATACAGATTAGCCTCATTGTAGGAGGCTAAAATCTGCATGCAAATCCTCAGCAGAAATCCACAGATTCCTACTGCAGCATAAAGATCTGATGCAGATGCCTGTACATATGTACCATACAGTGACTGGATAGGGCCACTATACCACAACTAAGGTCACCTGTCCACGGCCGCGACGGAATATCGCTAGCAATATTCCGTCATGGGGGAGGAGGCAGGAGCACTAAAAGGTCTCCGTTATGAGCCTATATTAATGATAGGCTGACCACGGAGAATCACGGCAAATCGTGGCATGCCACGATTTTAATCATGCGAGTGAAAAATCGCTATGATTCTCTGCTTGTGTGCAGTAGGCTGCGCTTTCCATAGTTATCCTATGGAAAGCGTGTCATGTGAGCTCCGCGTGCAATTTTAGCCATGGATCTCACTATGACATCTCGCCCGTGGACAGCCAGCCTATACAACACCAAACATACCATGACTGAATAAAAACACTAGAATAGAAATACCAAAATCACCACCATACTATAAATACAGTGATATCCTCTAGACTCGTTCATTTTTTTTCCTATCTGGGCCAAACCTTCATGAATTCACCAGCTAATTGTTGCCTCTGCAATGTTTGTGGCCCTGACAGCTTCGGCTCCTCTGTTCCATTCATACAGGGGCTCTTGAGATCCCCGTTCTCAGGATTGGTTGGGGTTCCAGCAGTCAGTCCCCCAACGATCTTAAAATTATTTCCTAACCTGTGGATAGAGAATAAATTTAGATATTGCTACAACCACTTTAAACGTATAAAGTCCACTATTCGCATAAATGCAAAACGCAGAGCTTTACATCATGGCCATGTACCTTTGCTGTAATGCTCCCTAGATTCCCAGTGCAAGAGATATTACGTCACGCTGCTGTCAGGTATTGGTAGGCTTGTTCCATGTTCCTCTGCAGGCAGGCAGTCGGACAATTACACCATAGTACACACTAACCTGACACATGTCTGGACATCAAGGGAGAAGGAGGTGAAAGCAGTTCTGTCATGGCACGCTTGCATAGTGGCTCACCTGCTTCTGCAGCCACAAGGGGTTGCCACTGTGTTGCTGCTTCTTCCTCTGCTCACTCCCTGAGTTCTGCCCATTGGGTTTATGCATGTTCCTACGCAGTCTCTTAAATGGCTAGTGTGCACTCCCATTACTTGTCCCTCTTCAATCCTGTCCCTGCACTGGTTATATTTGGCATCCACACCCAAGGGTGGATGCCTAAGCAATTGGTCTCATACACCCATTGCGACAAAGCTCCAGTGTGTTTAAATTTGAAAGCCATCAATAAACAAGCAAGAGTCAGAAAAATAAATACAAAGTATTCTATAAAATATTTTAGTAGTTCGAATAAGAAGTAGTATAAAGCTTGCTGTCTATTTGAATTATTCAGCAGCTGTCAAAGTATAGGAAAAGTGCAGACTAAATGTGAATGATTGGCATGGTGGCTTAGAGTCATTTCTATATAGTCTAAAAATTGAGCTTCTCAGAATATCCATTATTGTAAGTGCTGCTCACATGGGATAATGACTAACATTTTCAGCAGCAATGAGACAGTCAGCCACTGTCATGCATTGAATCCTATTACTTTATAGGCCAAATAAGTAGCTTCAACCCATAAAAGAAAAATAACAGTGTAATTTAACTGAAGAGGGTTTTAACCACAAAATGTATCATATACCAGTAAGTCAGACGTTACAACAACAGCCAAACTGTGGTAATTATATATTTTTTATTTAGGCTTTTTGTTCACACCTGCTCTTTATTGTCCATTGTGCAGCTTCATCATTGGAGTCAAACAACAAAAATAATGGAAGTGCCAGATCTGGCAGATGATGGGCACGAATGGCACTTGATGGGCACGAATGGCACTTGATGGACCCCATTAGCTATAATGGGATCTTTTCAGCTTCTGGCATGCCACTCGGCATGTTGTCTGTGATTTTGTACCAGATCTGCACACACAGCCTCTGACACCGATGTGAATGAAGCCCTACAGAGATACTGACATTTATTTGTTGAAAGTCCTCAGCAGGAAAAGTACGGGATATGAAGAATCCAGAAAAATAGTTTTTTGCCCAGCAGACTTAGTTTTAGTCTAGGTTATGGGCTGGGCTTTATTGGAATGATGGGTAGGTTGGTAGTGGGATTCATCATTCCCTCTCCTGATCCACTACAGGGTTTTCCCTTGACCCCTCAATCAGCTCAGGTGAGATTACTGAGCTGCTTACGGGGGTATACAAGGTATGTGTCAAAGAGCCTGGGGGACATACAGCTCTGATGTGGAGAAGTCTGACTGTGGTGTTGTATCTGCTGTACTTTATGGTTAGGTGAGTGTTTAGTTAGAGCCCAGATGGGCAGGAATTTACTTTCTGTTATTGCATGTGTTAATGTACTGCATGTGGCTATGTACCACGGAATTTTTGTTTTTCGCCTAAATAAAGCCAAGTTGAAATTTACCTGGACTGTCTTAGTCATTTTGCCACTGTCAAATCGCACCCCCAAGGCATACACTGTGAAGTAGTTTGGTTTTTTTTTTTGTTATTTTTTACTCATTTGTTTGGTTGTCACCATCAAACTAGCCTCTTGGCAGCTTACAGATTGTTTTATCAGCATGCTCCATCAATGATATATTATACAGACGCTAATTCAAACTTCACTGCATCTTCATTAAACAATCAACAATATTCACTACTAGCAAACCCCATTGAATTTTCCTAGAAGATCTCAAGTGGTAAAAGTATGAAATTATGCGTTTTTGAAATGAGAAATTAAGAGCTCAATGTTTCTCACATCAATTTTCCAAAATGTGTGTGTGTGTGCTGTATACAAAATTAATATTAATATTTTTCATAAGTGCTGATGTTTTAGTGTGTCTGATGAATAAACCATTAATGTTGATGAGACATTCAACTGTGACCACTCTTATGTGAGACAATATTTTATGTGGAACTAACAGGAGATTTGTTCTTTTCCATTATGATGGCACTAAGCTAGAGTTCTGTGAAAAAGTATTTGTCTCCTTCCGAATTTCTTCTGTTTCTCATACATTTGTCCCTGTTAGGAACTGAACATGCCAGGACTTGAACCCTGATCTTCTTTATTATAGCTTGCAGCCTTGACCATCGTGTTATTTGTTATCCCTATTCTTGTTCAACTATGTTCTTCGTGCATCCTGGGATTAGTTATTGACTCCATCGGCTCTGTGGCCAATCACAATTGTTGTTGCTCTGTTTAAACTCGCAGCCTTGGACTTCCTGTGCTTGAGTATTCTGGCTTGTTCAGTTCATTATGCTCATCATTATTTTAATCTGCAATCCCTGTGTACTGAATTCTGCTTATATCTCCAGGCCCAATATGGAATATGGCAGGGTAGATTTTGTTTTGCTACAGTATGCTTTCTAGATCTTGGAATTGCATAACCTTATTTTCACCCTTTGTGCACAATTAAAGGGGTTGTCTCGCGGCAGCAAGTGGGGACATATTAATGCACTTTGTAATGTACATCGTGCATTAAATATGAGCCATACAGAAGTTATTCACTTACCTTCTCCGTTGGTATCGTCCATATCTCCATGGCTCCGTCTAATTTCGCTGGCTTCTTGCTTTTTTAGACGCGCTTGCGCTGTGCGGTCTTCTGCCTGGTGAATGGGGCCGCTCGTGCCGGAGAGCTGGTCACCGCGTCGTCATCATAGCTCCGCCTCCATCACGTGGTGCCGATCAGCCAATGAGGTGGCTGTATCGGCAGTGGAACGCGGAAGACAGAAGAAGAAACTCCACGGTGCACCATGGGAAGACCCGCGGTGCACCGTGGGAGAAGACCAGCGGCGCCATCTTTAAAAGAAGAAGCTGCAGAATGCTGATGCAGGTAAGTGCAATGTGCTTGTTAAAAACTAATACATGCTTTCTTTTTCACAGGGCATAATGCAGGGGTCCATTAAAAAAAAAAAAAAAAAAGGCGCTTTCGCCGCGAAACAACCCCTTTAATAGCAGTAAAGGCCTAAGTAAATGAATTAGAAGTATAAGCGCATAACTTGTGTAGCAGTTCAACTTCTACATGCCAGATGTATCAGTTTTCTCTACCTTGAAAATTTTGGTAAAAAAGATGTTTGTACCCTGTTTTTTTGTTTTTTTTTCTACCTATGCCTTTCAGTTCCCCAGTGGTAGATCCAAGGTGGTGTTCATCATTGCCCTGTCAGTAGAAGATGTACAAGACTTAGCTTCTCCCTATCTGAAAAATAATCATGTTATTTCGGATAACTTGGAGGACTTCCCTGCAGCAACAAATTTAGTGTTTGGTGACCATAACCGTTGCACCACTGCAGAGGGGTATTTATGTAATCTTCACTAAGGAAGGTTCTCAGTTGCTAAATATACTGCAGAGTTTAAACACTGGGCTTCTGTTATTTCATGGAACTCCTAAGGCATTAAAATGGCGTTTTTATGAAGTCCTTTCAGAACAGGTGAAAGATGAACTCTCCAAGGCAGATCTGCTAGCAGATCTTGAGGACTATATTCACTGATGTATTCATATTGACCAAAGACTCTGGGAAATAGAGAGAATAGTGTTTTATTTTTTTATGATATCAGAACCCTCCCTCATCTACCAGTCACTCTTACTTTCTAGAACCCGGTTATCTTCTAAAAATAGATTCTATTCTGGAATCAATGGTGGTAGACGTAATCTGGGGACTAACTTCTTCTGGAGAGTGATGTTGATGCATCGTGGAAATGTATATCAGTAGCTCATCCATTGCTCCAGCGTGCCTCCCTGTCTTTTTTTTTTTTTTTTTTAAACAGCCCTGTCCTTTTATAATGACGGAGGTAAAAATCATATGTTTGGTAAGCCATGCCCCTAACCCCTTCCCTAATCACACCCTCCCTGGGGCTCAACGAGAAACTTTTGCTTCAAAAAGGGCTCCATGGCTGAAAAAAATTGGGAAGCACTGAAATCTTAGCAAAACCAGTGAGAGTAAACTGACTGGCTGTTTCTCAGCCACTCCCCTACCCTCCTTCCCTCTAGTGAAGGAGCATGTTGTGAGGTGGTGGCGGTGGGAACATTAGACTATGAGGAATTTCTTAGACACAACCACTCAGGGTCTACAGTGACAGGAAGTAGTCAGCACATTGTCTGTGAGGGGGACAAATTATTGATGGATTTCTTACAGATGACCACTCAAGGGCTTTCTGCAGTGACAGGAAGAAGGCAGCACATTTTCATTTGTAAGTTCAGATGAGTCTTCCACACAGGGAAGTGCAGTCTATGGAAAGCAGTGTGACATTAGTTATTCACTATAACTCATAATTCGTAAAAGAGGGTAACAAAAAACTTGTGATAGGCCTGGGGGAAGGAAACTACTATTATAGGGGGCTGTATGACAGTGTTGGGAGATGTGAGAGATGCTGATAAATGCATCATTTTTTTCTGTAGGGACTTTGTAAGATATGTGTGTATTGATTTTTCATACACAAAGGTTTTAATAGCCTTTAAAGGGGTTGTCCCGCAGCAGCAAGTGGGTCTATACACTTCTGTATGGCCATATTAATGCACTTTGTAATGTACATTGTGCATTAATTATGAGCCATACAGAAGTTATAAGAAGTTTTTCACTTACCTGTTCCGTTGCTAGCGTCCTCGTTTCCATGGAGCCCGCCTAATTTTCGGCGTCTAATGGCCAAATTAGACGCGCTTGCGCAGTCCGGGTCTTCTTCTTTTCTCAATGGGGCCGCTCGTGCAGGATGCCGTCTCCGTGTAGCTCCGCCTCGTTACGTGCCGATTCCAGCCAATCAGGAGGCTGGAATCGGCAATGGACCGCACAGAAGCCCTGCGGTCCACCGAGGGAGAAGATCCCGGCGGCCATCTTCAGCAGGTAAGTAAGAAGTCACCGGAGCGCGGGGATTCAGGTAAGCGCTGTGCGGTGTTCTTTTTTAACCCCTGCATCGGGGTTGTCTCGCGCCGAACGGGGGGGGGGGGGTTGAAAAAAAACAAACCCCGTTTCGGCGCGGGACAACCCCTTTAAGGTTTACAAATACTGTAATTGGTTATTTTCTAGATCTAGTACTAAATTCTGTAATTGCTGTTCGGATAGAGTTTAAAGGGGTTGTCTCGCGAAATCAAGTGGGGTTAAGCACTTCTGTATGGCCATATTAATGCACTTTGTAATATACATCGTGCATTAAATATGAGCCATACAGAAGTTATTCACTTACCTGTTCCGTTGCTAGCGTCCTCGTCTCCATGGTTCCGTCTAAATTCGCTGGCAGCTTGCTTTTTTAGACGCGCTTGCGCAGTCCGTTCTT
The DNA here is from genome assembly GCF_035609145.1 of Eleutherodactylus coqui. Classification (NCBI taxonomy): domain Eukaryota; kingdom Metazoa; phylum Chordata; class Amphibia; order Anura; family Eleutherodactylidae; genus Eleutherodactylus; species Eleutherodactylus coqui. The sequence continues at coordinate 163,839,812 of NC_089837.1, read as the reverse complement.
CTCCTTTCAGCACGAGCCGCTTCAGTGTGCTCCCCGCTACAGCTCTTCTACGCATGCGCAGACGAGCTGTCACTGCTCGGGAGCGCGCTGGAGCGGCCATTCTGTACCATCCTCTGTTAGAGGAAGGTGCAGAGCTGCCGAGCTGTCCGGAGAAGCCGCCGAAGCCGCCCAGCTGTCCCGCCGTCCTGGTAAGTGATGGGCCGGGGGGGGGGCTGTCGCTGCAATGGGGGGGCTGTCGCTGCGATGGGGGGGGCTGTCGCTGCGATGGGGGGGCTGTCGCTGCGATGGGGGGGCTGTCGCTGCGATGGGGGGGCTGCCGCTGTGCCGGGGGGGGGGGGCTGCGCTGGTTGCCTGCTGGTGGGTGACTGGTCGGCCGTGTTCACTCCAGGGGTCCGGTCGGCGGCTGCGGGGTGTCTGGTTGTCAGGGAGACACAGCTGGTAGCGTCTCGGGAGCGCGCACGTCGGGCTGCAGCAAGGGATGGGAAAAGAGCCGGCGGCCATCTTGGGGAAACTTTTATAAGTTGCTGAAACGCTGGAACGGTAAGTACAAACCAGCTAGAAATGTCATTTACAGGGGGGCTTAGTAATGTATGCTTAATTAGGGGGACTGGGCAAAAAAAAAATTCACTGCTTCCTCGAGACATCTCCTTTAACTATTTAGAACATATTTTTGTTTAGTATCTTATTTTTTTAAATATCTGCTACTTGGACCGGGTGGAGCTGTGAATTTGCTTGCTGGGGTAGATTGAATAGGATGCATTCTAATTAGCATAGGAAAAGAGCTAGCACTAACTAATTTGCCTAACTACACTGTACCTGTACTTCAGGAAAGTAACCACTCTGTAGAGTTTAATTCTTGTGAGTGCATCATAGCATAAGTGCAGTAAGACAGAAGTGCCTAAATTTCTTCCCTCCGATCCAAATGTGATGACAATGAAATTTAAATGGTCCCCCAGAAAAGGCATATGCAGGTACCTTGTGGTAGATTTCCATTCATGGCACAGCAAATGTAATTTTCAAATGGTAGAGTAGTTCCTAGTTAAGCAATTGCTTACAACATTATCTGAAGTAAAAGTACCTGTAACATGAATTTGTATTTTCAAAATGTGGAGTGGTTGGCAGTCGAGCAATTGCCTATAGCATTATCAAAAACAATAGTAGCCGTAATATATACTTGCATTTCCAAAATAGGTAATAAAGCTTTGCAGGTCTGAATACTTGCTGTCTTTTGCGATTTTAGGTTGTTTGTACTGAGCATGTTGCACAAAGAAATAGATCTGCCTACTGTATTAAAATATAGCAGTATGAGTGAAGTTGAGACTATTATTCATTGCGCAACCTTAAAATGGTAAAGCTCAAAAGAATAAGTTCAAGTCCCTTTTCGTAGTAAGATGGCAGCATGAAGTGGTGCAACAAATCTTAATAAAGCATGTAAACCTTTATTGTTCCATAGATAAAACTCGGGCAACGTTTCGGCCAATAAATGGCCTTTATCAAGCCGCTATCAAGTGAGACTGTGCAAGGAATCCATTTGCAAAAAATTGGTATTTAAGTCGCTGAGTAGCTACTGAAATACCAATTATTTTTTACGCAAAATAATCGCTCAAAGATGTCGCTCAAACTATCGTTTGAGCGATCTTTGAGCGATTATCTGCTCGTGTAAATGGGCCTTTACTTGTACATATTTTACATACAACATTGCTTGAAAATCTTTTATTGTCATTTCATAGGTCTACAAGAAGTAGTTATGCACAAGAAGTAATTAGAAAAATGTGATATTATATAAATTTGCAAACCACTATTCTACAGAAGTTGGTTTTTCACACACAAACTTCGACACACAGCAAGCCTAGACAGTAAGCAAACAGTTCAAATTCCCATAATTACAGCTTAGGAAAACATTGAGTAATTTTATTACTCGAGTTTAATTTCATTTCAGTGGCCAACACTATTCTTCCGCAGTCTCCACAACTGAACAATATGTCCTTCAATCTCATCAGTTGCTGAGTAACTGACATTGTGTTATAGCTAATAAAGATTATGAAAATCTATATTAGCATTACATACAGTGTTCAACAGATTTGGGATAGACTCTCTAAAACATATAACCTGATATCTAGACTCCTCCCCATATCCAGCATATTTGGTAATCCTGCCATTCCCCCGGGTATGAACAAAAATGAGTTTGGATGGTGGATAGCCAGGGACCTCCCCAGAATAATTGATTTTGTGGATAGATTTGTTTGCAGACAATTTGAGTTTTTCCGGGCTGTCCACTCCATTCCAAACTCGGAAATGTTTCATCTTCAACAAATTAAGCTCTATGTATTAACACCTACTGAAAATAAACAAAGCCTTGCTGAGGTAACGATTTTCGAAAGCCTATGCAATAAAAACGCCAGGGGTTCGGGAACAATTGCCAAATTATACTCCTACTTTACAACAGCCACAGATAATCTCCCATATATGCGGAGGTGGGAAGAAGAGCTGGGCGAGAAATCCCCAATTTCGGACTGGCATAAAATAGCCATTTCAATCAGAAAACATTCCATTAACGTAGCAATCATAGAGGCAGCTTATAAATTTTTAATGCAATGGTATTTGGTTCCAAAAAGTATCACCCCAATGTTCCCAGTGATGTCAGGCTTATGTTTCAGAGGATGCAGAGGGGAGGGTTTCTTCCTACATATATGGTGAAATTGCCCGAGGCTTCATAAATTCTGGATCCAGGTATATGCTCTAATATTCTCCTTCACAAACCTATCGTTACAAAAATCGCCCTGGGAAGCCCTACTGGGCAAACGAATATCTAACATCCCCAAATACAAACCCATATGCGTATCCTACTGCTTGTTAGCTGTGCATATAGCAATTGCTCGCTCCTGGAGACATACTTCACTCAGCATTGACTTTGTGAAAACAGAATTACCATGGATTATGGTCAATAAGGTGGCAGCTATCCTTTTGGATCGTGAAATGTGATACGAAAAAACTTGGTTGTCCTGGTACCATTTCGCAGACCATGCGTCTATGGAACCCAACAGCCAGAGCACTGACCCTTCCAGGACAGTCTTGTTTACCATCAAGTATTTCATCTACTCCCCCAACAGATTTATGAGGAACATCATTTCCGACAAGGTCAATAGAAGTTTATTATAATTTCCTATCTTTACTCATTTGAATAGCCATATTAAAGCCTTATCCCTTCCATCCCTGCCGGTATTTCTTTACGTCCTTCACCTACCTTGTTTGTCTTCCCCATTACATTACTCTTGTGTATGATCCTCTAACATTTATAGTATTTTATTTTATTAGGAGTTACAATTATTGAAGTGGAATTTGGTACTTCATTTTATTTTAGTATTTTAACAGGAAATAACAGTTGGCAATGTAACCCTTAATTTACTTGTTCAATCTTGTTACCTCATGACTTTATACAAGAACGTCATGTTGTAAGTCTCGATTGATATGTTTTGACCAGTACAAAATCAATAAATATTGTGTTAATTCCGTATTCATCAGATGTCTGAAGTGCCATCTAACAAAAGATATAATGTAGCTGTATTTAGCATTTAAAGAGGTTGTCCCACGAAAAAATAATGTTTCTAGTTGAATCCATACCATAATTATAAACATTTTTTGTATTTACACTTATCAAAAAAAAAATGTTTCTATCCCCAGATATTCCAGGACTAATGTTAGAATAGTGCAAGCTGCACTTTCTAATAAAGAACCTTCCTGCATTCGGTCCACCTCAGTAATTGATCCAAGCTGGTCACACCTACTCTGTTTTGTGTCCCTGTAGTAATGCTGTGTCACTCTCTTATCACTCACTCAGCATCTGTTCTGACATCAGAGAATATGTGCAAAAGGATCACAGCATCCCACAAGACGTCTAAAGGAACATAGTTATTTAAGTAATTCCATATGCATAAAGTACCAGTGTGATGTTTTGGCAAGGTTGTCTCTATCAAGCATAGTGATACACTAAGTGCAGATATATATATATATATATATATATATATATATATATATATATTTGAGAATCTGATTTCGCAAAATTTCTTATCCTTGTTGGACATTTCTGTCCTTAAGAACATTGGATGCTTCCTATCCTCCGAGTCCATTAAAATCTGCCTTTCTGAAATCCTTTCTGAGTCAAGACACTAAATACATGTGGTGGATTATACCATCATAAAGCACAATTCTGGATACACCCTATTCAACCCATTCAAGAACTGTTCCAAAGTAGGGACAAGTAGAGAACCTCGTTCAGACTACAAAAGTGTCATCTATGAACCACATCCAAGTTAGTATGTGTTTAGAAATACGAGACATGTATAAATATATCTCCATCAATCTCATCCATATAACTATTAACGTACGTAAGTTTTATGTTGAAGTCCATCGCTGTGCCTTAGTTTTGAACAGAAAAATCCTCTCCTAGAAAAATGTCTCACTTTCACCTTCTGTTGTGTTCAATGTTCTCTTGTGAATAAAATATGGTGATATGAGATTTATAAATCATTGCATTCTTTTTCTTTTTTGACATTTATTAATTTTACACAGCCTCCACATTTTTTGGAATTGAGGTTGTAGAAAGAAAATATATACTCATTGTCAAAAAAATCAAGCACTTAGAAGTTGTCAGAATGGAATGAAACTTTATATGTGTGATTGTAACATTGATAGAAGCAAGTGATTACAATATCAGAGCATAACGGTAATTTATTGCGGAAAACTGAACACTTGAAGGGAGGCCCTAGCACCCTGTTGTACCGCCTCTAGCTTGGATGCAAGAGGTTCCAATACTGCAGCATATTGATCCACATTTGCTGTAACTGAGCAATGTGATATTGGCGATAAATCTGATGACCTGGCAGGCCACAGAAGTGTGACAATGTTGTGGAGACATTCCTGTGACACCCTTACTGTGTGCGGCCGAGCATTCGCCTGCTAGAAAATACCTCTTGAAAGCCGCCATGAGAGGAACACATGGATGTCCTGAACATATTGCTGAGCTGTCATTGTCCTTCGTACCACCACTAGTGCTCACCGACTGCTATGGGTCCCCAGACCATCACACCAGCAGTGGGGGCAGTGTGCCACTCCACAGCAAAGGCAGGGTTGAAGTGCTCACAACTAGGTCTCCACACGTGAAAATAGCTGTCGTCATTACTCAAATAAGATAAACCTTACTCTTTGGTCTGAATTTACCATCTGCAGCCCTCCAAAACAAAGTATGTTCAAGAATCTGCAGATAAGGCAAATCTCCATAGCACTACTGTGAGTTTCCCTTAAACTCTGCCCTATAGTATCCGATAACTTATTGTATAGCTCTTTAGGTACCACATCAAGTACCACCTAGTTACCAGTGGAATAGAACACACTTTCTGGTAAATTTAAATCAGTGTCTATTACAATGTATTCTGATATCCAGTCATATCTGCAGTTATTAAGAAAAATAGCTCCCCCTATTACCTTAGGGACTCCATATTCTACCCCAGAGAATGGCTTCTTAGCTGTATTCTTTTTTGTAACTTTGGTTATAGTGTAAAAAGAGAACAACACAGACAAGGACATACTCACATTGGCCAAATTTTAGCAGTCAGATGAAGTCCACTTGTAGTCAGTCTCTGAAAGGGGCAAGATGGTCAGAGTGTATCGGACAGGTATTTTTATCATTTTAACTAGCTTTTGACAGGTATAGATAATACAGGCCTGTATAAACCTTGTTAGTACATTGTTGAATCCTAAAGCCACCCAGTATAAGACTTGTACACTATGCATTGCAAAGTATGTATGAGGCCGTGCAATAAATGGATTACTATGGGGTACAAAGCTCTTGGCACATGATTTCCTACCAAGTCTTCAGATGCTGTCTTCACCCTGTTCTATCTTCACTCTCTCCATTGGTCTCATTTAGCTCTGGAAGCTTGTTTATGCAAAAGACTTAAAACGGATACATCCACACCTTCCCTTACTATGGGTAACTCACACAGGCATAACTTGGAGGAGCAAAAAACTTTGCCTGTCAATCTCATTCGCATTCTCATTGTCTCTAGCCTTATTTCCTGGAGTGGGTTTGAATTCCTACAATAGCCACCTTTCTTGGTAGCTCTAGGTCTCTAAACACTCAGGTTACAGCTACTGCATTTTTATTGGTTTGCCTGAGGACACAAGAAGGACTGTACTTCCATCGAATAGGCCTGTAATACCTGGGCATTGCTCAAAGTATACCTGGAACCTGTATACATATACGCAGCCTTACCTTCAGCCATCTTACATGTCTGAGTGCCTTCAGCTCCGCTTCCTACACTGACATCCTAGGTAGGAGTGGTTGGCATAGTAGTATTTCATTTTGCATGGACACTGCATAGGTATTATTGTATCTTGACGCCACCAGGAAGCGAGGGGTTTGACAGAGCTTGGATGCAGGAACGCCCCTGTCACACCCCTAGCTCCCGATTGGCTGATGTCTGTAAGGTCCTAGCAGCACTGTGTCTACAGATTTTTGCCGGCCCTGGACGATTAGAGTTAGTGGTTTATTTTCCAGTGAGAGTTACATTATTAGTTGTAAAAAGTTACATGTTACATGTGCAACATGGAAGCATTTACAGTTAATATGTAAGGCAAACCGGAAAATAACCCCTAACGATCCAGGGCCGGAAAAAATCGGTAGACACAGAGCTGCTACACAATGCTGCAATGTCTTCCTGCCGTCCCCCTTCCATCTCGGCTGGGTGGCTCCGGACTGAAGGGAGACTGAGAGTGGAGAGCAGCAGCAACGAGGAAAGGTCCGACTGCAGTGTCCTGCTGTCGCTACATCAGCATGATGTGGATGTGTGCTGCAACCGACACTCTGGACACAGGGGCCAAGGGGCTCACGCCATTTTCCTGCTGCCGCTGCCTGAGCATACACTCCATGTCCTGCCGCCACCGGTTGGGAGACCCACCACCTGGATCATCATCACCAGCGGACACACCGGTGATCAGCAGCAGCGGGGACACCGGCGATCAGCAGCAGAAGGGAAAAACAGGGATCAAGCAGCAGCAGAGACACCAGGGATCTGAGTCAGCAGCAGCGAGGACACCAGGGAACCCGAAGCAGCAGCGGTGGGGACACCGGGGATCAAGCAGCGGGGAAGGGCTGGCCAACAGAGAAAACTAGCAGCGGAGAGGACAACTCTTGCCCGGCAGCATAGGGGAGAAGCCGAGCCATCTGTGAGGTACTAAGGGCATCACCGGGCTATCATTGCTCTCTCCAGCACTACTTCCTGGTGGCGTCACTGCCTTGTTTGACACCCTTATAAAATCTAAAGCTATCTACAAAAAAACCCTAAAAAAATAATTAGCTATGAACTTTCTCTTGTCTGATACTTATGTTTCTATTTCTCAAGCAATCATGAGATGAAAAATTTCTGTTCGCTTTTCACCGGTTTCTTCACTTACTTCCTGTTTTTTTATACACCCCATCATAATCTTATTTCCCTCTTCTAAGCATAGTGTCAACAGTAGAGCTAAGTTCAAAGCTGAATATTTCCTGGTAGTTAAATAAGGCAGGGTTAAATGAGAAAGCTTGCACTTAGCAAGCCTAACAACAAAAAGCTGTCCAGTTTGTGTCTAATTACAATTTGCTGAATTCTATTTGGGACCAGTAGAATTAAATCATAGCTCGGGCCAAGTCTGCAGCTTTGCACAACAGCAGATTATAACACTATTACAAGACTCAAATGTGTAAAGCAGTAAGCCACTGTGTTTTGAGCCATGATCCTAAGAATTAATACCTTAAACATGATAATATTTTACTTTGGCAATTGATATCTCTAATAATATAACGGAATGTGGTGCCATAGCAGCAAATGCATATTCCTTTTTCTCCTTCAATCCTTCTGGACATTCTTAATTTTCCATTCCATCGGCAATAGTAAATATGACAACTCCTATGGGAAGTACACCTGGGATAAATACACTTATCTTTGAATGTGGGCTCCAGTAATTCCAATACTGGAACCTCTGCCACTCAGTATATACCCCCACCAACTCTGCTTACATTAACAGCAACTATTTTTTTCAGGTCAGAGCGGAATACAACTTTGGACAACTTTGTCTCTCTATCCTTTGAACCGAGTTCATGGTCATCATCTTTGATTTCTAGGACTTGTCTCCTCTAAATCCTTCTATGGCTTCTGGTTCTATCTTATACAATTCCTCCTGTAAATCTAACCAAACTATCTTGCAAAGATCTTATGTAAATGATTAGGGTTGTGGCATGTTTGGTTGAGTGGTCTTGCCAACTGAGGCCCTAAAAGTGGGTCTACCCTTGGCTTATAAAAAGACCTTCAATGGCTAGTTGTATGTGGTGGATCTCTTTTTCAGATTGTGTAGAGCTTGTTGATAACTAGACTCTATAATGCAAAAGATTTGACTGGGTAACAGTTTGAGTGGGGGCGCATGGAAACTGGATGTTCGTATCAACAAACTGCCCGCTACCTGGGCCATTCTAACCAGAATGTTAGGAGGGGCAGTCTGTTTGGACCAGTGGATGCGTGAGCACTCATACACATAGCGGCCAGGCTTATAACGCCCTCAACAAACCACCAGTTGAGAGGATCGTCTGATTACAGTGCAGAGGGATCAGCCCTATTCTCATTTGCACAAGGAAAGACTAAAAGCATTGGGATAAAACTGAAAGGGAGGAGACACAAATTAGATATTAGGAAAAACATTCTGACAGTGAGGGTGATCAATGAGTGGAACAAGTTACCATGGGAGGTGGTGAGTTCTCCTTCAATAAAAGTGTTCAAACAGAAGCTGAGCAGACATCTGTCGAGGATGATATAGTGAATCCTGCACTGAGCAGGGGGTTGGACCCGATGACTCTGGATGTCTCTTCCAACTCTACCATTATAAGATTCTATTATCTGACAAGCAAGATCAGCTCCAAGTGTTCTGTTGTCTGGCATTCAGAGACAGGTAGCACCATTGTTACTGGCCCCTGTGTCTGTCAGAACCATTTCCAGGCACTTGGCTTAACAGCATTTGGTCAGCATATGTATTGCCTTTGACACCCACCGTCACCTCTGTTTGCAGTTGTGTCCTGAACAATGAAACTGGACTACTGCGGAGTGGAACTGGGTTGTCTGACAAATCCAGGTTTAGTTTGGGCACTGATAACAGCTTGGTTCACGTGTGGAGACCTAGGGGTGAGTGTTTCAATCCTGTCTTTGCTGTGGAGCGGCACGCTGCCCCCACTGCTGGTGTGATGGTCTGGGGGGGCATTGCATATGACAGTTAGTCCCCCTAGTAGTAGTAAGAGGGACAATGACAGCTTGGTGATATGTTCAGGACTTTCTGCAGCCACATGTGTTCCCCTCATGGCAGCTTCCAAGAGCCATTTTCCAGCAGTATAATGCTCGGCTACACATAGCAAGCATGTGATGGAAATGCATCCATAACATTGTCACACTTCTGTGGCTGCCCAGTCACCAGATTTATCACTAATAGAACATGTATGGGACCTTCTAGGACACTAACTTAGACAGCCTACAAGCTTGCATGATCTAGAGGCTCAGTTATAGCAAATGTGCACTGATAAGCCACAGGATACCATGCAGAACCTGTATGTCTACATGCCCACCTATATCACATCTGGCATCCAAGCTAGAGGCGGTACAACAAGGTACTAGAGCCTTCCTTCAAGTGTTCAGTTTTCTACAATAAATTATCCCTTTGCTCTAAAACTGTAATCACTTATATCAACGTTATAATCACACAAAGTTTCTTTCTATTCTGACAACTTCTTCTAGGGGAGCGATTTTTTTTTTACAATGAGTGTATATGCAGTTTACGTTCAGCCATCTCTGAATCTTATCAGCTAATGATAAGACAAAGTCTCTAGCAAGATCTGACTTGTCAGTGCTTTATACAGCACAGCTATCATTGGAATAATCAATCGCTAAAGTGTACAAAAGGATGTTTTGTACACAGAGTTCATTTCTGTGGTAACTGAAGTGCACAACTTCTTGAAAAGTTATCTTGAATGTATCTGAGGAAATCCATAGCTCATCCTGTATGTCTAGTATATCCTTGACCATTGCCATTAGTTCAGCTTTACTCCATCTTCTATATATTTGTAAATGTCTGCTTGTTTGGAGCATCACGCACAAACTGTACGACCGATTGACATGAAATTTTGCACATAGTATAATCTTGACCCGGAAAAGGTTATAGGTAGAGATGAGCGAACGTGTTCTTCCGAGCTTGATATTCGTGCGAATATTAGGGTGTTCGTGATGTTCGTTATTCGTAACGAACACCATGCGGTGTTCGGCTTACTTTCACTTCCTTCCCTGAGACGTTAGCGCGCTTTTCTGGCCAATTGAAAGACAGGGAAGGCATTACAACTTCCCCCTGCGTCGTTCAAGCCCTATACCACCCCCCTGCAGTGAGTGGCTGGGAAGATCAGGTGTCCGCCTAATATAAAAGTCGGCCCCTCCCGCGGCTCGCCTCAGATGCCTGGTGAGTTAGATGAGGGACCGTGCTGTTTGTACCGGAGCTGCTGTAGGGAAAGAATTGGTAGTTAGTGTAGGCTTCAAGACCCCCCAAAGGTCCTTATTAGGGCCACTGATAGCTGTGTGTTGGCTGCTGTTAGCAGTGGCAATTTTTTTTCCCTCAAAATCGACTCTGCAGAGCGTTGCACCCGGCATTAGGGACAGAAGTGCTGCATAGGCAGGGAGAGTGTTAGGAGTGAGTGTAGCCTTCAAGAACCTCAACGGTCCTTTCTAGGGCCATATTTATCCGTGTGCAGTACTGTCCAGGCTGCTGTCAGCTGTGCTGCATTTTTTTTTACTTCTCAAAATCGCCTCTGCAGAGCATTGCACCCTCCATTGATACTGCAGGGAAAGAATTGTGTAGGCAGGGCCACAACACAGTTATTATTCATTGAATATACGCAGTGCTACCTTTTGGTGCAAAAAAACGGAAAATATTTCTATTTGTCCTGCCTCTGTCCGTCCTAAGGGCGGTGGACACGTGTCGGCTGCGTGTGCAACCTTTAAAAATCAGACGCACCCAGCTACGTTTTACTCCTGGCTTCGCCATTTGCTTTCCTTAATTGGGAAAAAAAATACCTGCTCTGCCACAGTTAATAACTCTGCTACCCTCACGTTCTGTGACACATTAGCAGGAAAACAGCACAGTTATTAAACTTCTCATGTTCATAGAATATACGCAGTGCTGCCTTTTGGTGCAAAAAAACGGAAAATAATTCTATTTGTCCTGCCTCTGTCCGTCCTAAGGGCGGTGGACACATGTCGGCTGCGTGTGCAACCTTTAAAAATCAGACGCACCCAGCTACGTTTTACTCCTGGCTTCGCCATTTGCTTTCCTTAATTGGGAAAAAAAATACCTGCTCTGCCACAGTTAATAACTCTGCTACCCTCACGTTCTGTGACACATTAGCAGGAAAACAGCACAGTTATTAAACTTCTCATGTTCATAGAATATACGCTGTGCTGCCTTTTGGTGCAAAAAAAACGGAAAATAATTCTATTTGTCCTGCCTCTGTCCGTCCTAAGGGCGGTGGACACGTGTCGGCTGCGTCTGCAACCTTTAAAAATCAGACGCACCCAGCTACGTTTTACTCCTGGCTTCGCCATTTGCTTTCCTTAATTGGGAAAAAAAATACCTGCTCTGCCACAGTTAATAACTCTGCTACCCTCACGTTCTGTGACACATTAGCAGGAAAACAGCACAGTTATTAAACTTCTCATGTTCATAGAATATACGCAGTGCTGCCTTTTGGTGCAAAAAAACGGAAAATAATTCTATTTGTCCTGCCTCTGTCCGTCCTAAGGGCGGTGGACACGTGTCGGCTGCGTCTGCAACCTTTAAAAATCAGATGCACCCAGCTACGTTTTACTCCTGGCTTCGCCATTTGCTTTCCTTAATTGGGAAAAAAAATACCTGCTCTGCCACAGTTAATAACTCTGCTACCCTCACGTTCTGTGACACATTAGCAGGAAAACAGCACCGTTATTAAACTTCTCATGTTCATAGAATATACGCAGTGCTGCCTTTTGGTGCAAAAAAACGGAAAATAATTCTATTTGTCCTGCCTCTGTCCGTCCTAAGGGCGGTGGACACGTGTCGGCTGCGTCTGCAACCTTTAAAAATCAGACGCACCCAGCTACGTTTTACTCCTGGCTTCGCCATTTGCTTTCCTTAATTGGGAAAAAAAATACCTGCTCTGCCACAGTTAATAACTCTGCTACCCTCACGTTCTGTGACACATTAGCAGGAAAACAGCACAGTTATTAAACTTCTCATGTTCATAGAATATACGCAGTGCTGCCTTTTGGTGCAAAAAAACGGAAAATAATTCTATTTGTCCTGCCTCTGTCCGTCCTAAGGGCGGTGGACACGTGTCGGCTGCGTCTGCAACCTTTAAAAATCAGACGCACCCAGCTACGGTTTACTCCTGGCTTCGCCATTTGCTTTCCTTAATTGGGAAAAAAAATACCTGCTCTGCCACAGTTAATAACTCTGCTACCCTCACGTTCTGTGACACATTAGCAGGAAAACAGCACAGTTATTAAACTTAGATTATACATTCACTAGAGGCAGTGGGGCCTTTCGTTTTCAAAAAAGGGAAAAAATTATATTTGGCCTGCAGTCTTGCGCCAATTTATTAGCTGCCTGTGAAATCAAATCACTGGTAATACAGCATGCTGAGGGGTAGGGGTAGGCCTAGAGGACGTGGACGCGGCCGAGGACGCGGAGGGCCAAGTCAGGGTGTGGGCACAGGCCGAGCTCCTGATCCAGGTGTGTCGCAGCCGACTGCTGCGCGATTAGGAGAGAGGCACGTTTCTGGCGTCCCCACATTCATCGCCCAATTAATGGGTCCACGCGGGAGACGGTTATTAGAAAATGAGCAGTGTGAGCAGGTCCTGTCCTGGATGGCAGAAAGTGCTTCGAGCAACCTATCGTCAACCCGCAGTTCTGCGCCGTCCACTGCTGCAAATCCGAATCCTCTGTCTGCTGCTCCTCCTTCCTCCCAGCCTCCTCACTCCACTACAATGACACCTGCTCAGGAGCGGGAACACTCCCAGGAACTGTTCTCGGGCCCCTGCTTAGATTGGGCAGCAGCGGTTCCTCTCCCACCAGAGGAGTTTATCGTCACTGATGCCCAACCATTCGAAAGTTCCCGGGGTCCGGGGGAAGAGGCTGGGGACTTCCGCCAACTGTCTCAACAACTTTCTGTGGGTGAGGAGGACGATGACGATCAGACACAGTTGTCTTGCAGTGAGGTAGTAGTAAGGGCAGTAAGTCCCAGGGAGCAGCGCACAGAGGATTCGGAGGAAGAGTAGCAGGACGATGAGGTGACTGACCCCACCTGGTGTGCAACGCTTACTCAGGAGGACAGGTCTTCAGAGGGGGAGTCAAGGGCATCAGCAGGGCAGGTTGCAAGAGGCAGTGCGGTGGCCAGGGGTAGAGGCAGGGCCAGACCGAATAATCCACCAACTGTTTCCCAAAGCGCCCCCTCGCGCCATGCCACCCTGCAGAGGCCGAGGTGCTCTAAGGTCTAGCAGTTTTTCACAGAGACGCCTGACGACCGACGAACAGTGGTGTGCAACCTTTGTTGCGCAAAGCTCAGCCGGGGAGCCAACACCAACAGCCTCACCACCACCACCATGCGCAGACATATGATGGCCAAGCACCCCACAAGGTGGGACGAAGGCCGTTCAGCGCCTCCGGTTTGCACCCCTGCCTCTCCCCCTGTGCCCCAACCTACCACTGAGATGCAACCCCCCTCTCAGGACACAGGCACTACCGTCTCCTGGCCTGCACCCACACCCTCACCTCCGCTGTCCTCGGCCCCATCCAGCAGTGTAGTTCAGCGCACCGTCCAGCCGTCGCTTGCGGAAATGTTGGAGCGCAAGCGCAAGTACGCCGCCACGCACCCGCACGCTCAAACGTTAACCGTCCGCATAGCAAAATTCATCAGCCTTGAGATGCTGCCGTATAGGGTTGTGGAAACGGAGTCCTTCAAAAGTATCATGGAGGCGGCGGCCCCACGCTACTCAGTTCCCAGTCGCCACTCATTTTCCCGATGTGCCGTCCCAGCCCTGCACGACCACGTCTCCCGCAACATTGTACGCGCCCTCACCAACGCGGTTACTGCCACGGTCCACTTAACTACGGACACGTGGACAAGCACAGGTGGGCAGGGCCACTACATCTCCCTGAAGGCACATTGGGTGAATTTAGTGGAGGCTGGGACAGAGTCAGAGCCCGGGACCGCTCACGTCCTACCCACCCCCAGAATTGCGGGCCCCAGCTCGGTGGTGGTATCTGCGGAGGTGTATGCTTCCTCCACTAAAGCACCCTCCTCCTCCTCCTCCTCCTCTGTCTCGCAATCAAGATGTGTTAGCAGCAGCATGTCGCCAGCAGTCGGTGTCGCGCAGTGTGGCAGCACAGCGGTGGGCAAGCGTCAGCAGGCCGTGCTGAAACTACTCAGCTTAGGCGATAAGAGGCACACGGCCCACGAACTGCTGCAGGGTCTGACACAGCAGACCGACCGCTGGCTTGCGCCGCTGAGCCTCCAACCGGGCATGGTCGTGTGTGACAACGGCCGTAACCTGGTGGCGGCTCTGCAGCTCGGCAGCCTCACGCACGTGCCATGCCTGGCCCACGTCTTTAATTTGGTGGTTCAGCGCTTTCTGAAAAGCTACCCACGCTTGTCAGACCTGCTCGTAAAGGCGCGCCGGCTCTGCGCACATTTTCGCAAGTCCCACACGGACGCTGCCACCCTGCGCACCCTGCAACATCACTTTAAGCTGCCAGTGCACCGACTGCTGTGCGACGTGCCCACACGGTGGAACTCTACGCTCCACATGTTGGCCAGGCTCTATGAACAGCGTAGAGCTATAGTCGAATACCAACTCCAACATGGGCGGCGCAGTGGGAGTCAGCCTCCTCAATTCCTTTCAGAAGAGTGGGCCTGGTTGGCAGACATCTGCCATGTCCTTGGTAATTTTGAGGAGTCTACCCAGGTGGTGAGCGGCGATGCTACAATCATTAGCGTCACCATTCCTCTGCTATGCATCTTGAGAAATTCCCTGCAAACCATAAAGGCAGCTGCTTTGCGCTCGGAAACGGGGGCGGGGAAGACAGTATGCCGCTGGATAGTCAGGGCACCCTCCTGTCTATTTCTCAGCGCGTACAGGAGGAGGAGGAGGAGCATGAGGAGGATGAGGAGGAGGGGGAAGAGACAGCTTGGCCCGCTGCTGACGGTACACCGGCTGATTGCCTGTCATCCTTTCAGCGTGTATGGCCTGAGGAGGAGGAGGAGGATCCTGAAAGTGATCTTCCTAGTGAAGACAGCCATGTGTTGCGTACAGGTACCCTGGCACACATGGCTGACTTCATGTTAGGATGCCTTTCTCGTGACCCTCGCGTTGCACGCATTCTGGCCACGACGGATTACTGGGTGTACACACTGCTCGATCCACGGTATAAGGAGAACCTGCCCACTCTGATTCCCGAAGAGGAAAGGGGTTCGAGAGTGTTGCTATACCACAGGACCCTTGCGGACAAGCTGATGGTAAAATTCCCAGCCGACAGCGCTAGTGGCAGAAGGCGCAGTACCGAGGGCAAGGTAGCAGGGGATGTGCGTAGATCGAGCAGCATGTACATCCCAGGCAGTGCAACAGTCTTCAAGGGCCTGGCCAGCTTTATGGCTCCCCACCAAGACTGTGTCACCGCTCCCCAGTCAAGGCTGAGTCAGCGGGAGCACTGTAAAAGGATGGTGAGGGAGTACGTAGCGGATCGCACGACCATCCTCGGTGACGCCTCTGCCCCCTACAACTACTGGGTGTCGAAGCTGGACACGTGGCCTGAACTAGCGCTGTATGCCCTGGAGGTGCTTGCTTGTCCTGCGGCTAGCGTCTTGTCGGAGAGGGTGTTTAGTGCGGCTGGGGGAATCATCACAGATAAGCGTAGCCGCTTGTCAACCTACAGTGCCGACAGGCTAACACTCATCAAGATGAACAAAGGCTGGATTTCCCCAGACTTCTGTTCTCCACCAGCGGACAGCAGCGATACGTAAGCAATACGTAGGCTGCACCCGCGGATGGAAGCTACGTTCTCTCTCACCATCCAAAACGGGGACATTTCTGCTTCATCAATCTGTGTCTAATATTCCTCCTCCTCCTCCTCCTGCTCCTCCTCCTGAAACCTCACGTAATCACGCTGAACGGGCAATTTTTCTTAGGGCCACAAGGCTCACTCAAATAATTTTTCTGAACAATTTTTATAAGTTTCAATGCGCTTAAAAGCGTTGGAACTTTAACTTGAACCAATTTTTCGTTACACTGGGTTGCCTCCAGGCCTAGTTACCACTTAAGCCACATTAACCAAAGCGATTCACCTGCCATCTTGGTTGGGCATGGCCAATTTTTACTGAGGTACATTAGTACTGTTGGTACACCAAATTTTTGGGGCCCTCACCTACAGTGTAATCATAGCAATTTGTATGTTCTTCGCCTGCACTCATGGTACAGAAAGGTGTGTGGGGTTGGCCTACACTTTAGCTACATAAATGTAACTTGGGCCTTGGCTATACTAAGGCTACTGAAATGGAACTAAGACTGCGCTCCCGCTATACTGCTGCTTCGGAATTGTTACTGGGGCCTGTCTTGAGTGCTACTATTGCTGACATGGAACGAAGACTGCGCTCCCGCTATACTGCTGCTTCGGAATTGTTACTGGGGCCTGTCTTGAGTGCTACTATTGCTGACATGGAACGAAGACTGCGCTCCTCCTATAATGCTGCTAGTGATATGTTAGTGGGGCCTGTCCTAATGCTACGGCTGAAATGTTACGAATTCTGGCCTCTGCCTATACCGCTGCTAATGGTATGTCTCTGGGGTGTGGAAACAGAGGCTTCCCAAAGACATGATGGCGGCGAGGCCATTTCCCACCAACGCGGTTACTGTAAAGGTGCATATAACCACGGACACGTGGAGAGGACACGTAGTGCCTCAAAAACATCCCCCTCCTCCTCCAACAGGGAAAACATTCTTGGCAAATGTCTTTGCATTGGTTCGTCTGGTGGCAGTCCAAGAATTTCACCTTTACCGACACAACGAGAGCCCCCACACCATCCCCCCGCCACGGCCCACTTAATCCTGGCCGCATTCCGAAAACCAACAAAATACAACCGTGCTACTAGGTCCGCAGTCACCACCACATTACCACCAACACGGTTACTGTTAAGGTACATATTACCAGTCTGACTGGGGCATGCAGACACCTTGACAGAATGAATAGTGTGTGGCACATAGGTTCCCCATTGCTATGCCCACGTGTGCAGCTCCTGATGGCGGTGGCACAGGATTCTATTTCTCATTGCTTCTGTACAGCATTGTGGGCTATCGCCCCGCCCCTTTTAAAGAGGGCCGCTGCCTAGCCATGCCAACCCTCTGCAGTGTGTGCCTGCGGTTCCTCCTCATGGCAGACGCACTTCTAAATAGACATGAGTGTGGCGTGGCATGAGGGCAGCTGAAGGCTGCGCAGGGACACTTTGGTGTGCGCTGTGGGGGGGAGGGGGGGCGGTTGGTCAGCATGTAACCCAGGAGAAGTGGCAGCGGAGTGTCATCCAGGCAGTGATTGTGCTTTGTTGTAGCTAGTGTGGTGCTTAGCAAAGGTATGCCATGCTAATGAGGGCTTTTCAGAAGTAAAAGTTGTTGGGAGGGGGGGGGGGGCCCACTCTTGCCGGTATTGTGGCTTAATAGTGGGACCTGGGAACTTGAGATGCAGCCCAACATGTAGCCCCTCGCCTGCCCTATCCGTTTCTGTGTCATTCCCATCACTTTCTTGAATTGCCCAGATTTTCACACATGAAAACCTTAGCGAGCATCGGCGAAATACAAAAATGCTCTGGTCGCCCATTGACTTCAATGGGGTTCGTTGTTCGAAACGAACCCTCGAACATCGCGGGAAGTTCGTTCCGAATAACGAACACCCGAACATTTTGGTGTTTGCTCATCTCTAGTTATAGGCTAAAATTCAGAAATTTTGTCTTGAAACCTTATTTGCATTTTTTGCCTTTGCTTTAATTTTAATGCAGCAACCCCCAAATTTGCTTTCGCCCATGGATTCTACGTACTTCCTGGTTATTTCCGACAAGTAATTCCCACTAGAAGACTCATACTGAGCGCTGACCATTTGTGTTTCAGGACTGCTTTCTAGCCCCAGTCTAACCCTGGTGGAGCCACCAATCATTTGCCCATTTTGTCCTTCCTAATTCTGCCTTGGATGTCTGTGTGGATAACAGTTTGCAAAAATGCTATGTCCCCAGACAGGAGTACATGGAGCAAGTTTATGAACACTGGAAATCAACAAACGGTAAAGAACAGTTTTTGGTGCCCATAGCAACTGATCACACAGCAGCTTTTGTTTTACCTCAGCACTAAGAGGATTAAATACTGTTGCCTATAGCAACCAATCACAGAGAAGCTTTCATTTTACCTCAGCACTAAGAGGATTAAAAGCTGTTGCCTATAGCAACCAATCACAGCACAGCTTTTATTTTACCTCAGCAGTATAATATATAGCAACCAATGACGGTGTAGCTTTCATTTTACCTCAGCAGAATAACAAATGAAAGCTGAGCTATGATTGGTTGCTATTGGCAACAAAAAATGCCAAATTTTACTCAAATCGGGCCAGAACTGGGGATTTGTATACAACACAAACAAACAGATTTTGTGTTTTAGATATAAGATGCCAAACAAGCGAAAGACCTGTTTGTATTGCAACATAAAGACGTTTTGTATTGCATGCGGTCTGTATCGGGTACCCGGGCTAGTGTTTTATACTAGGTAATGTCGTCAAGCTCGCCTGACCCTTCTGTATGTGTAGTAGTCTTAGTCTGCCTATGGGCAGGATTTGTATTAGGATTAGAATTGCCCATATCTGAGTAAGTTGAGCACTGATATCACCACTGAGTTGTTAGCGCTTGTACAGAGCGTTTAGACAGGTAGATAACCCCTGGTTTCTCACCTAGTGCTTCACATTCTATGTCAAGCAATGAGTGGGGAGCGTTTACACTAAGCGAGAAGTTAGTGATCCAGCGGTGATTTTCATGCTGGCTGAAAGTGAATGACCAACGAACTGTAAACAAATAGTGCACAACAGTTGGGCATTTAGGCGCGATGATTATCGCACAAATTTGTTGGTTTGAATGAATTTTGCGTGATAATTGTCTCATGTAAATGGCCATTAAGATATAACAGCCCACTACTTTCTCTCACTATCTCAAAGGAATGAATACACTAAGTACAAGTTATGATGAACTTTTAGTCACTATCGTAACCTGGATACCGCTTACGTCACAGCAGTCACAACTGGAAAGATACTAATGTAGTGCTGCTGCTATTAGCGCTAAATCATTTTGGCCTAAGGGACATGTCAAAAAGGTTCCATGGGGTCTGTATAGCTTTCTAGACTCTATATGAAATAATACAAGTGGCTGTTGAAATATACAATGGAGTTGTAGAAGACCCTGCCCAAACTCATGGGTGCTAGTCATGACTTTTTTCATTCCCTTTGGGTGAGGCTATACATACTTCTCTCGGACCTCAGAATGACCCAGGGTGTTAATCCCAGTTCATTCTAATACAATGTCCGGCTTCACATGGATAGCTTCAGTACCAAAGCAAAAATGTACCACTTGGCCTCCCCTAAGGATTTCAGCCATATGGGGAGGCACTAGTAATCTCACACAGAGACATGGTGTGATCAAAAGCACTCCAGATTTATTGCAACAAAGGTCATCACTTATAGTCTTCCTTATTAGTAAGTGACTTACTGAGTTTGCACAGAGAATGCTATAATTTACATAAAAATTCACATTCGCAAATTTTAATAAACACGTGGAAACAAAACTTCAGCAATATGTCAAAACTGACGTAGGACCAATCCAGGCGATGTTGATAGCTGACCCTTGGCGAACAGAGGCTTTGGTACCATGCAATGAGAAGCAGACTGGTGATGTGTAACAGAGATGGAAAATCTTACCCTATGCTAGACAGGAAGATAAGGGGCAACCCTGCCTAGAAGCAGGGCAGGCGTCCTGATTAGAACAGCCCTGCTATCTTCCTCTAGGACCTGACTAACCCTGAAGGAACACTGAATGTGGTATACAACAATAACACAGAACAGGACCAGGAGTGGTGCAGGTACAGGAAGGCAAAGGACAAAAGTACACGAACAAGACTGAGAAACAAGAAACAGATACAAGACAGGAAACGTACAAATACTCGAGGGCCGTAAACACATGAACTCCAATAACACACAAGATAAGCACAGATGAGACAAACAGAGACGAGACCCATGCTGATTCTCAGAAGCAAACATACAACAACACCTGGACAACCCTGGACTCACACCCAAGTGGGGTGCATATGGACTGTGTATATTGACGTTGGATGATATTGCTGTGTTTTGTGATTGCGGTGATGACAAATAAAGGCTGGCAGGAGCCAGATAAAGAAATCCACATCTCCTGAGCAGTTTCTACATGTGTGGTGTGCCATTTTTATGTGCAAGAGGCCGGCGATCCACAGGCAAGTGTACCCCAACTTGCTACTATATATATATATATATATATATATATATATATATATATATATTCACCCCTCCACTGCTGTTGGGGCTCGGCGTGTCTAGCCGCTTGGCTCGTCAGGACTGTAATGAAGCTTTTTCAGCAGGCGGGGATTTTAAATCTCCACCTCCTGAAAGGGCTACATCTGATTGGCTGACCACTCAGCCATTCACTGAATGTCAGTTGAGCGCTGCCTGTAATTGGTCACAGTGCTCAGCCAATCACAGGCAGCGCTCAGCCATTCATTGATTCAACACAGCGGCGGAGAGGTGAGTAAGTACAGTGTGTGTGTGTATATATATATATATATATATATATATATATATAATTTTTTACACATGTTAGGGATGATTTATACGCACGTGCAAAGCAACAATCGTGTGCATATCCAAGTGATTCTGACATTGTTTTTTTTTGCCACGTATTGTACTTCATGTAGGTGGTAAAAATAGACCAATTGAATTTGTTAAAAGTGCCAAAATTGGAAGATTTTGGAAAAAATGTTATTTTTCACATTTTCAACTGTAATATCTCAAATATGTGCAAACATACTTTACAAATTTTTGCTAAAATATATATTTCCATCTGTTTGCTTTATTCTGGCTGCACATTTGAAAAACTTTGTTTTTTTTAACCATTTAGGAGACTTACAAATGTAACATTACTTATCAACATTTTGAGGAACACTTTGTTTTCCTACACCAAGCCAAGATTGTCAAGCTCATAGGTGTCAAAATGATAGGTACCCCCACAAATGACCCCATTTTAAATACTACACCCCTTAGTGGATTCACTGAGGGGTGTCATGAGTATTTTGATCCCACAGTTTTTTTTAGGAATTCATGCAATTCAGAGGAGAAAAAAAAAGATTTCATATTATGATTTTTAAAGATATGTTTTTTATTATTTTAAAGACCTATTTTTTTCTATAGTGCATATAAAAATGAGTATTTACACCCCAAAATGGATACCCCGGCTTGTCCCGTGTTCAGAAACATATCCTTTGTGGCCCTAATCTTATGTCCATATGCACAATGGGGCCCAAACTGAAAGGAGCAGCCGGTTGTCTTTCAGAACATAGATTTTGCTTGAAGGTGATTTAGGCCCCATTGCTCACTTGTAGAGCTCTTGAGCGGCCAAAGCGACAGAGAACCCCAACAAATGACCCCATTTTGAAAACTAGACCCCTTAACAAATTCTAGGGGTGTACTGCATATTTTAACCCCACAGTTTTTGAATTAATCTAAGCCAAACAGAAGGAAAAAATTATGATTTTCATTTTTTTGGCAATTGTGTCATTTTAAAAACAGTTTTTTTTGTACAGCACACATATAAATGCAGACTTTCACCCCAAAATGGATACCTGTTTGTCCCGTGTTCGGAAATATACCCATTGTGGTACTAATCTTATGTCTGGCTGCACAACAGGGCCCAAACCGAAAGGAGCATTGAAATTCAACTGTTTTTAACTTTTACATGATCGCCATTATTCATTGAATATTGAGGATCACGTGACCAGAGACTGGCCCTCGGTCACTGCTCCAGGCTCTCGGTTACCTGTAGTAGCCAGGAGCAAGGAGATTTTAAATTTCTCAGGCCCTCCCCAGCTTCTACGCTTGCGTCTGCCATTTTGCCAACAGGCGCATGCACCAAAGTTGGGTAATGATCCGCGGATAAAGGTCCCATCGGGGGACATTGCCGGAGGCCTTAGGTAAGTAATTTCACCTCCCCTCATGGATCAGATCCGCGACGTGAGGTAAAATTTAAGTTTTTTTCTTACTTTTACGTGATCGCCGTTATTCATTGGATAGCAGCGATCACGTAACCAAAACACACGTACCGCCCCCCCCACCCCCCGTGAAATCCTTAGGCTTTCGGCTACATTTGGTAGCCAGGAACAGGGAGATTTTAAATTACCCTGGTAATCTGCGGCTTTTGCGCATGCGTCCGCCAACTTGGCGATGGGCGCATGCGCAGAAGCTGGGGTAAATCTATGAGGGGAGGTGAAACTTTAACTTTATTTTACTTTTTAGAACTTTTCTGTGATCGACGTTATCCATTGGACCGGTTACCTCAGTCCCAGGTGACATCTCATGCTTCCCAGCTACCTTCAGTTGTAGTTGCGGGAGATTGTGGAGGACGGGGGTGAGTAGTTTCAGTGCTCCTCATTGATGCGATCCTTGAGGAGAGCTAAAACTCTAACTTTTTTTCACTTTTAATTTACTTTAATGCGATCGCATGACCGGGAGGGGGGCTTCCCGTGGCCCCCGCCATGACAGCTCCAGGTTGTCAGCTACCTCCGGGAACCGACAGCATGGAGCTGTCATGTCCTCAGCCCACGTGGCTTTAATCCTCAGAGAATGCATGTTTTTACGTCGAAAAGGATTAAAGCCCACAAAGCCAAGACGTAAAAAGGCAATGGGGCTGTCACTAAGGGGTTAAACCAGTAGTTTTAAAATACAATATTTTCAGAAATACAATATTGATTTTAATGAGACACAATTACAAAATACAAGTATTGATAGAAAATATATGTCTAAAAAAACACATCATTTTAACAATATACAGCAGAGAGGTAGGCATGCAGGTACTATCTTGCAGCTTACTGGAGCAGGGCAATGTAAGGCAGCATGGGAAGTGTGGGTGAGGAAATCCCAACCAGTACAGTACTGACAAAATGGATGGCTTAGGACATGCCCCCACCTGAAATTAGATTGCAAACAGAGGAGCAGCAGAATAATTTACATGGAAAACTCAATTAATAGTGCTCAAACTGTGCAATCAGAAGCAAAGCAGCGGCCAATGAAGACCTGCGCTGCGATTGAAATTGTTTTCAAAACTCAGGTATGCTTTAAATAGTAGCAATTAACACTAAATTAAATTAACCATTAGGCTCCACAGCTGTATTACGTTTTCTTGCAAGCCTTGAATTCTAAGCATCCACCAGTACCGCATATATTACAAAGCTCCTAGTGAGATGCAAGAGATACTTATTCTAGGGAAAAATTGGTAATGTGGTCTGGATCAAGTAAAAAATAATACCGTACAGATTTCACATAACACTGCCATACAGCTCTAAAGATTAAAGTAGCATCAACACTACACAAATAACCTTACCATATATGTATTAATCCCAGCTATAATGCCCATAAAACAGAACTGACCAAATCAGTGTTCCTCCAACAATATACATAAACGGCCTAATTTAAACAAAATGAGTATAGGTGTCATGTACAGTGTTTTCAAGAAATACATTGGCAGCCTTGCAGTGTTTTTCCTTTTTTCCCCCCAATTAAACATTACTCTACGAAATGCTAGTTTTAAGGGCTTAATTTTAACAGCCCGATATCGCTCTTGCAAACCTTCTAAAAAAACATCAGGATGCAAGGCATTTTCATGTGAAAACGCCTCGCATCACTGCGGGGGTTCGCTTCTTTCCATTTCTTTCAATGGGGCAGCAGCAGTGCTGGCTCTATTGAAAGCAATGGGAGAAGATCGCGATCCCCTGCTGCAGCTGTGACAGCTGCCGCAAGGGATTCCTTCATCCAGGGGTTTCACTTTGTCTTTAATGGGGTCAGCGGCAGCAGTGCCGCCCCTATTGAAAACATAGTGTGACAGCAGAGGTAGGGGATTCCTTCATCGCCACAGGGATTACCCTCATCACTGAACAATGACAGCAGCGGCAGGGTGTTCAGTGATGAGGGGACTCCCCACGGGGATGAAGGAATCTCCTGGCTCTGCTGTCACAGCAGGGGCAGGAGATCGTGATGTTCTCACTATGTTTCAATGTGGTCGGCAGCCCCATTGAGAACGAGGTGAAACCCCTGAATGAAGAAATCCCCTACTGCAGCTGTCAGCAGGGGATTGCAATCTTCTCCCATTGCTTTAAATGGGGCTGGAACTGCTACCACCGCCCCATTAAAAACAATGGGCTATATTGCAAAATGATAGGACATGTTGCTATTTTGTTTTCCGGCACCATCACAGTAGTGAAAACATCTCAAATGAAACAATTGAAATTCATTGGTTTCATAATCATGCGTTTTCACTCACTTTCGCAGTAGTTTTTTTCTTTTTTTTTTGCATAGGCGCGACTACAAAATCGTGGCATACTCTATAAAGCCGCGATTTGCATTTTTTTTCAGTCCATGCTTCCCTACAAAACCTTCCTTTCTGTTGCATTACATCACATGAAAATGTGGTTTTTGTGCAGTGCAATGCAACCTTTACAGTAGGAAATTCTATTGTAAAAGCCCTAAACTAAGCCCTAGCTTTATAAAAAAATAATACATCACCTAAGAAGCGCTGTCATTTCCGAGTCGAATCTCCTCTTTACCTCCGGCACTTGTCTTCAGTTCTTTACCAGCCCTTCCTGGATTGGAGGATCAAAATCCCCGCTGGCTGTGATTGGTTCATCAAGCGCCAGCTCTGATTGGCTGAGCCACGGCGCTCATGAACCAATCACAGCCAGCCCCTTGTGGAGGTGAGGATTTTGATCCTCCAATCCAGAAAGGGCTAGCAGAAGACTTCAAGCATGTGCCAGTGAGCTTTAGGGGAGAAGACACGCCGGAGATGACAGCGCCTCTTAGGTGATGTATTATTATTTTTTGTTGTTTTTTTTTTTTACGGCAGCTAGGGTTTATTTTCCAAGTAGGGCTTATGTTTCTAGCCCCCCCCCCCCAAAAAAAATACTCACACGTGGTGCTACATAGTCGCGCGACTTTGCAGCAACATAAAATCGCGTTATCATCGCGAGAAAATGCAGTGATAATCACACGGACCAATGATACGATATCGCTGTGATTTTGTAGCTACAAAACGCATGCAGGTGAAGCCCATGGTTTCCAATGGGTTTTTTCACATGAGCAATATTTTGTAACCTGCTAAATTACAAGACTACAAAATCACAGCATGCTCTGTACAGCTGCGATTTGCTATGTTTTGTAGCTCATGTTTCTCTGTGGAGCCTGTTTATCGTATCGCACGAACGTGCGATTTTCGTGTGATGTGATTTTAACATTAGAAAGTCCTATTAACTTTCTCCCTATAAAATCGTGCAATTTTATAGCGCAAGAAAATTGCGGGTAGCAGCAACACAATGCTAAATTTTTCCCCACAAGAAAGCATCACTGACGCTACAAAATCGTGTGTATATAGTCGCAATATCGCTGCAATTTTGTAGCAGCGATATCACTGTCACCCATGTGAAAGAGGCCTAAAGCGATTCAGTTATCAGATAGGCTGCTATGTTTGTACAGCTGGCAATAGTCCATCACGGATTAGAAGGACACTTTGGGTGCACTCTCTTCATGTATAGACTAGACCAGTGATGGGCAACCTTTTGAGCTTGGTGTGCCAAAATTCGCCAAAAACCCGAGAATAACTCGGGTGGTGTGTCACTTCGAAAAAAAACCCATAAATTTACGTTTAAATAGCAAAAATGTATAATTGTAATACATAACTGAATTTAATATACCCAAAACACCCATAGCACAGGCACTTGCCTCTCCCAGCCCCCCCTCACTTATCTAAGTAATAATGAGCCCCCAGCAGTAAGTGCCCCACACAGCGGCCCCCAGCAGTGACAGCGACCCCAAGCAGTGACAGCGACCCCAAGCAGTTACAGTGCCCCCCACAGCGGACCCTAACAGCGACAGCGGCCCGAGCAGTGATAGTGGCCTCCCCACAGCAGCCCCCAGCAGTGACAGTGCCCCCCCACAGCGGCCCCCAGCAGTGACAGTGGCCCCCCACAGCAGCCCCTAGCAGTGACAGTGCCCTCCACAGCAGCCCCCAGCAGTGGCAGTGGCCCCCCACAGCGCCCCCAGCAGTGACAGTGGCCTCCCCACAGCAGCCCCCAGCAGTGACAGTGCCCCGCACAGCGGCCCCCAGCAGTGGCAGTGGCCCCCCACAGAGGCCGCAGCAGTGACAGTGGCCTCCCCACAGCAGCCCCCAGCAGTGACAGTGCCCCCCACAGCAGCCCCCAGCAGTAACAGTGGCCCCCCACAGTGACAGTGGCCCCCACAGCGGCCCCCAGCAGTGACAGTGGCCCCTGAGACTCATATACTTACCCCCTCCACCTCGTGGAAGCTCCGCTCCTCCTCTGCTCTCCGCAACCTCTAGCAGCGATTACCTCCGACGCACACTGTGATGTCAGTATGCTGACGGACGCCTTCCCCCCCCCCCCCCCCGGACGCTCTCGTGGAACCAAGTAGTGGGAGACGTCAGGGGAGGGGGGAGGAGAATCCTGGCTGCACACTGACATCACGGTGTGCGCCGGGATCAGCGCTGCTAATAGTGCTGTTTAGGTCAGTTCCAGCATGGACTCCCTGCATGGTCACGCAGGAGAAGTGGCTTGATAAAGGCCAATTATTGGCCGAAACGTTGCCTGATACTTGCTCCATGGAATAATAAAGTATTGATTTTTTGCCATTAACAACTATTCGCACCAGTTTATGCTGCCACACTCATTTATATTTGATCATATGGAGGTTGACAGTTCACAATCTGTTCGTGGCTGTTGCATTTTTTTATACTGAACGTGGTTCCTCCCTTGCCGGAGTTTTCTTGCCATATTTTGAGTGCTGCGGACCTACATATTTCTACGTATTTGCAGTGCTGACACGCGTGTCATAGGTTCGCCATCACGGGACTAGATCCATAAACTATGTGTCTGGTATATTCTCTGATACTACTAATAGCCGAATTGAACAATATTTTTTGTGCCATTCTTGATAACAGGAGAGAGGACCTGTCCGCGTATGATTCTGCCCTTACATATGGCACCATAGTCTGATATATATCCACTTAGAATTCTGAAATTTATGACTGAAACTATAGTCACATGGGCAAGTTTTACGGGCAATTGTTTTACCTGTGATTTCACTGCGACTTTCTTGAGTGTATGATGCATTTTTTTTATAGAAATGACCAATTTAAATCAGATTTACAAGTGTGACAAATTGGAATGTGCGCCAAATAATGTCATCAAGTCCCAACCCACAGTTTTAGGTCTTTGGAACATGAGTTCATTTTTGGAGTCAGTTCTACCAGCCTGGCTAGTCTCACAGGGCTTTGGACAAGAACCAAGACAGAGAATGAGGATGTGGGTTCATTCTCTGGTCTCCAAGCATTCTCACAAAGGACATTCTCACAGTCTGTATATGTATCTTTGGCAGCATCCAGAGATGTGTGTCTCCTTCAGCCACCTGTCTGTCACCAGCTTTGAGAAGCTGCTGGAGGAGCTGCAGCTGGAACTCCCATTCCAGGACACCAATGAGGAGGGAATTTTAGCAGAGAAACGTCTGATGGTAAATTTTAGTCTAATATTCTTATTTGTCCTTTTATTGTACAGGTTCCTTGCAATGGGTATCTTGTTTTGTCTTGTTGCACTTTGAGTTTCTGCTGGGGATTTCTATCATTACCATGATTGTCCATCTCGCCTGTGAAGTCATATGTAAGTGGCTCAAGCCATCTATGATGACAGAGACAATTGCAGAACAGTAGACGGACATCATTGCCAGA
Organism: Eleutherodactylus coqui; assembly: GCF_035609145.1. NCBI lineage: Eukaryota > Metazoa > Chordata > Amphibia > Anura > Eleutherodactylidae > Eleutherodactylus > Eleutherodactylus coqui. The sequence continues at coordinate 163,811,620 of NC_089837.1, read as the reverse complement.
TTCCTCAGTGCTACACAATTGCCTAACTAACTGCATTGGGGTACTAGATGGGAAGCACATATGTGTGCAGCCACATTCAGGGTTCCGTTTCCTCAATTACAAACAGTATCTTTTGCTGATTCTGTTAGCCTTGGCTGACAGCAATTACTGCATTGTAATTTTTGATAACAGGGCCTATGGAAGCACTGTGGAGTCAACTTCTTCATTCACACAATCTGTTCCATCTACCTTGCAAACTTCCCGGATTCTTGGCCCCACCAGCCCCTTTGATTATTGTCGTGGATGAGGGATTTGGACTGTCAGAATATGTACTGCATCTTTTTCCCCGATGCAGCTTGGACATGAGAGGAAGAACTACCGACTCACCAGGGCACATCCATTCGTTAAATGCACCTCTCACTAGCAAATGTCAGGTTTTTCAAGGCACTCTTCATTTGGATCTGGATAAGGTGACAACGGTCATCCAAGCCTGCATCATCTTACACACCTTCAGCAGGATTCATGACAGTGCATTTGAATCTTTGTGTTTCTACTAGACCTGATAACTTTTCTTCATCTTGTAGTTCAGGCACATCTGGTCTTAGAGTTTGGGGACTACTTTATTTCACCTGAGAAAGCTGTGCTTTGACAGCTGGACTATATCCATGGAAGCCACTAATTACAGTGATGTTTTCCTCTCATCTGGTTGTGTTCCAGTTTGTTGTAGTCTAGTTTGTTTTAGTTGTTAGGTAGTTAGGGACTCACAAGAGAATGAGGACCCTCAATGTGGGTTATGAGCTTACGTATTTTTGTTATAAAAAATATTCTCACTCCATTTTCCTTACAGATGAATTGGGCCAATGTCACAGATGGGAGAGATGGGGAGACCCCAATCAATCCCACCTCTATCACTGATTTGTCACAGATCGATTACTTAATGTGTTCTCACCACTGCGAACACTTATTACGGCAGGGCCCTGATTGATGACTCTAGCAGGATTGAGAGCGTGGAGTTGTTACAATTTAGGTGAATTTGACCCAGCTGTCCCATGCAGAGTGAAAGCTCAAATTATCCACTGATCTAATGACTCTTGCACTCTACAATACCCGCACACACTCGCTGCCAACACCAGCTTTTGTTTTCCAGGTAAGCTGGAACCCATAATTATGTATTATTAATAGAGATGAGCGAACGTACTCGTCCGAGCTTGATGCTCGGGCGAATATTAGGGTGTTCGGGATGCTCGTTACTCTTGATAGGGGCCAAGAGGGGCTGAAGGAGTTAATATATGTTGCTTATCTAAATGAATATATTGCAAATATTTTACGTGTAACAGAACTCATGACTATTGAGAAACAGGCCTGTGGTTTCCTGTCTTCTTAAGGTCTGCAGACTGACCTAGTGGAATCAGGAAGTTCACCCGAACAGATGTTCATAAATTTAGCAAGAGATGGCTTAACCACAAAGAAGTTGTCAGCTCTCTAAAATTAATGTGTTTGTCTAAAAGTCATGTGAAATCACAAGTTTAAGATGTATGTAAAATCACGAGTTTTTCCTTGTTTAGCCACGAGGGGGACTGGCTATAAAAGCCAAGACATGCAAATAATAAAAGCAGAGTTCATTGCTTTAACCATATACTGTGTATGGCTCAATACTTTTACTCTCAAGAGCGCTCCTACTTAGGTCAATTTGGAACCGGACAACTTCACTGACCAGTCTGTTTGTGCAGACTAACCCTCGACAGTTTTTGGCGCCCAACGTGGGGCGGGGCTTATCTTTACGGGACATCGCAACCAGTAGACTGAAACAAACTCCTGGCCCGTTGACGTGGATACTGGATCCTGAGACCCCAGACTGAAAACACCGGTGTAAAGGTAAGAGCTTATCTTACTATTATACAGTCTGGATTCTTTAGATCTCTAACGGACTAGAGGTTGGTTGTTGCCTGTTTCCTATATTTTCTGCCCCGTCAATATTTTAGAGTGAATAAGTTCATTTAACTGTCCTAGACGGAAGAACTCACTCATTGGGACTTAAAGAGTCATGTTGTCTGTATTGGAGATTGAAATAATTGTTATTGTTATAGTCTCATTTCTGGCAGTCATATTGTTACTCTGGATCTGTTATAATATTACTAAAAGTTCCCTAAGAGGCGAAGTCTGGTCTCCCCTGAATCCTAGTGTTTGAAGTTGACCACGTTTTAGTTCTGTAAATCTATTCCGGGACAGGGAACTGTGTGTTCCCAGATAATCTCAGTGATTATCTTAGTTTATTGTGTGAAATATACGTCCTGTATACTTAGTGAAGAATAGTTGGAAGTGGTCAAGCATGGGGTCTGAACAATCTAAGATATATCAGACTCCTATGGAAATAATTAAAGATAGAGAAGGGGAGGACATTTGCAGACAAGCCTATAAAGTTTACAAACGTATAGGCCTCAAGAAGGCGGGAACATTCAATTATGAATTTTGGTCACAATATGAGGATAAGCATAGAAAGGAAATAAGAAATAAGGGTTTGGAAAAGGGCATGAAGGCCATTCTGGACTGCTCTAAAACAGCAGAAGACGAACACTGGGACTCCGAGTCCCGAGGCGAGGGCATTTTAGTTTATTGTCCTATGGCCCGGCCACCAATAGACGTTCCCATGGAAACCCCTACGGTTCCATTAGTCCCTCCTGTCGTCCCGGCCGCTCCACCAATGTCTCCAAATAATCCCTTTAATTCTCTGTATCCCAATTTGCCGCCCCTGCCTCCTACGTATCCACAGGCTACTGCCCAGATGGATACACCTCCCTACAGCCCTCAATCAGGATCCCCGGGCCCTGAAGTAAATAGAGGTCCGGCTTGGGACTGTCCACGTTGTGGTCAACAGAATGCCTGTTTTAGAGAACTCTGTACGGTATGTGGGACTCCACGTCCCAGGGACCAGTGTAGACAACCGGTTCCCTTGTTCCCAGTTACAACCTCCACTACCCATTATAGAGAACCAAACAGACCGAGTCCACCATTGGGCACGGTCAGACAAGAGGACACTGACAGACCATCGTCTTCTAATGACAGACCCACGGACGCACATAGACCAACTCCCGGGTCTACAGTCACTACATGGCGACCCTGGAGCGCCACAGACCAGATGGCACTGTGTCAGCAACTGCCCGATCCCCAGACAGAGCCAGCAGCTTTCCATAGAAAGTTGGAAGTCATACAGAAAAACTACTCTGCCACTTGGACAGACATGGAATGTCTTATGAATGTAAAATGTCCTCTGGGCCTTTACAATAGTATTGCTCAATTTTGTGGTCTTGAAGATCGCCCAGATGACCCCCAGACATTACTTAGTGGTACTCAATATGTGGACAAGGTTAAGGCCTGGTTTAAGGATAAAGCCCAAGAGAGACGTACAGCCCTAACACAGTGTAGACAGAACAAGGGCGAGTCTATTGAATGTTACTTTGGCCGTTTAGAGGAAGTAGGCAGAGATCTGGGTTTATATGATTGTCCAAAAGCCATACGTAATGCTGCTTTTTGTGAAGCCTTTATGCAAGGAATAGATAAGCGCCTGTCCGACCGCGTTAAAGCATGTACCCCCGATTGGCGACAGGCCAAACTGCGTGATCTATATAAGAAAGCTGTAGGATTTGTCATGGACACAGAAGACCACGCAAAGGGTGTTATGGTTAAACATTACACCATGGAGGGGGACACAGCCCGACTTACAGACCCCAGGCGGGAGACCCGTAAGTGTTATAACTGCGGGAAGACTGGACACTTGGCCCGTAATTGTAGGGCCCCTAAACGCCCTAGACAGAACATGTCAGACGAAAGGGGGCAACAGGGAAGTACGGCCAATACCACATCATCCCGCCCACAGGGAAACAACGGGTATACCAATTACCAATGAAGGTCTGGCACTCCTTCCCCCGTGTCCCTTATAGTTACTGACGCATGTGGGCCACAAATTTTTCAGCCTCTAAAAATCCAGGGGAAGGAGGTGCCCTTTTTAATTGACACAGGGGCCACTAAATCATGTGTCAGTACCTCACAAGTCAATGACCTTAGTATTCCTCTCTCAGACTCCATAGCCATAGCTGTTGGAGTGTCCGGTGAACCAACACCCATGCGTGAGACCGAGCCCATAGAAGTCTCCTTTCAAGGGTCACGAGTCCTCACTCGCTTCCTGGTGTCACCCGCTGGGGATTGCATCATGGGAACCGATGTGATGGGACCCCTGGGGTGCTGTATTCAGCTCCATCCTTCCGGTGAGGCTCATGTCAGTACCTCTGCGGCCGACCACCAGGTATTCTGTCTCATGGCAGCAGACTTGGTCACTCCGCCTCCTTCTTGTACTATATATGTGTTGACCCCAGAAGATACACAGGTTCTCTCAGCAGTGCCAGAGACCCTATGGGCAAAAGGGAAGACAGACTTGGGCCATCTCCACGTACCCCCAGTCATGGTATATCTCAAAGATGGGGAAAAAGCCCCCATGATCCGCCAGTATCCCCTAGCCATGGCACAGGAAGACGCAATAGCCTCCACTATTACAGAGTTATGTGCCTTGAATGCTTTAAAACCTTGCGTCTCACCCGCTAACACGCCACTCTTCCCGGTTAAAAAGAAAGGGAAGAAAGGCGAACCTGATACCTACCGGATGGTTCACGATCTAAGAGAAATCAATAAGGTGACCATCCTAGAGACACCTTTGGTCCCCAACCCCTACACTCTGTTGTCCACCATACCCTCCGGAACCTGTTGGTACACTCTGGTCGATCTTGCCAATGCATTCATGTCCGTCCCGCTACACCCCGATTGCCAGTACCTGTTTGCCTTCACGTTCCGAGGAAAACAGTACTGCTGGACTGTCCTACCACAAGGGGCACAAAACAGCCCAAATCAATTCACCCGATGTATGATGCTTGTACTTGATGCATGGCCGGTCCCACCAGGTGTGGCCCTGCTTCAGTATGTTGATGATCTCCTACTCTGTGCACCGGACAGACCTACCTGCGTTGCGGCCTCACTCAGCCTCCTTTGTTTTCTTGCAGACAGCGGGTGTAAAGCCAGTAAAGACAAATTACAGTTTTGCAAATCTCATGTTGTGTTTCTTGGTCACTGCCTAGGTCCTGGTACAAAACACCCCACGCCAGAACGTACCAAGGTGGTGGAGGACATGCCACTCCCCGCCTCCCATGCTCAGTTGCGGACATTTCTGGGGTTAGTTTCATATTGTCGGCCGTGGATTCGCTCTGCCTCCATGACCATGCAGCCTCTGTACGACTGCCTGAGCTCAAAGCCATTTGCTTTGACCCCGGAAGCCGAGTCAGCTTTTTACCAGCTGAAAATACAGATCACCAGCGCTCCAGCACTGGGTCTGCCAGACTATGATAAACCCTTCCAGATGTTCGTGACTGAGATGGCGGGACATGCTACTGCCGTCCTCACACAAGAGCATGGTGACAAAAAGCGCCCTGTAGCATACTACAGTGCACATCTTGACGCAGTAGCCAGGGGTTCACCCTCCTGTGTAAGAGCAGTTCTGGCCGTACAAGCACTACTTGAGAAAGCTTCTGAGGTGGTCCTAGACTACCCTCTTGTGGTCCTCACGCCCCATGACGTACATGGAATTCTGACACAGGTGAGCCGTAGACATCTGTCTCTTGCTAGACAGGTCAAAATGGAACTTGCAGTACACTCTTCATCCAATGTCTCATTTCAACGTTGCACAACTTTGAATCCGGCCACCTTACTGCCATTAGGTGACACTGATTCAAATGGGGGAGTAAGCACAGGGGATCAACTTTTTGTCAATTCCCTAGGCGAAGAGGAAGCTTTTGACACCGAGCACCAGCATGACTGTGCTGCTCTGATGGAGCAGGAGACAGCTGGATTTGCTCATGTCACAGATAAGCCTCTCCTGAACCCCCACCTTGAAATGTTTGTGGATGGATCACGATACCAGAATGAGATGGGCAGATTTGTGACAGGGTTTGCTGTAGTATCAATGAATGAAGTACTGATAGGCCGCGCCTTGCCCCCACATATGTCAGCACAGGAAGCGGAGCTGTGCGCTCTGACCGAGGCCTGCAAGTTAGCCCGGGGAGTCACTGCTAATATCTACACGGACTCCAGGTACGCGTTTGGCATTGCGCATGACTATGGGCCGATTTGGCGCGCGCGGAGCTTCCTAACAGCTCAAGGCAGACCGATAAAGAATGGTGAGGCAGTAAGTAGTTTAATGTCAGCTATCATGCTCCCGAAGCAGGTAGCCATAATAAAGGTAAAGGCACACACCCAAGGGGACTCCTTGGAAAGCAGAGGAAACGAGAAGGCAGACGGAGCAGCTAAGGCTGCAGCCCTGCTGGACTGGAGGACACCCGTGTGCAGAGTTCAGACCAGGTCCTGCCCAGCGGAGGAGGATCCTGATCCCCTTGCTAAGGACCAGACTCCCTCTGTCCCACCACAGAAGGAGGTGGACCTACTCCCCTCAGGGCAAGAGCAGGAGCGCTGGGCAAGTGCAGGGGCAGTAAAAGGAAATGAAGGTTGGATAATGGGTTCCCGTATGTGTTTACCTGCGGCTGCCTATCCTAGTATGGCCCTTTTGGCTCATGGAAAGGTGCACGCTTCTCGTAATGCCATGGTAGCCCTGGTGGAGAAAATGTGGTACGCTCCGGGATTTGACAGGATGGCAAAGGCATACGTCAAGGCTTGTGAAATCTGTGCACTACACAACCCCGGTCAAGTAGTAAAGACCCCTCGGAAGTGCACTCCGCGACCTTTGTACCCCTTCCAGAGACTGCAGATAGATTACATCCAGCTGCCCAGGTCAGGAAGGTATGAGTATGTCCTAGTGTGCGTTGATCTGTTTTCTGGGTGGGCTGAGGCATACCCGGTTCCCAGAGCAACGGCCCAGGCCACTGCAAAAAAACTTGTGTCAGAGTTAGTGTGCAGATTTGGGGTACCAGAGACCATTGAGAGCGACCGTGGTACTCACTTCACTGGTGAGGTAATGAAGGAAGTCATGTCCGCCTTAGGAGTAGAGCAGGCGTTTCACACCCCCTATCATCCGCAGAGCTCCGGAAAAGTAGAAAGACTCTATGGCACCCTCAAACTTAAGATACAGAAAGCCATAGTTGAAACAGGAAAACCTTGGCCCGAGTGCCTACCTCTGGCCCTCTACTCAGTACGGACCACGCCAAATAGGAAAACAGGACTGTCTCCTTATGAGATTCTCTTTGGCTCCGTGCCCAGGCTAGGACTGTATCACCCACAAGCTCTATCCCTGGGTCATGATAAAGTTACTTCCTTTGTGCAGGACTTATTCCAAAAGCTAAAAATAACGCACGACCTAGTTTTCTCTTCTATTCCAGACCCTGATAGTTTGGAAGGATCCCACTCTCTGCAACCTGGAGATTGGGTGGTGGTAAAGAGACACGTCAGAAAGACTTTGGAACCTCGCTTTGACGGACCATACCAAGTACTGTTAACCACCTCCACCTCGGTCAAGCTAGAAGGCAAACCCACTTGGATCCATGCCTCACACTGCAAGAAAGTTCCAACGCCTCAGCACCACGGGGGGGGGGGGGGGGGTGGAGAATAAGCCCAACCCAGGGTGGGGGAGGGGGATGGCAACCTGGACACCAGCATTGATAGTCTGGATAGGTGTATTATTTACCCTTTGTTTTCTTGGACTACTCTCTTTTCGGGACAATTCCTCATTAACTGTCGATGTAAGAAGAAGATGGACTGTTTGGGCGGAAGGACACCCCAACATGTGGGAATACTTTGCAAAAGACGTACTGAATATCTCCCACATGTGCATGCCCAACCTTCGGAGTGGGGAAGATATTTTACGGACTTGCTTACTGTCTATCCCCACTCCAATAAAGACACTTCGCGATATATATTCAATAGTGCATAACGATAGTGATGTGGAAGAGAGCAATGTTGTTCAGGAAAATACCTTTCTTAATGTATATGAATATTGTCCCCATTGTGATGCGGTCGAACATACACTTTGGTCAAATATGACTCGTTTCCGGGTCAGGAATGTCGCTCCGGCTGAGGTATGCTATAACTTCACGTGTAATAAAGAACATATGGGAGGTTGTGCGCAGAGAACCAGGGTGACTAGTGATTCCCAGAGACTCTGTAATCGCACAGTCGAGCAATGTAGAAAGGTACATACTCCTATGCTTTGCAACCACACAGTCCGAAGCCCCAGCCATTTTAGGCACGTCAAATTACCATTAGGCTGGGTCCTGTCCTGCGGTAACCTGACTTACACATATATTCCAGCTAACCTGACCGGAGGTCCCTGCTCCCTAGCTAGATTAAGTATACTAATGTACCAAAAACCTAGCAGCCCACAACTCACCAACAGACAAAAGAGGGAGGTAGAAGGACTGGATAGCAACTGTGAAGGACCACCCACTCTACTTAGCTACTCAGAACATACGGCACTGGCAGTCAGTATTGTGGGTGTTCCCGGGTTGGCACAATATAACGCAAGAGTAATCAATGGATTAGCATGTGATATGGTAAAGGGCCTGAATGCTACATCACAGGCCTTGGACCTTCTCCTACTAGACATACAAGGAGTCAGGAAAGCAGCTTTACAAAATAGAGCCGCCATAGATTACCTGTTGCTCGCAGTAAACCACGGATGTGAGGAATTTGAGGGGATGTGTTGTTTCAACCTCTCTGATCACTCAGAATCCATTCACCAAAAGATCAATACCTTGGGAAAAATAGCTACTAGCATAAAACAGGATAAAGACCAGGGATGGTTTAGTTTTCTTAACCCTGCAAATTGGTTTTCTGGTCTGGGAGGATGGTTCATGGGAATCCTACAAAGTATAGCACAGATAATTGTCATGCTGTTGTGTATATATATATTAATCAAAGTCATAATCTCTTGTGTGGGCAAATGTACGGCAAAAGCCTTTACAGCCCCTGTGTAGGCCGACCCCTGCTGGAGGTAGGCAGAACATACGGCGGTTCCTTCCAGTCTTGTCACTAGGTAGTGTAGGGTCAGGGTGAGGCGACCTGGACGTGTTCACCATTAGGACTATCTCCAGGAGGGACATTGGTGTGGGTGAAGACTAGGGAGTCCCACGCCGTGCGTACCTGTGCACGCTACTAGTATTGTAACATCATACTAGAGACGCCTTATAGGGACTAGTCGACCAATAGGACCTACCTCGACTATGACTTTTCAAAATAGAACTGGACCCTGCGTGTGACTTCCTGATGTCCAAAATGGGGGAATGATAGGGGCCAAGAGGGGCTGAAGGAGTTAATATATGTTGCTTATCTAAATGAATATATTGCAAATATTTTACGTGTAACAGAACTCATGACTATTGAGAAACAGGCCTGTGGTTTCCTGTCTTCTTAAGGTCTGCAGACTGACCTAGTGGAATCAGGAAGTTCACCCGAACAGATGTTCATAAATTTAGCAAGAGATGGCTTAACCACAAAGAAGTTGTCAGCTCTCTCTAAAATTAATGTGTTTGTCTAAAAGTCATGTGAAATCACAAGTTTAAGATGTATGTAAAATCACGAGTTTTTCCTTGTTTAGCCACGAGGGGGACTGGCTATAAAAGCCAAGACATGCAAATAATAAAAGCAGAGTTCATTGCTTTAACCATATACTGTGTATGGCTCAATACTTTGACTCTCAAGAGCGCTCCTACTTAGGTCAATTTGGAACCGGACAACATCACTGACCAGTCTGTTTGTGCAGACTAACCCTCGACACTCTTAACGAGCACCACGCGGTGTTCGGGTTACTTTCACTTTCATCTCTGAGACGTTAGCGCGCTTTTCTGGCCAATTGAAAGACAGGGAAGGCATTACATCTTCCCCCTGTGACGTTCAAGCCCTATACCACCCCCCTGCTGTGAGTGGCTGGCGAGATCAGATGTCACCCGAGTATAAAAATCGGCCCCTCCCGCGGCTCGCCTCAGATGCGTTGTGAGTTAGCTGAGGGAAAGTGCTGTTGTGTTGGAGCTGCTGTAGGGAGAGTGTTAGGAGTGAGTGTAGGCTTCAAGAACCCCAACGGTCCTTCTTAGGGCCACATCTATCCGTGTGCAGTACTGTGGAGGCTGCTGTTAGCAGTGTTGCACAATTTTTTTTTTTTTCAAAATCGGCTGTGCAGAGCATTGCGCCCTGCAGTAATACTACAGGGACAGAAGTGGTGGTTAGGCAGGGAGAGTGTTAGGAGTGAGTGTAGCCTTCAAGAACCCCAACGGTCCTTCTTAGGGTGACATTTAACCGTGTGCAGTACTGTGCAGGCTGCTGTTAGCAGTGTTGCATTTTTTTTTTTTTCAAAATCGGCTGTGCAGAGCATTGCGCCCTGCAGTAATACTACAGGGACAGAATTGTGTAGGCAGGGCCAGAAGACATATATTATTGATTGAATATAGTCAGTGGGCCTTTTCTTTAAAAAAAAAGGGAAACATTCTATTTGGCCTGCCTCTGACAGTCCTCAGCGTTCTGGGTACGTGTGTGGTGGGTGGAGAACGTAAAGAAATCATACGCAGCCAGCTACGTTTAACAGCAGGCTTGCGCCAATTTATTTCCTGCCTGGGAAAAATCACCACTCTGCTGCACTTCATATAACACTGCAGTTCTGTGGAACACAGTTCTTATCTCATTGAATATAGTCAGTGGGCCTTCCCTTTAAAAAAAAAAAGGGAAACATTCTATTTGGCCTGCCTCTGATAGTCCTCAGCGTTCTGGGTACGTGTGTGGTGGGTGGAGAACGTAAAGAAATCATACGCAGCCAGCTACGTTTAACAGCAGGCTTGCGCCAATTTATTTCCTGCCTGGGAAAAATCACCACTCTGCTGCACTTCATATAACACTGCAGTTCTGTGGAACACAGTTCTTATCTCATTGAATATAGTCAGTGGGCCTTCCCTTTAAAAAAAAAAAGGGAAACATTCTATTTGGCCTGCAGGCTTGCGCAAATTTATTTCCTGCCTGGGAAAAATCACCGCTCTGCTGCACTTCATATAACACTGCAGTTCTGTGGAACACAGTTCTTATCTCATTGAATATAGTCAGTGGGCCTTCCCTTTAAAAAAAAAAGGGAAACATTCTATTTGGCCTGCCTCTGATAGTCCTCAGCGTTCTGGGTACGTGTGTGGTGGGTGGAGAACGTAAAGAAATCATACGCAGCCAGCTACGTTTAACAGCAGGCTTGCGCCAATTTATTTCCTGCCTGGGAAAAATCACCGGTGTGCTGCACTTCATATAACACTGCAGTTCTGTGGAACACAGTTCTTATCTCATTGAATATAGTCAGTGGGCCTTCCCTTTAAAAAAAAAAGGGAAACATTCTATTTGGCCTGCCTCTGATAGTCCTCAGCGTTCTGGGTACGTGTGTGGTGGGTGGAGAACGTAAAGAAATCATACGCAGCCAGCTACGTTTAACAGCAGGCTTGCGCCAATTTATTTCCTGCCTGGGAAAAAATCACCGCTCTGCTGCACTTCATATAACACTGCAGTTCTGTGGAACACAGTTCTTATCTCATTGAATATAGTCAGTGGGCCTTCCCTTTAAAAAAAAAAAAGGGAAACATTCTATTTGGCCTGCAGGCTTGCGCCAATTTATTTCCTGCCTGGGAAAAATCACCGCTCTGCTGCACTTCATATAACACTGCAGTTCTGTGGAACACAGTTCTTATCTGATTGAATATAGTCAGTGGGCCTTCCCTTTAAAAAAAAAAGGGAAACATTCTATTTGGCCTGCCTCTGATAGTCCTCAGCGTTCTGGGTACGTGTGTGGTGGGTGGAGAACATAAAGAAATCATACGCAGCCAGCTACGTTTAACAGCAGGCTTGCGCCAATTTATTTCCTGCCTGGGAAAAAATCACCGCTCTGCTGCACTTCATATAACACTGCAGTTCTGTGGAACACAGTTCTTATCTCATTGAATATAGTCAGTGGGCCTTCCCTTTAAAAAAAAAAAAGGGAAACATTCTATTTGGCCTGCAGGCTTGCGCCAATTTATTTCCTGCCTGGGAAAAATCACCGCTCTGTTGCACTTCATATAACACTGCAGTTCTGTGGAGCACAGTTCTTATCTGATTGAATATAGTCAGTGGGCCTTCCCTTTAAAAAAAAAAGGGAAACATTCTATTTGGCCTGCAGGCTTGCGCCAATTTATTTCCTGCCTGGGAAAAATCACCGCTCTGCTGCACTTCATATAACACTGCAGTTCTGTGGAACACAGTTCTTATCTCATTGAATATAGTCAGTGGGCCTTCCCTTTAAAAAAAAAAAGGGAAACATTCTATTTGGCCTGCCTCTGATAGTCCTCAGCGTTCTGGGTACGTGTGTGGTGGGTGGAGAACGTAAAGAAATCATACGCAGCCAGCTACGTTTAACAGCAGGCTTGCGCCAATTTATTTCCTGCCTGGGAAAAAATCACCGCTCTGCTGCACTTCATATAACACTGCAGTTCTGTGGAACACAGTTCTTATCTGATTGAATATAGTCAGTGGGCCTTCCCTTTAAAAAAAAAAGGGAAACATTCTATTTGGCCTGCCTCTGATAGTCCTCAGCGTTCTGGGTACATGTGTGGTGGGTGGAGAACGTAAAGAAATCATACGCAGCCAGCTACGTTTAACAGCAGGCTTGCGCCAATTTATTTCCTGCCTGGGAAAAAATCACCGCTCTGCTGCACTTCATATAACACTGCAGTTCTGTGGAACACAGTTCTTATCTCATTGAATATAGTCAGTGGGCCTTCCCTTTAAAAAAAAAAAGGGAAACATTCTATTTGGCCTGCAGGCTTGCGCCAATTTATTTCCTGCCTGGGAAATCACTGGTAATACAGCATGCTGAGGGGTAGGGGTAGGCCTAGAGGACGTGGACGTGGCCGAGGACGCGTAGGCCCAAGTGAGGGTGTGGGCACAGGCCCAGCTCCTGATCAAGGTGTATCGCAGCCGACTGCTGCGCGATTAGGAGAGAGGCACGTTTCTGGCGTCCCCACATTCATCTCACAATTAATGGGTCCACGCGGGAGACCTTTATTAGAAAATGAGCAGTGTAAGCAGGTCCTGTCGTGGATGGCAGAAAGTGCTTCGAGCAAGCTATCATCCACCCACAGTTCTGCGCCGTCCAGTGCTGCAAATCCGAATCCTCTGGCTGCTGCTCCTCCTTCCTCCCAGCCTCCTCACTCCACTACAATGACACATGCTCAGGAGCGGGAAGACTCCCAGGAACTGTTCTCGGGCCCCTGCTCAGATTGGGCAGCAGTGGTTCCTCTCCCACCAGAGGAGTTTATCGTCACTGATGCCCAACCATTGGAAAGTTCCCGGGGTCCGGGGGATGAGGCTGGGGACTTCCGGCAACTGTCTCAAGACCTTTCAGTGGGTGAGGAGGACGATGACGATGAGACACAGTTGTCTTGCAGTGAGGTAGTAGTAAGGGCAGTAAGTGCGAGGGAGGAGCGCACAGAGGATTCGGAGGAAGAGCAGCAGGACGATGAGGTGACTGACCCCACCTGGTGTGCAACGCCTACTCAGGACAGGTCTTCAGAGGGGGAGGCAAGGGCAGCAGCAGGGCAGGTTGCAAGAGGCAGTGCGGTGTCCAGGGGTAGAGGCAGGGCCAGACCGAATAATCCACCAACTGTTTCCCAAAGCGCACCCTCGCGCCATGCCACCCTGCAGAGGCCGAGGTGCTCTAAGGTCTGGCAGTTTTTCACAGAGACGCCTAACGACCGACGAATAGTGGTGTGCAACCTTTGTCGCGCCAAGATCAGCCGGGGAGCCACCACCAACAGCCTCACCACCACCAGCATGCGCAGACATATGATGGCCAAGCACCCCACAAGGTGGGACGAAGGCCGTTCACCGCCTCCGGTTTGCACCGCTGCCTCTCCCCCTGTGCCCCAACCTGCCACTGAGATCCAACCCCCCTCTGAGGACACAGGCACTACCGTCTCCTGGCCTGCACCCACACCCTCACCTCCGGTGTCCTCGGCCCCATCCACCAATGTCTCGCACCGCACCGTCCAGCTGTCGCTAGCGCAAGTCTTTGAGCGCAAGCGCAAGTACGCCGCCACGCACCCGCATGCTCAAGCGTTAACCGTCCACATAGCAAAATTTATCAGCCTTGAGATGCTGCCATATAGGCTTGTGGAAACAGAGTCCTTCAAAAGTATCATGGAGGCGGCGGCCCCGCGCTACTCAGTTCCCAGTCGCCACTACTTTTCCCGATTTGCCATCCCAGCCCTGCACGACCACGTCTCCCGCAACATTGTACGCGCCCTCACCAATGCGGTTAGTGGCAAGGTCCACTTAACAACGGACACGTGGACAAGCACAGGCGGGCAGGGCCACTACATCTCCCTGACGGCACATTGGGTGAATTTAGTGGAGGCTGGGACCGAGTCAGAGCCTGGGACCGCTCACGTCCTACCCACCCCCAGAATTGCGGGCCCCAGCTCGGTGGTGGTATGTTCGGCGGTGTATGCTTCCTCCACTAAAGCACCCTCCTCCTCCTCCTCCTCCTCCTCAACCTCTGTCTCGCAATCTAGATGTGTCAGCAGCAGCAGGACGTCGCCAGCAGTCGGTGTCGCGCGGCGTGGTAGCACAGCGGTGGGCAAGCGTCAGCAGGCCGTGCTGAAACTACTCAGCTTAGGAGAGAAGAGGCACACGGCCCACGAACTGCTGCGGGGTCTAACAGAGCAGACCGACCGTTGGCTTGCTCCGCTGAGCCTCCAACCGGGCATGGTCGTGTGTGACAACGGCCGTAACCTGGTGGCGGCTCTGCAGCTCGGCAGCCTCACGCACGTGCCATGCCTGGCCCACGTCTTTAATTTGGTGGTTCAGCGCTTTCTGAAAAGCTACCCACGCTTGTCAGACCTGCTCGTAAAGGTGCGCCGGCTCTGCGCACATTTCCGCAAGTCCCACACGGACGCTGCTACCCTGCGGACACTGCAACATCGGTTTAATCTGCCAGTGCACCGACTGCTGTGCGACGTGCCCACACGGTGGAACTCTACGCTCCACATGTTGGCCAGGCTCTATGAGCAGCGTAGAGCTATCGTGGAATACCAACTCCAACATGGGCGGCGCAGTGGGAGTCAGCCTCCTCAATTATTTTCAGAAGAGTGGGCCTGGTTGGCAGACATCTGCCAGGTCCTTGGAAAGTTTGAGGAGTCTACCCAGGTGGTGAGCGGCGATGCTGCAATCATTAGCGTCACCATTCCTCTGCTATGCCTCTTGAGAAGTTCCCTGCAAAGCATAAAGGCAAATGCTTTGCGCTCGGAAACGGAGGCGGGGGAAGACAGTATGTCGCTGGATAGTCAGAGCACCCTCCTGTCTATATCTCAGCGCGTTGAGGAGGAGGAGGAGGAGCATGAGGAGGATGAGGAGGAGGGGGAAGAGACAGCTTGGCCCACTACTGACGGTACCCATGCTGCTTGCCTGTCATCCTTTCAGCGTGTATGGCCTGAGGAGGAGGAGGCGGAGGAGGAGGAGGAGGAGGAGGAGGATCCTGAAAGTGATCTTCCTAGTGAAGACAGCCATGTGTTGCGTACAGGTACCCTGGCACACATGGCTGACTTCATGTTAGGATGCCTTTCTCGTGTTGCACGCATTCTGGCCACTACGGATTACTGGGTGTACACACTGCTCGACCCACGGTATAAGGAGAACCTTTCCACTCTCATTCCCGAAGAGGAAAGGGGTTCGAGAGTGTTGCTATACCACAGGACCCTGGCGGACAAGCTGATGGTAAAATTCCCCTCCGACAGCGCTAGTGGCAGAAGGCGCAGTTCCGAGGGCCAGGTAGCAGGGGAGGTGCGGAGATCAAGCAGCATGTTCAGCACAGGCAGTGCAACACTCTTTAAGGCCCTGGACAGCTTTATGGCTCCCCACCAAGACTGTGTCACCGCTCCCCAGTCAAGGCTGAGTCGGCGGGAGCACTGTAAAAGGATGGTGAGGGAGTACATAGCCGATTGCACGACCGTCCTCCCTGACGCCTCTGCCCCCTACAACTACTGGGTGTCGAAGCTGGACACGTGGCCTGAACTCGCGCTGTATGCCCTGGAGGTGCTTGCTTGTCCTGCGGCTAGCGTCTTGTCAGAGAGGGTGTTTAGTGCGGCTGGGGGAATCATCACAGATAAGCGTACACGCCTGTCAACCGACAGTGCCGACAAGCTTACACTCATCAAGATGAACAAAGCCTGGATTTCCCCAGACTTCTCTTCTCCACCAGCGGACAGCAGCGATACCTAAGCAATACGTAGGCTGCACCCGCGGATGGAAGCATCGTTCTGTATCACCATCCAAAACGGTGACATTTCTGCTTCATCAATCTGTGTATAATATTCATCCTCCTCCTCCTGCTCCTCCTCCTGAAACCTCACGTAATCACGCCGAACGGGCAATTTTTCTTTGGGCCACAAGGCTCACTCATATAATTTTTCCAAACAATCTTTATACGTTTCAATGCTCTTACAAGCGATGAAACTTTAACTTGAACCAATTTTTCGTTAAACTGGGCTGCCTCCAGGCCTAGTTACGACTTAAGCCACATTAACCAAAGCGATTAATGGGTTTCACCTGCCATCTTGGTTGGGCATGGCCAATTGTTTCTGAGGTACATTAGTACTGTTGCTGCACCAATTTTTTGGGGCCCTCAACTACAGTGTAATCATTGTAATTTCTATGTTCTTCGCCTGCACTCATGGTACAGAAAGGTGTGTGGGGTTGGCCTACACTTTTGCTACATAAATGTAACTGGGGCCTTGTCTATACTGCAGCTACTGAAATGTGAAAGAAACTGTTATCTCCCTAAACTGCTGCAATGGGAATTGTTACTGGGGCTTGTCTTGAGTGCTACTATTACTGAAATGGAACTAAGACTGCGCTCCTCCAATACTGCTGCTTCGGAATTGTTACTGGGGCTTGTCTTGAGTGCTACTATTACTGAAATGGAACTAAGACTGCGCTCCTCCTATACTGCTGCTTCGGAATTGTTACTGGGGCCTGTCTTGAGTGCTACTATTACTGAAATGGAACTAAGACTGCGCTCCCCCTATACTGCTGCTAGTGATATGTTAGTGGGGCCTGTTTCTAATACTACCGCTGAAATGTTAATAATTCGGGGCTCTGCCTATACCGCAGCTAATGGTATGTCACTGGGGTGTGGAAACAGAGGCTTCACAAAGACATGATGGCGGCGAGGCCATTTCCCACCAACGCTGTTACTGTTAAGGTGCATATAACCACGGACACGTGGAGAGGACACATAGTGCCTCCAAAACATCCCCCTCCTCCTCCAACAATGAAAACATTCTAGGCAAATACCTTTGCATTGGTCCGTCTGGTGGCAGTCCAAGAATTTCACCTTTAACGACACTACAAGAGAGCACCACCACCATCCCCCCGCCACGGCCCACTTAATCATGGCCACATTCCGAAAACCAACTACATAAAACCGCGCTACTAGGTCCGCAGTCACCACCACATTACCACCAACGAGGTTACTGTTAAGGTACATATTACCAGTCTGACTGGGGCATGCAGTGTGGGCCAAAGCCCACCTGTATTGTATCTGACGTTAGCTCTGCTGAGTAGGGCACTGCAATGGGATATATTTATGTACCACCGGTGGGTTCCAGGGAGCCACCCATGCTGTAGGTGCACACGGAGTTTAACCTACATCTGTCCACTTGTAAAGAACCCCAGTCTGACTGGGGCATGCAGTGTGGGCCGAAGCCCACCTGTATTGTATCTGACGTTAGCTCTGCTGAGTAGGGCACTGCAATGGGATATATTTATGTACCACCGGTGGGTTCCAGGGAGCCACCCATGCTGTAGGTGCACACGGAGTTTAACCTACATCTGTCCACTTCTAAAGAACCCCAGTCTGACTGGGGCATGCAGTGTGGGCCGAAGCCCACCTGCATTAAGCACGACATTACTACCTCAGCTGTGTTGGGCAATGCAATGGGATATTTTTATGTACCGCCGGTGGCTTCCTGGCACCCACCCATGCTGTCGGTCCACAGGTAGTTGTAAATGCATCTGTTTCCACTTCTTAAGAACCCCAGTCTGACTGGGGCATGCAGTGTGGGCCGAAGCCCACCTGCATTAAGCATGACATTACTACCTCAGCTGTGTTGGGCAATGCAGTGGGATATTTTTATGTACCGCCGGTGGGTTCCAGGGAGCCACCCATGCTGTAGGTGCACACGGAATTCCCATTGCGGAGTTGTACCTGCCTGTGACTATTTATAAAAAAACGCGGTCTGACTGGGGCGTGCAGACACCTTGACAGAATGAATAGTGTGTGGCACATAGGTTCCCCATTGCTATGCCCACGTGTGCAGCTCCAGATGGAGGTGGCACAGGATTGGATTTCTCATTGCTTCTGTACAGCATTGTGGACTATCCGCCCGCCCCTTTTATGGGGGGGTCGCTGCCTAGCCATGCCAACCCTCTGCAGTGTGTGCCTGCTTTTCCTGTGGCAGACGCACTTATAAATAGACATGAGGGTGGCGTGGCATGAGGGCAGCTGAAGGCTGGGCAGGGACAGTTTGGTGTGCGCTGTGGACACTGGGTCGTGGGGGGGGGGGGTTTGGGCAGCATGTAACACAGGAGAAGTGGCAGCGGAGTGTCATGCAGGCAGTGATTGTGCTTTGTTGGAGGTAGTGTGGTGCTTACCTAAGGTATGCCATGCTAATGAGGGCTTTTCAGAAGTAAAAGTTGTTGGGAGGGGGGGGCACCCACTCTTGCCGCTATTGTGGCTTAATAGTGGGACCTGTGAACTTGAGATGCAGCCCAACATGTAGCCCCTCGCCTGCCCTATCCGTTGCTGTGTCGTTCCCATCACTTTCTTGAATTGCCCAGATTTTCACACATGAAAACCTTAGCGAGCATCGGCGAAATACAAAAATGCTCGGATCGCCCATTGACTTCAATGGGGTTCGTTATTCGAAACGAACCCTCGAGCATCGCGAAAAGTTCGTCCCGAGTAACGAGCACCCGAGCATTTTGGTGCTCGCTCATCTCTAATTATTAATAGAGATGAGCGAGCGTACTCGGAAAAGCACTACTCGCTCGAGTAATTTGCTTTATCCGAGTATCGCTGTGCTCGGGTCTGAAGATTCGGGTGCCGGCACGGAGCGAGGAGCTGCAGGGGAGAGCGGGGAGGAACGGGGGTAAGATCTTTCTCTCCCTCTCTCCCGCCCGCTCTCCCCTGCTCCCCGCTGCGACTCACCTGTCAGCCGCAGCGGCACCCGAATCTTCAGACCCGAGCACAGCGATACTCGGATAAAGCACATTACTCAAGCGAGTAGTGCTTTTCCGAGTACGCTCGCTCATCTCTAATTATTAACACAATCTTCGGAGTTAGGGTGCCTACCCACTGGCGATTTTTTTTTCTTCCTGCGATGCTAAATTGCGTTTTGCGTTTTTTCTGAAGAGCAATTAGCATAGAATGTGTTCTTGTCCATTTGGGGGTTTTTTTTCGTTTCGTTGCAATTTTTCACATAGGAACTGTCAGTTGCATATGTCTCCTTATTTTTCTCTTAATGCACCCATGATTGTCAATGGAAATTAACGAAAAAGGCTCGAAAAACGCCGCGAAAAAGATGCGGAAAACGTGCGAAAAATGCTGCGTTTTTCACGCACGAAAATCGGCAACGCCAGTGGGTAGGCGCCCTTATGGTTCATTTTAAAACAGATAAGGTTTGAAAAATAAATTGCAGATTTATTCTAAAAAAGACTAACCAGGTACATGGATATGCCATTTGGAGGTGTTCTGGGGCCCACACTCCATTGATTTTATATGGGTTTTATTCAGCTGGCCCACCCAATTCCAAAAATACGATTAATATCAGGCTAGGACCTTTACACGGCCAATAATCCTTATTAAAAGATTTTTCCTTAATTTGATTTGGTTCCGCGAGAGCAGGGGGAGGAGGCATCCAGCAGCACACTGACTTCACAGTGTGCACCCGGGATTAGCGCCAGCAGCAGCATTGAGGAGAGGAGGGAGGTTAAGTACATGGGTCTCAGAAGTGGGCGCTATTACTACTGGGGGCCGCAGTGAGGTGTCACTATTACTACTGGGGGCCACTGTGGGGTGTAACTATTATTACTGGGGGCTGCTGTGGAGTGTCACTATTACTACTGGGACCGCTGTGGGGTGTCTCTATTACTACTTGGGGCCGCTGTGGGGTGTCACTATTACTACTGGGTTCACTCTGGGGTGTCACTATTACTACTAGGGGCCACTGTGGGATGTCACTATTACTACTGGGGCCACTGTGGGGAGTCACTATTACCATTAGGGGCCACTGGGGGATGTCATTATTACTACTGGGGTCCGCTGTGGGGTGTTACTATTACTACTGGGAGCTGCTCTGGGGGGTCACTATTACCACTGGGGCTGCTGTGGGGGGTCACTATTACCGCTGGGGCCACTGAGGGGGGGGTCACTATTACCGCTGGGGTCACTGTGGGTGGTCACTATTACCACTGGGGCCGCTCTGGGGGGGTTCATTATTAACTCTGGGGCCGCTCTGGGAGGGTCACTATTAATGCTGGGGCCGCTCTGGGGGGTTCATTATTACAGCTGGGGCCGCTCTGGGGGGGTCACTGCTGGGATATGTTTACACAAGGCAGAAATACTGCAGAATGTCCTCAGCAGAAATCTCCATGGCAAATTCCACAGCATTTCCGCATCCAAAAGCAGTCAAAATCTGCACCCGGGCTATTTTGAAACATCCTGGTCCTTTAAAGAACAACTGAGGTAAAAATCATATGTCGTGATAAGCCCACGCACCCTGATGTGTTGAGACTTTGCAATAAATAAGTGGGTTTTGGGTTGTAGTTTGGGCACTATGTCTCTAAAAGGTTCGCCATCACTGTCCTAGGTGAAGGTTTTTCCTTCGACTTCATTAACAAGTAAATGGTCACACAATTTGTATAATTTGTATCCTCATGCTAATTCTAAACAACAGGGAAGAAGAAAGGAAGGGGGTTATTTACATCACAGTTCTGGTCAAAGGTAAGGGGAGACCAGTTGCCTTTCTAAATGCAAATATTCAAATGCCAGGGGGAAGGGAAACTTCACAAAATGGATGACAGTGTAGACCTGACACAAGCTTCCAAAATGGCTGACGTCCCATCGGTCTCTGTATCACAGCCAATATATCACCAATACCTCATTACCCTTTTTATTTTAACATTTATCAACATGTGTGTCCATTTTCCAAGAAGCCTTGACTATTGCTGCCTCAGATTTGCAGCAGGAGACAGGTATTGTCAAGAAATACACAGACCTGCTCTGAACCACATCGACAACAGCACAGAATCCGAGGGACTAAGGAGAGGTGAGTACATAGGGGAAAATTTATAGAGAGCGGAATTTCAGATTTGTCTGTCCTAAGATAATTTCTGCTGTCGCCCAAAGTGCCTAGTGCATGATGAGGCACACACCTCCCAATATATCAGGCACATCTTGGCACCTCCATGTGCCAACACACTAATCTACAACAGCTAGGAAAACTGGAGATTTCCAAGAATTTTCCATCAGTTCTTGCTGTAAATTAAACACGTGTGATGGTCCTGGGCGGCCACACCCCTTTTCAACAAGCCATGTGACATTTTTGGTAAGGTGTATGCAGAGTAATGTGCAGATCAAAAAGCAGCAATTTTTTGGCAAAAGCAGGGCTTCCACCAAATTTTGCAGCTTTTGAAAGCCATCAAACAGATAATACTAGCCCTAATTTTTCTTTGGGTAAAAAATAAAACTTTGAGTTTTATATATATATATATATATATATATATATATATATATATATATATATATATATATATATATATATATATATATATATATATATATATATATATATATATATAACAGGTAAGTTTTAATAACTTAAGACACAACGTATCAAAACATAAGCATGAGTTAAAAAAACAACAAATGACTCTATAACTGGGAATGTTTACTTGGAACCTGATAAGCTGCTGCATGATATGTTTCCTGCCTGTGAAAGGTAGGGATTTTTCAGGGCCTTTATAATAAAGATAAGGTAGATCTATCTCATCAATAAAGAAGGATATCTTACACCATTTCTTAATTGCAGCACATGCAGCTGTCTCCAGATATTGGAAGACTCTCCAAACACCGACTACCCTTGAATGGGTCCCGGAATTAAATGAGATCATGACTAGAGATGAGCGAGCACCAAAATGCTCGGGTGCTCGTTACTCGAGACGAACTTTTCGTGATGCTCGAGGGTTCGTTTCCACTAACGAACCCCATTGAAGTCAATGGGCGACCCGAGCATTTTTGTATATCGCCGATGCTAAGGTTTTCATTTGTGAAAATCGGGGCAATTCAAGAAAGTGATGGGAACGACACAGCAACGGATAGGGCAGGCGAGGGGCTACATGTTGGGCTGCATCTCAAGTTCACAGGTCCCACTATTAAGCCACAATAGCGGCAAGAGTGGGCCCCCCCCCCCAACAACTTTTACTTCTGAAAAGCCCTCATTAGCAATGCATACCTTAGCTAAGCACCACACTACCTCCAACAAAGCACAATCACTGCCTGCATGACACTCCGCTGCCACTTCTCCTGGGTTACATGCTGCCCAACCCCCCCCCCCTGCACGACCCAGTGTCCACAGCGCACACCAAATTGTCCCTGCACAGCCTTCAGCTGCCCTCATGCCACGCCACCCTCATGTCTATTTATAAGTGCGTCTGCCATGAGGAGGAACCGCAGGCACACACTACAGAGGGTTGGCACGGCTAGGCAGCGACCCTCCTTAAAAGGGGCGGGGCGATAGCCCACAATGCTGTACAGAAGCAATGAGAAATATAATCCTGTGCCACCGCCATCAGGAGCTGCACACGTGGGCATAGCAATGGGGAACCTATGTGCCACACACTATTCATTCTGTCAAGGTGTCTGCATGCCCCAGTCAGACCGCGTTTTTTTATAAATAGTCACAGGCAGGTACAACTGGGAATCCCCAACTCCGCAATGGGAATTCCGTGTGCACCCACAGCATGGGTGGCTCCCTGGAACCCACCCGCTGTACATAAATGTATCCCATTGCAATGCCCTGGACAGCAGAGCTAACGTCAGATGAAATGCAGGTGGGCTTCGGCCCACACTGCATGCCCCAGTCAGACTGGGGTTCTTTAGAAGTGGACACAGATGTATTTACAACTCCGTGTGGACCCACAGCATGGGTGGCTCCCTGGAACCCACCGGCGGTACATAAAAATATCCCATTGCATTGCCCATCACAGCTGAGGTAATAATGTCATGTTTAATGCAGGTGGGCTTCGGCCCACACTGCATGCCCCAGTCAGACTGGGGTTCTTTAGAAGTGGACACAGATGTATTTACAACTCCCTGTGGACCCACAGCATGGGTGGGTGCCAGGAAGCCACCGGCTGTACATAAAAATATCCCATTGCATTGCCCATCACAGCTGAGGTAATAATGTCATGTTTAATGCAGGTGGGCTTCGGCCCACACTGCATGCCCCAGTCAGACTGGGGTTCTTTAGAAGTGGACACATGTAGTTACAACTCCCTGTGGACCCACAGCATGGGTGGCTCCCTGGAACCCACCGGCGGTACATAAATATATCCCATTGCATTGCCCATCACAGCTGATGTTACGTCAGCTGTAATGCAGGTGGGCAAAAAATTAATTGGATTACACTGTAGGCGAGGGCCCACAAAAATTGGTGTACCAACAGTACTAATGTACCTGAGAAAAATTGCCCATGCCCAACCGAGAGGGCAGGTGAAACCCATTAATCGCTTTGGTTTATGTGGCTTAATTGGTAACTAACTAGGCCTGGAGGCAGCCCAGTTAAAATAAAAATTGGTTGAGATGAAAGTTTCAACGCTTTAATGAGCATTGAAACGTATAAAAATTGTTTAGAAAAATTATATGAGTGAGCCTTGTGGAACTAAGAAAAATTGCCCGTTCGGCGTGATTACGTGAGGTTTCAGGAGGAGGAGCAGGAGGAGGAGGATGAATATTATACACAGATTGATGAAGCAAAAAGGTCCCCGTTTTGGATGGTGATAGAGAACGATGCTTCCATCCGCGGGTGCAGCCTACGTATTGTTTATGTATCGCTGCTGTCCGCTGGTGGAGAAGAGAAGTCTGGGGAAATCCAGGCTTTGTTCATCTTGATGAGTGTAAGCCTGTCGGCACTGTCGGTTGACAGGTGGGTACGCTTATCCGTGATGATTCCCCCAGCCACACTAAACACACTCTCTGACAAGACGCTAGCCGCAGGACAAGCAAGCACCTCCAGGGCATACAGCGCGAGTTCAGGCCACGTGTCCAGCTTCAACACCCAGTAGTTGTAGGGGGCAGAGGCGTCACCGAGGACAGTCGTGCAATCGGCTACGTACTCCCTCACCATCCTTTTACAGTGCTCCCGCCAACTCAGCCTTGACTGGGGAGCGGTGACACAGTCTTGCTGGGGAGCCATAAAGCTGTCAAAGGCCTTAGAGAGTGTTCCCCTGCCTGCGCTGTACATGCTGCCTGATCTCTGCGCCTCCCCTGCTACCTGGGCCGCGGAAATGCGCCTTCGGCCACTAGCGCTGTCGGATGGGAAGTTTACCATCAGTTTGTCCACCAGCGCCCTGTGGTATAGCATCATTCTCGAACCCCTTTCCTCTTCGGGAATGAGAGTGGAAAGGCTCTCCTTATACCGTGGGTCGAGCAGTGTGTACACCCAGTAATCCGTAGTGGCCAGAATGCGTGTAACGTGAGGGTCACGAGAAAGGCATCCTAACATGAAGTCAGCCATGTGTGCCAGGGTACCTGTACGCAACACATGGCTGTCCTCACTAGGAAGATCACTTTCAGGATCCTCCTCCTCCTCCTCCTCAGGCCATACACGCTGAAAGGATGACAGGCAAGCTGCATCTGTACCCTCAGCAGTGGGCCAAGCTGTCTCTTCCCCCTCCTCCTCATGCTCCTCCCCCTCTTCCTCCTCCTCCTTTGGCCATACACGCTGAAAGGATGACAGGCAAGCAGCATCTGTCCCCTCAGCAGTGGGCCAAGCTGTCTCTTCCCCCTCTTCCTCATGCTCCTCCCCCTCCTCCTCAACGCGCTGAGATATAGACATGAGGTTGCTCTGACTATCCAGCGACATACTGTCTTCCCCCGCCTCCGTTTCTGATTCCAAAGCGTCTGCCTTTATGCTTTGCAGGGAACTTCTCAAGAGGCATAGCAGAGGAATGGTGACGCTAATGATTGCAGCATCCCCGCTCACCATCTGGGTAGACTCCTCAAAGTTTCCAAGGACCTGGCAGATGGCTGCCAACCAGGCCCACTCTTCTGTAAATAATTGAGGAGGCTGACTCCCACTGCGCCGCCCATGTTGGAGTTGGTATTCCACTATAGCTCTACGCTGCTCATAGAGTCTGGCCAACATGTGGAGCGTAGAGTTCCACTGTGTGGGCACGTCGCACAGCAGTCGGTGCACTGGCAGATTAAACCGATGTTGCAGTGTCCGCAGGGTGGTAGCGTGCGTGTGGGATTTGCGGAAATGTGCGCAGAGCCGGCGCACCTTTCCGAGCAGGTATGACAAGTGTGGGTAGCTTTTCAGAAAGCGCTGAACCACCAAATTAAAGACATGGGCCAGGCATGGCACGTGCGTGAGGCTGCCGAGCTGCAGAGCCGCCACCAGGTTACGGCCATTGTCACACACGACCATGCCTGGTTGGAGGCTCAGCGGCGCAAGCCAGCGGTTGGTCTGCTCTGTCAGACCCTGCAGCAGTTCGTGGGCCATGTGCCTCTTCTCTCCTAAGCTGAGCAGTTTCAGCACGGCCTGCTGACGCTTGCCCACCGCTGTGCTGCCACGCCGCGTGACACCGACTGCTGGCGACGTGCTGCTGCTGCTGACACATCTTGATTGCGAGACAGAGGTTGCGTAGGAGGAGGAGGAGGGTGGTTTAGTGGAGGAAGCATACACCGCCGCAGATACCACCACCGAGCTGGGGCACGCAATTCTGGGGGTGGGTAGGACGTGAGCGGTCCCAGGCTCTGACTCTGTCCCAGCCTCCACTAAATTCACCCAATGTGCCATCAGGGAGATATAGTGGCCCTGCCCCCTGTGCTTGTCCACGTGTCGGTTGTTAAGTGGACCTTGGCAGTAACCGCGTTGGTGAGGGCGCGTACAATGTTGCGGGAGACGTGGTCGTGCAGGCCTGGGACGGCACATCGGGAAAAGTAGTGCCGACTGGGAACCGAGTAGCGCGGGGCCGCCTCCGCCATCATGCTTTTGAAAGCCTCCGTTTCCACAAGCCTATATGGCAGCATCTCTAGGCTGATCAATTTTGCAATGTGCACGTTTAACGCTTGAGCGTGCGGGTGCGTGGCGTCGTACTTGCGCTTGCGCTCAAACAGTGGCACTAGCGACGTCTGGACGCTACGCTGAGAGACATTGCTGGATGGGGCCGAGGACAGCGGAGGTGACGGTGTGGGTGCAGGCCAGGAGACGGTACTGCCTGTGTCCTCAGAGGGGGGTTGGATCTCAGTGGCAGGTTGGGGCACAGGGGGAGAGGCAGTGGTGCAAACCGGAGGCGGTGAACGGGCATCGTCCCACCTTGTGGGGTGCTTGGCCATCATATGCCTGCACATGCTGGTGGTGGTGCCTCCCCAGCTGATCTTGGCGCGACAAAGGTTGCACACCACTGTTCGTCGGTCATCAGGCGTCTCTGTGAAAAACTGCCACACCGTAGAGCACCTTGACCTCTGCAGGGTGGCATGGCGCGAGGGGGCGCTTTGGGAACCAGTTGGTGGATTATTCGGTCTGGCCCTGCCTCTACCCCTGGCCACCGCACTGGCTCGGCCTGTGCCCACACCCTGACTTGGGCCTCCGCGTCCTCGCCTGCGTCCACGTCCTATAGGCCTACCCCTACCCCTCAGCATGGTGTATTAGCAGTAGTGCAGAAACAGAACGCTGTAATTAAATGTGCCGCTTATTGGCCTGTGGTTGGAGGCTGACTTCGTTTACGGAACGCCAGGAAATAATTTGGCGCACGCCTGCTGTAACACTTAGCTGGCTGCGTATTTATTTGTAGAACTACTACCCCCAGCACACACGGACCCAGAACACTGAGCACAGTGACAGGCAGGCCAAATAGATTTTTTGCCCAATATTTTTTTGAAAAGGACCACAGCGTATATTCAATCAATAATATATGTCTTCTGGCCCTGCCTACACAATTCTGTCCCTGGAGTATTACTGCAGGGCGCAATGCTCTGCACGGCCGATATACCAAAAAAAAAAAAAGTGCAACACTGCAAAAAGCTGCCTCCACAGTACTGCACACGGTTAGATGTGGCCCTAAGAAGGACCGTTGGGGTTCTTGAAGCCTACACTCACTCCTAACACTCTCCCTGCCTAACCACCACTTCTGTCCCTGTAGTATTACTGCAGGGCGCAATGCTCTGCACGGCCGATATACCAAAAAAAAAAAATTGTGCAACACTGCAAAAAAGCAGCCTCCACAGTACTGCACACGGTTAGATGTGGCCCTAAGAAGGACCGTTGGGGTTCTTGAAGCCTACACTAACTCCTAACACTCTCCCTATAGCAGCTCCGGCACCAACAGCACTGTCCCTCAGCTATGTCACAACGCATCTGTGGCGAGCCGCGGGAGGGGCCGATTTTTATACTCGGGTGACACCTGATCTCGCCAGCCACTCACTGCAGGGGGGTGGTATAGGGCTTGAACGTCGCAGGGGGAAGTTGTAATGCCTTCCCTGTCTTTCACTTGGCCAGAAAAGCGCGCTAACGTCTCAGAGATGAAAGTGAAAGTAACCCGAACATCGCGTGGTGCTCGTTACGAGTAACGAGCATCTCGAACACGCTAATACTCGAACGAGTATCAAGCTCGGACGAGTACGTTCGCTCATCTCTAATCATGACAATGGAAGGGTTAATGTCTGAGGATTCAGACTTCCCAGAGAAATTTATCGCAATACGTAGCCCTTGGTTTCAAAACACTGCTGATTTTCAGGCCTTGTTAAACTAAACCGTAAGGCAGTGGGGACACCTCAGGGTACCTCCCAATTCCATCCTCTGATATTTGTCTGTTATTTTCTCTATAAAATAATTATATTTAGTTATTATAATTAGAGAGATAACTGAGCATCCATGTTAACATTCTAAAAGGAGGTACTATCTTTATTCCAAATTTTAACCTAACTATATTGAACTCTAAGGCCTCATGTCCAAGGGCAAATTATGAATTAAAATCTGGAGCGTTTTTCCTGCATGCAGATCCGCGCCCCATAGGGATGCATTAGACACCCGCAGGTAGTTAAATACCTGCGGATGTCATTTTTCCCTGCAGGCGCGGGTCCCGCATGCAGGAAAAAATCCGGACATGCTCCATTTAGGTGCTGGTCTCCCGCGGGGACGGCTCCCGCAGGCTTCTATTGAAGCCTATGGAAGCCGTCCGGATCCGCGGGAGACCAGCGCCTTAATTAAACTCACCTGCTCCGGACGGTACAGGTCTTCCCTTCTTCGCGGCCGGATCTTCTCTCTTCTAAGGGTCCATTTACACAAACGATGTCCGACAATCATCCTCGTGATTCCTCGCTCCCGTGCTGTTGCACGGGAACTAGCAGAGCTTGTTCGCTCACAGAGCGGCCAGCAGGGGGCGGGGCTGTGCAGGAGATTTCTCTCTTCTTGCTCCCCCGCCCCTCCCTGTTCCCTTAATACAGTGTCCGTTCAGTACTGAACGGCCGCTATTTACACTGAACGATGAAGCTCATCGCTGATCTTTTATGCAGCGTAAACAATGGTTGATGAGCTCATCGCTCATCGTTCAGTGTAAATAGCGGCCGCTCAGTAGTGAACGGACGCTGTATTAAGTGCATGGAGAGGGGTAGGGGAGCAAGAGGAGAGAAATCTCCTGCACTGCCCCGCCCCCCTGCTGGCCGCTCTGTGAGCGAGCCAGCTCTGCTAGCTCCCGTGCAACAGCATGGAAGCGAGGAATCATGAGGATGAGTGCCGGGCATAAGAAAATGTTACCGTTTTCATACATTTATATGGTCTGATCCTGCAAAACCTTTGTGCTATTGCTTATTTTATAATATTCAGAAAACTTTAATAAAAACTGATTAAACATAATAAAGGTGAGGTGGTGGTGGTGGTATGGCACTTGGGGGCCTGTGCCTTCCTCGATGGTATTTTCTGTGGTTTATGGCCTTAAAATATACATGCAGCTCATTCGAGGGAGGGTGCAGGCTTCAAACACATTTTTGATAGACGTCTAGAGGGCAAAATTATGCTGAACAGGCACTTCTCTTATGTTATTGGCCATGGTCCAGCCAAAGTTGTCCGATAGTTTTGCTGATGGGACTTCTAAAAGTTCAGCACCTGCTGGTCGACCTCCCTACTGGCCAACGGCTGCCCCCATGTGTGCCTTCTGCTGTGATGATCAGCAGTCACAATAGCACATGTTGTGATGCCTCTGTTTCATGTGTGAATGGACCAGCCTCCTCCTGTTCAGTAGTGGCAATGGAGCCCAAGTCCTGCATTGCATGGTCATCCTTACTCCTGGCCTGCTGCTCCTCTTCCACGTTGTCTAATGTCATATAATGCGTACCAAAATATAAAATTGCATTTAGTCCAGGGTTTGGGTCAGGTTTGAGAGTAGGCAAACATTTGAGTAAATATATTTTCTGTACTTACAATTTGTTGTCAATGACTGGCTTTAGAAACATGAAGTGCTGCGTTAAATAACAAGCCTTCTTCTTGCTGGAAGCAAACCCACTGGCAGCCCTCTGGGACAGCTTCTCCACTTCTATATATCGGCAACATCAAAACTTCACAAATGGTCAACATCTACACATTCCTTAGTGTGGTTACCCGGAGGGTCCACTCAGGACACGAGGCCCATGTGGAGGAGCTGGGAGGGTAAAGCTGTCAAGGGTCACAGCAGCACTCACCAGTCTCCTTTCCGGAGGGCTACACAGAGGGCTAGGATAGGGATGGCCAATAAACATTTAACAGGATCTGCAGGTTGTCACAGGTGACGCCAGTGTTCCTTTCCCACCGGAATAAGAAGTCAGCAGTAATAAGTAGAGTCCACACACTGTTAACTTTTTAGTACCTCAGGACCTGGGAGAACTTTACTGGAATACCTGGAACACTTTATAAAGGTACACTGACACATCAATGCAGGCAACACAGAAGAAGAAGATCTGGGAGGAACTCAGGATGATAATGGCCGTACAATCCTTGGGACTTGTACGGAACCACTCCTGGAAGGGGTATACTCAGGATGACACCAGCCCGATAGTCCTAGTTATCTGTCCGGGACCACTCCTGGAAAAGGGGAAGGGGTCAACTCTCCATAGATATTCCCTGAACACAGTACCTCTGCACGATCATCCAGGTCTTAGGTTACTCACGCTCTCTCTCTTTCTCCACTCTTAAATGTTCCTTGGCTTGGACCTCTTCTTCCATTCTCTTCAGGACATGAGGGTTGAAGGTACCCCTATGTGGCTGGCACTCTCACTCAGGAAGGCGATGGACTCTTGAACTCTAATAGACTCACTCCTCACTGCTGACTGTTTGTCTTCCTGTTCTGAAACTCCAACTCTTTCTATCACACTCAAATCACTCATATTTATAACCTTTAGCATACCAGGTGACATGAAATAGTTACATTCACAGGCATATTCCAGCTTCAGGCAGACATTAACTCTTTTCTCGTTGCAGCTGTGCAACACATATGACGAATGACTAGACAAATTCTGCACAGAGCATCACCACAAGACATTACATGCATGACAGTTATGGAGGGGCCAGGAATATATGTTCTGGACCACTACTCAAGCACAGGGTATAATTTGGCCTCATTGCGCATAAATCACGTTAGCAAAAGGTGAAATTTGGCCTCATTACACACAAATTACAACTGTGGCACAGGGTGAAATTTGACCTCATTGTGGGTAAATTACAACATTAGCACATGGTGAAATTTGGTCTCATTACACACAAATTACAACATTAGCACAGGGTGAAATTTGGCCTCATTACGCACACATTACAAAATTAGCACAGGGTGAAATTTAGCTTCATTGTGCATAAATTACAATATCAATACAGGGTGAAATTTAGCTTCATTGTGCATAAATTACAATATCAATACAGGGTGAAATTTCACCTCATTACATATAAATTACAGTGTTATCACAGTGAAACTTTTGGCCACATTAGACATAAAATACAACGGTATCACAGGGATACTGTGCACATAAAATGCAATATAAGCAGAGGGAGATTTTGGGCCAAACTGGACAGAAAATGCAATAGTAGCACAGAATACTTACGCGATTTTGACTTGGCACTCTGTCTTGCAGGCTTCATTGGTCGCTAAAGAAGTACTAGGCAACTTCCTCTCACGCTAATTCCCGCAGGCTTCTAATACAGGATTAGGCGGTCTTGCACTAGAGCAATTAGATGCTGTTTTTGTCAATTACTGGTTCCATTCTAGGTTAAATTTGGAACTCTTGCCCTCTCTTTTTGCTGCTATCATACTGCTCTTAAAGGGGTTGTCCCGAGGCAGCAAGTGGGTCTATACACTTCTGTATGGCCATATTAATGCACTTTGTAATATACATTGTGCATTAATTATGAGCCATACAGAAGTTATAAAAAGTTTTATACTTACCTGCTCCGTTGCTGGCGTCCTCGTCTCCATGGAGCCGACTAATTTTTGGCCTCCGATGGCCAAATTAGCCGCGCTTGCGCAGTCCGGGTCTTCTGCAATCTTCTATGGAGCCGCTCGTGCAGAATGCAGGCTCCGTGTAGCTCCGCCCCGTCACGTGCCGATTCCAGCCAATCAGGAGGCTGGAATCGGCAGTGGACCGCACAGAAGAGCTGCGGTCCACGAAGGTAGAAGATCCCGGCGGCCATCTTCAGCGGTAAGTATTGAAGTCACCGGACCGCCGGGATTCAGGTAAGCGCTGTGCGGGTGGTTTTTTTAACCCCTGCATCGGGGTTGTCTCGCGCCGAACGGGGGGGGGGTTTAAAAAAAAAAAAACCCGTTTCGGCGCGGGACATCTCCTTTAATGCTGCACAGCACTTCCTGTTTTTTCCATGGGTTCCTCATAAAAGCATGAAAAACTCACTAATGGACGTTATACACCTTTTACAGCAGTACAGGTCATAGGTGTCCTGTGCCAGTTAGAGCTGGGGTTCGGTTGTCTACTGACAGTGGTATTCCTCCTCTAAAGGCCATTTGCCCCCCTTCCATTCCATGATCAATCGTCACGTGTAAGGGATTGTTCACATCTGCGTTTGGGAGTTTAATTTTCCTCCTATCTGTCTTACGACTTAATAGAATGGCGCCAAACAGATCCAATTAAATATAATGGGCTCTGTTCAGTTTCCGATTAGCTGTCTAGCATTTTACCGGACAAAAAAGTTCTGCATACAGGACTTTTTTGTGATCAGTGGCTGAGCCTCTGAAAGGAGGCTCAGAATGCAGATGTGAACATAACCTAAGTTGTGATGGGGGAAGGACTCACTCTGCCACCCCACTATTCAATTGCAAAGTGCTGATTCGTTCCCATGGCAGCTGGAGGCCTAACAAAGGCCTCATTGCCTGCCATGTAATTCAGCCTATCAGACTCTGCCTGCAGCAGAGCCTAACAAGCTGCGGTCCTGGGCATAGTACACTGCATTAATTACTATGCTGGTGATCTAACCATTGAATCTTCAAGTCCACTTGAGGCAACTGAAAAGTTGCATTAAAAAAGTTTAGTAAAGTTTAAAGTGCTGTACATTTGTCTTTTTTCAGCCTAGCATACTATGTTACTTGTACTTTCACTTTGGAGTGCTCCTGCCCTGTTGACCATTTTCGTCTCCTTCCAGCAGTGCTATATAAATACTATATGGGTCTGTCTTCAGCTGCCAGAAGGAGACGAAAACGGATGGCGAAGCAGGAGCGCTCCGAAGTGTTAGAAAAACCACATTTTCCCCACAAAAACAATTTTCTTAAATGGAAAAATATACACATATTAATAATAATATAATAATAATTCTACACAAAAAAATACACATAGGTATCACTACAATCATAATGACCGGCGCAATAATAATATTTTTTTAATTCATCCTGCATGAACAACATAAAAATAACAAACAGAATTGCTATTTTTTTCATCTATTCATCTCTCAAAAATGCAATTAAAAACGCATTAAAAGCAATCCAATAGTCTCATATACCCAAATATTGTATCAATAAAAACTACAAATCTTCCTACAAAAAACAAGACCTCACAATACTCATTGGAGAAAAATTAAAAATATTATGAGTAAAATGTTATAATGTGGCAATTCAAATTCAGTTTCCTTTCCTTAACCTCTTGAGGACCAAGCGCCGTAAGTATACGGCACTTGTTTCCTGGGATAGCAGAAGTACGGAATGTGATTAAAGCCTCTGCTCCTGCAATCAAGCAGTAACAGGTCAGGTTCTCAGCTGAGGACCCATGGGAGAATGGAAAGGCGTTTTTAACTGCTTCTGCCTTTTCCTTTACAAGCTACATAGCGCTCAATGATCGCTATGTACTAAGAAGTAAAAGTGGAAGTATTACTTCCACTGTGCAACCTGGCAATCATGTGACCATCGGGTACCCTCTGTCACAGAAGAGGTGCAGGGTCCTAGCAACCCTGGATCAACTCTGATAGTGATTTATGTCACTCTAGCGGGATGTTTTCCGCTGTAACTGGGGCTCCTATGGATGCCCCAGCTACAATGGAAAAATATAAAATGATAAAAAATAAAAACAATGTGAATGTCCCCCGGAGGTCTTGTATGATGTCATGAGGATATAGGTGGTTACAAAAATATGTGAAAAATATATACATAGAAAAGAAAATGACCTACCGCCAACACCAACCAAAACTGTCACCATATGCGCCCTGTAATCCCAAACTATATAAATTATATATCAAAACATCCCACACAAAATGAGGACCCGATTCCTATACTTTTCTTTAGCGTAAATATACTAATTAAAAAAATAAACTATAAATTTAAAAGAATCATTTTTTAGCTTATTACCCCCAATAAAACTAACCCCCCCCCCCAACAAAAATTTGGTGAAAAAAATATATTAAAAATAGCCCTGAAAAAAATGCAGCTAAAATAATATTACTAGGTGAAGAAAAAAAATAGGTCAGTAAAACCACCACATGCGTAAAAACCCTAAAAAGTCTCTGGTCCTTTAGGACAAAAGCAGCCTGGTCCTTAAGGGGTTAAAAAGTGTTTTTATTGTGTAAAAGTAGTAAATAATAGAACTACAATAAATGTGGTATTGCTGTAATTGTATTGACCTGCAGAATAAAGTTAAAATGTCATGATGCCATTTATCCTGCAGAGCGAACGCCATAAGAATAAAATACAACATACAATCCCAGAAATCGCTGTTTTTTGCTTATTCTATCTTCCAAAAATTGAATAAAAAGCTACCAAAATGCCATCTTTACCCCAAAATTGTACTAATAAAAACTATACATTGTTCCACAAAAAATAAGACCTTATACAGTTCTGATGTAAAATAAAAATGTTATGAGTCTTGTAATGCATTGACAGAAACTTTTTTTTTAAGCGTCTTAGGCCGGCTTCCCACTGGCGATAGACTATTTTGCGTTGCGAGAGTGAGTGAAAACGCATGACAATGAAACCAATGATTTTCAATGATTTTATTCTCATTTGCTATACCTTCACTGCACACTTGCAGCACTAAGAAAAAGCAGTGCCATCGCCCATTGTTTTCAATGGGGCCAGCGCCAGCAGCGCTAGCTCCATTGAGAACATAGGCAGTACATTGCGCTTCCCTGACACAGCTGTGTCCACGGGGACCGCGGGGATGAATTAATCCTCTGTCATAGCTGTCACAGCTGTGGCAGCCGTGGCAGAGGTCCGCAATGCTATCCATTGCTTTCAATAGGGCTATCTCCTGCAGCCCTATTGAAAGCAATGGGTTGCAGGCAACCACTGCAGTGATGATTTTTGGGAAGAGCTTGAAATATAAGCCCTTCCCTGAAAATCAGACCTAGCTGTAAAGAAAAGTAAAAAAGAAAAATTTAAATCATCCAGAAGAGCCGTCCCCGGCAGACGTCTTCTGGAGGCTGAGGATTGAAAAATCCCTGCCTCCAGAAAGTGCTGCCCTGATTGGCTAAATGCTGTAACCAATCAGGGGCAACACCCAGCCGTCATTGATTGACAGATGAGCGCTGCCTGTGATTGGCGATAGCGCTGCTTTTTCTTAGAGCTGTGAGTGTGCAGTGAAGGCATTGCAAGTGAGAAAAAAACCATTGAAAATCATTGGTTTCATTTTCATGCATTCACTCTTGCAACGCAAAATAGCCTATCGGCAGTGTGAAGCTGGCCTTAGTGTGCAGAAGTAGGTACCCATAAAACTATATAAATTGAGTATCGCTGTAATCATTCTGATTCAGAGAATAACATCATCATGTTATTTTTTACTGCACAGTGAACCCCATAAAAACAATGGTGAAAACCCAAAAATCAATGGTGGAGTTTTTGATTTATTCACCCTTTCCCCAAAGAAATTAAACATTAGGGCTCAGTCCTACCAGCATTAGAGATGAACGAACGTACTCGTTTCGAGTAATTACTCGATCGAGCACCGCGATTTTCGAGTACTTCAGTACTCGGGTGAAAAGATTCGGGGGGCGCCGGGGGGGCAGGGGGAGGCGTGGCAGCGGGGAACAGGGGGGATCCCTCTCTCTCTCCCTCTCCCCCCCACTCCCCGCTGCAACCCCCCACTCACCCACGGTGCCCCCCGAATCTTTTCGCCCGAGTACAGAAGTACTCGAAAATCGCGGTACTCAGGCGAAAAAGGGGCGTGGCCGAGGAGGTTCACTCATCTCTAACCAGCATTCATCCTCTGTTTAGGTTTTCCATCTCTCTGTTCAAACAGAGAGAAAGAGTTAAAATGGAGTAAAATGGATGCGTTTTTATTGACCTTGATTTCAATAGGGTTTTTAAAATATGGAAAGCAAACAAAGATTTCCACTTGCTTCCATTCTGTTAGGTTTCCATTTTTTAAATGGAACAAACAGCCTTGCAGACTGCGCTACTTTATGGAACAGAAGAAATCAGAAAGCTTTTCGTTTTTAAAAACCTCATTGAAATCAATTATGATAAAAATGGATCGTTTTAATTCCATCTGTCTGCTCCAAAAAAATGAACAGAGAGACAGAAAGTCTGAATGAAGGATGAACGCTAAAGTGAATGAGCCCTTATACAACACACTATATGTATCTCAAAGTAGTGCCATTAAATAATACACCTTGCCTTGCAAAAACAAGACTTCATGTGGCTATGTTGACATTAGTTATAGCTTGTGAAAAACTGCAAAAGAAAAAACAAAGAGGCTGGTCACTCAGGGGTTAATTTATTTATTTTATTGGCTGAAAGTATTAAAAGTGTTTCTGTCTTTATGGAGAGGTTCCTAGACCCAAATGAGATCATTGAATGTATATGAACACAACCTAGTACTAAATCCAAGCTGAGGCGAATCGTTTAGGGAAATTAAAAATAACAAATACCATGATCTTTGGCCGTATACGAGAATCTCCAAGGGATAACGAGAACCCATAAATCTAAATCAATGCAGTCCTAAATTAACTAATGAAGAAACAAGGAAGACACAAGATGACACATTAGTAATTTTTCCATTTTTTATTTTAACAAGTTCTTAAAGGGGTTGTCCCGCGGCAGCAAGTGGGTCTATACACTTCTGTATGGCCATATTAATGCACTTTGTAATGTACATTGTGCATTAATTATGAGCCATACAGAAGTTATAAGAAGTTTTTCACTTACCTGCTCCGTTGCTAGCATCCTCGTTCCCATGGAGCCGACTAATTTTCGCCGTCTAATGGCCAAATTAGCCGCGCTTGCGCAGTCCGGGTCTTCTTCTGTTCTCAATGGGGCTCCGTGTAGCTCCATGTAGCTCCGCCCCATCACGTGCCGATTCCAGCCAATCAGGAGGCTGGAATCGGCAATGGACCGCACAGAAGCCCTGCGGTCCACGGAGGGAGAAGATGCCGGCGGCCATCTTCAGCCGGTAAGTAAGAAGTCACCGGAGCGCGGGGATTCAGGTAAGCGCTGTGCAGATTTTTCTTTAGGTCCCTGCATCGGGGTTTCTCTCGCGCCGAACGGGGGGGGGGGTTGAAAAAAAAAACAAACCCGTTTCGGCGCGGGACAACCCCTTTAAGTTCAAAAGCTACTAAGGTTTTTTTTTCTTTTAACATTTATATGTGTATATATATATGATGCTATGGAGAAAATACTTAATATGGTGTATGTCTGACACATGGTCTTCTTGCCTTCCTATTTACTTGTGTCAATAATATGCATAGCATAGTGATCATATCATACGTATGAATATTCCTAACTGGTAACGAGAACAATACATGAATATTTTCTGAGAATCTGGAATTGTTCATTAATGTTTTAGATTACTCGAGACACAAATTATATGCGAATGTGTACAAACTGTAATCTGTCACTGGCTGTGAATGATGCCGGCGCTCGATTAGCCAATCACAGCGCTTTCTTTGCTGGAGGCGGGGTATTCAAAGCCCCGTCGCCAGCAGAAGGCAGCTGTGAGAGGGAGGAGGATGCCGGACACCGCCACCGCTGCCCCCGCTCCCGCTGACACCGCTGCCCCCGCCCCCGCTGAGACCGCCACCGCTGCCCCCGCTGAGACCGCCGTCACTGCTGCCGCCGACACCACCGCTGCTGCCGACACCACCGCTGCTGCCGACACCATCGGGATGCCGCGGACCATGTGAGTATTTTTTTTTGTTTGTGGGGCACCCGAGATAGGTCCTATTTTCGGGGGAGGCCTTATATTTCAAGCCTCCCTTCAAAACCCGATAGGTCTTACTATCGGGGTGGGACCTATTTTCGGGGAAACACGGTATCACATGTGATTGGCTTAGATACGTCTGCTAAGCTGTTATATGTAAGTAGATCCTGCATGATATGTCTGCTGAACAGATGTATCTAAGCCAATCATGTGATACATCCGCTGAGCAGATGTATCACACAAGATCTGCTTAGATACATCTGCTCAACAGATGTATCACACAGGATCGGCTTAGATACATCAGCTCAGCAGACAGTATCACACATGATAGCTGCCCCAGTAGTAATAGTGACCCCCAACAGTTGCTCCAATAGTAATAGTGACCCCCAATAGTTGCCCCATTAGTAATAGTGACTCCCAATAGTTGCCCCAGTAGTAATAGTGACCCCCAACAGTTGCTCCAATAGTAATAGTGACCCCCAATAGTTGCCCCATTAGTAATAATGACCCCCAATAGTTACCCCAGTAGTAATAGTGATACCCAACGGTTGTCCTAGTAGTAACAGTTACCCCCAACAGTTGCCCCAGTAGTAATAGTAACCTCAATAGATGCCCCAGTAATAATAGTGACACCCGTTCAGGTAAGTATATATCTTCTGTATGGCTCATTTACAAAACACACACTATATTACAAAGTGCTTTATAATGGCCATACAGAAGTGTATACGTGTGTTTGTCACAGCTGGACAACCCCTTTAAGTTATTATTGGAGGTACCAGTGGTTGAACCCCCACCATTCAGACATTTGTCCCATATATTACCAACATGTGATACATGAATTTCGGAGAATCACTTTTTGCGGACATTTGTTCTAACAAACTATCACATTTTATTGCAATCACATATTCAAACACAGAAGTATACATTCAAATTCTAAAATTCCTGCTATTGATTTTCTAGGCAGCACATTTATACTTAGCTCTGTAAGAGCTTCACCTTGTGGTAATAGGATCATAATTAAGGGCGAGAAGATTCCAGTTGTGCTTGCTAATGTCTTTATCCTTGAATACTGCATGGATTATAACTTCTGATGTGTCTTCTTTCACCACCCAGGTATTTCTATTGCATCCTAGCCAACAGGGACTGATAAATCATATATATATGAGCAACAAATTACCGGTAATAAGACTTTTCACAGTAGATTATTTAGTATACAAGTGACATACTAGAACATTGCGTCACTTTCTAGTTTCTGTTTACAGAAAAAACTTAAATATAGTAATGAGTTTAAGTGACTCATTTATACCAAAAGCTTTAATCCCACAAGAAGTAAGTGAATCACATCATCATTTGCCTGTTAAATGCAAGCACCAATGAATTGAAGGCAATTTTTAAAAAAAGTTTAGTATAAGGCAAAAAAAGCCACAAAAAGCGCTACATGAAGAAACCCTAAATGGTTATTATTCAAGTAAAGTTTATTAATGGTATAGTTAAAAGTTAGGCACATTTTGTATATATCTGTAATACTTGGTAAAAAGGATACAAAATCTTAAATTTTGCATTGTTATACAGTAGACCTCATTTATCAAAACTGTGTAAGGGCTCAGTCACACGGGCGCTGATGCGCCCGTGTTACTGCACAATAAGACAGCCGCCCCGGGTGCAGATGTCTCTCTGCATGACCGGCTCCATTGCTGGCCATATGTTCTATCTGCTAGCCGATGTGGAGAGTCGTCCGCACCGGTGGTCTTATCCTGCAGAAACAGGGGCGCATCGGCGCCCGTGTGACTGAGCCCTAAGGGTACCTTCACACATACCTGATTTAGGTATGAATCAGCACCAAAATCAGCAGCATATTTTGCACTATGGATTTTAGTGCAGATGCGCGCCAAAGGCCACATTATACTCTGAACCATTTGGTGTGGATTTTGACAAGGCTTTTTGCCGCAGAATTTGGTGCAGTTTTCCAAGACCACAGAATTTTTGTTTTTTCGTAAACAGAGCTTTATGAGGGCTTATTTTTGCAAGATTAGGCCGCCTGCAGACGAGCGGGTCGGATCCGGCAGTGAGAATTCTCGCCGCGGGACCCGACCCGAGAGCCTGCAGGGACGAACGTGTACTCACCCGCGCCTGGCGGCCCCGGCTCTTTTATGTGCCGGCTGCCGCGCAGCTGGCGCATGCGCAGACCGGAGCCGGCGGCCGGGTGAGTGCGTGCCTCGCACAAAAATAGGACATGCCGCGATTTGTTTGCCGCGCGAGATTTCGCGGGGCCAAACCGCGGCCGTCTGCATAGGAGTGCGTATTGTAATGCACTCCTATGCAAACTTTCAGTGGCGGAAATCCCGCGGCGGGATTTCCGCCTGTGTGCAGGCGGCCTAACTTGTAGTTTTTCTTGGTACCATTTTGAGGTGTATGTTACTTTTTGATTACTTTTTATTGCTGTTTTGGGGAAGTGAGATGAACAGAAAATGGCTATTCTAGCATTCTTTTTAAAGGAATTTACCTTGCTGAATAAATAATGTAGCATATTATAATACAGATTGATATGGATGTGGCGATACCAATTATGTGTAGTTTTTTTCTTTTTTCAATATTTAAAGCATTGTCTAAGGGGGTAAAAAACATTTTTAATTCCTGAGGCTAGGTCATTGATATTTAAAGTCCCAGAATACCCCCTTAATTTTTTTAAGAAAAAAAAAAACATACAAATATCGCCACATCGATAATCACCCGTACTATAAAATGCCAAAGTAGCCTTTTTCTGTTCATACTGCTTCCCCAAAATAGGTAAAAAATGTAATAAAAAAGTCATATATACCGTATCTCAAAATTGTATCCATAAAAAAACAATCCATCATACAGCAATGTTGGTGTAAATGTGGTGACACAAGTCTGTTTGAAAAGAAAAAAAAGTGTTTATATTGTACAAAAGTAGTAATACATAAAACTTATATAAATTTTGTGTTGTCATAATTGTAATGACCTGTAGAATAAGAGATAACAATAATATTTATACCACATGGTGCATGCAGTAAAAATAAATCCCCAAAATGAATGGTGAAATAGCATTTTTTTCCATTACCCCCAGCAAAAAAATGTAATAAAAGTTATTCAGTACATTAGATGTCCCACAAACTGGTTTCTATAAAAGCTAGAACTTGCCATGTAAAATACAAGATCTTATATAAGTACATTAAGGGCCCCTTCCCACGGACGGATTTCCGCCGCGTTGCCCGCAGCTATTAGGTTCTATTGAACCTAACTGTTCAATGCTCACAGTGCGGAATTCCACAGCGGAGTTCCGCACCGTAAAATCACCTGTCCTCACCCGCGGCATGCTCTATTTGCCGCGGGTGTACGTGCGGACGGCTTCCATTGCAGTCAATGGAAGCCGTCCGTCACGCTATCTTCCGCTGTAGCACAGCGGAAGATAGTGTGAAACCGCTTCCCTGCCTACCGCCAGCCGCGTCATATTCTGCGGCGGAGCCCGTCACGGCTGTGTGAA
The DNA here is from genome assembly GCF_035609145.1 of Eleutherodactylus coqui. Lineage (NCBI taxonomy): Eukaryota > Metazoa > Chordata > Amphibia > Anura > Eleutherodactylidae > Eleutherodactylus > Eleutherodactylus coqui. The sequence goes on along the minus strand of NC_089837.1, from coordinate 163,770,227 downwards.
GCCGGCCTAATGAAGTATAAAAAAGTTATGACCGCTGGAAAACAAAAGGTAAAACAATTTACTGTTTCTTAATGCTAAAATTAGCTCTGTCACTAAGAAATTAAAAATACACTTAAAGGGGTTGTCTCGCGGCGAAAGCGAATTTTTTTTTTAAATGGACCCCTGCATTATGCCCTGTGAAAAAGAAAGCATTTGTTAGTTTTTAAAAAGCACATTGCGCTTACCTGCATCAGCGTTCTGCAGCTTCTTCATTTCTTCTTTTAAGATGGTGTCGCTGGTCTTCTCCCACGGTGCACCGCGGGTCTTCCCATGGTGCACCGTGGAGTTTCTTCTTCTGTCTTCCGCGTTCCACTGCCGATACAGCCACCTCATTGGCTGATCGGCACCACGTGACGGAGGCGGTGCTTTGATGACGACGCGCAGACCAGCTCTCCGGCACGCGCGGCCCCATTCACCAGGCAGAAGACCGCACAGCGCAAGCACGTCTAAAAACGCCAGAAGACAGCGAAATTAGGTGGATCCATGGCGACGGGGACGCCAGCAACGAAGCAGGTAAGTGAATAACTTCTGTATGGCTCATATTTAATGCACGATGTACATTACAAGGTGCATTAATATGGCCATACAGAAGTGTATAACCCCACTTGCTGCCGCGAGACAACCCCTTTAAGGCAACTGTGTTCTGCACAAAATGTATTTACATGAGACATAAATTCTAAATTTACAATAAAAAAGTAAAATTTCTGAGTATTTCTAATTTTTATTACAAAAAAAATTTTTGAGACAAAGCGGTCAAAGCATAAATGATAACAATACATTGTCATGCAGCATAACAGGTTATAAACCAGAAAATGTTTTAGCAGAATAGAACTTCTGGTAAAGGAACTTATGAAAGACACCTCTATGAGCAGTCTTCCATTAAATAAAGAAAATATATAAGCAAAAACAGAAACTGTAAAACTTAGGTTGTAGGGGTGGGGAAGAGAGGGGAGGGTAAGGCAAGGGAAAGGGCTGGGTTGAGAAGAGTAAGAAATGTACCCTAAGTCGTGACCGTCCCCATGGACAACCAAATCCCAAATTTAGGGGATGACCTGAAATCAAACCAAGGTTACCACACCACATAAAACTCAGACCGATCCATTTCTTCATCTGCTCTCATCTTTTCGTACCCCACAAGAGTGTTAATTGCTTCCACCCAATGAACTCTGGCTGGAGATATGTTGGATCACCAAAACCTGGGAATAATTTGCCTAACAGCCTTCACGAAAAACCGTAACAGACTCTTCTTTACACTGGAGACGGAGCCCGAAAACACAGACAGCAGGGCCAACTTAGGGGAGAGGACGACAGATTGTCCGCATATGTAATTGAAAAGGACAATGACATCCTTTCAAAGAGCGGCAAGTGGGGAGAATCCCACTAAATATTAATCATGTTGCCTTGACCCTTCGAGCATCTCCAGCACAAGGGGCAGATCTGATCGAACATTCTGTGTAAACATTCCGGAGTTATGTACCAGTGCGACAGGATCTTATAATTGAGTTCCTGAAGTCTGGATGAGGATGTCACTTTATGGGTTAATGCAAAAGCTTTCTGCCAGCACTCCCAAGGGAGGCGCCGACCTAACTCCTCCTCCCATTCCCCCATGTAACCCAGAGACTTGTCTCCCACCTCCCGGATCAGTCGCATTGTGTATAAAAGTGAAATTGGGTGTTTGGGTGAATCCGTGGAGATGCATATTTCCTCGAAAGGTGTGAGTGGCTTAAGTATAAATGCCCTGGGTGTCAGAGAGTCCATGGATTCTCTCAGCTGGAAATACCTCAACCAAGTTCTAGGTGGGACGAGTGTCTCCCCAAAGAACTCTGCCAGGGGCCTCAGCCCCATCATGCAAGTAACGTCTCTCAGCCGTGGAATAGGATTGGTGGGGAGAGACAGGACGGACATACTATGCTCGAAGGCTTCAAATTGGGGGTTAGCCAACAGGGGAGTGAGAGGACCAGGGGAGGAGACCAAGAAACTCCATGTGGCAAAACCAGACCATGAGACTATTAGTTGCAAAAGTAGGGGAGATAGGTTAGGGGAGTCCCTTAGCAAACCTCCTGGGATCCAAAACACTGCCTGCATCAGCCTCGGGTCCGTTCCATATTAAATTTTGACCCACAGCTTGGACGAACAGTGTTTGAATAGATTCAATACGCAGTTTGCAATATTAGCTTTATAGTATAAGGAGAAATCTGGAAAACTAAGACCTCCTGATTCTTTTGCCCATATGAGGATATTATATTTTAATCTAAGCCTACATCCCTTCCAAACAAACTTAGTTATTATAGCACGTATGCGTAGCAAGTGAGATCTGGGTAATTGTATGGGTAGGGCTTGGCATTTATAAAGGAACTTAGAGAGGGTGTCCATGACAAGAAGAGTGGATTAGATAAAGATAGTTTAACCCATTCCCGCTGCAGGGCGTAAGTTTACGTCCTGGGAGCGGGGTACTTCCCGCAACAGGGCGTAAACTTACGTCCTGGAGATAGCGCGGGATCACATATGATCCAGCGCTATCCCGCAGCGGGAGCCGGCTGTCAGTCACAGCCGACATCTCGCTGCAGCAGCGGGGGGACATCGGAGATGCGCCCGCCACTTTTAACCCCTTCCCTGCCGCGATCTAAGTAGATCGCGGCAGGGGAAGAGTTCACAGCGGGAGCGCGGCTCCCTCTGTGTCTCCGGCCGGAACTCGCGATGTCATCGCGAGAGCCCGGCCTGTCACCATGGCAACAGGACGCCAGACACTGGCGTCCTGTATTGCCTATGCCTGAGATCGCTGTATGAGCGATAAGGCATGGGAGAGCAGTAGCTCTGCCATGCCTTATGACAGCGATCATCAGGGCAGTGATTAAAGTCCCTCAGAGGGACACAAACAGTGTAAAAAAAAAGAAAGATTTAAAAAATGAATTTAAAAAAATGTTAAAAAAAAGAGTAAAAAAACCATTTTTTATGCTTTTTCTCAGATTAGCATAAAAAAGGTAAAAAAAAAAATAAAACCCCACATATTTGGTATTGTCGCGTCCGTAACGATGCGTACAATAAGTTGCACATGCTTTTGACTGTGCACCGAAAAAAACACTAAAAAAAAAGCTAAAAAACTGAGGCAAAATGCTCATTTTTAGCATTTTGCCTCACTAAAAACGCAATAAAAGTGATCAAAAAAGTCGTATGTACGCCAAAATGATACCAATAAAATCTACAGCTCGTCTCGCAAAAAATAAGCCCTCATAGAGCTCTGTACATCAAAAAATAAAAAAGTTACGGGACTTTGAATGCAGCAATTTAGAATAGAAAAAAGATTTCCAAAAAAAAGGGTTTTTATTGCAGAAAAGTGGGAAAACCTAAAAAAAATGTTAGAATTTTGGTATCGTTGTAACCGTACCGGTCTGCAGAAAAAATGGAAAGTCTCATTTATGCTGCATGATTAACGGTGTAAAAAAAAAATAAAAAAATCTATGGCAGAATTGATGCGTTTTCTCTCTCTGCTATCATTAAAAAAAAAAATAAAAAATTTTACAATATAGTCTATGTACCCAAAATTGGCTTCGATAAAAACTACAGTTCGCCACGCAAAAAACAAGCCCTTATATGGCCGCGTCCACGGAAAAATAAAAAAGTTATGGCTTTTGAAAAATGGAGACGGAAAAATACCAAAAAAATCGCTTGGTCCTCAACGCCAAAATAGGCCATGTCATGAAGGGGTTAAAGTTTAGTGAACCTGCAGTTTGCATCGCACGTCAACCTATTGTGTAACGTGACTCAAACCTAACCGTCAGAAATCAAGGAGCACCTCTATGGACTTTTGAGCCTCCTTTTTATTAGACCACTTTTTAATTGCCATATTCAGGGAATATAATTTATTTTTTATTTTTCCATCTTCGATGCTGTGTGAGGCCCGTATTTTGTGGGATAAGCTGACATTTTTAGTGGTACCATTTTGGGGTGCAAACAACAGTTTCATTGCATTTCTGACATTGTTCATTATGTTTATTTCTGTTTACTGTGCAGTATAAATGATATGTCATGCTTATTCTGCAGTTCAGTGCGGTTGCAACAATGCCAAATTTTTATATACATTTACATTTTTTTTTTAACTATTTTCACCGTATTTTCATCTGTGGAGAAGCTTGAGGGCTTGTGTTTTGCACGATGAGTTAACGCTCTTGGTACCATTTTGTTGTGCATGTGACTTTTTTATAATTTTTTATTGCGTATTTTGGGAGCTAATGTGTACAGTATAAATAACATATTATCATTCTTTGGGCCCTTATGATTCAGATGATACCAAATTTATAAATATAATGTATATATACATTTTTCATTAAAAATGTTTTTTTCTTTTGCGTCGCCATTTTCAGAGAGTCATAACTTTTTTATTTTCCCATCTATGGAGCTGTATGGTGGCTTGATTTTTGTGGAATGTGTTGATGTTTGAAGTTGTACCATTTTGAGGTGTATACGACTTTTGATCACTTTTTATTTAATTTTTTCTGAGGTAGGATGATCAAAATTAGCGATTTTGGAGGTTTTTTTATGGTATAAATAATATAATAATTTTTTATTACTGATCGCTACGAATGCATTGATACCAAATTTGTTCTTTTTTTTATTTTAATTTTTCCTATAATAAATAGCGTTTTATTGAAAAAATAGCTCACAGCGCTGCCTGTTTTACCCGTATCCCACCCGTCTCCATTTAAAGTAAGCATACAGTAGTTCAAAAGTGAATGACTGCTGTTTTCACAGGGATTTTGTAGGATTATAGTCAGGTGTTTGGATAAAGGGGTTCTGTCATAAAAGAAATTACTACTTACCGTACCTATTCCTCCCCAGGCAGCCTACTTATAGCACCTTCGCCCTGCCGATCTTCTTCTGTCTCCTGCAATCCTCCTCGGTCACCTCAACTCCAGATGGTAAATTATTCGTCTTATAGTAACGAAGCGTCCATTAGCTGCAGTGTTCTTTCTACAGGTCAATGTACGCTACATCACTATTAATGTAGTGTTCATTGCCTAGCAGGAAGTGCTGGATGCTATGTGCGCAGTTTCATCGCAAGAATTCCTATACTAAAGCTGCAAGACATCACGCATGCGCAGTCTCGCCATTAGCTCGACATAGAATCCAGAGCTTCCTGCTAGGCAGTGAACACAACGTCACTATGACGTACCCTAAACTGACCTGCCGGAAGAAGACTGCAACTACATTACAGAAGAAGAAGAATGGCTTGCGGTGAGGTGACCCAGGGACTGCAGGAGCCAGGAGAAGATGCGGAAAGTAGACTGCCCGGGCAGGAATAGGTAAGTATAGATTGATTTATTTATTTTAATGACAAAACCCCTTTAACTAATTATGCCAAACAGGTGATAGCAATCATCATTTTAACATGCTGGTTAAGGGCTCCCACCCACTAGTGGTTTTTTTCACTGCAAAATTCGCACGTTTTTTTTTTCTACAGGGGGTCTATGAGACTTGTAAAGCTAAAATCGCGATCGCGCAAAATCGCGATTTACCGCGAAATCGCGATTTTAGCTTTACAACTCCCATAGCCCAAAGACCCCTGCAGAAAAAAAAAAACGCTGCGAATTTCGCAGTAAAAAAACGCTAGTGGGTGGGAGCCCTAAAACAGTCATTAACTAAGACAGAAACAGCTGGATAGGGGGCTTAAAAGTAGGTGAGGAACAACCAAACATTGCTACAAAGGTGATGTCGTGGAAGACTGTTTCATGTTACAGGTTATACCCCATGGCAACACTGAGGACAGCAACAAGACACAAGATAGTTATACTGCATCAGCAAAGTCTCTCCCAGGCAAAGATTTCAAAGCAGAGTGCGTTTCAAGATGTGCTGGTCAAGCTCTTTTGAAGAAATACAAAGTAATGCGCAATGTTAAGGCCTGTAAACGCAGTGGTCAGCCAAGGAAACTCAATGCAGCAGATGAAAGACACATCATGGTTTCTTCTCAGCAAAATGAGAAGATGTCCAGCAGTGCCATCAGCTCAGAACCGTTAGAAATCAGTGGAGCTCAGGTCCACCCATCTACTTTTGGAGAAGTCTGGCCAGAAGTGGTCTTTCATGGAAGAATTGTGGCCAAAAAGCCATTCCTTTGACATGGAAACAAGGCCAAGCAACTCAACTATCCACAAACAAATAAGAACTGGAGTGCAGCAGGAGCTCTGGACTCATGAGTCAAAATAAATGGCTGTATCAGAAGGCAGTCTGGAGAACAGTACAATAACGAGTGCCTGTAGGCAACAGTGAAGCGTTGTGGAGGATCCTTTCAAGTTTTGGACTGCATTTCAGCAAATGGAGTTGGGGATTTGGCCAAGATTAATGGTGTCTTCAATGCTGAGAAATACAAGCAGATACTTATCCATCATACAATACCTTCAGGGAGGTGTCCAATTGGCTCCAAATTTATTTTGCAGTAGAACAACAACCTCAAACACACAGCTAATGTCATTAAGAACTATCTTCAGTGTAAAGAATTACAAGGAGTCCTGGAAGGGATGATTTGGCATCAACATGTCTGTCTGGGAATGGAGCAGGAAAGTGGAATCCCCAGCGCAAGTGTGAAATCACCCTCAGGACTCCAGTCGACGGGCGAGGCCGAATATCGCCAGGGAGTAGGGGAGAGAACTGACAGTTCTCTGCGGTGAGCCTATCTAACAGATAGGCTCACCATGGAGAATCATGGTAAATCGCCGCATGCTGCGATTTGCATCCCGCGAGCAGAGAATTACTTTGATTCTCCGCTTGTGGACAGGGGGCTGCGCTTTCCATAGCAACGCTATAGAAAGCGTGGACTGCGTTACTCGCGCACGGATTATCGCCGCGAGTAACGCAATGCAAAATTGTCCGTGGACAGGAGCCCTAAAGGCTCCTGCACCCCGGTCGAGGGCGATATTGGGCTATGATTCACGGCCCGATATCACTCTCGTAAACTTTCTAAAAACCCCTAGATGTGGGGAGTTTTCATACAAAAACAGCCTCACATCACTGCAGGGTTTCCCTTCATGCCATTGCTGTCAATGGGGAGGCAGCAACACCAGCCCCATTGAAAGCAATAGAAGACCATTGCAATCTCCTTGCAGGCTTCTTGCATCCCCGCGGGGAGTCCCCTCATCACTGAACATCCTGCAGCTACTGTCACAGTGTTCAGTGATAAGGGGACTCCCCACAGGGATGAAGGAATTCCCTGCCGCTTCTGTCACAGTAACGGCAGGAGATCGCGATGTTCTCCCTATGTTTTCATTGGAGTCGGCCCATTGAGAAAAAGGTTAAACCCCTTGATGTGACAGCCTCACATCCGTGTGGGGCTGAAGGAATCCCCTGCTGCAGCTGTCACAGCCGCGGCAGGGGATTGCAATCTTCTCCCATCGTTTTCAATGGGGCCGGCGCTGTCAACAATGGGCGATATCGCAAAAAGAATGGGCATGCTGCAATTTTTTTTTCACACATCATCGCAGGAATGAAAACATTGCAAATGAGAACGAAACCACTGAAATTCATTGGTTTCATAATCATGTGTTTTCACTCACTCTCGCAGCGCAAGAAAATCGCCCGATTTTTTCTCCAGTGTGAAGGTGACCTAAGCTACTTTAGAAATTACGTCTTCAGTTATGAATAGAGATGAGCGAGCATACTCGATAAGGCAAACTACTCGAGTGAGTAGTGCCTTATTCGAGTACCTGCCCACTCGTCTCTAAAGATTCAGCTGCGCGGGTGACAGGTGAGTTGCATCGGTGAGCAGGGGGGAGAGAGATCTCCCCTCCTTTCCTCCCCGCTCTCCCCCGCCACTCCCCGCACCCAACCGGCACCCGAATCTTTAGAGATGAGCGGGCAGGTACTCGAATAAGGCACTACTCGCTGGATTAGTTTGCCTTATCGAGTATGCTCGCTCATCTCTAGTTATGAACTTGATGTATCAATTCTGCACAATTTTTAATATCTTCACTCATAATCTCTGCTACAGTACATGTATCTGAGCTGTCTAGAAATCAGCCATGCACCTTTGTGTTGGCCTTGGTTACAAGGCAAAAAGCCCTAAGAAAAACCAGTTATCACAGTCAGCTCAGTATTACAAAGTAGTCAGATACTCCTGTAACTTGGCATCTGATGATTTCAAAATATGACCCTCTGTGTAAGGTCCCATGCACTTTTATGTGGTGAAACCTACTCCAGATTTGTATAACATGGTGCTGTGATGCGGCCATGGGCATGAGGGCTCAATCACAAAACTTTAATGATCAAACGGGTGGAAACAGTAAAAAGGTGTTCTGCTTGGTATCTGATAGCAGATGCTATATGTCAACATACATAACAACTTGCATTACTTTACCTCACTATCAGATAAGATCTGTCATAAAAGTTTGAAGCAGTTTAAAGTTGCAACAAATTTATGAAACATCCTAGAACAATTTTTTTTATAAAAATCAAAGGACATCACGAGTAAATCCTCATACACACAGCCATATATATGTGTGCAGAATATAACCTTGTTTTTTTCAGTGTGGCCCTTTTTCTGGTTAGTCTATGTGAATTGAAGGTTTCCTGAATCAGATTAAGGCCTCCTTCCCACGAACGGATTTACGCCGCGTAAATTCGCGGCAAAAATCCGCTGCGTTGCCCCCTGCTATTAGGTTCTATTGAACCTAATAGCACAATGCTCACGATGCGGAATTCCACCGCGGAATTTCGCACCGTGAAATCTCCCGTCCTCACCCGCAGCATGCTCTATTTGCCGCAGGTGTACGCGCTGACGGCTTCCATTGCAGTCAATGGAAGCCGTCCGTTCACGCTATCTCCCGCTGTAACACAGCGGAAGATAGCGTGAAAACGCTTCGCCGCCTACCGCTGCCGCGTCATATGACGCGGTGGGCGTGTCACATGACGCGACGGCGGTGGGCGGGGAAGCGTCTTCACGCTATCTTCCGCTGGTAAGTATGGGGTCTCTGGGGGGCGCCGTGACGGGCTTCACTGCGGAATATTCCGCAGCGGAGCCCATCACACTCGTGTGAAGCCGGCCTATAACCCAGTAGTTTGTCTGGAATGAAACATTTTCGAGACTGCAACTCTGAGGTCCAACACCCATTCCTGATGATTTACCCCTCCCTATGACAGTCACACTGAAAAGATGGTATGCTATCCTGAAAATGATCCCCTCCTTCTCCTTCATGGGGTAACCAACATCTTCCTCACCTGACGTACTTTATTGAGTCCACATTTCGGAAACTCAAGGCAACTGATACAGTCAGTAGAGCATCTTTTGTACTTTTCAACAGCTGGAGTTTAAATTGATAACTCTTATAGCATGTTCACACGGGACAAATTTGCTATGGATTTTCTTCTGTACGGACCATCCATGACAAAGTGGATAAGATAATTGAAAATCTTGTTTATACACTGCAGAAAAAATCTGCGTATCTGTGGCTCGGACAGCATGTGCGTGCTCTGCTGATCGGTCGGGGTCCCGAGCGACGAACTGCAGTAGATCAACTATTCTAAGGATAGGTCATTAGTTGTATTCTCCCTGGCAAACCCCATTAAAAGGTGATTTCCAAAGAGACTTAAATCCAACAAATGCGATTTCCCACAAAACAGGATTTTCTGTGCTGTGACTGGACACTGGAAATAAAATGTGATGTTTGCAGTGAATGGTTTGTAGGTATTGGAGTGACTGACTATAACATGTCGCTAATGATACAGTAGGCATCATGAAAACTACAAAACCACTTTTGATTAAATTTTTTCAGAAAATGGAAATACATGTAAGACCAGTTTCACATCTGCGTCAGAACTTCTGGACGGTGATTCCAGCGCTAATGCAGCTGCAAATACCTGAAGAAACAGTGCTTATGCAGTTTTTTCATCCGTCCCAAAACTGAGCGAAAAGAGGGCGGACCCCATTGACTACGCCACTGTTCAGGTTCCGGAAACAGCAAACACACACTGTGCATGTCAGCAGCCTCAACTGTTGTAACAAAATTGCTGGTCGGGCCACTACAAATTATTTGCGTGCCTTATGCAGATAGCAGTGGGGTCTGGGGAATTCAATTAAGTGTTCGAAACAGGGACAGCTTGCAAAAACACAAGCTATACTCTGTGGCCTTCTTTTCTCACATATTGTGCCTCACAGAGATTTCAGTCTATTTAGTTAGTGGTGGGGTTTTTTTTTCAATATGAAACCCAAACTGGAAAACAACAAATGAACACAGTGTGCATCAGCAGCCTCAGAAATTATTTAAATTCACCAGTCCAGCCACTACAAATTATTTGCAGGCTTTACGCAGCTGGTAATGGTTTTCTGCAAACTATAAAGTTATCTGGTAAGTTACATAAAACTAAACTAAAAAGTAAACCAAAAAAAAAACTAGAAAAAACAAACATGAAGAAAGCAAGGCGTAGGGGACATGTTGGTAGTGGTGTAAGTCCTAGAGGATGGGCCATGTTGGCACTTCAAGCAGCTTCCACTGAAGTAACAGCTCTACGTTCTGCAGGAGGCGAGGCAAGCCCACTACCATTCCTTAGAAGTGGTTTTGCCTGTGTGTTACATCAACAGAACACAGAACAGGTTGTATAGTGCAGGGGTCCCCAACCACCAGTCCGCGGACCGGGGCCGGGGCTTTAGGTGTTAGAACTTTTGCTCTAAACACAAGGCCCACGGGCCGAATCCGGCCCGCTGCCTTGTGTTATGTGGACCGCGGCCGACGCAGCTCACCACTGAAGCGATTACCAGTGGGGGCGCCGCAGCTCCCCGCTGGTAATCGCGCTGATCCCAGCACACACTGAAGCCAGTGTGCAGCCAGGATACTTCTCCCCGAGTCCCCTGCTCATTAGTTCCGCAGGGGTGGACTCGGGGAGGAAGCGTTCCGGGCTGCACACTGACGTCAGGGCAAGCAGACAGAGAGCGACAGCAGGGAGGAGGTAAGTATATGGGTTGGGGGGCTGCCTATTATAAAGAGGGGGGGGGCTACTTATTACAGGGGAAGGGGATGCCTATTACGTGGGGCTGCCTATTACTGGGGGGAGCTGGTTATTAGTGGGGGGTGGGGGCTACGTACTACTGGGGGGCTACTTATTACAGGGGAAGGGGCTGCCTACTACTGGGGTGGGGGGGCTGCCTATTACTGGGGGGGGCTGGTTATTACTGGGGGGTGGGGGCTACTTACTACTGGGGGGGCTGCCTATTACTGGGGGGGACCTGCTTATTATTGGGGGGGTTGCTTACTGGGGGGGCTGCTTATTACTGGGGGGGTACTTATTACAGGGGAAGGGGCTGCCTATTACTGGGGGGCGGCTTATTACTGGGTGGGGGCTACTTATTACAGGGGAAGGGGCTGCCTATTACTGGGGGGGGGCTGCCCATTACTGGGGGTGGGGGGGCTGCCTATTACTGGGGGTGGGTCACCTGCCTATTACTGGGGGGGTACTTATTACAGGGGAAGGGGCTGCTTATTACTGGAGGGGGCTGGTTATTACTGGGGGGGGCTGCCTATTACTGGGGGGGGGGGCGCTGTCTATTACTGGTGGGGGACCTGCCTAGTACTGGGGGGAGACCTGCCTATTACTGGTGGGACCTACCTATTACTGGGGGGGACCTGCATATTACGGGGGGGGGGGGGGGAAGACCTGCTTATTACGGGGGGGGGACCTGCTTCCTGCTTATTACGGGGAGGGGGGGACCTGCTTATTACGGGGGGAGGGGACCTTCTTATTACGGGGGGAGGGCACCTGCTTTTTACTGGGGGACGGGGCTACTTTTTACTGGGGGAGGGGGCTACTTTTTACTGGGGGAGGGGCTGCTAATTACTGAGAGGTGGGGGTTGTCTATTACTGGGGGTGGGGGAGATAAATTATATGCCGCCCTATGTGTGTACTGCCAGGACATTCTACATGTCATAATTAAATAAGAATGCACTAAACTCCAACCCCCTTCATAACCCTGCCCCATATAAACCAAAGCCCCGCCCATGTCCCGCCCAACCCTGCCGGGCCTTGTAAAAATGGTCTTGCTTGAAGCAAGTCACTGGTGCCAAAAAGGTTGGGGACCACTGGTATAGTGCATGACACTGCATGCCTCAAGTACCACCACCTCCTCTTTCTACCGGTCGCAGGGACACAGCAGTAAGTCTGCACCAGTTGGGCCAGAGGACAAAGAGTCAGCCTCATTCTGCTCTCTTTTCCACTACTGTAGCTGACTCTTCCTCCATCTTGCCCCCTGTTCATACGGTAGTCTCCGAGCACAGAGAGGCAGTTTTGTATAGGGGTAGTAGCATGTCTGCTTCAGGCCTCTCCTCTGCTGTAAGCTTCAGAGCCAGGAGTGGGAAACAGAGAGCAGAAGTTGAGACGCAACAATCATCACCACCTTCACAGGTATCTACCCCACATTTCAGGATGTCCCAGGTCAACAGTCAGCCTTTCATCCTCCAGCTATGGGAATGTAAAAAAACAATACCACCCCCACCATCCACAGATCCTGAACGCAACCGTTGCACAGCTGCTTTCCATGCCAATGCTGCCCTTCAGGCTAGTGGATACAGACACATTCTGCAACATAATATTCCATGCTAACCCACAGTACCAGATACCCAGCTGCCATATCTTTGCCCAAAAAAGCGTCCTAGTCCTGCACCGTCATGTGAGTCATAATGCGTCCATGATGGCGCTCGAGTGTTGTGATCACTTGGCAGAATTTGTCCTTGTAACATATATGACATTGCTTTTAAAACAAGCAGCACACCTGCTGTCTTCCTTGGTGTCATTTTTGATCTCACCTAGTGTTTCCCAACTCCAGTCCTCAGGGACCCCCCAGCAGGTCATGTTTTCAGGATTTCCTCAGTATTACACAGGTGATGTAATTATTGTCGGTGCCTCAGACATTTCCACAGGTGTTCTTACTATAGGATATCCTGAAAACATGACCTGTTGGGGGGTCTCTGAGGACTGGAGTTGAGAAACAGTGATCTAGTGATCTTTTGTTTTCAGTGATTCCCGTGTGCTACGTTTAACCCATACACCACTGTACCTATTTTGACCAATTTTTGGGAGAAGCACAGTGTTCCTCAGATGTATGGCGGTATTTGCATGCAATTTGGAGAGCTATGTCTGCTTTGGGGAGCTTTGAGATGGCAAAGTAGTGAACCAGATTTTTACTGCCATTTACTTTAAACGGAGTTGGAATCAGCTAACCCATTTCACAATGATTTTTGTGAAATCAGTCAAATACCAGCACAAACTAATTATTCCACTAATCACTCATTACTAGAGATGAGCGAACGTACTCGGATAAGCACTACTCGTCCGAGTAATGTGCTTTATCCGAATATCTCTCCGCTCGTCCTGAAAGATTCGGGGCGCTCCGCTGCTGACAGGTGAGTCGCAGCGGGGAGCGGGGCAGAGCGGGCGGGAGAGAAGGAGAGAAAGATCTCCCCTCCGTTCCTCCCCGCTCTCCCCTGCAGCTCCCCGCTCCGCAGCGCGTCCCGAGTCTTTCAGGACGAGCAGAGAGGTACTCGGATAAAGCACATTACTCGGACGAGTAGTGCTTATCCGAGTACGTTCGCTCATCTCTACTCATTACCAGTGATGTTAATTCTAGAGATGAGCGAGCACCAAAATGCTCGGGTGCTCGTTACTCAAGACGAACTTTTTGCGATGCTCGAGGGTTCGTTTCGAATAACGAACCCCATTGAAGTCAAAGGGGGACCCGAGCATTTTTGTATATCGCCGATGCTCGCTAAGGTTTTCGTTTGTGAAAATCTGGGCAATTCAAGAAAGTGATGGGAACGACACAGCAACGGATAGGGCAGGCGAGGGGCTACATCTCAAGTTCCCAGGTCCCACTATTAAGCCACAATAGTGGCAAGAGTGGCCCCCCCCCCCTCCCAACAACTTTTACTTCTGAAAAGCCCTCATTAGCAATGCATACCTTAGCTAAGCACCACACTACCTCCAACAAAGCACAATCACTGCCTGCATGACACTCCACTGCCACTTCTCCTGGGTTACATGCTGACCAACCCCCCCCCCCCCCGCACGACCCAGTGTCCACAGCGCACACCAAACTGTCCCTGCCCAGCCTTGAGCTGCCCTCATGCCACGCCACACTCATATCTATTTATAAGTGCGTCTGCCAGACGAAAAGCAGGCACACACTGCAGAGGGTTGGCACGGCTAGGCAGCGACCCTCTTTAAAAGGGGCGGGGCGATAGTCCACAATGCTGTACAGAAGCAATGAGAAATCCAAGCCTGTGCCACCTCCATCTGGAGCTGCACACGTGGGCATAGCAAAGGGGAACCTATGTGCCACACACTATTCATTCTGTCAAGGTGTCTGCATGCCCCAGTCAGACCGCGTTTTTTTTATAAATAGTCACAGGCAGGTACAACTCTGCAATGGGAATTCTGTGTGCACCCACAGCATGGGTGGCTCCCTGGAACCCACCGGCTGTACATAAATGTATCCCATTGCAGTGCCCATCACAGCTGAGCTAACGTCAGATTAAATGCAGGTGGGCTTCGGCCCACACTGCATGCCCCAACCTGACCGGGGTTTTTAATTCATAGACACAGGCAGGTACAACTCCCTATTGTGAAGTCCCTGTGGACCGACAGCATGGGTGGGTGCCAGGAAGCCACCGGCGGTACATAAATATATCCCATTGCATTGCCCATCACAGCTGAGGTAATGTCATGTTTAATGCAGGTAAGCTTCGGCCCACACTGCATGCCCCAGTCAGACTGGGGTTCTTTAGAAGTGGACACATGCAGTTACAACTCCCTGTGGACCCACAGCATGGGTGGGTGCCAGGAAGCCACCAGCGGTACATAAATATATCCCATTGCATTGCCCATCACAGCTGAGGTAATGTCATGTTTAATGCAGGTGGGCTTCGGCCCACACTGCATGCCCCAGTCAGACTGGGGTTCTTTAGAAGTGGACACATGCAGTTACAACTCCCTGTGGACCCACAGCATGGGTGGCTCCCTGGAACCCACCGGCGGTACATAAATATATCCCATTGCAATGCCCAACACAGCTGATGTAACGTCAGCTGTAATGCAGGTGGGCTAAAAATTAATTGGATTACACTGTAGGCGAGGGCCCCCAAAAATTGGTGTACCAACAGTTCTAATGTACCTCAGAAAAATTGCCCATGCCCAACCAAGAGGGCAGGTGAAACCCATTAATCGCTTTGGTTAATGTGGCTTAATTGGTAACTAGGCCTGGAGGCAGCCCAGTAAAACTAAAAATTGGTTGAGGTGAAAGTTTCAACGCTTTAATGAGCATTGAAACGTATAAAAATTGCTTAGAAAAATTATATGACTGAGCCTTGTGGGCCTAAGAAAAATTGCCCGTTCGGCGTGATTATGTGAGGTTTCAGGAGGAGGAGCAGGAGGAGGAGGAGGAATATTATACACAGATTGATGAAGCAAAAAGGTCCCCGTTTTTGATGGGGATAGAGAACGATGCTTCCATCTGCGGGTGCAGCCTACGTATTGCTTAGGTATCGCTGCTGTCCGCTGGTGGAGAAGAGAAGTCTGGGGAAATCCAGGCTTTGTTCATCTTGATGAGTGTAAGCCTGTCGGCACTGTCGGTTGACAGGCGGGTACGCTTATCTGTGATGATTCCCCCAGCCGCACTAAACACCCTCTCTGACAAGACGCTAGCCGCAGGACAAGCAAGCACCTCCAGGGCATACAGCGCGAGTTCAGGCCACATGTCCAGCTTCGACACCCAGTAGTTGTAGGGGGCAGAGGCGTCACGGAGGACAGTCGTACGATCGGCTACGTACTCCCTCACCATCCTTTTACAGTGCTCCCGCCGACTCAGCCTTGGCTGGGGAGCGGTGACACAGTCTTGCTGGGGAGCCATAAAGCTGTCAAGGGCCTTAGAGAGTGTTGCCCTGCCTGTGCTGTACATGCTACCTGATCTCCGCGCCTCCCCTGCTACCTGACCCTCGTAACTGCGCCTTCGGCCACTAGCGCTGTCGGATGGGAATTTTACCATCAGTTTGTCCGCCAGGGTCCTGTGGTATAGCATCACTCTCGAACCCCTTTCCTCTTCGGGTATGAGAGTGGAAAGGTTCTCCTTATACCGTGGGTCAAGCAGTGTGTACACCCAGTAATCCGTAGTGGCCAGAATGCGTGTAACGCGAGGGTCACGAGAAAGGCATCCTAACATGAAGTCCGCCATGTGTGCCAGGGTACCTGTACGCAACACATGGCTGTCCTCACTAGGAAGATCACTTTCAGGATCCTCCTCCTCCTCCTCCTCAGGCCATACACGCTGAAAGGATGACAGGCAAGCAGCATGTGTACCCTCAGCAGTGGGCCAAGCTGTCTCTTCCCCCTCCTCCTCATCTTCCTCCTCCTCCTCCTCCTCACCGCGCTGAGATATAGACAGGAGGGTGCTCTGACTATCCAGCGACATACTGTCTTCCCCCGGCTCTGTTTCCGAGCGCAAAGCGTCTGCCTTTATGCTTTGCAGGGAACTTCTCAAGAGGCATAGCAGAGGAATGGTGACGCTAATGATTGCAGCATCGCCGCTCACCATCTGGGTAGACTCCTCAAACTTTCCAAGGACCTGGCAGATGTCTGCCAACCAGGCCCACTCTTCTGAAAAGAATTGAGGAGGCTGACTCCCACTGCGCTGCCCATGTTGGAGTTGGTATTCCACTATAGCTCTACGCTGCTCATAGAGCCTGGCCAACATGTGGAGCGTAGAGTTCCACCGTGTGGGCACGTCGCACAGCAGTCGGTGCACTGGCAGATTAAACCGATGTTGCAGGGTGCGCAGGGTGGCAGCGTCCGTCTTGGACTTGCGGAAATGTGCGCAGAGCCGGCGCACCTTTCCAAGCAGGTCTGACAAGCGTGGGTAGCTTTTCAGAAAGCGCTGAACCACCAAATTAAAGACGTGGGCCAGGCATGGCACATGCGTGAGGCTGCAGAGCTGCAGAGCCACCACCAGGTTACGGCCGTTGTCACACACGACCATGCCCGGTTGGAGGCTCAGCGGCGAAAGCCAGCGGTCAGTCTGCTCTGTCAGACCCTGCAGCAGTTCGTGGGCTGTGTGCCTCTTCTCTCCTAAGCTGAGTAGTTTCAGCATGGCCTGCTGACGCTTGCCCACCGCTGTGCTGCCAGGCCGCGCGACACCGACTGCTGGCGACGTGCTGCTGCTGACATATCTTGATTGCGAGACAGAGGTTGAGTAGGAGGAGGAGGAGGAGGGTGGTTTAGTGGAGGAAGCATACACCGCCGCAGATACCAGCACCGAGCTGGGGCCCGCAATTCTGAGGGTGGGTAGGACGTGAGCGGTCCCAGGCTCTGACTCTGTCCCAGCCTCCACTAAATTCACCCAATGTGCCATCAGGGAGATATAGTGGCCCTGCCCGCCTGTGCTTGTCCACGTGTCCGTTGTTAAGTGGACCTTGGCAGTAACCGCGTTGGTGAGGGCACGTACAATGTTGCGGGAGACGTGGTCGTGCAGGGCTGGGATGGCACATCAGGAAAAGTAGTGGTGACTGGGAACCGAGTAGCACGGGGCCGCCGCCGCCATCATGTTTTTGAAAGCCTCCTTTTCTACAAGCCTATACGGCAGCATCTCCAGGCTGATCAATTTGGCTATGTGCACGTTTAACGCTTGAGCGTGCGGGTGCGTGGCTGCGTACTTGCGCTTGCGATCAAACACTTGCGCTAGCGACGGCTGGACGGTGCGCTGAGAGACATTGCTGGATGGGGGCGAGGACAGCGGAGGTGAGGGTGTGGGTGCAGGCCGGGAGATGGTAGTGCCTGTGTCCTGAGAGGGGGGTTGGATCTCAGTGGCAGGTTGGGGCACAGGGGGAGAGGCAGTGGTGCAAACCGGAGGCGGTGAACGGCCTTCGTCCCACCTTGTGGGGTGCTTGGCCATCATATGTCTGCGCATGCTGGTGGTGGTGAGGCTGGTGGTGGTGGCTCCATGGCTGATCTTGGCGCGACAAACCTTGCACACCACAGTTCGTCGGTCGTCTGCACTCTCAGTGAAAAACTGCCAGACCTTTGAGCACCTCGGCCTCTGCAGGGTGGCATGGCGCGAGGGGGCGCTTTGGGAAACAGTTGGTGGATTATTTAGTCTGGCCCTGCCTCTACCCCTGGCCACCGCGCTGCCTCTTCCAACCTGCCCTGCTGCTGCACTTGCGTCCCCCTCTGAAGACCTGTCCTCAGTAGGCTTAGCAAACCAGGTGGGGTCAGTCACCTCATCGTCCTGCTGCTCTTCCTCCGAATCCTCTGTGCGCTCCTCCCTCGGACTTACTGCAATTACTACTACCTGAGTGATAGACAACTGTGTCTCATCGTTGTCATCCTCCTCACCCACTGAAAGCTCTTGAGACAGTTGGCGGAAGTCCCCAGCCTCATCCCCCGGACCCCGGGAACTTTCCAATGGTTGGGCATCGGTCACGACAAACTCCTCCGGTGGGAGAGGAACCATTGCTGCCCATTCTGGGCAGGGGCCCGAGAACAGTTCCTGGGAGTCTGCCTGCTACTCAGAATGTGTCATTGTAATGAAGTGAGGAGGCTGAGAGGAAGGAGGAGCAGCAGCCAGAGGATTCAGAGTTGAAGCAGTGGACGGCGTAGAACTCTGGGTGGTCGATAGATTGCTGGATGCACTTTCTGCCATCCACGACAGGACCTGCTGACACTGCTCATTTTCTAATAATGGTCTACTGCGTGGACCCATTAATTGTGGAATTAATCTGGGGACACCAGAAACGTGCCTCTCTCCTAATCCCGCAGCAGTCGGCTGCGATACACCTGGATCAGGAGCTCGGCCTGTGCCCACACCCTGACTTGGGCCTCCGCGTCCTCGCCCGCGTCCACGTCCTCTAGGCTTACCCCTACCCCTCAGCATGGTGTATTACCAGTAGTGCAGAAACAGAACGCTGTAATTAAATGTGTCGCTTATTGGCCTGTGGTTGGAGGCTGATTTCGCTTACGGAACGCACAGCAGAGCCAGGAAAGAATTTTGCGCAAACCTGTAGTGAGACGTAGGTGCGTATGACTGAGGTAATGGAATTCACAGCGCAGAAGCAGTCAAGTGTCCAAAGGCCACTAGTAGGCCTTAAAGGGGTTGTCCCGCGCCGAAACGGGTTTTGTTTTTTTTCAATAGCCCCCCCGTTCGGCGCGAGACAAACCCGATGCAGGGGTTTAAAAAAAAAACGGATAGTACTTACCCGAATCCCCGCGCTCCGGTGACTTCTTACTTACCTTGCGAAGATGGCCGCCGGTATCTTCACCCTCGGTGGACCGCAGGTCTTCTGTGCGGTCCATTGCCGATTCCAGCCTCCTGATTGGCTGGAATCGGCACACGTGACGGGGCGGAGCTACGAGGAGCAGCTCTCTGGCACGAGCGGCCCCATTCAGAAGGGAGAAGACCGGACTGCGCAAGCGCGTCTAATCGGGTGATTAGACGCTGAAAATTAGACGGCACCATGGAGACGAGGACGCTAGCAACGGAACAGGTAAGTGAATAACTTCTGTATGGCTCATATTTAATGCACGATGTACATTACAAAGTGCATTAATATGACCATACAGAAGTGTATACCCCAACTTTGTTTCGCGGGACAACCCCTTTAAGTATTTTGCTTCTATTTTTTTAAAGGCTGAGCTGAGACAGCAGAGAGATACTGTAGGCAGCGTATATATGTATACTGTTTCCCTCTGGACGGGATGACGGGGGTGATGTAACGGGCAACGCAGAGCCAGGAAACAATTTTGCGCAAGCCTGCTGCAACACTTAGCTGCGTATTAATTAGGACTACTACCCCCAGCAGAGACTCAGTACACTCAAGACGGTCACATGCAGCCCAAAGATAGTATTTTTCCCAAATTTGTTTGAAAAAGCCCACTGCCTATAAAGACAGTATATCTCTTTCACCTTTCCCACTGTCCCTGCCTCAGCAGTACTGGCCCTATACTCTGTACAATGACTGCAGACTGAGGACGCAATGCTCTGCACGCCCGATATGCAAAAAAAAAAAAATTGTGCAACACTGCTCACAGCAGCCTCAACAGTACTGCACACGGTCAGATGTGGCCCTAAGAAGGACCGTTGGGGTTCTTCAAGCCTAAAATAACTCCTAACGCTCTCCCTATAGCAGCAGCAGCATCAGCAGCACTGTCCCTGATCTATGTCAGAATGCATCTGTGGCGAGCCGCAGGAGGGGCAGATTTTAATACTTGGGTGTCACCTGATCTCCCCAGCCACTCACTGCAGGGGGGTGGTATAGGGCTGGAACGTCGCAGGAGGAAGTTGTAATGCCTTCCCTGTCTTTCTATTGGCCAGAAAAGCGCGCTAATGTCTCAGAGATGAAAGTGAAAGTAACTCGAACATCGCGTGGTACTCGTCTCGAGTAACGAGCATCTCGAACACCCTAATACTCAAACGAGCATCAAGCTCGGACGAGTACGTTCGCTCATCTCTAGACAGGACCTATCTTCCCACTATTTTTTTTAAACTTGTGAGCTATGGCATGGAGCAGGGGCGTACCTAAAGGCTCAGGGGCCCGGGTGCAAAAGTTCAGCTCGGGCCCCCCCATGCCCTTTTCGCCCTCGCCCCGTAGCTATGCCTGAGGGCCAATGTCCACGTGCGGAGATCCGTGCATCTTGCTGCCCATAGGAATGCATTGGCATCGCTAGGGCAGCTAAAAGCATGCAGATGGGATTCCTGCCCAGAGTGCAGGTCACACGCACAGGAAGAAATCGCAGCATGCTCTATTTTCCTGCGGATCTGCCACACGGACAGCTCCCGCGGCTTCCATTGAAGCCTATGGAAGCTGTTTGTATCTGCGGCACAGCCGCAAATTTTATTTGTGCTGTGCCGCGGATACGCGGGAGAACGGGAGATTTTTTAAAATATTTGTGCACATGCACGCGGCACGCTGCCGGCTGCCGAGCACGTCCGCCGACCGGAAGAAAGAAGATCCGGCCTGGACAGAGGGGAGCCCCGCAGCGTCCAGAGAGGTAAGTATAATGTATTTTCCCTCTCCATGTCCGTGGGCATGTACGGATTTCACTGCGGGATTCAGCAGTGAAATCCGTGCGTGCAAGTGGGCATGAGGCCTAAGAGAGAGAGAGAGATAGACAGATAGATAGATAGATAGATAGATAGATAGATAGATAGGAGATAAATAGATAGAGAGATGTGAGATAGATAGATAGATAGGTAGATAGATAGATAGATAGATATGAGATAAATAGATAGATAGGAGATAAATAGATAGATAGAGAGATGTGAGATAGATAGATAGATAGATAGATAGATAGATAGATAGATAGATAGATAGATAGATAGATAGATAGGAGATAAATAGATAGATATATAGATAGATATGAGATAGATAGATAATAGATAGATAGATAATAGATAGATAGATAGATAGATAGATAGATAGATAGA